>NC_081414.1:803970568-804650568 GCF_030272615.1 Cryptomeria japonica | reverse complement strand
AGTCACTAGGGTTGATGGTTTTCACTTGGGAGAGACTTTACATTCAAAAGAGGGGTTGAAACCCACAAGATCCAATCCCACACAACGCAAGATTGGATTCTAAATGAGTTTCAAGGGTTAAGACATCAAGGATACCCTCTTTTGTAAAGAAATGTAGATAAAAAGATTCAACTAAGAATGCATGTAAAATAGGAAAGATTCGCTTATAAACAGAGATAGGGATACAGGATGAAGCTGCGGACCTAGAATTAGCAGTAAAATGTCGAGACGGTGCTGTTCTGCAAATTTGAGCAAAAGTTGACGGGACGATGGCGCCCGACGTGCACACGGTCCTCCGAAAAATCCGCGAAACAAAGGGGGATCTGTTCGTCTCTGCACAAGGATTCCAAATCTTCAATTACAGCCGCGTACCTGCAACCTACACACAGAAAAGAGAGGACGATTGGGGGGTTAGGGATGAGGGGTTTGCCTTTAGGTCAAACCCCGGTTTTGGAATTAACCAAGAAATGAGAATGCTGTAAATGTAAATGTTTGTAATGTAAACAAGTACTGATACCTTGTTGTAAGAATGTTTGTATTCTTACATGCGAAGGTGTAATGTATGTAGTATGTAATGTGTTGTAAGTGATCTCCTCTTCAATGGTTGAATCCTTGTCTTGAATGCAACACTTAGCCTTGAATGGAGACTTAGAATGCTCAATTGCTTGAAGGAATGCTTGAATGCTTGAATGTTTGAATATCGCTTCCGCCTTTTTTTTTCATCTCCCAAAATGGGAGAGGAAATGTAGTTTATATACTTGTCAATTAGGGCTGATAGACTAACTTTCCCGACCTTAGGCCGACCAGGAAACATTATTTTCCAATTTGCAAACTTAAAGACCCGAAGCCCCATAAGAGACCGGGCCCAAAATAGGGCCAGGGACCAGGGCGCTGGGCGCCCTTGTCCTGAAGGACCAAGGCGCTGGGCGCCATGGTCCCACCTCCAGGGGCAGCAGGGTGCAAGGAGGATCAGGCCAGGGTGCTGAGAAATGCAGTTTTTGATGTCATGAACAAGTTTCGGGGTCTCCATTCAGGTTCCATGTTGCATCGCCATCGTGAAGACCCAAATGCAGTCAAAATTGCAAGTGTCGCAATTTTAGGACGCTACATTTAGCCCCCACTTTAACGGGAGTATAAGCGTACGCTCATACTTCCGGTAAAGTACAAGGAAACAACATTGAGAAACTTTCACCACGTCAAGGAGGCAAGATACACCAAGCCCCCAGTGGACTAAGGATCTTACGACTTCGATTGACAAAGTAAAAAGGAAGATCACGAGGGAGAACCATGACTGTCAGTAGTAAGGTTCCCTCACTATGAGTCATGCAAGAAAGATATCAAAAATTTTCAAGGCAAAGCTAAATTTGTCAAGAAATTTTCAAGTATCTTGAAAAGATATGGACGGGATGTATGCCCCCCTACATTAAAGCGATCGCACACGCCTTACCGGGGGTGATTGCTTTAAGGTAGTGATACATATAAGGAATGAGAAAGGAAAGGAGCACGTTATCACAAGGATTTAGCCCCCAAGTGTGAGATAAGCCCAAGGATAATAGACACAAAACACAAAGCACAAGGTGACTTCGCTTTCCTCGGGGTCAGTATGCTGTATGATAATTCATGTATATCATATGTATGTATGCATAATTGTTCTTCATTCCCCAATAAAGGAAGGTCACCTAGAAGAAGGGAACACATGTGTCTTTTGAGTCAACATGAGAGAGACCAAGAGATCTCAATGCTTTGCATCGTCCTCAAGTAGACAACACTAAGGACAACAAATAGAAGAATGAGAATAACACATAGAAGAAGTAACAAAAGAGATCAAGAGAGGAGGAGAGAGTCTGCTATGCTAATGAACTAGTCTAGCACGTCATCTACCCCCTGATCTTGCTGATCAGTATTTCGGGAAGGTAGGAAACACGCTAGAGGAGGAACATCCAACACAGCAGATGGAGCTATCACAAGATCCAAACAAGGGCTATGTTCATATCCCAAGCCACGGTGTTCTTGTCTAGGAGCTAGGATAAGTGCTTTAGAAAATTCGTTAGATAAATGGTTATCAACATCAACATATTCATATTCACTATCAGAATGAACAGGAGTAACATTTTCATCATGAATAACATTTTCATCTATATCATCATCAAGATTTATAAAAATAGGATCTTTAACTCGCACAGGATCAAGACCATCATGCATCTTATGTTTAGGAGATTTCGGCTCAATCGTCGGCTGAGGAGAAAATGGAATAATACTAGCTGAAGGTGTTTTTGGGGATTGCAAAGTTTGAGAAGCAGTTGTTTCAGCTCTAAGACGACGCTTTCGTCGGCGTTCATGTGCAGAACGATTTCGTCTAGTCTTAGTAGGAAGTTGAGAAGATTGAGGAGGAGGAATGTTCTCATCCTTATCACTTGGGTGTTTAGGTTGTGGTCTCTTAGGTTGAATAATAGGAGAAGAGGAAGGTCTCTTCTCTCCATAAGAGGAAGGAGGAGGAACTGCTCCATATAAAGGAGAAAAATTTGGTTTAGGAAGGAGACCAAGTCCATCATGACGAGGAGGTATAGGTCTACTTTTGGGAAGTTTATTAGATATAGGCATAGTCACATCCATAGGGATGGGTTGGGAATCTTCTTGAGGAAAGACATTAGTTTTATCTTTCAAAGGAAGAACTTCCTTCTCAAGAATGATAGGAATATCAAGTTTGGGTGTTCTAGGCTCACTTAGAGATAGGATCATATCTTTTTTCCACTTTTGATAAGATCCGAAAAAATGATCACTCCGCGGTGGAAGAGATTGAAATTGTTTAGGCCAAAAATAATCAATAGGAACGCTAGAAATTCTTTCAGCTGGTTTAAAGAGACTATGATTGATAGTAACAACTTCACCATTATGGGGAAATTTCAAACACTTGTGAATAGGAGAAGCAATAGCTTTCATGGAAGATAGCCAAGGATAGCCTAGCTTCACACGAAATTGTTCGGACGATGGAATAATAGCAAAGCTCACATCAAGGGATTTGTTATGGACCTCAATAGGTAATGTAATAGAACCAATTGCAGGAGAAGAAAATGCATCAAATAATTTCACAACCACATTTGTTTCGTCATAGATACTTGATTCAATTGCAAAGTAAAAAGAAATTCTTCAGTAATGACATTAACCATGCAAGAAGGATCAATAAGCACTCCACGGCAAGGTGTATTTTTGACTTTTGCAACTATATATAAACGACCATCAGGTGCCCTGATAGTTTCACTGGAATCAAATGTGATGGAAGGTTCTTTAGGGATTTTCTGCTGCTCTACAAAGTTAATCACATTAGGAGTCATAGACACAAGATCATCAGGTGAGACAAAGGAATCATTAGTATCAATCGCATTAGAGGTATGAGAGGGCAATGGATCAGTAAAAATCTTAACATTTTGGTTAGGAGGAGCTACAGATGTGTTGCCTTTAATCATTCACACCAGAAACAAAGATAGTATTATTATCAATCAAATCTTGAATTTTACCCTTTAAAGCAAAACATTTTTCAGTATCATGCCCCGGATGACGATGAAATTGACAAAAAGATTTGTTATCAAAATAGGGTGAATTAATCTTTGTAGGATCTATTTGCTTTATAGGAGGGAGAGTGAGCACATTTTGTTCCAATAACTTATTCATAATACTATGCAATGATTCATTCAAAGGAGTAAACTTTCTTTCTTTCTTGAAAAACTTAGAAATAGGAGGCACACCTGATGCTGCATTCACATTGTTGTTGATGATGTTTTCATTGAATTTAATAGACTCTCTGTTCGGTTTAAACTTCCCAAATGGTTGTTGACTACTATCACCCTTATCACTCGGAGCCATAGGATTTGCTTGTTCCATTTGACTCACAATCAGTTGATAATTTTGAAGAGTTGCGCACAACTGTTGGAAAGAAGTAAACTCAGAAAACAGAAGTTTTTCTCTAATATCTTTTTGTAAATTAGAAATAAAGATTCTTTGAATATCATTGTCAGGTACTGGAAAAGAAATTTGAGCATACAAATGCTTATATCTACCAATGAAATCAGTCACTTTTTCTTTAACACCTTGTTTACAATGCATTAAATCAATCAAAGTAACTTTAGGACTTATATTGTTTTGAAATTGTTGAATAAAAGCATTTGCAAGTTGTTCGAAAGAAGAAATAGAATAAGAAGGCAACGAGCAATACCATTGTAGGGCTTTATCTCTTAATGTTCTAGTAAACAGGTTTGCAAGCAACCTTTGGTCATAAGCAAAATCGGTACATATTGTTTGAAAGGTCTTAACATGTGTTAGAGGATCACCCTTACCATTATAAAGCTCCAAATGTGGAATTTCAACATGTTTAGGGGGGATAGCTCGAACAATGTCAAGAGAAAGTCGGCTCGCAACATCAAATGTGGGCACACTAAACTTAGATTGATTCATAGAGGAAATTTGTTGCTGTAAAGAAGAGACAGTTTGTGCAAGATTGTTAATGGTCGCTTCAGTCGAAGAATTCATATTAGACGTGTTAGATTGTGATGGAGGTGTTATGTTATTGAAAGAAGGTAGAGAGTAAGGTGGTGGGACACTATGATAGTTAGTCATAGGAGATGATTGGAAAAGAGGAACACTACAAGGAGGAATGGAATGATTAAACGAATTGCCCCCTTGCGTCATGTTTATTTGTGGAGATATAATAGGAACACTTATTGAAGGAAGAGGGTTAATTGAAGAAGAGGGATTGCCCCCATGACTAGTGATCATAGGTGGAATGTCTTGTGTTGAAGTAGTCATTATGTTTGATGTAAAAGTAGGTATACTAGCAATAGGAGTTGTGAAAGGAATAGAATGATTAACTTGAGTAGGAGGTTGTGTATAACCTAAAGTTTCGGCACAACTCTTCATAGGCATCACATTCGAATCCACAATATGTGCAATACCACGCAAAATATCAATCCCATTCTTATCACTTTGAACCATACGTTTTAGACCCTCAATTAATGAAAGAGCTTCGCTATCGGGGTATTCTTGAGACATCCATTGTCGAAAATCATCAAATTGGTTATCCAATTTCGAAAGTTGTTCTACAGAAACCTCATGGAGAGCTTCTTCATCATTAAGAGGATTAGAGGAATTACCCATGTCCTCGTTAAAAAGGCCATTCAAATTAAGTTCCATCTCCTCAGTAATTAAACCTTGGAAGGACTTAATTCTAAGGCTTCGTCTAACGGGAATAGTGTAAGTAGGGCTTATTGTTGTAAAACTCATGCACTAAAGAGAGAGAGAAGATTTTGAATTTTAGAGGTAGTAAACTTCAATAAAATCAGCCAATCTCCTAGATTTAAGCTGTTAAATACAATCAGGACAATCTCCCGAAATTTCGGAAAAAATGTCCGAGACCGTGGCGACCGGAGTGCACACGGTCCTTGCAACTTTTTTCGAAATTTGCAGGGATGAAAGTTATGATGATTTTAAAGCTAATCTGAAAAAATTGAGTGATTTTACGATCTGTAGATAGGCCAAATTAAAGTTGCAATCTCAAAATTGAACCCTACCAAGATTGTTGAAAAATGTAAAATTTGAATTTTGCAAAGGAGAGGGAAACTGAAATTTTGAATTTTATGATTTTGGATGGAATACTGAAAGCAATGCAAGTTTTGAAATTTAAAAGTTGACTCGATTTCATGCAAGATTCGAATTTTGAAAATGGAAATCAAGGTTGTTGCAAAACACTTAATTTCAAAAGTCACAAATTGCAAGAATTTGAATAAGGCACTGAAATTTCGAATGAATGCTAACACACTTCTCAGATTTAGGACTGTAAGAAACACAATTTTGATAAAAATTTCAATTTCAACAATTTTTGAATGATTAGAAGCCTCAATCCAAGCAATCACTATACCAACTTTGACTTTAATTTTGAAAGTGTTAAATTTGATAAAATCAGCCAAAATTCTGGATTTTAGCAGAAAAATACGGTAAGATCTAGCTCCCGAAATTTCGGAAAAAATGTCAGGGACGATGGCGCTCGGGGTGCACACGGTCCTCGCAACTTTTTTCCAAATTTTCAGGGATGAAAGATATTGTGATTTTATTGCGGAATCCAAAGTTACAGCCGATTTGGAGGTGTTTTGATTAGTGAAATTATCAGTCAAAGGTTGAATCAAGAAGGTCTTAAAAATTAGGGTTTTGACATTTAACCACTTAATTTTAAGAATTAAAGCACAAATATGAATTGACAATTTGCAATAGAAGTGTAGGTCTGAAACAAGCATTAACAATTAAACATTCCACAAGTTTAATTACTAAAAACAAAATTTTAGGGTTTTTATGCAATTAACCTCTAAAATTTGCAAAAGATCAAACATGGAAATGTAATTAAGGAAACAAAATTTTCAGATCTAACCATGAATAATCAGAATGAGGATGTTCACGTCGGGTTCACCAAAATGTAAAGCAGAAAAATCGAACCCTAGTCGTTCTCTCCTCCCCAACTCCAAGGAGAGAGAAGGGAGAGTCACTAGGGTTGATGGTTTTCACTTGGGAGAGACTTTACATTCAAAAGAGGGGTTGAAACCCACAAGATCCAATCCCACACAATGCAAGATTGGATTCTAAATGAGTTTCAAGGGTTAAGACATCAAGGATACCCTCTTTTGTAAAGAAATGTAGATAGAAAGATTCAACTAAGAATGCATGTAAAATAGGAAAGATTCGCTTATAAACAGAGATAGGGATACAGGATGAAGCTGCGGACTTGGAATTAGCAGTAAAATGTCGAGACGATGCTGTTCTGCAAATTTGAGCGAAAGTTGACGGGACGATGGCGCCCGGCGTGCACACGGTCCTCCGAAAAATCCGCGAAACGAAGGGGGATCTGTTCGTCTCTGCACAAGGATTCCAGATCTTCAATTACAGCCGCGTACCTGCAACCTACACACAGAAAAGAGAGGACGATTGGGGGGTTAGGGATGAGGGGTTTGCCTTTAGGTCAAACCCCGGTTTTGGAATTAACCAAGAAATGAGAATGCTGTAAATGTAAATGTTTGTAATGTAAACAAGTACTGATACCTTGTTGTAAGAATGTTTGTATTCTTACATGCGAAGGTGTAATGTATGTAGTATGTAATGTGTTGTAAGTGATCTCCTCTTCAATGGTTGAATCCTTGTCTTGAATGCAACACTTAGCCTTGAATGGAGACTTAGAATGCTCAATTGCTTGAAGGAATGCTTGAATGCTTGAATGTTTGAATATCGCTTCCGCCTTTTTTTTCATCTCCCAAAATGGGAGAGGAAATGTAGTTTATATACTTGTCAATTAGGGCTGATAGACTGATTTTCCCGACCTTAGGCCGACCAGGAAACATTATTTTCCAATTTGCAAACTTAAAGACCCGAACCATAAGAGACCGGGCCCAAAATAGGGCCAGGGACCAGGGCGCTGGGCGCCATGGTCCTGGGGGACCAGGGTGCTAGGCGCCATGGTCCTGGGGGACCAGGGCGCTGGGCGCCATGGTCCCACCTCCAGGGGCAGCAGGGTGCAAGGAGGATCAGGCCAGGGTGCTGAGAAATGCAGTTTTTGATGTCATGAACAAGTTTCGGGGTCTCCATTCAGGTTCCATGTTGCATCGCCATCGTGAAGACCCAAATGCAGTCAAAATTGCAAGTGTCGCAATTTTAGGACGCTACAAATGCATATCCACAATTGCATTTGAAGAATAGCATTGCCCATTATAGAAGGGTGAATGATGCCTTCACCATGCACATTGTAAGAACCTTGCAAGGAGGTACCCATATTAGGATGTCTGAGGAATCTAAGAAGTTGGTGAAAAATTATGGTTTTTGGTACATTCAGTTTCCAAAATTCACCTACTTGAGAATACAAGGATGCGCTTCTTATGCTTATCGTCTTCCTAGATATCCTACGAACAGAATGGTATTATTGGAAGTATCTAGGTAGTTGTTAGAATATGATGCACTCGAGAGAAGAAAAAAGAAAGCTAAGACTACCTTCTCAGTCAAGATAGGTAAGTCACTTGAAACATGCCCCACTATTTCAGCAGCACAGGGATCAGAGGAAGAGCTACAGCACTACAATCTCAGTACTCATACCTCAAGAAGTAACTTCAATCCCTACCACAACAATGGGATAATAAACAAGGAGATATTTCATCATTTCATGCATATCGAAGACCATTGGGCAAATGCAATTGACAATTTTGAGATAAGAGAGAAAGCGTATTCAAGACTATCTCTCAAGTTGATCAGGCTCACAAAGGTGTTACGGGTTCCAAACCAAATCGAAGGTGATGAAGACATGGTGTTGCCACACTATAAGAAAGAAAAAGACAAGCCCCTCTTTGCAATAGATTGGTATGTTCCTGAAGTCACCCAACCAGAAGTAATAAATCAATTAGTGTTAGAAAACACTAAAAAATGGATACTATACCAAGCAAACAAGTTAAGAGCAAAAGGCACCACTCCAACATATGACCGAATGGATAATGAGTCATCATCATCTTATCAATATGAGAATTCAGAAGAGTCCGAAGATGAAAGCACGGGAAATGAAGTAAACACACAAGGGGAGAGTAGTCAACAAGACATCACGAAAGTTCACAAGCCCAAGCTAGGAAGAGAAAAGGAATAGATGATGATTCAACTCAGTGAAAGAAACAAAAGACAACAAGTACTCCATCTACTATTAGTACTCCTTTGAACAGAGAGGTAGACATCTTTGTGGACATGAATGCAGCCTCAAAAGGGAAGAACATCTCACAAGAAGATGAGGGAGTCATTCACAACGCACAAGATAGGAGAAGTGTTAATGAATCTAGTGATACCAATCAGCAAGATAATGAAGAAGTTAGTTCACCACCTCATGATGAAGAACCTGTTTATGATCAACAAACCAATCCAATGGGAGAAACACAATGCATGGATGTCAATGATCAAAATCAAGAACATTATGAAGACACATTCACGACTCCCGAGGGTAACCAGCAGCAATCCGAATTGGAGGAAGATGATCAAGTGCCTGAATGGTTGAAAGAAATAATGAAAAAGAAAACAGTGACAATGGCTGATGAGGTAAGAGATTTGGACACTTTGCTTGACAGAGTAGAACAGAATAAAGAAAAGAAGCCCAAGAAATATTCCAGGATTTTGAATGACACATCTGGCTCTCGAAAAGTACAAGCGGCTATTCCTAAATTTGATAAGCCAAGGGATCAAATTACAGCGGAAGATTATGACATAAGAGAGATAGACATTGGTCCTATCACTCGCACTCAAGTAGTTAAAGAATTTAGAGGATCAGCCTCTCACGTGGAAGAACAACTAGAGATTGAGGTGAGGAAAAGAACGCAACTTAAGGAGGAAAACAAGCAATTGATAAACTACATTCACCATATGAAATCCCGACAAGAGGAAGACACACCACGCCCACCATAGATACTCTCCAAAGAAACAATTGAAGGAATGGAAGAGACAAGGATGATAGCCCAGGTCACTAAAACATGGATTGAGAATGCTTTTCAACAAGCTAGTACTTTCAATCATGAATTCATGCAAACATATGACAGAGTCACCACATTCTTGTGCAGGATCCAGAACATCCAAGAGATATGGGAAGAGTTTCAGTTTATCCGGCATAAGACCATACCACGATTGCAAGCATTGAAGGAAATTCCCAAACAAGTGCTAATTGATGGTGGAGTGATGGAAGCAAAAGCAGTCTATGATTTCAATAGGTGGTATTGTATTTTGATGACAAGGAAGGAAACTCTTGATAAAACAAGAGAGGATTGTATCAAGATGGAAGAAACACTTAAAGAATTCAAGAACAATTTATCATCTCAACTAGGGAAGCGTAATAGACTGCCCCTAATAGCTATATTTCCCTTGTCAACTTGCTATGGTAATTTCGTCAAACAATTGGCTATCTATCATTTAAGGCCTGAATTTTCGTTTAGCTGATACTGTTGGTATTTTGGATGACTTCGTCATGTGTTGCATTGGTTTTGTCATTGATGTCAACACTTATCCTTCTGGAGGTCTACATTGTTGATTTGGCACTCTGGTTATATTGGTTTGTTGATGAATCGGCACATTGTGGTCCCGGTATGGATATTGGCTTTTATGCACAGTTACCGGTATATGTTTCACCGGCAACTCAGGAAGTTGATGATGACTTGTTATCATCTGGAGATCATTTGGTTATGTCGAAGACATGGATTGGATGTTTGCATTTGGCATTTTGCATATTGGACTGATCGGGTTCACATATTTGCCTTAACCGCCAGATAGGTCCAGGTTATGAACCGGCATAGGAAAACATGTTCCAGATCAGCATGCCACAATTTGGAAATGATTTATTGATTGGATAATGTGTAAATGTATTGAGGCCAACATATTGTATTGCACCAAGACTTATTTTGTAATTGATTTAAATGTAATATCTTTTGGGAGCCGACCTAATGATTAGGTCTTAGGTTTTGTATAAATAATTGTAAGATCTTATTTGGAAGAAGTGTGTGCGTGTATTGAAGATCATTGTGAAGAGCGAAAATAAGCAGATCCTTGTGCGAATCACGCAGATATCATCTGAAGGTTGAAGGAAGGTTGTTAAAGGTTATGAAGGTGTTTGGTCCTCATGCGCAGAGCGTAAACTGGTGAATCCGGCATTGAAGATGCTAAATTGAAGCAGTACATTGATTATTGGATTTAACCATCCAACTGTGTAGTCAGTGTGAATCCTAATTTTGTGATTGAGCAGTGAGCTCTAGGCAGTTAGCCTTTCTGCATGTGCAAACCCCATTATTGTATTCACTTACTATCTGCAGTAGTATCATCTGATTGTGGGTAAGGTTTCCCACCGTGGGTTTTCCCCTTACAGGGTTTCCACGTCAAAATCTCTGTGTCATGTGTTGTGGATGTTGTTTCTCTTTCTTTTTCATGCATTAAGTTGTACCAGTAATACTATAACTGTTAATCTGTTTTACCGGCACTGAGTTTTAAGTTGGAATAATTTGTTTTGGGTTGCAATTTATTAACAACTAATTCACCCCGCCCCCTCTCAGTTGTCCTTCCCGGTTCCTAACAAATACCTGGTGCATTATTTCTTGTTTTTTTTGTATTAACATTAACATATATCACACAGCAAAATTAAACTGAAAGTAAACTTCAGATTTTGCACAATTTCTTTCCCATGGACATATGACTATTGTCTATGAATGACAGTAAGTTCTTGCAATAACTGAATATGGACTGTCCAGAATATTATTAAACACTATTACATTTTTTAGAGATATTCAATCTAACTTCAATTCCTTTGCTGGCTCCATTACAATCAGCAACTACAACGTTCTTGTCACAGAAAGAGTTTAGCAGATGGAACCTGGAATCTGTTTTCACGATATATGCTTCAGACTTCAGTGGCACTGTTCCAACAGCAGCTACAGCAACTTGACTTCTTCCTCACGCCCTGTAGAAAGGTTCTTCGCCCAGCTGCAACCAAGTCTTCAGTCATTGGCAAGAGTGAGGCCCAGCTGTGTCATCAAACCACCGCCAGAAAGGAAGACAACTCGCCCCGGCATACCTCCACACGACTCTAACCCAGCATACCCCCTTTCAGTTTAGTCGCAGAAATTAAAAGTCGCTCCCAGCAGTGACAGAAATGGCGATTTGGATAATTTGCTAAACGTCCAACCTGTGCTTACACTGAATTCGTACATCCGGTATTTGCTCCACTCGTGATAACCACTAGAGGCTAACCACATTCTTCTCCTAGTTGCCTGTAACCTGCTAAGGATCCCTGCTGCCTTTGAAATATGTAATGCTGTTCAAAAAACAGATTGCAGCTACCTCTTCCTTGAATTCGACCAGAATAGTGAACTCCCTGTAACATTAATGCTGAAGATATGTCGATTTATTCCAGCACACCCTCCATATCAAAGCCCATCAATTTCTTTCAAAACCATATTTGTTTCCAGGATTTTCCCAAACTTGATCTTTCACAAGCAAGAGAAAAGTCACATTAGAGGGATTTCGTCCCCAAATGCCAGGAAGATTTCCAGATTTCTCTGGAAACTCAGTTTCACAATTTCCAAAACTCAATTCCCAAGATGTCCATTTCCAGCATTAAATGCCTTCATTTATTACTCCATCTGAGCTCTATTTCCAATGCATCACCAATGTGGTGATAATGGAGAATTATAATAAGACAAAAGAACTTATGTTTCCCTTTTTTGAATGGGTTCTTTTAATTTTTCCTACTTAAACTATAGTCTCCCACATTAAATAAATATTAAAGCTAAATATTTAAATTTAACTTTAGAACTTCTTCAACAATTGCCCAAATAAATTAATGGCGCTTTGAAATTGCGAACCAGAAGAGGAATAATATGCACCAAAATATTGCCTACCAAAATTGCATCAAAATTTAACAGACACTACGCCAAAAAGGACTTACTTTAAATAGTAAGTTCCAGAAAACCCTGGCCAAAACCAACACAAATCCCTACAAAGTTCTGGTTAGCCCTCGGGACCATGACAAAAAGGGCTAACGACAAATTGCCAGACAACTGCTAAAAAGGGGACATTACAGTCCGCCCCCCTTGAAATTGCTTGTCCTCAAGCAATCTCAACTCTGAATGTTGTAAGATCTACTCACTCTCCCAAGTAGTATCCTCTACCGGCAAATTCCTCCACTTCACCAAATATTCCCTGATGACCCGTCTCTATAAGGTGCGCTCCCTAGTCTCCAAAATTGCCTCAGGAACCAAAATAAGTTTCCCCTCATCATCAAGAGGAGGTAGCTTTGTTGAAGGTACTATATTATGACCCAATGCCTTTTTGAGGCGTCGCACATGAAAAACATTGTGTACCTTACTATCTGTCGACAACTCAAGCTCATAGGCCACCTCTCCAACCCTCCTAATAGCTTTGAATGGGCCATAATAAAATGGCTTCAATTTTTCTGCACCACTCTCAAAAGGAGTGGACTAGCGGTAGGGCTGCAACATGAGGTAAACCATGTCACCCACCTCAAAAGATCTCTCTATTCTATGTTGATCTACGTATTGTTTTTGCTGATTTTGAGCTTTCTATATATTTTCCTTCAGAGATCTCATGATATCCTGACTCTCCTATAAGAGATCCTTAGCCTTTGGTACTCGGTTGTCCCCAAAAAGAAAATCCAAGAAGCTCGGTGCCTCATAACCATATAGGGCCATAAAAGGTGACATCTAAATGGACATATGATAAGTGGTGCTATAACAATACTCTCCTAGATGTAACCACTTTACCCACGCCTTCTGCTGCCCTGCAATATAATTGAGGATGTATCCTTCCACCCACTTATTCACAATCTCTGACTAACCATTTGTCTGCAGGTGATAACTGGTGCTCAGAGTAAGCTCTGTCTCACACAACCTGAAGAGCTCCTGCCAAAAATTAATCATAAACCTGTTGTCCCGGTCACTCACAATTCTCAGTAGCAATCCGTGTAACCTGAATACCTCTCTAAAAAACAATTTCGCTGTCTACACTGCTGTAAAGGTGGATGAAATAGCGAAAAAATGAGCAAACTTCGTCAACCGATCCACCACCACATATATGCAATCCCTGCCATGGACCTTAGGTAGGCCCGTAATGAAGTCCATTGACACACTGTCCCACTTCCTCTCAAGAATGGGTAGGGGCTGCAATAAACCACCAGGGAAAGAGTGCTCATGCTAATTCTACTGACACACTGGGCACTCCCTCACACATTGTAATACTTCTGACTTGAGCCCTTTCCAAGTAAAGCGCTCTCTCACTTGCCTGTAGATTTTGAAAAAACCTGGATGTCCTGCTAATGGTGAGTCATGGAAGGCTCTCAAAATCTTCTGCTTCATAGCAGATCCTGGCAATAAATAAATCCTCTCCTTGTATAAGATCAAATCATTTTCCACTATATACCTATCATCCTGGATAGTGCCATCAATGATACCAATAGCCCACTTGTCTTTCGCATACTCTGCTGAAATCAATTCCCTCCAATCATCCTCCAACACTCCCAAAGCACACAAATGTGATCTCCTGGATAAGGCATCAGCAACTATGTTTTTCTTGCCCTTGACAAAAACTATATCAAAATCATAAGCCTGCAATTTGCTGACCCATTTCTGTTGCCTGTCATTCAAATCCTTCTGCCCAAGGAAATGCCTCAAACTGTTATGATCTGTCTTGACGGTAAACTTACTGCCCACTAGATACTATCTGAATTTCGCCAAGGCGTGTATAATCGCTAACATTTCCTTGTCATAAATGTTGTAACTCTTCTCAAGCCCCCTCAAATTTCCTACTCTCAAAAGCAATGGGGTGTCTATCCTGCATCAATACCGCACCAAGGCCCTCACCCGAGGCATCACAATGCAACTCAAAGGCTGAAATCTGGAATAGCCAACACTGGACATGAGCTCATCAACTCCTTAAATCTATCAAAACATTGTTGAGTGTTGTTTGTCCACTAAAATCCATCTTTCCTAGTCAAATTTGTAAGAGGTGCTGCAGTCTGAGAAAAACCCCTCACAACGCAGCGGTAAAATCCACACAACCCAAGGAATCCCTTCAGCTAAGAAACATTCTTCGGTGGCGGCCAATCCATAATAGCCCTGATCTTATCTAGATCCACACAAACACCCTCAGCACTGATGATGTGCCCCAAATACAACAACTCTGTCATCCCAAAAGCACATTTAGACATCTTCGCATACAAGGATTCACGCTCAAGGATACTCAACACAATATCTATGTGTTTCAAATGCTCCTCCGAAGTCTTACTGTAAATTAGTATGTCATCAAAGAATATCAACACGAACCTCCTCAACTGATCTCTAAATGTCCTGTTCATACAAGACTGGAAGGTGGCTAGCGCATTAGTCAAGCCAAAGGGCATGACCAAGAACTCAAAGTGTCCATAGTGACACCTAAAAGTTGTCTTCTCCACATCATCATCCTTGACCCGAATCTGATGGTAACCAGATCTCAAATCTATTTTGGAGAAGTAACAAGCACCATGTAACTCATTTATGAGTTCATCAATACGAGGAATCAAATATCTATTTTTTATCGTTTTCTTGTTTAATTCCCTATAATCAATGCACATCCTGAAAGTATCGTCCTTTCTAACCAACACCACTGAAGAAACAAACGGACTCTTACTGGGTCTGATGTACCTCATCTCAAGAAGCTCTTTGCTAGCCTTCTCGATTTCATCCTTATACCTTTTTGGATGCCTGTAGGGTGTAGTGATAACAGGTTTGGCACCCTCCTCTAACTCTATAACATGCTCAATGCCCCTATCAGGAGGTCTACCTGGAGGTATATCACCAAACACTTTGGAATGTTTAGTCAACAATGACTGAACCTGTGGAGGATAATCCTACTTATGCTGTCCCATTCCCTCTGGCATCACTAAAATCTCAACCCCCCACAGCACCTGGTCATGACGAATGAGCCTCTCCATTAGTCTAAGTGATACTGTTCTAAGACCACCATCTGACAACCCACGAAGTACCACTTTCCGGCCTTGATGCTCAAATCTCATTTCAACCTTTTCCAAATTAAATGTAAACTCAACCAGAGAAGTCATCCAAGTCATGCCTAGTATGACATCATAGTCTCCCATGTCTACAACATAGAAATCATCAACCAACTCGTAATCACCAATCCTCGTGTTCAAATTAGAAATTTTTTGCATACATAGGATCTTATGCCCACTAGCCACTACAACTCTGAACCCATCATAATCCTCTGTCTGTAATCCCCGTTTCTCCACAACCTGAGCATCAATAAAATTATGAGTAGCACTAGTGTCGATCAATGATATCACTCGCTGCCCCTGAATCACACCACACACCTTAAAGGTAATTGATTTCTGATTCCCAGACAAGCGTGCAATCACTTTGTCATCACAGCTAATCCCACCGGAAGCTGATTTATTATCGCTGTCCCCTGTAGATGATGAACTATCTTAACTCTCAGAGGTTGTCTCCTCAGCTGAAAAGTACTCAATCTGCTTAGCCTTAGCCTTGAGGGGACATTTGTGAGAAGGATCCCAAGGCTCCCTACAATGGAAACATAATTTCTTCCTTCTGAGTTCATTCAACTAGTCATTATCAAGTTTCTTATTACCTTCATGTGGCTGATGTGAATCCTTATGAAATGTTTTCTTATCTTTGTCCTTTTTGTAGTGAGAGTCATTAGATTTAAATTTTCTCTTGTAAGATGATGGTGCTAAGTCTTTAGCCTTTTTGATGGCCTCTTGCAATGTCAAAGGATTATGACCCTTGACCCAACCCCGTAAAGGATCTGAAAGCCCATCCATAAATAAGACAACAAGTCTCCTCTCTGAAATGTCCATCACTAACACTGCTAACCGCTGAAATTCTGAAATATAAACATCTACTGATCCCCACTGTCTAAGTTGTGCTAATTCTTTGAAATGCAACTCAAATCCTTTGTGTCAAACCTCTCAATCAACCGCTCTGTGAACTCAACATAAGAAGTAATCTGCCCATGTCCCATTGTAACATGCTTAATTTTTATTGGTTGATTATGGAGTTAGTTAGTTGGCTACAACTAACCCTAATCAGGGTTTTAATCTCAACCATTCATTTCAGAGAAATCTTAGCCCTATATTTTATTTTGGAGCTCTATATAAGCTACCATCTTTCGTTTTGTAATGTATGAGATAGACTTGATTTTGCTGCTGGACCAATAAAGACATTGAAGTGTGGTGTTTTCTATTCAATCTTTGGAGCATTTGCATGGTTATTCATCTTCTCAATTTAAGCTTTTGAATTTAGTTAAGTATTCAAATTGAATGATGGAATGTTGTGTATGATTTATGTGAAACTCGTAATCCATACCACTAGCAGTTTGTTGATTGCAAATTCGCCTTGTGTGGTCAACTAGAACCCCTAAATGTGCTTAATTTCAATTGTTATTCAATCATTGATATGCATTTAATAAATGGTATCCATGTTTAGTAATGATTTGAAAATCATCTAATCCCCTTAGAAGATTTCATTAGCCTTTACGTAGTTGTTCTTGTATGTTGAAACAAAGACTAGTAGAGTTTCACTAAAAGTCATCCTTCATCCTTGCATTCTTAGGCATAGTTTAGCATCTCTCAACCCTCTACTTTTGCACTTTCTTTATTGAACACCTAGTAGTAGTAGCAAGTAGAAGAGCTTCATTGTATATCATTTGAAAAACATTCGTTGAAGTCTAGATATTCATCCCTTAAGAAGTACGTAAGGCCCCTTGGATTAACAGCAATCACAACAACCAATTGAGCTTATCCACAAGTCGTGACCTGACAACAGAAACATTGGAGTCTTCCAATTGATCACATAGTTTAGCATTTGGGAAGATTTTGCTCAGAAGAGAGGATAAGATACTTTTGGGTATTTTATTTTGTGTTTGATTGTGCCTAAAAAACACATCAACAGGATCTACTGCTTCTTCGAATGGTTCCACTTATGAATCTTCATCTGCAGTTGGAACTATATCTACCCTTGCTTCTCTCGTCTTTGGTGCCTCTGCCTTAGCTTCTGGTACAGAAAGTAAACCCAAAAAAATCTAAAAAACAGGTGCATATATTTTATTGTCTTTTTGAAATACATGTACTCAAGAAACAATACAACAAACTTATACTACTCGTTAACACTAATGTCTACATAATCCCTATTGTTGCCTGGTACTACTGAAGACCTCAGACTGACCTCATTGTTGCCTTGCACTGCTGAATACTCTTGAATAAACATGAAGCTAGCCTAGGCTACTAAATATCTCAAAGGGTTTGCAACCTTACGAGAACCAATTTGAAAAAGCCTGAGGATTTTGTCTCAAGCAACAAGCAGCTATAGTAGCGTTCAATTTCTGTCAACAGAAAGAAATTTTTGTGTTTGTAATAATCAAAGATGTCTTTCCTCTTGCCAATGCTGCCTATATAATCTTCAATTCAAACGATCCACAAATTACAGGAACTAATGCCACATTCAATGCTAGCTAACTAACAAACATTCCCCAAGAATTTAGGGAAATAATTGACTGCCTGAATCCTTCCTTAACTGAAGATAACTAATGGAATAACTGTAACGTCCCTTATTTGACAAACACAATTAAAAATAGCTGATTGACTAAAAGTAATTACCCAATCTAAATGAATAGAAAGTAAACCCAAATAAAACTATATTAACTAGTCTAAATAGTAAATACACAGAAAGTAGACTCAGAAAAGATTCTACAGCAGACGTATATATTTTATTGTCTTTTTGAAATATGCATATATTCAAGAAACAATACAGCAAACTTTACTAATCACTGACACTAATCTCTCTGCATGATCCTTGCTACCACCTTGTGCTGCTAAAGGCCTCAGAATGACCTAATTGTTGCCTTGCACTGCTGAATACTCTGGAATGACCTTGATGCCACCCTATACTACTAATTTACTAAATATCTAGAGTTTCTATCGTTACAAGAGCCAATCTGAAAAAGCCTGAGGATTTCATCTTAAACAACAAACTCCTGTAGCAGAATCCCATTTCTGTAAACAAAATGAAGTTTTTGTGTTTGTAATGATCAATGATGCCTTTCTTCTTCGCAGTGCTACCTACATAAACTTCAAATCACACAATCCACAAATGGTAGGAATTAATCCCACATCCAATGATAGCTAACAAACAAACACTCCCCAAGAATTTAGAGGGATAAATGACTATCTGAATCCTTACTTAACTTAAGCTGATTCCTTATTTGACTAAAATTAACTAATGGAACAACTGCAGCATCCCTTATTTAACTAGCACAACTATATCTAGCTGACTAACTAAGTCTAATAGCTGACAGGATCCACTCAACTCCAATCCATGTCAACTACCAACATCTCAGTGTTTGCGGATCAAAAAGAAGACATTACAATATTCTCTGCAGACAAAATACACGACAAATCATAAAACACTTTAGCTGAGGAGCACAACCTACTTACATAGAATAATGCTCTTTTCAAAACACAAACATATTAAAACTTTTTCTGTTTCTTCTTTTCACTAATCGAACTTTTCAACACCATTTTTATTTCCTCTTCTTACCAGTACCACTTTGAAATTAGATGATTAAATTCTTTCCAGAAAAGCTTGTCCGTACTCGAGCAAAATACTCCTCTATTGTTGCGGTTTTTCTCTCTACGAGTAATTAATACCAGGAACGAAAACAGAATATCATGTAACATTTAAAATTGTTCTAAAATCCGTCAGCTTATGTCTGTGCCACAAAATATAAGGCCGTGATCTCCATAGAGTACGAGGGGTCAAGTACTAAGTCTCCAGGAAAAAATAAGGAAAACCAACCAGGAGAAAAATCAATCCTTCTACATATCTTGCGTATCATTAAATTCCATACAACTTGCAAAGGTGCTCTTCCCTGTCCATTACTAAAAGCATCACGCATTATATATCACCAAATTCCTAATTTCCTGATACCAATTCCACAATCAATTGCTTAAATCTATTAAAACATGAGCTAATCTTTTCACATAATATAACCCTAAGGTACCTATAAGAATGAAAATGTCCATGACCAGGCAATAAAAGTCTATCTTCAAGGGAAAAAAGAAAAAAATCCATGACATTTTCTTCATATGCATTTCATTTCTATTTACAAGTTCGTCAACCATCTACAGCTATAATCTCTGAAATAAAGCCAATTTCAACTAAATTGCAGGTACTCATTTAACAACCAATGACTTAAGAAAATTCTGAAAATAAGAGCAGAAGAATTACATAGTTGGTTTATCATCAGGTCTGGCAGACAGAGCAGCTTCCTTCTCAGACTCGGACGCCATGTTGGTATGTGTAACTTCCCCTCCCAGATGAGAGCTCAAAACCCTCAGCCTCAAACCCTTTCCTAATTCCAATATTTTATTCATTAAAACCCTGCATATATACCATATTTACATACATATACCCCCCTTTATTCGAAACAGGTTACAGCCGTATCTAATGTCAATTCACTAGGCCCATATGGGGAATACATTCTCACGAATATGTGCAATTTGGCTTTTACAATTCGACTATTCTTATGAAGATTCGAATTATATTAGGATGGATAAGTATACATTTAAATTAAAAGTTTTCATTTGGAACAATTATATTGTGATGAATAAGTATATCTAAATTAAAAAAATATATTTGGAAGAATTATATTCTGATGAATAAGTATATATCTAAATCAAAAGTTTTCATTAAATTAAGTAGATAGGAGTAGGAGTCTCGTCATCAAAGTCATATTAATCACACTTAGAGATTTGAACCTCAAAAGATGTACTCAAAGAATATACCATCATCTTTACTAATTGTTCTCATTAATTGAACCACAACCCTTTACAAAAGATAATTTTCAATTTAGATATGCGTCCTTTTAAAATAATGTAAATCATTATATAAAACTAGTATAGATATCTTAAATAAATCTATCTAAAGAAATGTCGATAGATATCAATTGAAACTACTTTATTTAAATGGTGCAATGAAAACGAAGATTAGCAAGAAAACCAATATGAGTTCATTTAAATAACATGCTCAACCATAAACATAATGAACTCAAAACCCTTTCAAAACATATCAAAAAAGATTAGTTAAACGAGAAGCTAGGAAATAAACAAAATGAAATGCATATGAAACTTCCCCATGATGCTCCCTATGCCATGACTCTTCCTTGTCCTCCTCCTCTCCAAGATCTTGCTGCTACGGGAAGTATGCCCTCAATTTGAGCACTTAGCACAAAAGGGATGCCAAATGGAGGATGGGAGATGGCTAATTATGTCAAGTGTGGATGAGGATGCAACTGAAGTGTTAATGTAAACTAGCAACTCCAACTAGTGGAAGAGCTAAACATCATACAAATCATACATGTCATACAATATGACATATCTCTGAAGCATTCTATTCAAAACGTATTTACACCTGCCAATTGCATTTACTTGAAAGATTGTAATATCTTTTTTGTGGGTTATTGTATTTCAAAAAGCTTCCATCACAGCAACTAGGCCACTGACAACAGTTGTTGGCTTTGGCTTTATGCCTCCAATTGCATTTTGCTTAAAAATTCTAGCAACACATGGGTGAAATGACGAAAATTGACAACCACGACATATGCGATTTGTAAGTGTTGAAATTTTTTCTTCAAATTTTCTTTGGTTTTCACTAACCATTGTCTAACTAGGTGCAATGTAGGGTATCAAGGAGGATTTCTAACAAATTGTGTTTATCGGTTTTGAATTGCAATCTTTTATTTAAATTATGTTAATTAGGCAAATTGATCAATCCTAGGATAGGCAATTTAATTTTTCAACAAATGGCTTAAAAAGAACAAACGATTTGTCACTTTCGAGGTTTGAAAAGAACAATCAATGTCATTTTCAGATTTAAAATGAACAATCAATTGATCATTTTCAGGGTTTAAAAAGAACAATCAATTTGTCATTTTGGGATTAGGAACTCTCACTTTTATCTTGCAAGTGGTAAAAAGAACATGACGCCTTTCGTTCTTCATTTCAAGCAAAACGACAGTATCAATTTCATGCTTTCTTACAAACAGTAAAATGAACAAACACATTTTGCAATGTTGGCATAAAAAGAATCTCCATGCATGATTGACAACTACGAACTCACATTTTGCTATGAAGGACTAAAAAGAACAAGTCTACATTGTGATTGGTGCATTTGCACATTTTGTTAGCATAAAAGCCATTTTTATTTTTAGAAAAGGCCTACCAAGGGACACATCACCCTTGGGACGACCTTAAATAGTAAATCCTTCAAGCTGCTATAGAAATCAGGTGAGAGCTAAAGTTGTAACCTTGAGTGTAGTTGTTCCTACAGTGTAACTTGTTGAAAGGACGTATGGGCCCACTATGAGTTAATAAGCTCTTAAGTGAGTCACTGCATAATGAACTTACATCTAAAGCCATCGAACATTACTAAAACCTTTTTAGTGTAGAGACCCACCTATTTTATTGATTGAGTTTTGCAGTAGTTTTAGTGCAATGGCATGGCTGGTTTTTCCCCCAAGATACTCAACATACGTGTTTCCTTGAGTTGAGATAGAATTTTTCGAGTTGTATAAGTTATTTTCAACTTTCAAAAAGAGGGTGATCGAGTCATCCTTCCAGTCCTAAAGTTCCCTATCTATCCGCTCTCGCAAAGATGAAAATACAACACACTCTTTAAGGTGTTGTGTATAGGATTCGAAGAAGCATCAAACGTGGGTTGAAGTTGTTGCAAGGTGTGCGCCCTTGGTCTCCTTGTGTTGTGCAGTGCAGCGCTCAGTTTTGTGACATGGCTTAACCACCTCCCATGGATTCTATAAGTCTAGCAGTTGCATCAGGCATTAATAGGTCAATCTTTTGGTGCAATGACAACTCCACTTGTAACAAGTGGTATCAGAGCTTGGTCACTGGTTCAAACCCCTCGCTTGCACTGGGGGGGTTGTTGCAAGGTGTGCACCCTTGGTCTCTTTGTGTTATGCAATGCAACGCTCGAGTGTAATGCCCGCCAAAATACCCTAGAGAAATTATCCATCTAATTGCAAATGGAGATTAAAAAAAATATTTAAAAACACCACTTAATGCAACATATACAATCAACTACTCATATGCATATAACATTCATTAGCATGATAAACAATTAACCATCATGAGCATAATTTCAAGAGCGTATAACGCAAGTGGAAATAAACACAATACACCATCAACAATCCCTAGGGTATCTCAACGTCATTACTTGTAACATCCTCAAGAGTATATCATCATAAGCATACATCATAAATTACTACCATAATCTATTGCATTCCAATTCATCTACTACTACCTCTTTCATGCACACATAAGAATCCTTCACTAATCTAACTATCATGATTCATTCATCAATAATGCAAATCCCCTATAACCCTTAAGATTCATTTTAAGAGCACCAATACCAAATATTCCCAATCCCAATTTCTTATTCAACATCCTAACATCATATTACCATTATCAATGCTAATTACCACATTACTAACCCATTTCCTTAATCATCATAGTCAATCACTTAACGTTAAACATATAACCATAGAATCAATTCCATTAATGAGCAATATCCAAGTTACAACTCTACATAGACATTAACCATTTACACCAAGAAGCATAGCTCACAACTACATATAAAATTACATCATGAATTCTACAGTATACATATATTGCATGAATCATATACATCAATCTGCTACATGAATCCATCCATGAGCTGCAATAATATTATCCACATCCACGCGCAAGAGCAACCAATGAAGAACATCCCAATGGAAGAAGGCATCAAACCACCCAACCATGTGGAACCATAAGGAATCACCCCCCATGCTAGGAGATGACACAAGATCCCACACACACGATAGATCTAGGCTAACACCTAACAACCAAAGGACAAAACCAAAAACACACACAAGGCTAACTCAAGCTCAAATAACATAAGACCTCACAAGGCAGCTTGCAATCCAAGACACAAGGTGACAGGACCTACATGTAGGGAAAGAGTGTCATCACATGTAGCTAGCATGGGAACTTGGGAACTTGTCCTGGCATCCATGATACTCATGCAGACTTGTCTCAACCTATGAGGCTACCTAGGAAGTTTGGCTTACTTGGATCACCAAGGTCTATCCAACCATTCCCGGATCCATAAAATCACCCCATTGATATGAGTTGAGGCGAGAAATCCATTTCTTACCTTATTATGGTGATTTACCTCTACCCATCCCATTATGATTAATTATTTATGTTTTCACTTGATTACAAGGTAAACTCCCAATGAGATATTTTGGAGTCTAGACCCTGGGTATCCTAGTAGTCTAATACTGATGACCCCAGTCACCCAATTGGAAGCCCACTCCCCCTAACATGCACCTAGACCTTAGGCTGACAACAATGCATAACACTTGAACATGGGCTCTCAATACAATCTAACTTGATACCCAAGGTTTACCAATCAATATAAACTTACGAGACATGAATAGCATGTGTCATCAACCTTACAAACAACATGGAACATACATCATACACATAATACCAACCAAAATGGGCCCAAAGAATAATAACAACAAGGCATGGCACATCTTGCAAAATTCATCAAAAGGCGTGAGTCATTTTTTATTAAAAGCCAATAATACAAAAGTTCAATAAAACCAATCAAACAGCCCTGAATCATCTTAGGACACTTAGAAAACATCAAAATAAGCCTCTGGTAAAAGGACAAAACCGGAAACATCGAATCAGACTACCAAAATTATCCAAAACCCAAACACTGGATAGTTTAGTGCACTTGATAATCTGAATAACACATATGACAGGAAAATTAGCGCATATACATCTTAGTATAGCACATACACTCACTGAAACGGTGCATATAAACAATGATTTAGCACATACGGTTAACAAGAGTGCATATGGTATACAAATCGTGCATATGAGAAACAATTTAGCACATATAACAATTAGAACGACACATCTAACACCTAGATTAGCGCATATGACTCAAATATCACATTTGACTAGAATCGCAAAGATGGAAGGTAAAACAATACGACCAAGTAAAATAAATCATTAAGATAAAAATAAGTTGTGAAAATGCCATAAACGGAGACGCCCAATCAATTGGAAACTATAGGGCTGAGCTAAACAACAAAATAAGATTCAATTCAAGACAATAATCAAATCTCTTTAACTCACAGATGGAGCTCCCGACAGAGTCTACAAGGTAATAAACATTCACAGGGAATATTACAACTCTCCCAGACTCAAAATAACAATGCAAGTTCCATCTCAACACAAGTATAAGAAATCGATTCACACAAATAACATAATCCAGCTACCAAGAGAGCACAAATTTCACAAAGGCAAGTTGGAAAATATACATAACAAATCACAACATTAAAAAAAAAAAAAAATCCCCTAAACCATATAGTGAACTATATAATATAACAATATTAAAACATTTTCATATTTTTTTCCAAAATAACGCCCCGAATACAATCTTTCCAACAAACATTATGCATATAGTCTTTTCTAGAAAATAAAACTTGCAGAGAAGAATATCACTGACCTGGAAAACTAGAAGTAATGGAAATGAATCCGATGGAGTACAAAATCCTAATCCAAAACCAAGCCAAGCAATATTAAATCCAAATCTCCAAGCAAGAATAAAATTCGCAGAAGAAAACTCAAGAATTGCTAACCCGGCAAAATGCACAGGCGACCCATTAAATAAAAAATCAAAACCAAACTATACAAAAATGTCAGCCAATAGAAATAATCGATTAAAATATATTTTTTACCAACCCTTTCCGAAAACCAAGGTAAGAATAATAAAATATTATTTAATTAACAGCCAATAATTCTACCAATAGAATAATAGGGTAGGTAAGGTAAATAGAATATTTAATTAATCCCAATAGGATAAGAAGGAAAATAATAAAAATAAACAACCAATGATAGAATAAACCATGGGCACAATTAAATATAAAAGTCCACCAGTAAAACAACCAAAGGTATATAAATAAATACCCATATTAATAAATAAAACAACAACTAATAAATTAATAAATAATAAATATTAATTAAATAAATAATCCATATAATAATAATCTCTTATTAAATTATTATTAAATATTAATATTGTATACACCTAAAAATGGTCTGAAGATATTTAATCAAATAAGCAATTATTTAATTAATCCCCCTTCCTAATTTAATTGAATTCATTAGGCAATTTGATTAATTCTCCCTTTCATCTACTTATTAATAAATCTAAGGATTTATTTAATAGGTTCATTTCAATAGTCCCCTTTGATTAATTAATTCAAATTAATTAATCCTCCCCCCACTTCAATCAATTCTTCTAATCCCATAATTAATTAAAACAAATCAATTTATGAGTTGTTGAGAATTAATTGGTCTTTTCCTATTATTTGAATTTTTAAATTCAAATTACCCACATGCCTCCTAACTTCTAACCACCTAACCTAACCATCCATCTAACCTAACCCATTCCACCTAACCTTGGGTTTAACTAACCCTATCCTATCTTGCACATTCTAACCTCCTTATCCTAACCTCCTATGGTGTGAATAATCTTCCCTTGGGACACACGACACTTTGGCCACATGTCTCCTCTCTTGGACACTTGCCCTTTTATGAGCAAGGCTCCTTGACACTTGTCACCACAGAGATGACAAGTGTCTCTTCCTCCAACCTCTTCTCCAACCTCCTCCAATTTCACCCTTGATATCTTCAGACTCAATCTTGACTGTTGATTCCTGCCACCTCACCTCTGGCCTTGGAAATCCTATAAATATCCCCCATTTTTTAGCAATAAGGATCCCATCTCATTTCATCTTATGTGTTGTTATTATAGGCAGATCCCATCTCATTTCATCTTATGCATTGTTACTATAGGCATATCATTTGAGCATTATTGTTATAGGCAATTGCATTAGCTTAATTTGATCATTTTCTAGCATAATTGTTGAATCATGTAGCTTAATCAATCTCTTTTCTAGTATAATTACATCATCATCATAACTTAATCATGCATATCATTAGTTTAATTAGTCTCTTGGATCAATCTAGCATAATCAATCTCATCTTTGCATATCATTATCATTTCAAATCCTTCGTCTAGGTGTAGTCAAGTCACTGGGATTGCTTATCCAGATTTGAGAGAAAATTCATACTCGCATCTCTTAGGAGGCGATAGGTCACTTTGTCATGGTTCATCTTTGTTTGCTTATTATTTGCTAACCATGCTTGTAATGATCTATTGAGTGTTTTGTGCTGCAGCTGCAGGTATCACACTTCACAGGCACGACAAATATCAACTATTTAATTTAATTTATTATAAACTATGTAAATGATTAATTTAATTTAACATTATTAAATTATATAAATCAATTAATTAATTAATGATTAAACCAATAATCATAACACTTCAAAGCAAACCAGCATAGGATAGCTCAAGAGACCACTATACGCTAAATAACATCTCACACCAAGACACCAAGCTGACAAGGGTAATCAACTTAAACTTAGATTGTAAAATGGGATTTCATGTCATCTCTGATCAACTTGCCATTGGGATAAGACACACTCAAACTTGTGAAGCCAGGTAGAGTCAATGTTTGGTACCTGCAAACCTATCACCACCAATACATATGCAACAACATATACTATAACATATATCATGAAATAGGCAGACAAGTGAAAAGGAATCACAATGCCATATCATGCTTACGAATGTCTGATGTGACATCATCCCTTCCACAAATGAGTAGAAGACAATCACACAACCAAGCACTATCATAAGCATTATCGTATCCAATATATCATGACATAAGGATAGTACATTATAAAATACCATCAAATAACCATACACAAATATAAACCATGCATGTAAAACAAGTACATAAAGATCATCAAGTAAGAGTCCATCATCATAATAGTCCATGAACATCATCATCCTCATGAAATCATAATGTCAAGTATAAATATAATGTGTCTATCATCAATAATAAAGCATCCAATCACAAGTAAATCCATAAACATCTATCAAAAGTATCTCAAAGTACTCTATGCTATAGCAATATAGTCTATCAATGCACAAAAGGGAAAGATGAATCAGGGAGGGGCACTACATCGGGTTTGTGACATGGCTCACCACACCCTGTGGATTCTATAAGTCTAGTGGTTGTATCGAGCATTAGCAGGTCGATATTTTGGTGCAACGAAAACTGCACTTGTAACAAAAGTTGCTACAATTGGTCATCCCTAGGGATAAAAAGTGATTGATTTGTCTTCGTTTGTTTAGACCAGTCAAAATTTGTGCTGCATTTGGCCTAAGAACATACACCTTTCATTGAATTCATTTCAAAGTTACTTTGCCACTTGAAAAGATGTGTTCATGTGATTGATGTGTCTTCTTGTCAAAATCAAACATTCAAAACAAGTACATCTCATCAACTAAGCAAAGCAAAACCTTAACTAAGAACAAACTTACACAAACATCAATGCTTAGGGTTTGGAAGTCTCTCAAATATGTCAAGAAATATATCTACCGCCATTTTAAGAATAAGAAGTCTAGTGAAAAGAAAGTCCAAAAAAGAAGAAGTTTTGTGTACAAAAATCGAAAGCTCTTATTGAAACATCAAGCATTTATACACCATTATCAAGACTTTGAAAATGATTTACAACAGATTTTGAGCTAGAACCTTTGAGATCACAAGCTTTTTTCCAAAGAATACCCCTATCACAATCACACAATAGAAGTCAATACATTTCACCATCTTACATTCCACAACCAGAATTCTCCTACTAGAAACTCCCAAGTTTGTTCTTTCAATAAGAATCCATCACCAAACCATGCAATCCATTCAAATTTCAACATTAACAAGTTTTATCCTTAGTCTCTTTTAGATATTTCATATCTTATCAACAAATCAACTTATTAGTATATCTCTAACATCTAGGATCCATGATCCTAAGAGGTCATACTAGTCATCTATGGTAGGTAAAACTAACTCATGAGTGCATCCTCTCATAGTTAGATAGCTCGTGGATGTCAATCACAACACTTGCTATACCTTACCTCAAAATTGTTGTACACCAAACTAAATATTTGAAGAGTACTTTATTGATGAACTTGTGGTCTTGAGAATCATTCACTCACAAGAAACAATTCATCTCATTTTAGTCAAACATTGGGTCAATAAAAAGAGTTAGACCATCACATTTATCACAATCCCGCTTTCATGCAAAAAAATTTCACATGGTTGAGACTAGATCTATGAGGCGTAAGCAAGTAGAATCACAACATGACTTGGAGGATGATGAAATTGTCAATCCTTTTCACCGTAAAGAATTCATAAGAGAAGAAGATTCACAAACTCCTACACAGGAAGAAATAGAAGAAGCAACTAGTAATCCTAGGTTCGACAAGATCTTTGGCATGATCCTCAAAGGGAATGAAAACACTCACTTTCTCAAACTCGCACAAGAAGGTGTAAAACTCCCCTCTTATTATGATGTTTCCTAAGTTGTAGAAATAGTTGATCAAGCAAAAACTAGTCATCATCGAAACAAGGATCAAAATAATCACAGGCAATGAAATACCCATAACTATAACCGCAATCAATATCAACATGATGACCATGATTATATCCCACCCCCCAACCCAAAGATAGATATCTTACGACAATAGATAAATGATCTCTCCCAATAGATAACAAATTTAGGGAGATCACATAAAAGGTATTCTCTAGAGGACATGTGACCTCATCCATTTGACAGGAACATAATCATGTCACCTTTTCCTAGGAACTTTGAGGTTCCCAAGTTTGACAAATACAAAGGAAAGGGTGATCCTAGGGATCATGTCTAAGAATTTTACACATCTTTCTTAAAGGTTGCTCATGATGAAACGTACTTAATGCACCTCTTTCCTCAAAGTATAGGAGGATCAACTATGCGATTGTTTTCATAGTTGCCAAGTAGAATCCAAACATTTGTTGACTTAGTTCAAAAATTTGCTACCCATCATGCACACAACATAGAACATGACGTCTCCATGGATGATATATGCAACACTAAATGATGCAACCATAACTGGTGAAACCCTCAAAAGAGAGTTGATCGGCTTATGCAGCAAGAGAAACACAATGAAAGCAACAAGAAAACATAGCAAGATTACACAAATAGATCATATTATTGCTTTAGAACTTCCAGCAACCATCCGGTTACCATCATATAATCATCAAAGAACATCTGACAGTTAACTGGTTACATGCAGGCTTCAAGCCAAATACAATCCAACCAGTACTTAAAGAATCAACTGGATCACTAAATGTGAATCTCAATCCTTATTCTCAATTCTACTTCCTCTTCCCTACAAATGATTACATAATATCATGTATATACACACCGAAACATATCTGGGTCAGCCTCATAAGATTACATTTACCAATGCAGGAAAATGAAACGTGTAACTAGGTTGGCCCTAAGAATTAAAGATTTTTTTTTTGCAAAATAACAACCAAGAGGTGCGGTTCAATAGAAAGGTCAACCACACACCAAAGAACATCAGACAAGATCCCAAATAGGTCCACACACAAAGAATCACTCTAGTAATGAAGGAAAACAAACTGGTAAGCACAAGAACTCTCCCGAAACCCAGAAACAGTCAACCAGAAGCGATAACTGACCAAAAAAGAACCCAAATGAACAAAAAAAATTGAATTAAGCACATGAACCAGCCTGGAAACCAAAAATAAGATTTGTCATGAAAAGAAAGCAACTACCAATACCAACCAGTAAGAACACAAAAAATTACAAAAATGACCTAAACAAGAACAAGATTGAAAGGAAATATTTTTGGTTGATGCAAGATTGCTCATCGACCGAGGATGCTCTTGCATCAAACACCCCAAGTAGAAACAATATGTTCCGTGATAGGTAACTCATGAACATCTAAAAGGAATCAGAATAAAGATCCCATGCTCATTTCTGATCCAAACATCTTCCTTATCTACCAACCTCTTCTTTAGCTCCTTTGGAATCTCAACTGGCTTCTCTAACCCCTGACTCTCTTTGTTTATCTTTCTTTGCTTTAGATCTACACATTGTCTCTATTTACTACCTTCCTCCTTTTGCAACTCTAATATGCTTCTGCTACAAGACTTCATCCGGTTTGTCTCCACAATCTTTCTGTCATCTAGTTCCATCTGTCCATCAAGTTTATCTATCAGGTCTTTCTGCAAACTCATGTCACCCTCCGGTATAACCTCGATAACCGGTTCTATCAGATCTCTCTGCAAACCTTCTGGTATAACCTCTGCAACCGGTTTCATCATATCTTTCTGCAAACTTTCTGGTATAACCTTTGCAACCCGTTTCTCGGTACTACAACTTCTCCCAAGGTTTAGATTCTTCACTTCCTTTTCTTTCTCCTTCAAAGAGATCAATGTGAACTTCTGCCCATCTTTCTCAATAGCGACTAGGTTTCTTCTACAGTCATAAATAGCTCCTCTATCAAATTGCCAAGGTCTTTCCAACAAGACACGACAAGCACTCATAGATGCAACATCAAATAAGACTTCACCCCTGAAAGGCCCAATATTAAAATTCACCAAACACTGCTCCTTGACCTCTATTTTTTGATAATCCTGTAACCAACTTACCTCATAAGGACAAGGATGCTCAAGCCTCTTCAATCCAAACTTCACAACCATCTCCTCGGATACCAAATTGTCAGTACTCCTAATATTCACAATAACCTTGCAACACTTACCACCTGATTTGCACACAGTTCGGAAAAGACATTGTTGGCAATGCACACTCTAATGAGAAATTGTAGGTGATTGAAGGTTTTGTCATTGATGGCAACCTTGAAATCATATACAAAGATACTGGCATCGGCACCGACAGACTCTACATCGACACCGACAGACTCTACACCGGCAGTGAAAGGAAGGATATTGGCACCTTGGCCAACTTCAATTTTGTTTAAAATGTATTTTGTAATTAATTGTAAAATCATTGTAAGCCGACATGGCGAGTTGTAATATGACTCATATATGTATGCAGTATGAGATCATTTTGTAATAGGAAGGGTGTGAAATAGGATGTGAAATAAGCAGACCTAATATGCAAAATATTGGTTAAGGGTTTATGTTGTAGCAGAGCTTAAACCAATACTGAATCTGGCATAGCAGATGCTGATCTGAAGCAGTACAAGACATTGGATTAGTATAATCCATTTTTGTAAGTCAATGTGACTTCTTTTGTAATTGAGCAGTGAGCTCTAGGCACTTGGCCTTCCTGCATGTGCAGGCCCCTATTGTAAGAGTAATATTCCCTTATTGGCCAGTAAGCAAATATTGTGGGTCACAAATCCCACCAAGGTTTTTCCCACACTAGGTTTCCTCATTAAAATACTGTGTTATGGTGTGCTTCTCATGTTTTTGTTATTATTCTTAGTTATTGCATTATTTCTGGTTTACCGGTACACAGTTTTAATATGCTTTTCATGTTTTAAGTCAAGTAAATTTGTATACCGGTTAAATACTGATTCACCCCCCCCCCCCCTCTCAGTATCTTTGGGAATCCTAACAATTGGTATCAGAACCTGGTCCTCTATTTTTAGAAGCCTAACAACTTAAGATCTTGTCACCGGTAGAGATGGAAAACTTGAGAAAGCAATTGGAAACAACTCTTACAGACTATGATGCAGAAAAAGTGAAGAATATCAAACTTGAGGATGATCTGAAAGCTGCTCAGGATATTATTCAAACACTTCAAGAGAATTTTACTATTGCAAGGAACAAGAGGAGAGAACTTTGTGAAAATATGCAGAATGAGGAAAATGAAAAGGAAACTCTTAATGATTTGGTAAACAAGCTAAGACAAGAAATCAATACAACAAAGAATGAGATGCAAGATATGACTATGAGATTCTGTAAAGAAATTGAAGATAGAAAGAAGAATGAAGAAGACTTGGTTAGAAGACTAAATGATGTTGGAAATGAAAACACAAGACTCGGTCATGAAAATGATATGTTGAAGACAGATCTTATGCACACACAAAATGACAGAACTAAACTCATGAGACAGAAAGGAATCTTGGAAAATGAACTGACTGCTGCAAATCAACACAAGGATAAATTCAAGAAAAGTTCAGAAGAACTCGGTGACATGCTGAAGAATCGGAAACCTAATGGTGATACAAATGGCCTTGGCTTTGAAGTTGGTGAAAGCTCTAGTACTGCAAACAATCATGATCATAGCAAACTGGTAAGACAACCTACTGCTTACAAATTTAATGGCAAATGTTTTAACTGTAACAAGTATGGCCATAGAGCAAATCAGTGTAGATCCAGAAATTATCAAAATACTAATACACCCACCGGTCAATGTTCTAAATGCAACAAAGTTGGTCATAATTTAGAGAATTGCAGAATGAATGTAAGATTTTATATTTGTGGAAGATTTGGACACTTATATAATCAATGCAGAACACATACCAGCATAGGATATGGGAAAGCTATTTAGAAGAACAATGTGACTTGTTATGCCTTTGGCAAAATTGGACATATTGCAAAATTTTGTAGAAGTAAGGCATCACCGACAAATAACAAAGGTCCTAGTTTGAAAGGTAAAGAAAAGGTTGAAGAAGTAAAGCGAGAATTCTCAAAATAATGGATCAAAAAGTCAGATCTAAATGTTGATGGGAATAATCCTCCACCGGTAGAACAGAGTAACACTCCACCGGCAGGAGACTCTTCATCTAACTGAAGAAAAATCCTTTGGGGGTTTAGCAACAAAATGAAAAACTTGCTATTATTCCCTCGATTGATGGTGAGAAGTTGAAATTACTTCTATACCAGCAGATGACTTAAGTTGTGACTTAATCGATGAGCATAAAATATGGTAGTTGGAGAAAATAACATTATAAAGCAAGTGTTTTGGCTCCTTCTTCATTCACTGAGTATTCAAATCTTCGAGAGTGCAAAAATTCCCGAGCGAAGGCATTCTAAGAGAAGAAGTGAAGCAATCCATCAAAGCATTCATCCCTAAGGTAGATTGAGGTATTTATAGCTATGGCATCTTCATCCACTCCTGAATTTATTGCAAACCCTAATGTTGTTGAGGTTATTAAGCACCCTAGACCCGTTTTCAAACTGGTTCCCGAAATTGCAAAGAAAGATGATAGCATAGGTGCATTTTCTCAAATTCATAAGGGAGTAGTATATGTTGAAGACCCTAGGATGTATATACATTGTCATATTGAGGAACTAGGTGATGATGAGATTAAGAATATGTATGTCTGTGATTTGTGATGAATCTGGAAATGTCAAGCCGGAACACAAAATAGTGGAAACCCTAGGTTTTACTGAAATTCTTAGTATCCCGGATTTTCCCAAGGATATCATAAGGATTGTGTTAAGCGTAGTACATGGTGAATTTTTCTAGTTGGACTCAATTCATAAAATCACAAAATAAGTTGTAAAAGCTGTAACGAGGTTACCTTCCACCGGTAACAGACCTAACAAAACAAAGAAGGTCTCAAATGACACAGTGACAAACCTAACTGGTGCAACATTTGATAAAGGTCTTTAAGGGTAAATGATGTAAAATACATTAATGCCAGATTTATCAGTATGATCTTAGGTTATAAGGCTACACATGCAAATAGGTTAAATGCAGTTTCTAGCCTATGTATCAAAAGTGCCTATGATATGGTCAATGATAATGCAAGAATAGATATATGTGAATGGCTTAAAGATGAGCTGATAGACAATTTGGGAAAGATTAAAGGAGATAAGAAAGGAACATTCAAATTCAGAAACTTACTTGTTTGTTTGATGTTGTACATAACCAAACAAGTGCCCGGTATTGGTGCTAGAGAGTTTGGCTTTGACATACTGGTAGGAAACAACTGTTAGATTTAGTAAGCAATATGGGAGAGAACAAGGAGAAAAACCTAAATGAGTATTTTCAAGCATTGAAGGCTCAAATGAAAACTAGAGTAAGATTGTCACAAGCTATTGTGGATAAGTATCAGAAAGAAATCTATTTTGTGATCAAGAAAGATGAAATTTGGATGGAGGTAGTTATCCCTAGAACTATTTGGGTAACTGAAATGGGCTATGAAATAGATGACAACATCACAGAAACTTATGCAAAATCCCTCCTTGAAGCTCCAAAGGATTCAGAAGAGAAAGTGTTTGGTAGTGCTGAAACAATAGAAAGTACTATTCAATCTAAGAAAAGGGTTAAGAAAGTTGAAGCAACTGTAAGAAAAGGAACCCGACAGGCAAAGGCAATCAAGGAAGATGTTTTGAGACAAACTAGTATAAGTGAAAGTGAGTTGGAAGCACCTCAACCGGAAACTCATCTTTCACCGGTTGGAACTTCTCCTAAGAGTGATATACCGACATTATTTAAAAGGGTTGAAAGGAAAAGAAAACCCTCACCAGTACCCTCTCCTACACCAAAAAGAACCAGACAAAAACAATAGGCAGTAAGGCCTCCAACAAATAAAATGACTCCTAAGAAGAAGAAGGTGAAACAGACTATTACTCCTCTAGACAAACTTCTTAGCGAAATTACAGAGGATGGTAAGCTGAAGAACATAAACAAAACATACAATACACTATCAACTGATGATAAGGAAAGCATAGAGAATAGTGTAATTCTACACTTAGATATATACAAGAAATTTCTGATGCAAATTGTTGATGAAATTCCTAATGATCTGTATAGGAGACTTGAAGCTAGAAGATTAGCCATTGTTGAGCTAGATAAGAAAATTAAGATTGAAAAATTACTTGCAGTGCATCCAGTTAACTCACCTGATGAAATAGACAAATTAATCAGTGAAGCAAACCGGACAATATTCTCCACAGCTGGTAGCACTAATGGCTGGTAGAGTAAATGAAGTATCTGAGGAAACAACACATGCATGGGACATATTCTTTATGGAAAGAGAAAAAGAGGAAGAATTACTTAGGCCAAAAACTATCAAAGTATATCAAAAGGACAAAGATAAGGGGAAAGGTAAGGTAGGTGGACCACCAAGCTTGAAAATAACTGACAATGTGCCCCCACCTCTTTTAGATACTCCACCGGTAGACACTACTGACAGACAACCGACCACAAAGAGTATGGAAACTCTGATAGAGGATACAAATCCTAATTCTGAAATTTTGTATACGATAAATGTAGACACATAGGAAGTTAATGTTGTGGTTGATAGAGAAACCACTGAGGATAAGGTGAAAAATGTGACTACTGAGTCACCGGCTACAGAGGTTGAGATGAACATAGAAAAACCTACACAGACAGAGCAACCAACAGAGGATACCATAGAGAAACTGGTAGATACAATAGAAAAACCATCTGAAGAATCGACAAAAGAGAGTTCAGAGGTACAAACTGAGATTACATCTAAGAAACCGGGAGTTAAAAGCCCAGAGAAACCCTCTAAGACACAGATAGAGAAACCAAAATAGGTACAGGTTGAAGCACAGGTTTAGATAGACACAGTGCCACCAGCCCAAACTGAAAAGCAAAAACCTTTGTTTGCGGAAATGTAAACACAGACTGATCTACCAGAGGTTGAATCAAGTAAAGTAATTACCACAACTGGTAGCATGGATATTATAAAGACTGTTGGACAAACATCTGGTACATCTATGGCAGAATTCAGACCTACAAATGTAACAAAAGTCTTGTTAGATTCAATAAAGAAGATCACAGAATGTAATGCACAAGCCTATAAGGCTATTGATGATACAATTCCAATTCTTAAATTGATTGCACCAAAGTGCATAGTTGATAATAAGGATTCTTTAGGACAACTAGACACATTGTCTAAGTTCATCACCGGTAACTTACTGACTATTGATCAAATAAATGAGGATACATTCAAGGAGAGGATGATAAAGGAAAAATAGACATTATTTGAGGATATTGTAAATAAGAACAAGGAGAAAATGGATACTCTTTTACCAGAACTTGGAGAAATAATTCTTGACTCCAAGAAACTATACAGGGACACCTGTAAAACAAATATTTTGACAGAGGATCTCAATAAGGAGATCAACAAAGCACAAGATAAGATAAACAATATTGCTGACAATCTGATAGGTACATCAGATTCATTTTTGGAGTTAGAGAAGAAGATTGCAGAGCAAGAAGAGAAAATCAAGAAGTTAGAAAATGACAAATAGGGAATAAAGGATAAAGCAAAGGACTTGAAATGCAGACTTAGTCCAAGGCTAGAATATCTTATTTCTTTGAGAAAAGAAATATCTGAGGCTCTAGTTCCCGGACTGAAGACACCGGAAGAGCAAATGCACATACTCACCGATACAGTGCAGAGAACTCAAGAAGCAATAAACAACAACAAAACATTCAGTAATAGTATAAATTTAATTTTGATAGATATTTTTTAGATTGTAACCCACCGGTTACAAGAATCCAGGCAGGACTCCACTGACACCGAATAACAACCTTTGTCATTAATGTCAAAGGGGGAGTAGTGGGATGAGAAAAATGGTCAGAAGAAAGGACATCATCTTCTCAGGGGGAGCATACATTTTTTGGCACACAGTTTTGGTAAGACAATTTTGGCAGACTATTTTTGGATATCATTTTGGACACTTTTGATTTTTTTCATGAGTGTTGCCATCAATGCCAAAGGGGGAGATTGTTGGCAAATGCACACTCCAATGAGAAATTGTAGGTGATTGAAGGTTTTGTCATTGATGGAAACCTTGCAATCATATACAAAGATACCGGCACCGACACCGACAGACTCTACACCGACACTGACAGACTCTACACAGGCAGTGAAAGGAAGGATATTGGCACCTTGGCTGACTTCAATTTTGTTTAAAATGTATTTTGTAATTAATTGTAAAATCATTGTAAGCCGACATGGCGAGTTGTAATATGACTCATATATGTATGAGATCATTTTGTAATTGGAAGGGTGTGAAATAGGATGTGAAATAAGCAGATCTAATATGCAAAATATTGGTTAAGAGTTTGTGTTGTAGCAGAGCTTAAACCGGTATTGAATCTGGCATAGCAGATGCTGATTTGAAGCAGTACAAGACATTGGATTAGTATAATCCATTTTTGTAAGTCAGTGTGACTTCTTTTGTAATTGAGCAGTGAGCTCTAGGCACTTGGCCTTCCTGCATGTGCAGGCCCCTATTGTAAGAGTAATATTCCCTTATTGGCCAGTAAGCGAATATTGTGGGTCACAAATCCTATTGAGGTTTTTCCCACATCGGGTTTCCTCGTTAAAATACTATGTTATGGTGTGTTTCTCATGTTTTTGTTATTATTCTTAGTTACTGCATTATTTCTGGTTTACCTATACACAGTTTTAATATGCTTTTCATATTTTTGTTGGCATTATGTGAACTGGTATGAGGACATAATGACATTGTGTGTTGTCATTGATGTCAATATGATGAAGATAAGAGAACCGATATAACACTGTGAACCGACATTTGTTTATGTGAACTAGTATGAGGACACAATGACATTGTGTGTCGTCATTGATGTCAATATGATGAAGAGAAGAAAACCAGTATAACACTGTGAACCGACATTTGTGCCAAAGTGAAGCGGTGTATTTGTTTAAGGTGAACCGGCATATGGTTATGGGAACCGGCACATGGAAGCTTCGTATGACTACCGGTTGGTAGTCTCAACTTCAGGGTTTCCGGTTTAAGTGCTTCAAGCCTGTGTGGCTCAACTGGTGACTTTGTGTGATGAATTAGCATTGTAACGAAGAACAGATCATGTTGCCACATCAGCCTTGTGCGTGTGAAGGATCTTGCATGAAGGAGATTATTCCCATCTACCTCGAGAATGTGCGAAGCCTGTAAATGGTGATAACGTGTGATGGGTTATCAGCTGCCATGAAATTGGTGGAAAACGAACAATGGAGAACGTCTTGAGATTGGATCAAGACTGTTGCATTTAATGCAATGTGCTCAATTGTCAGGATTGAACTGTTTGAATTCCTTAACCTAACAGGTTTAGGGTTTAGGGTTTATGCTACCGACCTATCTGTTTTCCTATAAGGTCGATGTTGTGTTTCTTTCTGAGGTTGTTGGCAAAAGTTGTGTGTGTATCCAAGAGAAGAGATACGTGATTCTTGCCAGACCAGAGGAGAGAAGTGATACCTGTAGAGTGTAAGTGCAGAAGGTGAAGAGGAGCTAAAGCGGATCTGCATTGGCATTGAGTGTTGTTACTAAATCATTGTAATACTTGTTGATCTCTAACCACCTCAACAGTTGGAAAATCCCTTAACAGGGTAGCTTTAACCGGCTTGCTATAAATCCTTTAACAAGGTGACTCAAAACCATTGAGTTCTTGAAATCCTCTAACAAGGTAACCTTTAACAGGGCTTAACCCTTAACCGGGTATTCTAGCCATCCCTTAACCAAGTGATCCCTAATAGGATCGATTCCTAACATAACCTTTTGTATCAGTCTTTAGTTGGACAAGGCTCCTAACAGAGCGGACTTCTAAAGAGTTCAAAAATAAGCTTGTGGTTATTCATCCCCACCGTGGTTTTTCCCAGTTGGGTTTCCACGTGAAAAATATGTGTGTCATATGTGATGTCTTCTTCATGTGATGCTATGTTGTTTTCTGTCAAGCAGTGAATCATGTTGATCTAGTTGTTATATGTATATCTTTGATGGCAGATTACATGTTCATGCACTAGGGTGAAATGGAAATGAAGTGTTAGATTGTATGAGAAGATAAGTGTCAACCGGTTTATGCTTGTCTCAGTTATTCTGGGTTTTGTCAGTTGTACTCTGTTTAAAGACCGATGTTACTGTTTGTCTGTCAATGCACAATGTCTGTTGACAAACCAGTTTAAGATTGTGTTTTTGTCTGTACTGATTCACCCCCCCTCTCAGTACCGGTTTGGTACTATCTGTTCATCATTGAGTTATCAATTTTAAGTCAAGTAAATTATATACCGGTTAGATACTGATTCACCCCCCCCTCTCAGTATCTTTGGGAATCCTAACAAATACTTCCTTTAAGTAGATCCGGTATCCTTTCTTCCGAACATAAGGGATTCTCCTTGCTCTGGTGCACAGTTAGATCCGGTACCTTCACCTTCTAGTTCCTCATTTTCCACGCAACTTCTTGCCATTCACTGCTTACATTCATAGAATCTATGTCCGATTTCTCCACACTTGAAACATTTGCCGGGGAATTCTCTACCGATACTATTACTGCCTTTCCTCTGTGTTTTTTGTTCTGGTTCTTTGCTTCACTTTTATTTTGACTCATCTTCCTCAACCGATTTTTGCTTCTTTGTACTCATATACCCTTTGAATTTCTCCTTCCCTCTAGGGTTATTTGGTTGTCTTCTTCTCACCTTCTCCTTAGCCTTCAAAGCATACTGGTAAGCTTCTTCAGCTGTGGAAATCGTCAATATGCTCATCTCATCCTAATGTTCAATGCAAGTCCATTTATGTAGCTCGCCACCTTTTCTCTATCAATATCTTTATGTCCAGATCTAATCATCACCTTGTAGAATTCCTTAGTATATTCTTTCATAGTCATGTTTCTCTGTTTCAAGTTCTGCAACTTCTTAAATAGCTCTAGCTCATAGTCTCTCGGTATGAACTTGGCCTTCAATCTTGCAACCATCTGTCTCCACTGGGTGATATTTAATTCACCATTCTCCACTCTGTCTTTCTGCAATTCTTTCCACCACAAGGCAACATGCCCTTTCAACTTAGTCTATGCCAGTCAGACTCTCTATGGGTCCTTGACATCCTCAAACTCAAAGTAATCCTCCAACTCTCTGATCCAATCAATCATATCCTTCAAGTTCAGTGTTCTGGAATAGTTTCAAACTTCAATTTTATGAACTTTACTTGCTTGCTCCATTGCTCTCAGGAATATTTCCTCTCTTTCATCTTCCAGTCCTTTAGCTTCTTCAATCTCTTCACCAGCTTCCTCATACTCATCCTCAAATTCAGGGTTCCTTCGCAGACCAGCCAAAGCTTTCTGGATTTCATTCCTCACTTCATTCTTGAAGTCCTCCATCATCTGCTCCACCCTCTGAGGGTTTGTCCTCCTAGGCGACATCTCCTCTTCCACTCAATTGAACTGCCTCAACTCGACAATGTGACTGTTGGTTTCAATTGCCTCTCCTCGGTGATCTATTGAACACATACGCAACCTGCCTCCAATTGGCGATTTGTCCACCCAAAGGAATTCCTCGGGGTTTGAAAACTCTTCCACCAGCTAGTTCATAACCAGCTCTGATACCATTTAATGTAGCCATAACTGGTGAAACCCTCAAAAGAGAGTTGACCGACATATGCAGCAAGAGCAACACAATGAAAGCAACAAGAAAATATAACAAGATTACATAAATAGATCATATTATTGCTTTAGAACTTCTGAAAACCATCTGGTTATCATCATATAATCATCAAAGAACATCCAACAACTAACCAGTTACATGCAGGCTTTAAGCCAGATACAATCCAACTAGGACTCAAAGAATCAACTAGATCACTAAATGTGAATCTCAATCCTTATTCTCAATTCTACTTCCTTTGCCCTACAAATGATTACATAATATCATATATATACCCACCAGAACATATCTGGGCCAGCCTCATAAGATTACATTTACCAATGCAGGAAAATGAAACGTGTAACTAGGTCGACCCTAAGAATTAAAAAAATCTTTTAGGAAAATAACAACCAAGAGGTGTGGTTTAGCAGGAAGGTTGGCCACATGCCAAGGAACATCGAACAAGATCTCAAATAGGTCCACATGCCAAGAATTGCTCCGATAATGAGGGAAAACCAACTGGTAAGCACAAGAACTGTCCTGAAACCCAAAAACAGTCAACCAGAAGTGATAACTGACCAGAAAAGAACCCAAATGAACTGAAAATCTGGAATTAAGCACACAAACCAGCCTAGAAATTGAAAATAAGATTTGCCACGAAAAGCAAGCAACTACCGGTACTAACCTGTAAGAACATAAAAAACAACAAGAATGAACTAAACAAGAACAAAACTGAAAGGAAATATTTTTGGTTGATGCAAGATTGCTCATCGACCAGGGATGCTCCTGCATCATTGAACAAAAAAATGGAGATTTATTCTCAACATTCTTGCAACGATGGAGACTCCTTTCTAGCAAATGTTTCTTCCACATTCCTGAGGAACAATTAGTAGAAATCTTCATTTCAAACTTAAATGAAGAGATGGAATTCCACTTACAAGTCAAATGCTCAAACTCTTTGTTAGGGGTCCCACAGATACTAAGAGGGGGGGGTGAATCAGTATCTAACTAGTATTTAGAATTTCTTAACTTGAAACATGCAGCACATAATATAACAGTGTACCAGTATGTAAGAAATAATGCAATAAATAGAATCAAGTACATCCACATGAAAAGTACGCCATAACACAAGATGTTAACGAGGAAACCCGATGTGGGAAAAACCTCGGTGGGATTTGTGACCCACAATATTCGCTCACTGGCCAATAAGAGAATATTACTTACAATAGGGGCCTGCACATGCAGGAAGGCCAACTGCCTAGAGCTCACTGCTCAATGGGAAGTCACACTGACTTACAATAAGGATTATACAAATCCAATAACTTGTATTGCTTTAAAATAGCATCTTCAATGCCAGATTCAGTATCGGTTCCTGCTCTGTTCTTTGCATATACCCTTGACCTATATTTCGCACATTAGGTCTGCCTAATATTTTCTTTTATGTTTCTACCTCATTATCTCCTTACATTACAAAATGTCTACAATGATCTCCTTTATATATAAGAGTCATTTTACAATTTGCCAAGTCGGCTTACAATAATAAACAAAATATTGTATATCAAAAATCCTGTCGACCTCTGTGCCGGTATACTTCCTTTCTTCTGTGTCGGTGCCGGTGTCCTGAGTGTGATCTGCCGATGCCATAGGATTGCAAGGTTGCCATCAATGACAAAACCTTCAATCACATACAATGTCTCATTGGAGTGTGCATATGCCAACAATCTCCCCCTTTGGCATTGATGACAACACTCATGAGAAATTTCAAAAAAGTGTTCAAAAGTGTGCAGTCCAAAAAAATGTTACCAAAAATGTGAGAGCTCCCCTAAGCATATGATTCCTGTGTTTTGAACTTTCTCATCCCACTACTCCCCCTTTGGCATCAATGACAAAGGTTGTCAAGATGTCAGTAGAGTTCGTGGTTTCAACTATCCATAAACTCAACCTTGTCGCTGGGTAGTTATAATCTGAAAAAGATCTCCCAAAATCAAGTTTATACTTTCCATAAACTTCTTACTATCCTTTATTGTTATCTCAATTCTCTTCACTGTACCGATGAGATGTTGCAAATGCTCTGTCGGTGTTTTGCTTCCTTGTATTAATGCCTCAGAAATTTCCTTCCGCAGAGATGCTAAATAGTCCAATCTTGGACTTAGTTTAGATCTCAAATGTTTTTCCTTATTTATTATCCTTTCTTTCTCCCTTTCCAATTTGAGTAGTTCTTCCTCAAAATTTGTTATCTTCTCCTCAAAAATTGATAGTGTATTAGGTGAGTTGACAAAGCTATCTGCAAGTTTATTGATCTCATCCTGTACCTTGCTCATTTTCTTGTCAATATCTACAGTCAAAAAGTTTGTTTTGCAGGTATCTTTGTACAAATTTTTGTACTCTTTCAACAAACTACATAATTCCAGTAGAAGTGTGTCAAAATCTCTATACTTCTTTATTTCCTCATCAAAGAATTTCTGTTTTTCAACTTCTACTTTATCCTTTACTGAATCTTCCTTTATTTTCTCAATGTTCTCTGAGATATATTTACACAGTGTGTCCAATTGTCCTAAAGAATCTTTGTTATCTATATTACAGTTAGGTGCAATTACCTTCAAAATTGGTATGGTATCATCAATTGTTTTGTAAGCCTGTGAGCTGCAGTCGGTTATTTTCTTGATAGAATCAAGTAATACCTCAGTCACATTTGTTGATTTGTATGCTGATGATGATCCAACAATCTGAGTACCAGTGGAAGTTACCAAGCTTGTATTGACCTCTGGTAGGTGAGTTTGTGTCTGCATTTCTTTAAGCACTGGTTTTCCTACTTCACTGGTTGCCGGTGGCACTGTTTCCTTATGTACCTGTTCCGGTGGTCGTTGTTCTGGAGCCTTTAGCTCTATTTGTTTCTCAGTATGTTGAATTGCCTCAGTCTGTGACTCAGTCTCTACCTTTTTCTCTTTATCATCTGTCAGTTTCTCAGTTTCTTCAGTCACCGGAGGCTCACTAGCCATCTCTGATTTATCAGTTGTATCTTTGTCTACTACTATGTTGATCTTCTGAGTATCAACATCCACAATATATAGGACTTCAGAATTAGGATTATTATCCTCTACATCCATACTTTCAGTTGTCGGTTGATCTTCAGTAGTTGTTGTTTTCACCGGTGGAGTATTTAAAGAAGGTGGGGGTAAGTTGTCTTTAACTTTGATGCTTGGTGGTCCACCAACTTTACCTTTCCCCTTGTCTCTATCTTTTTGATATACCTTTATGGGTTTTGAGTTCCTGTACTCTTCTTGTTTTTCTTTCTCAACCAGGAATATATCCCATCCATCTTCTATTTCCTCTATCACTTCATTAACTCTTCCTGCCATTAGCAAAATATGTCGGTGTGCAGTAGAGAATACTGACCGGTTTGCCTTTGCAATCATATCATCAATTTCTTGTGGAGAGTTTACCGGATATACAACAAGTAACTTCTCAATTTTTATTTTCTTATCCAATTCTATCACTGCTTGTCTTCTTGCCTCTAGTCTTTTGAATAATTCATCAGGAATTTCATTGACTACTTCCATCAAAAATTTCTTGTACATATCCATGTGTAATATAACATTGTTCTCAACTTGCTCTTTTTCATCAGCTGTTAGAGTGTCATATATTTTCTCTATATTCTTCAATTTACCTTCCTCTGTGATTTCATTTAGTAATATATCAAGAGGGGCCAGGTCTTTGTTTGTCCTTTTCTTCTTCTTAGGTGTTAGTTTCTTCTTTGGTGTGGCCTTTCTAACCGAAGATCTCACTGCTTGTTGCTTTTGTCTTGTCCTCCTAGGTGAAGGTGTAGTTGCCAGTGAGGGATCTCTTTTTCTTACAACTCTTTTAAAAGTTACAGGCATGTCACTTCTTGAAGAAGTACCTACCGGTGATAGGTGAGTTTCAGGCTGTGGAGCTGCTAACTCATCCTTTGTTATGCCGGTTTTCTTCAATACATCTTCCTTAATGGCTTTTGCTTGTCTGGATCCTTTCCTCACAACTGCCTCAACCTTTTTCACTCTTTTCTTTGATTGAATTTGGCTTTCTATGGTTTCAACACTACCAAATATTTCTTCTTTTGGTTCTCTTGGGGCTTCCAGAAGTGCTTTGGCATATGTTTCAACTATGTGATCATCTGTTTCATAGCCCATCTCGGTTACCCAAACTATCCTTGGGATGACCGCTTCCATCCAGATTTCATCTTTCTTGATGACAAAGCATATATCATCTTTGTATTTATCTACAATCTTCTGTGATAACCTTACTCTTTTCTTCATTTTGGTCTTTAATGCTTGGAAAAAGTCATTAATATTGTTTTTCTTGTTCTCACCCATGTTATTGAATAATTCAGTCAATTGTTTTCCTACCGGTATGTCATATCCAAGTTCTTTATAACCTATACTAGGAACCTGTTTTGTTATGTGTAGCATTAGACATACTAATAGATTTCCAAATCTGAAAGTTCCTTTCTTGTCCTTTTTGATCTTTCCAAGATTGTCAATTAATTCATCCTTTAACCATTCACATATGTCAATTTTTGCATTATCTGTTACCATATCACAAGTACTCTTAATGCATAAACTTGAAATTGAATTAAGTCTATTAGCATGAGTAGCTTTATACCCTAATATCATGCTGATGAATCTCACATTGATATCTTTTACATCATTAACCCTTAGAGACCTCTTGTCAAATGTTGCACTAGTTACATTTATAACTAGGTCATTGGAAACCTTCTTGGTTTTATCTGGCCTTTTACCGGTGGTCAATAACCCTGTGATAGCTTTCACAACTTCCTTGGTGATCTTATGGATTGCATCTAACCAGAAAAATTCTCCATGTACCCTACTTAAAACTATCCTAATAACATCCTTTGGAAATTCAGGAATGCTAAGGATCTTTGTAAATCCTAGGGTCTCAATGATTTTGTGTTCATCTTTAACATTGTCGGTATTATCACATATCATGGTTTTATACATGGTTTTAATTTCCTCATCTCCTAACTCTTCAATGTTACAGTGGATGTACATTCAGGGGTCTTCAGTATAAACAACTCCCTTAGGAATTTGAGAAAAAGCACCTAAGGTATCATCCTTCTTTGCTATCTCAGGAACTAACTGTAATACGGGCCTAGGTCTTTTTATTACTTCGACAATAGTAGGGTTTGCTATGTATTCAATTGCAGAGGTGGATGCCATCATTAAATACCTTTTACTGCCTTGGATGGATGATTGTTTGGAGTGTGCTTGCTTCTTGCTTGAAATGCCTTAGCTCGGAGTCTTCGCGGTCTCTAAAAATTTGAAATCTCGGTGAAATGAAATGGAGCCAAAACCTTAACTTTATAGTGTCTTTTCGCCATCTACCACATTAATTGCATGCCCGTTAAGTATTCACTTAACATTGTTTGCCGATAATAAGTAATTTTCAACTTCTTATCTCTAACCGAGGGAATAATAGCACATGTATCAATAGAATGTCAAACCCTCAAGGAAATTTTCTTCAATTAGATGAAGAACTTCCTGCCGGTAGGGCACTGCTCTGTCCTTCCGGTGAAGCATCACTCTATCCTGCCGGTGAAGCATTGGTTTGTTCTACTGGTGGAGGAGTATTCCCAATATTTAGATCAGCTTTTCTAATCCATTGTTTTGAGAATTCTTGCTTAACCTCTTCAACTTTTTCTTTACCTTTCAAGCTAGAAGTTTTGTTGTCTACCGGTGTTCCTTTACTTCTACAAAATTTAGCAATATGCCCAATCTTGTAACACACATAACAAGTCACATTATTCTTCTTAATAACTTTCCCATAACCTATGCCGGTTTGTGTCCTGCATTGATTAGATAAATGTCCAAATCTTCCACAAACATAACATCTCACATTCATTCTGCAGTTTTCAGAGTTGTGACCAACTTTGTTGCATTTAGAACTTTGGCCGATGGGTGTGTTGATATTCTGATAATTTCTAGATCTACATTCATTTGCTCTATGACCATACTTATTACAGTTAAAGCATTTACCATTGAATTTATAAGCATTAGGTTGTCTTACCGGTTTGCTGTGATCCTGAGTATTTGCAGTACTGGAGCTTTCACCAACTTCAAAGCCAATTCCAGAAGTGTCACCTTTAGGTTTTTGATTCTTCAGCAAGGTGCCAAGTTCCTTTGAGCTTTTCTTGAATTTTTCTTTGTGTTGATTTGTAGTTTCCAGTTCTCTTTCCAAGATTTCTTTTTGTCTCATCAATTCATTTGAGTCATTCTGAGTATGCATTAGATCTGTCTTCAACATGTCATTTTCATAGCTAAGTCTTGTATTCTCATTTGTTGCATCACTTAGTCTTCTGGTCAAATTTTCTTCATTCTTCTTCCTATCCTCAATCTCTTTGCAAAATCTCATAGTCATATCCTGCATTTCATTTTTTGTTGTCATGTTCTCTTGTTTCAACTTGCTTATTATATTATTAAGTGATTCCTTTTCCTCATTCTCATTTTGCATTTTTTCACAAAGTTCTCTTCTCTTATTTCTTGCAATAGTAAAATTTTCTTGAAGTGCCTGAATGATATCCTGAGCTGCCCTTAAATCATCTTCTAGTTTGATATTTTTCAATTTCTTTGCATCATAGTCTGTAAGAGCTCCTTCAAGTTGCTTCATCAGATTTTCCATCTTTACCAGTGTCAAGATCTTCCTCAAGCTGTTAGGCTTCTGAAAATAGAGGACCAGGCTCTGGTACCAATTGTTAGGGGTCCCACAGATACTGAGAGGGGGGGTGAATCAGTATCTAACCGATATTTAGTATTTCTTAACTTGAAACATGCAGCACATAATATAACAGTGTACCGGTATGCAAGAAATAATGCAATAAATAGAATCAAGTACATCCACATGAAAAGTACACCATAACACAAGATGTTAATGAGGAAACCTGGTGTGGGAAAAACCTCAGTGAGATTTGTGACCCACAATATTCACTCATTGGCCAATAAGAGAATATTACTTACAATAGGGACCTGCACATGCAAGAAGGCCAACTGCCTAAAGCTCACTGCTCAATGGGAAGTCACACTGACTTACAATAAGGATTATACAAATCCAATAACTTGTACTGCTTTACAATAGCATCTTCAATGCCAGATTTAGTACCGGTTCCTGCTCTGTTCTTTGCATATACCCTTGACCTATATTTCGCACATCAGGTCTGCCTAATATTTTCTTTTATGTTTCTACTTCATTATCTCCTTACATTACAAAATGTCTACAATGATCTCCTTTATATATAAGAGTCATTTTACAATTTGCCAAGTCGGCTTACAATAATAAAGAAAATATTGTATAACAAAAATCCTGTCGGCCTCTGTGCTGGTATACTTCCTTTCTTCTGTGTCGGTGTCGGTGTCCTGAGTGTGATCTGCTGATGCTGGTATAATGCCTTTGTCGGTGCCATAGGATTGCAAGGTTGCCATCAATGACAAAACCTTCAATCACATACAATGTCTCATTGGAGTGTGCATATGCCAACACTCTTTTCAAGAGGTGATAGGCCAAGGACTCAAAATTGAGAAAGCTCTTATCAAAAAGGGTTTGGTGAAAATCTTCAAAGACAATGAAGATGGTCCTCACCCAACTTACAACAGTGATAAGCCAAAGTTCTGGTCTAAAAACAAGAACAGTGTCAACAATGACATTGTTTGTTGGTGTAATTAATTATTCATGTTGGATATTATTACACCTTACTTAAGTTTACTTAGGTACATGCATATCACAGTAGTTTGGGTTTGAGACACTTGGGTGTTTGTGCCACATTGGGATAGTGTGTTGTAGGAGAATTTTCACATTTTGTGGTCTTATCTTGTTGTTACATTCCACATTCACCCTTGTTTCTCATTGAGCCACATGTCATGTTTGTGTGCTTGCATATCCATATATCCTTGCCCATATAAGCATACTCATATATATTGTATGTATTGGTTGATGATCCTGTTGATCGGTATTTTCATCTTGATAGAATACAGTTTATTCCTATCAATATTTTGTCTCTCTATTTTGTACTTTTCATTGATCTTTTGATCTTGGCAAAATCTCACATTGTTGATACTAAAATTGTGAAAATCACATGTAGTACCCCTTCCTCGATCAGACTTTTTAAACTCATGTTGACTTCAATTGAGTTTTTCAGTGATACATTATATTGTGATATTTTACGTAGACTTTATGCGGTGTTGTGATATGCTTTAATTTGAGTTGCAGTGTATGTTTTCATGGAGTTTTTCCTTATTGATTTTTAAATGCGATTTTATTGGATTACTGACATGGACTGACATATTCATTTTATACGTATGATGAATTATATACATGTTTCATGTTTGTAAGTGTATGTGGTGCCAGGAGATGATTTTCCTTCACTCACTTCAGTGAGACAGGAAATGTCACGATTCTCCTTCAATGGTGTGTTCATTGTGGTTGTATAGATATGCATGTGTGGTTCGTTGATACAGGGAATTGCAGGTATAAGTACCGTGTAGGTATGGGGTATCGTCTCCACCTGACTTCACAAGTTTGAGCGTACGTTACTGATCTGATGGAAGTGGACGAGATAGTCCTAAGACCTACGTTTTACCCTAGTCATGCTCAAAGTGAGCGTCCTAGTCATTTGTCAGTTTCCCTTTGTTTGGTATGCGAGTCGTGTGTTTATTTGAGTTATTTTAGTTGCGTATTATGCTTATGGTAAAATTGATTATTAAATCCTAAAGTATTTAATTATATTAAATCCTAAAGTATTTAATTATATTAAATGTGTTTTTATGCATTGGTAAATAAAAGATATTAATTTAAATAGTACCCTTATTGTGATTAGTCGTTAAATCGATTTGTTTAATTTATTAACATAGCAAGTTGGATTAAATGATCATTTTCAAATTGTAAATTAAATGTGTTTTATTGGGAAAAGTTTATTTGGAAGTAAAACTAAATAGATAAAATCTTTTCTTCCTCGTTAACTTTTAAAAAGGTAAATTGGAGTTTTAAATAAAAGAAAGAAAATCAAATTGGAGAGAAAAGACTTTTTAAAAATTTACTCTATGAGAAATGAATTTGATTGGTGGAGAAAAATTTCAACCTAAAATAGTTTTAGGTTAAATTTTTCTATTTCTACCTTGTTCTTCACATGAATGGGGGAGAGGAAAATTTTGGGAGAAGATATTTTAGAGAAGAAAATTTAGAGAATAAATTTGTGCATCTTTGTTGAAGGAAGTTTCTAGATTGCAGGTTGGGAGACCACGACATGGTCCCCCTAGCCAGTCCTTCCCTATGGAAAGGGAGCCCAAGTGGCTGTAAAAAGCCATGTGGGTGGGGTTTTTTTTTTTTTTTTTTTTTAAATATAAAGTTTTGTTTTGTTTTGTTTTTTTATTTATTTTTTTAAATATTAAATATTAATATTAATATTTTAATTATACTTTTTTTAATGTAATTATGTATTATTAAATATTAATGATATATATATGTAAAATATTATATATTTATGTTTATTAATAATAATTTGCAAGTTGAAAATTTAGTGGGAAATGATTTATTGGAAAAATTTATATATTTATATATGTTTTTTTTTTATGAAATATGATCTAGTTGTGTTGCAAGAACTTGATAGATTATTAATGAATTATTTTAATTGGGATAGTGAAATTGTATTTGTTTTGAATCAAACAAAATTGGAAAACGTAGCAAACTTGGTTGAAAGGAAAATAGATGGAAAAACAACATTACTGAAATTGTTTTATATCATGATGTACTTTTGGTTTGCCTATGTGTTTGGCTTATGATTAAGTTTATGTACAAATCATTAAGTTAATTGCTATACAGTGTTGTTTATCTATTATAGTCTTTTTTAATGATTCTATTGAGTTATCTAGTTTACTCAACCTAGGTACTAGGTTCGAATGACCAAGTGAATTGTTATCGTGTTTGAACTACTTGAGTATTTTGGTATCGTGAGTCGTACCTTAGAGTTCAATAGGATTGTGGTGTCGTAAGAGAGAGTGGCTTTCGAGTGGGGGTCACTCCCAAAGTGGTAAGCAAGATAACCCATCGAAAGTTAGATAATAAAGTGATAATCCTAATAATGAATTAGGGGTATGGGTAGCTTCAAACACTAAACAAGATTAATTTACCTTGCTCATGGTTGAGAGCTAGTATAGACTCAGGTTGCAGTGGGAAGGGCTGGAATGGCAAACCTGCTACCTTGTCATCATGAAAGGATAGCTTGGGTCCGCATTGGATTTGGATGGGGCTGGGGGTTTGGGAAAGGCTACCAGGATAACCCATGATGGGGAGGCGGGGCCTATGGAGTCTTGCTAGGATAACCATGCCAAACTGTGTGATGACACTCTTCTCTTATGTGCACTAGTGTGTAGACTCATAGACGTCACCTGGTATACTTGTGAAGTCTTATATGATGTGTATTTGTATGTTTGTGAGTTGATTCAATGTTTTGTTAGACCGTGTATTCTTTCCTTTGTTTGCTAGTGGGTCTTAGTGCTATTTCCTATCACAAAGAGGTGGTTCTTTTGAGCCACATGGTCGAGTGGTAGTGCCACTTTCCATCAGTATCATGTTCGCTTCCTTCTTGCGAGGGTTGTCTTTGTAGGTGTTCCACTTGCTCTTTGGTCTTGATCATCTTCTTGTTCCAGTTGCATTCCTTTGTACTCCTTGGATTCATTATTGTTCCTATTTGAACCTTTTGAGTTCAGTTGTATCTTTGTATTATTATGCCTTCTTGGCATGTTGTAAACTATATAATTCATTATATGATCTTTATTTAATTTATATGTTATCATGTAACTTAAATGCAATGTATTTGAGATATTATAAGTTGATAGATTTTGTAATGGTAATTGTGGGGTTATTGAATGAATTATTGTAGTAAACTTGATGTATATAATTATTAGTATGTAATGAAATAAAACGAAAGTATGTAATTTTAAGCATGTCTAATTTAGTTCTTTAAATGAATATTATTGCAATGTATTAGGGATAGTTAACATGCATCATAAGTGGTTAAGTGAACCTTAAGCTTTCAGTTTCTTTTTAAAGTAATCTTCGTTGGAACCCTTTAGGAATATGGATAAGTCTTTTGCTTGTGTAATTAATCAGTGCAATGTTATAACTTAATGCACCTTAGTGATATGTTATGTTTAAAAACAATATCCGCTTTTATTCCTATGCTTTAGTGTGACCTTAGGGTTTCTTGGTGGGGCATTACATCGCACAACCTGTTTGGAAATGGTCAGGACCAAACATAAACAACAACAATAACCCCATAAACAAACAAGTGAGCAACACTCAACAAGATGTACCTAAGAGAAGGTACACTACATACAAACCAAATCAGACTTACACACCTTTTAAGGAAGCCATCTAAATGGTGTTAAGAAAGCTAATATCATAAAAAATTATTACGCTTCCGATAACATCCAACTATGAGCCTCAAGTAAAACCTCCCTGGTGGAAGGATGACGTATATTGTGAATTTCACAAAGGAAAGGGCCATAGAATGCAATTGTCATTGCTTGAAGAACATCGTTCAAGATCTTATTGATCGAGGAGAAGTAGAAATTGATGGCATCAACCATAAAAGCTCAAACACCGACCATACAAATGTTTAATAATCCACTCCCATCATATGAAAAGGGAATTACTGATTACATGATGAAAGAATAAGGATCCAGTAGAATACTAAGAGGGGGGGTGAATCAACATACTCAAAAATTAATAATAAACTCCCAATCTCAAAATAAACTTATCAACAAATAAATATGTGAAGATAATGTCTCAAAGATTACCAACATCAATCAATGATCAATCGGTTTGACTGTTATACCAACTTAACAGTAAAAAACTTCAATCTTGTAAACATAAACAATGCTTAATCAAATATCAACATATTCATCTTTCATGCTTCCAGTTATCATGCCTTATCATAATAGTTAAGTAGTTAATCAAATCAACTAATAAGATCATAACCACAAAAGCATTCACCACTAGACACAAATATTTATACGTGGAAACCCAAATAGGTAAAAACCATGGTGAGATGAGGCTCACAAGGATAGCTATCTGAATTCTTATGAAGTTCACCTTGTTAGGAGCCAAGCTTGTTAAAGCTTTATAATAAGTCATGTTAAGAACTAATTTCGGTTAGGAATCACCCGATTAAGGGATTTACAAATATGCCTTGATGAAAAAGCACAATGCCCTGTTAGGAGTAACCTCGCTGGAGGATTTGAGAATCCAAACTAATGGATTGCCTTGTTAGAGGATTTAATAAGTAACCAAGCTTGTTAGAGCTTACCGGGTTCGGGGATTTTGATTTCTACTGTAATTGTTAGAAAACAACAGGTTTTCTTGATCTGTCTAAATAGCACTACATCTGCTTGATCAAATCCTTCTTAAGCTTCTATCTACCTTTACACAAACTATAGATCCATCCATCGGTTTGGCAACCACACACTCAACTAATTTCTGCCAACTTTGCCAACACTTTTTACAAACAACTTCATCGACCTTAAATACAAATCAACTCGGTCGATAACACAACAAAAACCTAATTCTCATCATCGAGATTACAAACAAGTCGGTACAATCTTGACCATTAGAAATCATAACAATCTCTTCACATTAATCAAGAAAATTCCAACCGCTCCATGATCACCGCTTCATTGAACTTGTAACTCATCACGTGTTATGCATTTGATGCAATCCACTTTGCTCCTTTCCAAGATAACAAACGCGTCATATCAATCTAAACTTATCCTCATACAATGATCACATGTGTCTCCATCATTACCGCTCAACATAAACCAACAAACTTGATCGGTTAGGGTTTAACACGAAACAACTGGTAGGGTTTACCAGTTTACATAACATAGAAATGTTTAACCTTATACATCGGTTCAACTTACAAACTACCATATATCGGTTTACAACATCTTCCACAAAGTTTATCATACTGGGTACAAGACAAAAGCAATATCAACAGTAACATCAACAATATTATGAATATCATTCACCAGTTCAATTGAAATCAATTACAACATATCATTAATGCAATCTATATGAAAAATGCCAACAATCTAAAAATACCAACAATTACCTCCCATCAAGGGAAGAACAATGATAGTAAGGTCAATTATACACAAGCATCCTATGATGATACTGCCAACAATATAACTGAAGATACTGAACACATTGCAATGATAACTATCAAAGCCAATAACCCTAAATGCAATGTTGTTACCTGTCATAGCAAGGTCACACTATGAGGTGTGTCATAAAAAACAACACATGGTCCAAAGCAGTACAACCTTGTTGACCAGCTAAAAAACACTCATGCGCTAATTTTCATCCTCGAGATTTTGCGATTGTCACCATTGCATAGAAAAATCTTAGACAAAACTCTCCAAGAAGTGTTAGTCCCATCTAATATTAATACTAATCAATTTCGAGCCATGGTGGGAAATATCAAATCATATAATTATCTCACTTTCACTGAAAAATGACAATTCATCCATACAGCAGTCGCATAATGCTCCACGTCACATTGAAGGTTTCATTAACAAACATCAATTCAAGTGAGTATTGATAGACGATGGAGCTGCTCTAAACATTTGCACATTGCAACTGGTAATAGCACTGGGATACATAGAAAATGCAATGGATGTTAGAAAGAAGATCACCATCAAGGCCTACGATGATGCAAAACGATCCTCCAAAGAATGCATCACTCTACCCATCAGGGTAGGACCTGTGGTGAAGGAAGTGGTTTGCCAAGTCCTAGATCTACCCCTTTCATATAGCCTTCTTATAAGGAGACCCTGGATACATGCCATGCAAGTGATACCTTCCACCTACCATCAATGCATCAATTTTCCCTATAATGGAGTGGAAATAACAATTTTAGATGGTGCAAACCCATTTGCCATTTGCAACAATATAAAGCATCAACCTAATACTATTGTGCCTAGCAAGAAAGAAGCTACTTATTCATCGTCCTATGTTAACCCCACTTCTCTCACTAGCAATCCAATCCATACACTAGATAACGCCAAACTGAAGATGAAGGTAAAGGATGAAGGCCCATGAGAATATAATATTAGCCAAATTTTCTATGTTGGTCAACTACAAATTTCATCCTAGACATATGGAAAAACTCAACCTTCACAACAAAAGTCCACTACAACTAGCACATGTACACTTGCAAATTTTATCCCAGGAAGAAGGCAAGGTGAAGAAAGTATAGAAGAAGACTTGGCAAAGTGGATCTACAAAGAGCAGTCAGCCAAGGGTAAACGACCTATAATTTAGATAACCATAGAAAACTATGATAAACACTTCACAATGATACAAAACATGGGTTGTAATGGACATAGTGCTTTAGGCTTACAAAAACAGGGCGTACAAGAACCTTTGCAACCTCCATTACAACCTAGAAATCAACTCAAAGGACTAGGATACAGTCCAAGTCACGCAAGCACTTCTCAATCAAAATCTCCAAATATAACAAACAAGCAAAAGGGTTATGTTGCATAGAAGTAGATATTACTCTGAGGTTAAAGATCTTGTCCACACACAAGTAGCATCAACAACCCCATTAGATACGACTCCTTCAACAATTATCGACAAAACTTTCACACCTAAAGATTTGCCTGTAAGATGCAGTAACAAATTTCTACAAAGTGATTCTAAGACATATTTACATGAATATGAATGGAATTATTTAGCTTCACATGAATCTGAATGAGATTCTTTTGATACTTTTCAAGATAAAATAGCCAAAGAAGAGGCATGGATCAAAACTTTTTGGGATCCTATTGAAACAACAAAATCTCAAAGACAACAAGATATGGCATAAAAGTCACAATGTCCTTTTGATAGAGATGTATCGCCTCCTAAGTCTAAATATGAAGAGGAGAGTACCAACAATTATCTTGATACCTTTGTTCTAACCTTAAACACCACATCCTATGACCTTAACCTATTCAATGATGTAATTCCAATTATCCATCCCCAACTCATTGATTGGGACCAACAAGGTTCCTCATACCTAGATATGTTCCAAAATGATGACGTAATCATTTACTTCCTCAAACTTCGGGATAACATACCAAGCGTGGATCACAAAGTTGGGTTTGCTATTGAACTCAATAGAATGACTTACTTCAGAGAGAATGCCAAACCTTTCAGTCGCAAAAATATAACAATCAAGAATGGATCTTCTAGTGAAAATCATACTCGAACACTTCTAGATCCTAAAACAATAAAAATAAAGGATGAATCGAATGGTGAAAACCTTTCTAAGGCACTTGATGATGGAAAGTTTGACAGTCTCCCATTCAGCACAAATATGGAAAGATCATCTATCCTTGTGGAAGAAACAAAGGAAATAAATCTAGGAACAATTGAAAATCCACACATGATACACTTAGCAACATCATTAACTCCAGAAGAAGATCCTGGTTTTGTAGACTTCTTTCAACAAAGACATATCAACTTTGCATGGTCCTATGCAGACATGCCAGGGCTAGACCCAAATCTAGTAATGCATCACTTGACATTAGCAGAAGGAGCAAAACTAGTGAAATAAAAGCTAAGGAAAATGCATCCTTAGATTGCACTCTTAGTAAAGGTTGAACTCAAAAAGTTGTTAGACGTTGGTTTCAACAGACTAATTGACTATGCAGAATGGATCTCTAATATTGTACTAGTGGTAAAACCAACCGAGAGCATCCACATTTGTACAGATTTCAGGTACTTGAATAAAACTTGTCCAAAAGATGACTTCCCCTTTCCTAACATTGACATGATTGTGGATATGACTATTGGACATGCAATGCTCTCACTCATGGATAGATTTTTTGGGAATAACCAGATCAAGATAACACCTGAGGATCAACATAAAATAGACTTCACTTGTCCATGGGGCACTTACTGTTTGAATGTGATGTCATTCGACCTAAAAAATGTAGGAGCTACATATAAATGAGTAATGACCATGATATTTCATGACATGATGCATACTTTAATGGAAGACTATGTGGATGATCTCCTAGAAAAGTCTTTAACAAGAGAGAATCACCTAGCAGTCTTAGACAAGATCTTCTCAAGGATTGAGAAATACAAGGTCCATTTGAACACAAAGAAATGTGTCTTTGGAATAACCTCTAGGAAGCTCCTAGGATACATTATCTTACATTAAGGAATTGAAGTTGATCCTGCACAGGTAAAGGCAATCCTTGAAATTCCACCTCCCAAGAACATTAACTAACTAAGAACATTGCAAGGGAGGTTACAATCCATTTGTCGGTTCATCGCTCAATTAGCTGATAGATGTCATCCATTCACACATCTGCTACACAAAAACATTCAATTTAAATGGGATGATAAATGCCAACAAGCATTTCAACAGTTGAAAGACCACCTAATGACACCACCTCTATTAATACCACCAGCTTCGAACAAGCCCTTATTATTATACATATCAGCTACTGCTACTACCTTAAGGGTACTATTGGCACACCATGATTTAGAAGGAAAGGAATGTGTCATCTACTATATCTCCAGAACATTGGTAGGGTATGAACTTGACTATACCCCTATCGAGCATGCATGCCTTGCAACAATCCTGGCCTCACTCAAGCTAAGACACTATATGTTGACAAATAAAACAAATCTCATTACAAAGATCGTTCCTTTGAAATATTTGTTAAGTAAAGCAACTTTAACTAATCAATTGGAAAAGTGGGTCATGATCCTCAGCGAATTTGATATTGAGTATGTGGACCACAAGGCAATAAAAGGGTAGGTAATAGAAAATCAACCAGTAGAAGCTCCCATGGAGTGTAATCAGCCACTCATATCAACCTTTCTTAACTAAGCAATATTCATGGTAATACCTACACAACAGTGGAAGCTCTACTTTGATGAATCATACACCTGACATCGTTCAGGAGCAGTTATTCTCTTCATCACTCATCAAGGTGATAGCATCCCAAAGTTATATAGGCTAACATTTCCATGTACAAACAACATAGAAGAGTATGAAGCATTGATCAGAAGACTCAAAATGGCTATACAGTGGAACCTAAAGGACCTACAAGTCTATGGTGACTCTCAACTAGTAATCTAACAAGTCAATGATGACTACCAAACCAAGGATGAAAAGCTCATTCCTTATAAAAGTATGGTTGATAGTTTCAAACCAATCTTCACCACTATCACTTTTGAACAAATTCTAAGGGAACCAAATAGAGTTGCAGATGCAATGGCTATAATAGCCTCTCTCTTGGATCTACCACAAAATTATACATGCTACAAGTTCTTAGTAGAATAATTATGGATCCCTGCTTATGATATCCCAAAATTTGAAATGGTATGTCAAATCGTGGGTCCCAATTTCCCTTGGTACAGTGAATTCTACGCTTACCTTTATGATCAAATCCTTCCACTAGACTTATCAAATAACCAACTTAAGACCTTCATACACCAATCATCCCGATACATAATTATTGTTGATACACTATATTGACAAGGTCTCGATTATACTCTCATGCAATGTTTAGAGAAAGGAGAGGTGACAACAATTTAACAAGAGGTACATGAAAAAAATTGTGGAGAACACTCTAGCAGCCCTTTCTTGGCTAAATGAATCATGAGAACAGGATACTACTGGCCTTCAATGGAGAAAGACTCATATTATTTTGTCAGAAAGTACAAGAAATGTCAAGTTCATGGAGACCCGATACATGCACCAACGCAAGAACTACAACCTATTGCAATACCATGGCCTTTTTGCCAATGGGGACTTGAACTTGTGGGTAAGATACATCCATCATCATTAGGTGGCCATAAATTCATTATCATTGCCACCGAGTACTTCACAAAATTGACTGAACTCATTCTATTAACACAAGTCACCAACAAGCAAATTGTGTCCTTTATCCTCAATTATATCATATGTCGATACAATGTTCCCACATCCATTGTTACAGATAACGGTCTTCCATTAAAAAACTAGTATGTCTGTGAACTTAGAGAGAAATTTAATATATAACACCAATTATCCACCCCATACTATCCATAAGGCAACAATCAAGCAAAGCTTTAAACAAGAATATCCTCAAAATCTTATAGAAAACAATCAATGACACCAGTCGTGATTGGCATATCCATTTGAATCCCACACTATGGGCATATCGAACTAGCATTTGAACCCCTACATGCGCAACACCATATTCACTTGTTTATGGAGCAGAAGCTATCTTACCTATTGAGGTTGAATTACCATCCTTGCAAGTATCGTTGCACAATCTGATCAATGATGAGGAATACATGTATGCACAGAAAAATGATGATAAAAAACTCTTGTAAAACCACAAAGATCCAACTACAACAAACCCTATTCCTACAATAAAACATTCACCATACACCAATGAAGATACCTAAGAACACACAAATCAATAAATTAAGCAATAATACTATTCACATGACAAGTAGGGTTTTAATCTCCATTGTCTCCTATCTCCATTTATCTTGTTTTATATATTTGCTCTCAGATTTGTATGTGCAGAAGAGCTCAACAAAGAACAAATTGCATCTGTGAAGTCGCTTGATTGCATAAAGTACTGATTAGGGTTGATAATGATGAAAGAACCCTCTTATATAGAAGATGCTTTAGAAAATGGAGGGATAACATTAAGAGGTGAAAGAAATAAATGGTCAGTTAGGATTAAAGGGCAGGTAGAAGAAATAATAAAATAATGAAGGGGGTAGGTAGAGGAAAATTAAGAGATGAATGACATGTGTCATAGAGGAAAAAGCTAATGAATTAATTAAATAAATAAAGATTTATTTAATTAATAGAAGAGGTGGGACCAATTAAATAAACAAAATATTTATTTAATTTAGGGAAAGATAATTTAAATAAACAAGACAATTTTAGGTGTCTACAATACCAAGTCTCATGTCTTTAGGACTTGGAATTGTTAGATGAGAAGTGACAATTTGCCTTCAACCACTTTAAAGCATATCAAAAGCGCATGAGCAGAAGCTACAATCACAAAGTCAAGCATAGAACATTTGAAGTTGGTGATCTTGTTCTCAAAGAAAATCCTCACAACCAACCAAACAAGGAATATAGAGGCAAATTTGAATCAAACTGGCATAACTTAATAGCCATCAGCACTAAAAAAGTTGATACATACCAATCAATCTTGTTTTGCATAACTTTCAGAATAGATTCAATTGATAATCAGCTGGCATAACTTTTAATTTCAACTTAGCAACCATTTGATCCCATGTTTTGATCTTCTCTTTACCTCTTCTCTGTCTATGAACCTGCAAATGCCCCACCAAAGAGATGCATGACCTTTCAACCGGGTACAGACATTTTTCACCTTCCTTTCTTCCGCAGTGTTTTCAAAATCAAAATATTTCTCCATCTCCGAGATCCAATCCATCAATTCATCTAAATCCAAATTTCCATCATATTCTGGTGGGGTAAAATGAGGTTTGGTATTCACCCTACTCAAAACCCTAAAAAATCTCTCTTCATTGGGATCAATCACTGGGGGGTTTACTTGTTTTGTCAGGGTTCAATATGTCGGCCTCTTCTTTGGGTTGTCTCAACGGCTTCCAATCGGACTGCAATTCCTCTCAACATTTCCATCATAGTAGGGTCTGCATTCCCACGTGCTCCACCATTCCTATTTCCTCTTCGCGCCATCTTCACGCCAGTCCTTTGTAGCTGTAGGTCTGATCCTAGTCGGCCACCCTACAACAAAATCTCTCAGGACAATGTAATCTCTGCAATGAAATCTTGCTCTAATACCACTTGGTGCAGTCACCGGTTAGGAGAGACCTCAAAGAGATCTAACCGGGAGGGTCAACAAGAGTAAACACAACAAAAACACAAGGATATGATGGAGGCAATGCAGAACTGAATGAATTATATCATGAAAACTGTTTACAATCAACCAGTAGCAACCGACTTATAGAAACCGACTCATTAGGCTGCTAAAACATGCTTTATCACATAATAGGTCATAATCGGGACCTCAAATCTTCAAATATATCTTCTATGTTCTATCTCTTAGGTTATCTCTACTCATCTTTATTCTAATGCTCAATTACAATGATTTATATGATCCAAAGGGATCTGGTCGACCCAAAAGGGATCAAATGTCGAAGAACAAGACCTAACGTGTAAAAACAACAAGGTCGACCTCCGCCAAAGAAATTCCTTCGAAAAATCCAAAGGATGAAGTGTAGATCACAAGGAAAGGTCGGCCACATGTCAAGGAACATCAAAATCAACACTCAGGGCTTCGCAAGCTACAGAAGGAATCATATAGATTACAAGCAGGCAATCGTTACCAAAAAACTATCTCAAAAACTGGTAGTGATATCTTGCCAGAAAACGATCCAAATGCTCCATGGTTTGGGAATAAGGTAGATGACCAAGTCCTCTAGAAAAATCCAACTCCTTGAGATCTTGTGAGCCAATGCCAGAAAATGCAAAATGAAATGCAAAACATAAAGGAAATATTTTTGGTTGATGCAAGATTGCCATGAACCGGGGATGCTCCTACAGCACTTTCAAAGTTGCTAACTGATATGTCCAAGACCCGAAGACTGCAGTGATGACATATGGACCTAGCCAATTGGATTCAAATTTTTCGCGATGTTCTATAATTGGTTGATTGCAAGGAGTCTCTCTGAGAACAAGATCTCCTACTTTAATTGTGCAAGGTTTGACCCTATGATTGTAACTTCTCCTCATGCGTTGTTGATATGCTTTTAGGTGATTGTAGGTAGCTTGTTGCTTCTCATCAAGTAGTTCCAAGTCTTGAATAAGTGAGACCCGGTACTCCATCAGTAATCAAATTGTGTAAGGAAACCTGTAGAGAAGGTAATTCCATCTCAATAGGAAAAATAGCCTCTGCTCCATATACAAGTGAATATGGGGTTGCGCTTGTTGGGGTTCGAATGCTAGTTCGATATGCCCATAGTGCTAGATTCAGACGAATATGCCAATCATGTTTTCTTTAGGTTCCTCAGTTGATATGTTCTTGTTTGAGGCTTCTACTTGACCATTTCCTTGTGGGTAATATGGGGTGGAGAAACAATGTTGGATATGAAACTTCTTATAGAGTTCTTGGACATCTTGATTTTTGAAAGGAAGCTCGTTATTTGGGATGATGGACATGGGTACACCATATCAATAGATGATGTAATTGAGGATGAATGAGGTGTTCTTCTTACTAGTTACTTGGGTAAGTGGAACAACTTTGACCCACTTTGTGAAGTATTATGTGGCGGTACTAATGAAGTTATGACCATTGGATGAAGATGGATGGATTTTACCCACAAGGTCAAGTCCCCATTGACAAAAGGGCCATGGTGTTGTGATGGGTTGCAATTCTTGTGTTGGTGCATGTATTTGATCTATGTGAACTTGGCACTTCTTGCACTTTCTAGCAAAGTAGTAAGAGTCTTTTTCCATAGAGGGCCAATAGCATCTCGCCCGAGTGATCTTTTTAACTAATGAAGGGCCACTTGAATGAGCCCCATAGATACCTTCATGTACTTCTTCTAAAGATGTGGTCACCTCACCTTGCTCTAAACATCGGAGGAGAGTACTGTTACTATTTACTAAGTTGTCATTAGTTTTATGTCCAAAGTCATTCTATATACTCTAGTCAATTATTACTACCGAAATATTTAGTCGGTAAGCACAGAACAGTCGGTTACAGAAGTTACAAGTCATAGAGTTTAGTATACACCGAGCTGTCTAGTGAGTAACATTCTATGACTACTGAGCAGCAAAGATGGTATACCAAGTTGATACACACCGAGTGAAACGTGTTACCAGATTCATTGAACCTAGACACATATGGGAAACATGTTACAAGATCGAGGAATAAGAAACTGTTATCACATTGGAAATTGCACCTTAAGATTTTGTATGATTTTGAGGACATCTATCCAATGAAATAATTTGTATGGTTATTCATTTGACGAATCATGTTTGTAAGATCAAAGCATGAACAAGATCACCGTCATAAAAGATCTATTTATACAACATGAATTGAGGATAAAATATGAGTGTGAAGCAAGACATATGTGAAAAGCAAAATCATGGGAAAGCACTGAGTGTTATGACTATTGCAGATACACAGAGGTCACCGAGAAGGATTTCAAAGAACAGTCAAGGAACAGAGTAAACAGAAAGGTTTACCGAGTTATTTTATGGGTTACCGAGGTATGCTATAAGCAAGGTAATTTCATTTTGAGCACATATAATCTGATATAACATTTCAGATGTGAAGTTGCAGATATTTTGTAAGATTTTGATTGTAATATTTTGAGTTGTAAGAGAAATCTTTAACAGGGTAAAAGACTCTAACAAAGTCTATAAATTGTAAAGTCTTTAACCAGGTGCAACATTTTAGTATAAGTGTTGTAAAATCCTTTAGCAAGGTAGATCTAAAGATCTTGATACTCCTAACAGGGTAAGCTATCAGAAATAGCTAAACATGTAGCTCTAATTGAGCAGCCTTTATTATTGCAGTAGTGAAGTTGTGGGTGCCATCCCCATCACAATTTTTTCTCTCTAACAAGGAGTTTCTGCCTAACCAAAATATATGTGTTATGGAGTGAATCATGTATGATTGTTATTTATTTGTTTTAGCATTATATTATGTTTCAACAATATTCAGTTTATGCTTAACAGTAAAGTTATTGTTGAAGAAAAGATTTGAAGTACTGATTCACCCCTCCCCTCTCAGTACATTAGCCTTCCATATTGGGCCTAACAAGTATCGTCAAGACCTTGTCGGTATAGGGTTTTGGCAATAATGGTGTATTGGGTGGATTAGTGTATGAAGGTTTTGCATTGGTTGTTTGATTGGTTAGGTGGAGGGATTTGATCACGTAGGTAAGCATAAAACTCACCATACCATGGGGAATTAGGACCGATGAGTTGACATACCATCTCGGATTCCAGGATATTATAAGCGGGGATCCAAAGTTGTTCAACTAAGAACTCGTAGCGCATTGAATTCTATGGAAGATTGAGGAGAGAGGCTATTGTAGCCATTGCATCTGCAACTTTGTTCTGATCTCGAAGAATCTGGTCAAAAGTGATAGCCGTGAATAATTATTTGGAGCTATCAACCATTTTTTTGTAAGGCATGAGCTTATCATCCTTAATTTGGTATTCATCATTAACATGTCAGATGACTAGCAATGAATCACCATAGACTTGTAGCTCCATTAAGTTCCATTGTAAGACCATTCTTAGTCCTGTGATTAAGGCTTCATACTCTTCTATGTTTTTTGTGCATGGGAATGTGAGCCAATATCATTTTGGAATGCTTCACCTTGAGGTGTGATAAAAAGAATGTCATCTCCTTTACCATGTCGAGTGTAAGACCCATCAAAATATAACTTCCATTTCTGTGCTGACATAACTATGAATATTTTCTCATCGGGAAAATTTGAGATGAGCGGATGGTCTCCTATGAGTGGTGCTTTGGCCAACTGATCTGCAATGACTTGTCCTATAATTTCTTTTCGATCCACATATTATATGTTGAACTCGCTAAGGAGCATAACCCACTTTGCCAAGTGGCCTATTAGTGCTACTTTACTAAGTAGGTACTTGAATGGATCTATCTTGGCAATGAGTTGTATCTTGTGTGTTAGCAGGTAGTGTCTCAGTTTAGTTGATGCTAAAATCACTGCTAGACAATTTCATTCAATAGGAGTATAATTAAGTTCATACCCTACCAGTGTTCTGGAAATGTAGTATACTGCACATTCTTTGCCTTCTGCATTATGTTGTGCAAGTATGACTCCTAAGGTTGTAGTTGTAGCTGTTATGTATAACAATAATGGCCTGTTTGGAGATGGCGGTGTCAGTAATGATGGCTTCATTAGGCAGTCCTTTAACTATTAGAATTCTTGTTGGTAGTTCTCTTCCCATTTAAAACAAACATTCTTATGGACTAGATGTGTGAAGGGATGACATTTGTTGGCCAATTGTGCAATGAAGCAATAGATTGATTGTAGCCTTCCTTGTAATGTCCTCAACTGACTGATGTTCTTAGGAGGTGGCATTTCCATGATTGCTTTGACCTTTGCGGGATCAACCTCAATTACTTTATTTGAGACAATGTATCCTAGGAGTTTCCTAGAGGTTACTCCAAAGAAACACTTCTTTTAATTTAGGCGTACATTATATTGCTCCAATCTGGTGAAGATTTTGTCCAGTATGATGAGGTGTCCCTCTCTTGTTAACAATTTATCTAGTAAATCATCAACATAGTCTTCCATTAGTGTAGGCAACATGTCATGGAAGATAGTAGGCATCGCCCTTTGATATATGACGCTTGCATTCTTGAGACCAAATGGCATTACATTCCAACATTATGTATCCCATGGGCATGTAAAAGTTATTTTGTGTTGATCCTCTGGAGCAATCTTTATCTGGTTGAATCCTGAAAATCCATCCATGATTGATAGCATTGCATGTCCTATTGTGAGGTCCACTATCATATCAATGTTTGGAAGAGGGAAGTCATCTTTAGGACATGCTTTGTTGAGATCTTTAAAATCCGTACATATATGGATGCCCCCCAGTTGGTTTTGCCACTCGTACAAGGTTGGAGATCCATTATGCATAATTAATGGGTATTACGAAACCAACATCTAATAGCTTTTTGAGTTCTGCTTTTACTAATAGTATGATCTGAGAATGCATCTTTCTGAGCTTTTGTTTTACTGGTTCTAGATCAAGGCCTGACATGTCTACATAGGACCATGCAAAATTGATTTGTCACTTTCGAAAGACCTCTATAAAACTAGGATCTTCGCTGGTGTCAGTGACTCTGCTAGATGTAGTATGTGTGGATTTTTCAGTGCCCCCAGATTGACTGCTTTTGTTTCTTCGATGAGAATAGATGATATCTCCTAATTAGTACTGAAGGGGAGAATGTCAAACCTTCCATCCTCTGGTGCATCAGAGAGGTTTTCACCTTTGGATACGTCCTTTGTTTTTACTCTTTTGGTCTCCACAAGTGCCACAGTGTGGTTTTCACTTGAGGATCCTATTTTGATTATAATATTTTTGTTACTGAAAGGTTTGGAATCCTCTCCAAATTAAGTCATGCTGATAAGTTCAATAGATTACCCAGCTTTGTGATCCCCACTTAGTATGTCATCCTGCAATTCAAGAAAATCTATGATCGCATCATCATTTTGGAAGGTGTCAAGGTGTGGTGGATCTTGTTGGTCCCAATCAATGAATTCAGGATGAATAAATTGCATTGCTTCATCGATCAGGTTGAGTTCATAAGATACGTTAGTTAGGGTAAGTATGGATGAATCAAGGTCTTCATCAGTACTATCCTCTTCATAATTAGGCTTGGGAGGTGACCTTTCAGCTTGTGAAGTATCTTCAGAATCAAAATCCCAAAAGGTTTTAATCCATGCCTCTCCTTCAATGATTTTGTCTAGAACAAGACTAGGAGAATCTTCTTTAGATTCATGTGAAGCCAAATAATCCCATTCATACTCATGTTAATCCATCTTGGAATCACTTGGTAGAACTCCATTGTTGTATGTTATAGGGATGGCCAATGTGAAAGGTTTGTCGAAAGTTGCTGCAGGGGTTTTATCTGATGGGGTTGTTGATGTTGCTGGGGTGTCTGAAGTGGACAAGATTTTTATCTTGGGAGAGATAGTTTGGCGAGCAACATGACTCTTTTTCTTACTTGTTGTATGTAGAGACTGTAATTGAGAAGTACTTTCGTGACTGGATTTTTCACATTTTGTAGGTTGATTTGCAAGGGACATTGTTCTGCTTCTAAAAGGGATGAACTTGGAAGTGGTCTGCTTTTTTTTGCTTGGAATCCTAAGCTTAGAAGAGCCTCTTGAACCAGGGTTGAATCTAAGTCCAATTGTATCCCGTGGTTGTAACAATGGTTGCAATGGCTCTTGTACCCCTTGTTTGTGGGATCCTAATACACTATGGCCATCATAGCCCATCTTTTGCATTAGGGTAAAGCCTTTACCACACCTCTTTGTAGGAATCCTAATCTGTTGTCTAGCTGTATCAGAAGGGTCTCTATAGATTCATCCCACCAGGTCTTCATCAATTGTATCTTGTTCCTGTGATATGCCTGGGATGAATCCATCAAGTGTAGTAGTGTTGACTACAACAAGTGGCTTGAGTGACATTTGTGGTTCACCATGAGTCCTAGGTGAGAGGGGTAGTTGGCCAAAACATAAAAGCTAACTAATATTATACTTTCCTGGGCCTTCATCCTTTGCTTTCATTTTTAGCTTTTCCTATTTGGGTGTAGGGATCGGTGGACTGGTGAGATTTTCTGGGTGGATGTAATATGACAAGGTAGTGGATTCTCTGTTACTAGGGACTGTGATATCAGGTTGATACCTTATATTGTTGCAAAAGGCAAATGGGTTGGCATCACTGAGGATAGTAATATCTACTTTGTTATGTGGAAACTTGATGCATTGATGGTAACTAGATGGCACTTCTTGCATGGCATGAATCCATGGTCTACCTAAGAAGAGATTGTATGGAAGAGGGAGGTCTAGTACTTGGCAAACCACATTCTTCACCATGGATACTACCCTGATGGGTAGAGTAACACACCCTTTAGAGGAGCGTTCTAGATCATTATAGGCCTTGATTGTGATCCGATTTTTGGCATCTACTATATCTTCTGCATATCCCAATGTTGTGATTACCTGTAAGGTACAGATATTAAGGCCAACCCCATTGTAAATTAAGACTCGCTTGATTATGTGTTTATGTATGAATCCCTCAATGTGAAGAGGAGCGTTATGCAGTTGTTGAAAGGATGCGTCATCAGTCTCGGAAAATGTGAGACATGGTGATGACTTGAGACTACCAACCATGGCTTGAAATTGATCTGTATTGAGGTCAAATGGAATTGATGCTTCTTGGAGAGCTTGGTCTAAGATGGTTTTATGTGAGGGTGATAAGCGCAAAAGCTCTAGAATGGAGATAAGTGTTGGCATCTTATCTAATTAGTCTACAAGGTTATAATGTTTGGGCATGTATGTCATTCTTGATGGTGCTCCTTGTACAGTAATCTTGCTACGACGAGTAACAAAATTGCATGCGTGATCTTTAACTTTGATTGTAATGGTTGCAACTTGTTCATTGGCATCATAAAGGTGGTTGACAGTCTAAGTATATGGTGCGCGGGTATAATTTGCCATGTTATCTTGGTTCTTACCTTGATGGGAGGGACCTCCTTTCTCATATGGTGGGAGTGGATTCTTGAACATGGTATGATCTCTATTGGAAGTTTGTGCATTGTGACCATCTACTTCTATGTCACCTTGATCAATGAGGTCTTGAACGATATCTTTTAACCGATGACAACTATTTGTTTTGTGTCCTTTTCCTTTATGAAATTCACAATACTCATTATCTCTCTACCATGAAGGTTTGATTTGTGGTTCATAGTTTGACGTTTTAGGCAATGTGATAAGATCAGAAGAGATGAGTTGTTGTAAGATCTTTTCAAGAGATTCTCCAAAGGGTGTATATGAATGATTGGGTTTGTAGGTAGGGTACCTATTTTTTAGGTTCCTCTTGCTGTGTATTTGGGGTTTGATTTTCTTGATTGTTTTGGGGATTACCTTGGTTGGTAGTGGGGTTGTTGTGATTATCTGCTTTCCCTATAATTTTGACTATGGGCTGGGCGATTTTGATAGTTCGTGCATCCACAACACCATCGTTAACAATGTTTTTGTTCTTGGCCCAAAACTTTGGTTTGTCACTATTGTAGGTTGGTCGTGGAGCCTCCTTGTTGTCATTGTATATCTTCACAAGTCCCTTTTTTATAAGGGCTTTCTCGATTTTAATTCCTTGGGCTATCACGTCTTTGAAAGTGTCTGAATATTTTATGTCTAAGTAGAATTCCATTTCCTCATTTAAGTTTGAAATAAAAATTTCAACTAATTGTTCTTCGGGAATGGGGAAGGAACGTCTACTACAAAGGTGTCTCCATATTTGTAATAATGTTGAGAATAGTTCACCATTATATTTTTTTTTATTGCATAGATCAGCCATAGAGACATCTCGTTTTATGTTATGCCCATGATGAGTGATAATTTTTTGTACCAGGTCCTCAAAGGTCCCAATCCCACCGGGTAGGTGTGAGAACAATTGCATGGCTGAGCCTCCAAAACTTTTGGGAAAAAGGCACATTAAATATGCGTCCTCATATGCAACCTCTAAGCAGGCGGAGTAAAATTCTCCCACATGATTTATAGGGTCTCCCTTTCCTTTGTATTTATCAAACTTTGGGGTTTCAAAGTTGCGTGGGAAAGGAGGCATGTATATGTTTCTATCAAATGGATATGGACAGATATCTTCGAGAGCATATTTCTTTTGTGACCTTCCTGAGTGTACTTGTTGGGCGAGGTCTTGCATCTATTGTCTCAACATATCCATTTCTGTAGGATTAGGCGAGATGTTTCCTTGTTGATAGTTATCATCATAGTTATGGGTATTTCTCGTCCTCCTGTCATCTTGATTTTATTCTTGTCAATGACTATGTTGGGCTTTTTGTGGTATATCCTTAAGTTGTGACACATCGAAGTCTAGTGGGATTTTTTCTCCTTCTTGAGCAAGTCTTAGAAAATGGGCATTAACATTTCCCTGGAGATTTTCCTCAAAAAGTCTGTTAAATCCGGGATTGCTAGTTGCTACTTCTATTTGTGCTTGTGTAGGGGTGTCTAGGTCGCCTCTTCTTTAAAAGGGGTTAACGACTTCTTTCTCTTCTTCCCATACTTTATTTTGAATTTGTCTTTGACTCCGAGACCTAGTCCTAGCCATGTTTTGAAGCACGCAGTTGTGGGTGAAAAAGTGGGTGTTTGATCTCCTTCAATAGTTCTAAAATTTTATGATGATGAAGATGAGTTGAAATGTGTATGGATGAGTGATCTCCTTTTACCAAAGGTTGAATATCAACAAAGTTCTTTTTGATATTGCTTGCTTGGTTTCAAATAATTATGAGATGAGGTGTAGCGAGGTTTTGTGTTTTACAAAGCACAATCTACCTAGCTATGAGAGGATGCACTCAAAAGCTAGTTTTAACCTATCTAAGATGTTTAGTAATGCCTCTTAGGATGTTTGATCCTAAATGTAGAGACACACTATAAAGTATGTGTGGTTGTGATTTAGCAATATCTGAAAGAACTAAGGACAAAATCTCTTTGTGAGAGTTGAATGGAATTTTGATGTTATGGAATGAGTGAAAACCTTGGAATTTCTATGAGGTGACTATGAATTTTGATGATTGATGTTGGAATGATGAAGATGAATTGGGGAAGATGTATGAAATGATTTATGAGAAGATAATAAAGTAGATGTGAGGTTGGAAATGAAATACGTTGTTGAAATGATTTGAATTTGATGAGTGAAGATGAAATATGGAAAGGATTTATGAATTTAGAAAATGTCTTTATGAAAGATGGGTGATTTGAAGAAATGATGTGGAAATATGAAATATGTTTTGAAATGATTTAAGAAATATGTGTGAATTTGAAGTGATTTGAATGTTTATGAGATATGAAGGATGAGTTGGATTTTGATTTATGAAAGATGGAAGATGTAAAGTCTTTAGAATAGGTGGTTGTGAATGTGATAAGTAATTTGGAAATGATTTATGGAATATGTGAATTTCAAGTGTGATTATTGAAGATGAAAGCTTAGAAAATGTTTTATGGAAGTCTTTAGAAAATGACTTATGAAAGATGGGTTGAATTTTGATTATGAAAGAAGGAAGACGTCATATGTTTTGAAATGATTTAAGAAAATGATGAGTGATTTGGGATTAATTTAATTTGGAGAAATTTGATGAGTGATGTGGAAATGAATTAAGAAAATATTTGGATGAAGAGGAAAGTTAGAGAATGTGTGAATTTAGAAATGTGAGTTGAAAATGAAGTATGTTTTCAAAATTATTTATGGGGAATGTTTGGAAAATGAAATATGGAAGATGTGTGAAATTTAGAGTTGTGAATTAGAAATATGAAATGATGTTTTGGAAATGTGTGAAAGATGAAATGTGGAAGATTTAGAAAATGATTTGGAATTTTATTTATGAAAAATGGAAGATGTGAATTGGAAATATGAAATGATGTTTTGGAAATGTGTGAAAGATGAAACGTGGAAGATTTAGCAAATGATTTGGAATTTGATTTATGGAAAATGGAAGATGTTGGATTTGGAGATGTAAATTGGAAATGATTTATGAAAGATGGTGAATTTGAATCTCTAATAGGTGATTGTGGGTTGTGGAATGTATGATGGATGAATGCGTTGACCGTGATTGTGACGATATGACAAAGCTCTTCTTTGAAAGAAAGCTTGGGATGCAAGTGGTTCTAATTCAAAGTCGTCGATAAAACCCTAGCTAAAATTGTTATATCGATGGATGAAGGTGCGGTGTTTAAGCAACAATTTACAATATTTGTATAAAAAACTTCTTCTCTTTTGGATGTTTTTTACACTTTGCTTCTTTTTGGTTTTTTGATAAATTGACTTCTTGGCGTATTTGAGAGATTTCCAAACACGAAGCATTGATGGCTTTTTCAAGAATTTTTCTTTTGAGATGTAACTTGTTTCAAATGGTAGTTGATTTTTTTTTTAACAAGAAGACACGACAAGCATACAAGCACATAGAAACACTTCTTCTCTCTTGATGTATGTTTAAGATCTTTTCAAATCCACTCAAGGATATTTTAAACCCTCTTTTGTTTTCACAGGTTTTTGAACAAACAAAAGGCAAATCAGGTAGACTCTACTATTGTCAAAAAGGTCATTCCTAATATCAATAGCCCACACTTGATACTCTGTCAGCTCAAACAACCCTGTCACACACTAAGGTGTGCCCGTTGTTTTGTCTTTGTCCAGAATTTGAACCAAAGAGAATTTCTCCTCAATTGGATCATTTTATTGGGAGATATATGGTGAGTGCCTTGGGGGTGGATTCTTCCCCACCCTTGCACTATGATATTACAAATATTTGGTTACTAACTCGACGAAGTTTCTAATTCTAAGGCTCTTTAGTAAAGGTTCCGTTCGACGCAACGAAAGATAAACTCCCTCAAGAGGCTTCCCAATCTTTAAAACAAAGGCTTTTCGTATCTCAAGGATACTAGGGGAAGGCTATCAATGCACATTGTCATTGGAGGGGATTTTCATCAGCCTCCACATCTGATTATAATGGTTTGGTAAACTTGGCTTTAAAGTTGTTCCCCACTTAGGTCGTTCCCCTCTCACCAGCCTTATGGGCTTCTCACGAGGGTAGGCCTACTAAAGGAGTTATCCTAATTGTAAAAATGAAAGAAAACAAGTAAAATGGTGAATTTGAATTTTTGATCACCCAATAAAGGGGAGAGCATATGCCTATCACTTTAAAACACAAAGGACACTTGTTCTTTTTATGCCATCATTACAATGGTTTTCTAACCTCTATTTGGAGATTTTGCTCCAACAAGCATGATGTTTAGTTTTAATCCCATATAGCAATTTGTTTTGAACTTGCAATCAAATCCTCGTCAACAAAAGTAAAATCACTTGCTAAAACAAAAGGGTGGCTTGTTCTTTTTACTTGCAAGAATATATCTGTTTGTTCTTTTTAATATTTGCAAGAATTGAAAGATTGTTGGTTCTTTTTAAAGCCCAAATGAAGATGATCCTAACTTGCAAAAAAAATAAAAAAATTGTGAAATTTGTTGTTCTTTTTATACTTTTTCAAGGAAAGACAACTGCGGCTCTTTTTAATCCCTTTGTGAAAACAAGAAATATTAAGTCCTTTTTATGCACCAAAATGAAAAATGAGGCTTATTTTAGGTGCACCAAAGAAATGTGAAGTTCATTTTAATCCGTTTGCGAAAACATGAAAGATTAAGTCCTTTTTATGCACCAAAATGAAAAATGAGGCTTATTTTAGGTGCACCAAAGAAATGTGATGTTCATTTTAATCCCTTTGTGAAAACAAGAAAGATTAAGTCCTTTTTATGCACCAAAATGAAAAATGGGCTTTATTTTAGGTGCACCAAAGAAATGTGGAGTTCATTTTAATCTTTTTGTGAAAACAAGAAAGATTAAGTCCTTTTTATGCACCAAAATGAAAAATGAGATTTATTTTAGGTGCACCAAAGAAATGCGGAGTCATTTTAATCCTTTTGTGAAAACAAGAAAGAATAAAAACTAACAATCAACTAACTCCTTCCAAAACCTGCACAAAGAGTTATAAAACCCGCAATTTAAACATGCAAAAAATTAGTGCACATGGTAGGCTCACAAGCCTAAAAATGTCCCTTGAGGTTACAAAATTACTCAAAAGTGCTAAACTAGTGAAGGTTATAAAAGTGCTAACAAAGAACAAACACGCTAATTTAAGCTAAAAATGCTACATAAGTGCTAAAATATTGCAGAAGTGCTATTAAATGGAACGGAAGCGCTAAAACTAAAACATGTCGTTAAATAAATAGGGTGCAAAACCACGCAACAAAAGAGCTAAAATGAGCGACAAAGGCGCTATTATGGGTGACAAAAGCACTAAAACACTGTGCGCGAAAACCTGCAAATTTTCAAAAAGTTAGGCAAATTTTTAAAATTTTAAGTGTTGCATTCACGTCGAGTTTACCAAATGATGTTGATAGAGAAGTCACAAACAAGCTCCACCATTAGTAGGTTAGTTCCAACTAGAACCAAAACAAGATGAACAAAAACCATTTCAATATATATTCAAAGGAGATTTAAAAACAACATGAAAGAAGCACAAACAGGCAAAGAAAGAAAGGTTAGTCTTCCTAAGATGCATCCATGATGCTTTGGTGATTGTTCCTCCCTTGTTTCTCTCCTCTCCAAGTCCCAAATGAATGAAGCTCTCAACTTTTAGCACAAGCCATGGATGCCATATGGAGATTCAAGATGGTTGGAAAATGTTAAACAAGATGCTATGCAAATGTAAATGATGATGCTATGAGAAAGCTCTTAGTTATCTTATGTAATTCCACTAAAATAGCAATGCTTCCATGCTCTCTCCTTTTGCTTGAGGAGAAGGGTTCTATTTATAGGAAAAATTGAAGACTGGATGGTCAAGATTGATATAGTTTGTGGAGGGCCAAGATTGCCTAATTTATGATCCATGTGATGGTTTTCAACCCAATCCCACGATGACAAGTGTCAACATGAGATGCCTTGAGAGGAGAGGGAAGGAGAATTTAATGCCTAAGAAGACATGAGGGTAACCTCATGTGGGTTGAGTTATTGGATAAAGCTTTTATCCAAAGGCAAGGTTATTATCCAGTGGGTAAACTCTTGTGCAAAGTTTACCCATGGTTAAGCCTTGACTAAAGGGTCAAGACCCATGTGGGTTGGAGTGTTGAAGAAAGAAAGCATTTATGACTCTATAAGAGTCTGAAATGGGTGAGATGATGGGTTGAGGGTTAATCTTGGATTAGGATTTTGCAAATGATTGGAAGAGGGATTAGGATAAATCAGAAGGGGTTAGAATATTCTAGAAGGGGATTAGAAGAATCTAGAAAAATCTAGAAAGAGGTGGGTGTAGGTAAATAGGATTTTATTTAAATAAAAATCTATTTAAATGTGCAGCTTGCATTTGTAGGAGAATTCAAGTGGATGCGTCATTTTTAAATAAATTGATTTATTTAAAAAGGGGATTTGATTTGGGAATTCATGATTTTAAATAAATGTTAAATTTATTTAAATAGGAAGGAGGTGAATATTAAATGAATTAAATTTATTTAATAACTTGGACTATAGTCAATAATTAAATAATTTGATTAAATTTATTTAACTAGAATAACAGAATAGGCTAAGGTGAATTAATTAAATGTCAATTTAATTAATAGAAGAATATTAGTCATTAAATAAATATTTAATATTTATTTAATTAATAGACAAATTTATGTGTCTACAACTCCATTTCGTAATCTCCAAGAATGAATTTGTTCTTCAACCTGGTCACCATTTGACTCCACCTTGTTATTTTGGGGTCTCTATTCATTATCAACTCTCTCTGCAATACTTTCTAGCATGATGCAATATATCTCTTTAATTTTGTTTGGGCTAGTTTTACTCTTTGTGGGTCTCTTATTACCTCTATTATGAAATATTCTTCTAGCTCCCCTCTCAAATTAATCAACTCTTTCATATTTAATGTTCCAAAAAAATTTGGTACATCCATTTTGTTTCTCATCATGACTCTTAAAAGAATCCTCAAAAAAATTTCTTCTCCAAATGTATCCTCTAGTTGTTCATCTTCTCTTCCTTGTTCTTTTACTTCACTTTCTTCTTCACTCATATGATCTCTTACATTTCTAGTAGCTAATCTCACCTCATTTCTTATATCATCTCTGATATCATTTATTATCATTTTCTAAAATAGTTCCAACACATCATCTATGCTACACATTCCTCTTCAATGTGGCATCTCTATCTCAGTTTCCTTTCACCCTTTCAATCAAGATCAACACGTTCACTACTTCAAGCTTTTGCTACTCAAGAATTCTCTCTCACACTTATAATAGCTCACATGAGCTTCTTTACAATTACTTCACACTTCCCATAGGTATTGGTGTATCCTCTACACTCTTAAGACCAACCAAATCTGATACCAATTGATGCAGGGGTTCTCCCTCCTGCCCTCAAATTTCAAAACTCAAAAAAACCACTTAAGACAAAACTAGAGATTCATAAATTGTAGCCTAAGAAATTAATTTTATTCATTTCAAATTTGTAAACACATTATTACTAACATGGTCTTTCAATGGTGTTTCTGTCTAGAAAAATTCCTTCTTTATTATCACTCAACTCTAAATATTTTATCTGCTACCTTCCTCTATAATTGTCTACTCATAAAACCTCATTGACTCTTAATGCTTTGAGTCTTCAAGTACATCCACTTGTCTTTATTTGCACATAACCTCTCTATAATCCATGTACAAATTCTAATTATCTATTCTCCGACCAATCCCCAACTCTCTCTTTCTATTACTTCCACACATCTCTACCCAAAATTCTCTTGCTCATGCAATATTTTTTAGCTTCCCTAGCTTCCATTCTATCCTCACTCTTGGAATTGCGCGGATCTATTCTTTTTTTCTTTCCACACATGTTCACTTCAACTTTCCCATGCAATGTCTCTTCTATTCCTACTCATGCATTAAGCCTCTATTTTATCTCTTTTTAAACCTTAAGTAGCCTCATCTCACTTCCTCCCCGATGATGCACTAACTCTCTATAATGCCCGCCAAAATACCCTAGAGAAATATAGCTAACTGCAATAATTTTTTTCTTGTTTATATATCAATACCACACATAAAAGCACTTAAGAAATGTGGTGAGCACACATCAACATTTAAGAGGTACAAACATAGAATAATTCACTTAACTATTAAACGGTTAAGCAAGTGAAATATAATAGATCATTTCAACTAACTCCCTAGGGTATCTCAATGACATTACTTATTCTTCCTACATAAGCAATAAACATTTACTTTATTTCATATTAATACCTAATATTTTGGCATTACGTGAACCGGTATGAGGACATAATGACATTGTATGTTGTCATTGATGTCAATATGCTGAAGAGAAGAGAACCGATATAACACTGTGAATCGGCATTTGTGCCAAAGTGAAGCGGTGTGTTTGTTTAAGGTGAACTGACATGTGGTTATGGGAACCGGCACATGGAAGCTTTGTATGACTACTGGTTGGTAGTCTCAACTTCAGGGTTTCTGGTTGAAGTGCTTCAAGCCTGTGTGGCTCAACCGGTGACTTTGTGTGATGAATTAGCATTGTAACGAAGAACATATCGTGTTGCCACGTCAGCCTTGTGCACGTGAAGAATCTTGCATGAAGGAGATTGTTCCCATCTACCTCGGGAATGTGTGAAGCCTGTAAACGATGATAATGCGTTATGGGTTATCAGCCGCCATGAAATCGGTGGAAAATGAATGATGCAGAATGTCTTGAGATTGGATCAAGATTGTTGCATTTGATGCAATATGCTCAATGGTCAAGATTGAACCATTTGAATTCCTTAACCTAATAGGTTTAGGGTTTAGGGTTTATGCTACCGAGCTATCTGTTTCCTATAAGGTCGATGTTGTGTTTCTTTCTGAGGTTGTTGGCAAAAGTTGTGTGTGTGTATCCAAGAGAAGAGATACGTGATTCTTGCCAGACCAGAGGAGAGAAGTGATACCTGTAGAGTGTAAGTGCATAAGGTGAAAAGGAGCTAAAGCGGATCTGCATTGGCATTGAGTGCTGTTACCAGATCATTGTAATACCTGTTGATCTCTAACCACCTCAACAGTTGGGAAATCCCTTAACAGGGTAGCTTTAACCGGCTTGCTGTAAATCCTTTAACAGGGTGACTCAAAACCATTGAGTTCTTGAAATCCTCTAACAAGGTAACCTTTAACATGGTTTAACCCTTAATCGGGTATTCTAGCCATCCCTTAACTGGGTAATCCCTAATAGGATCAGTTCCTAATAGAACCTATTGTATCAGTCTTTAGTTGGACAAGGCTCCTAACAGAGCGGACTTCTAAAGAGTTCAAAAACAAGCTTGTGGGTATTCATCCCCACCGTGGTTTTTCCCAGTTGGGTTTCCACGTGAAAAATATGTGTGTCACATGTGATGTCTTTTTCATGTGATGATATGTTTTTTTCTTTCAAGTGGTGAATCATGTTGATCTAGCTATTTATATATATATCTTTGATGGTAGATTACCTGTTCATAAACTAGGGTGAAATGAAAATGAAGTATTAGATTGTATGAGAAGATAAGTGTCAACCGGTTTATTCTTGTCTCAGTTACTTTGGGTTTTGCCAGTTGTACTCTATTCAAGACCGGTGTTACTGTTAGTCTGCCTAAGCACAGTGTTTGCTGACAAACCAGTTTAGGATTGTGTTTTTGTCTGTACTGATTCACCCCCCCCCTCTCAATATCGGTTTGGTACTATCCGTTCATCATTGAGTTATCATAATAATCTTAATCATTATTCAAGCATAGGTGCAACGTAGAAATACCTAACACTCATGATATACAACTTATTTAACCAATCATTTATAATGAGATTCTATCTTTCAATGCATAGCTATTTCCCCTTTTTCCTTACGTTCATTTTATACACCAAGTCCAACTGTTCCTATTACCCTCAACCAACCTTCGACTATTATGATCATTATTCACATACCAAGATTAACCCTTACATTGTGTTAACATGATTTCCATTTACAATTAACTTTCACATAACTATTCATGATTCTATGCACCTAGTATGTCCATCTCTTAATCATGATTCCTAAAGTACATAATGCAACAATCACAAAGTCTTCCTAAACATTTAATCCATGGCTCATTTAATACTCATAAAATCTCTTATGCTATATTAATTAACCAGCAACATAATTTATTCCATTCCAATAACATCTTATTACAAATCTAGTAACTTCATGAATTCAACTCAACACCACTTAAGAAACAATATCCTAAATCCATAACAACTAATAGCACCCACCAATTGGAGTTATAATCTTAATCCATAACATATAATACAATCTAATCCCTTGATAGACAAACATTCATTTTATCGTCTACCCATAAACTTACTAGTAATTTCCATTAATAATATTAGTAATTATTTCATTAAGAACATCCATACAATATTTTCATAAGAAACATTCAATTACAACCCAAACATTATAAGGTTTGGATCCTACCATTAGATCACAAACTACAGGGCATGATACTATAAGTTCAAATTCTTCAATCACAAATCATAAACATGTCCTAAGATATCTTCTATCATTACTCATACTTATACATCCTACCAAGGCATAGCATTTCTCCTACTTAAAACATTAGTTAAACACATCATTCCTAAGCTATTACCATTATCATAATATTTGCACAATTTTCCTTTTTACAGGGCTCATCATGAATACAAATTGCATCATTTTATTCCAAACCATAATACTTATTCACATCTCATGCATCCATTTCATTTAATATTTAAATATGTTTCAATACAACTCAAGGTCCATCATTACAATCATATACTATAACCCAAGCTATCACTATAACTAGAGCAACATAATCATTTCTCATGAGCATGATTTCCTTTACAACCATTAAATGATAATTTCATTACATAAATCACATCATCATTTACATTCTTACTACATTAATTATCCATGGACTATCTGAAGAAGCATCCTCATCCACACAAGAAGAATCCAAAGATAGGAATATCCCAATGGTTAAAAAACACCAAGAACTCAACCATGTAGAACCAAAGGAACCACCCCCCGTGCTAGGAGATGACACCAGGTCCCAACATACACTCTACATCTAGGTTGACACCTAAAACCAAAGAGACTAAACAATACAAGGAAACTCAAGCAAGAACCAATCATAAGAAAGCACAAATAGAAACTCCCAGAGGCGCAAAAATCAACAAGGCATCAATACATCTCAAGCATGGACACATGTAGGAGTGGAGTGTCATCACATGTTATCCTCCCCATAACATTGCCAATGCAACTCTTCAAGGCATAACATAACCTCCATAGACATGTGAAGCCATTTCTACCCATGAGAGAATCAAGGGAGATTTGACTTACCGTCTTCACGGTCTTCTCATGCTTATCCTAAAACATCCTCCCTAGCATCAAGTCATGAGACACAAATCAATTTATTATCTTGTTAGGTGAGTCCTAGTTACCCAACCCATCTAATTTACTATTAAAGTTATCACTTGTTTAACAATTCCAATGTGCTCTGACGATCTAGACGAGAGGCTTATCAACTCTCTACCTATCTCTCATTATCTCGGTCATCACATGGAAGCCCACTCCCCCTAACATGGCCCAACAATAAATCACAAGAGGCTCTATACCATAATCAAACATGAAAATAACACTCATATGCAACCAAGAACTTCCACACATACTCTCACAACATATGCAAGGCTACAACAACCTCAAATATAACAAAATGAGCCTCTTGGCCAATAAATACAAGACATAACAAATCCATTAAATTTTCCATCAAATAAGAAGATAACATCACAACAAGGCCAATCCACTTGCTGGTCCAAAACAACAATATAACTTACTCATCAACCATTGCTTATCAACAAGGAGGGAGTCCAAAATATGTACAATGACATGGAGAGGTAAATATACGTAAAACCATCAAAATGTTAGGTCCTGAAGACAACTGAGAGTGGGGGGGGGGGGGTGTGTGAATCAATTATCCAATAAATTCAACCAAAACTTAATGCTTAATACCGGTAAACCAAACTTTATGCTGGTAGACAGTCTTAACAGTTAATTGCAATATCGATAAAGATTAATGCATGAAATAGAAAGACAATAACGTCCACAACACATAACACAAATGTTTGTACGTGGAAACCCTGTAAAGGGAAAAAGCATGGCAGGAAGCCTTACCTACAATCAAATGATACTACTGCAGATAGTATGTGTTTACAATATGGATTCTGCACATGCAAAAAGGCCAACTGCCTAGAGCTCACTGCTCAATCACAAAATGAGAGTCACACTGACTACAATTGGATGGTTAAATCCAATGATAATGTACTGCATAATATAGCATCTTCATATGCTGGATTTAGTACTGATGTAGTTCTGATTGCCTTCACAAAATCCTTCCTTTAACCTTCAAATGATGTCTATGTGTATAGCTCTGCTTATCTTCGCAAAAACCTTATTGCAATCCTTTTCGTATTCACAATCCCATCTCTATCCGATCTTACAAATAAGATCTTACATATATACCATACCCTAAGACCAATTGAATAGGTCGGCTTACTAAAAGATGTTACAATAAAATCAATTACAAACAAATCAATATCTGATGCATGATGTCAGCTCAATGCATTTACAATAATAATAAATCATCTTCATAACATGTTGTGCTGATCTGGAATAGATATGACTGTCGGTGCTTATCCTGGACCTATTTGCCGGTAACAGTAAATATGCAAACCCGAATAAAAAGTTAATCAAATCGCCAAAACCAAGTGATCAAATAATGTCTTCGATATAACCAAGTAGTTTCCAAGTCATTCCAAGTGCCAGTGAACAATATAATCTGCCAGTGAACCAAATACCAGTGACTTGCATAAGTCTCTGTCTTGTCGGTGAACATAACCAAAGTCTCCAAGTGCTGATAAGTGTTTGTCAAGTGTTGACATCAATGACAAAACCATATCAACATATTCAAAATACCAACAATCTCCCCCTTTGGCATTGATGGCAACACAAGATGGAAAAACCAACAATCTCCCAAAGAGATCATTAATCCAGAAATAAAAAACACATAATATCTTTTCCTAAAGTAATAATCTCTCCCCAAGGGATAAAGTCTCTCCCCTTAAGAATAATATGTGTTATCCATGTGTTTTTCCATATCAATCTCCCCCCCTTTGACATCAAATGCCAAAGATATACAAAATCAGATACAATTAGTTCAAAGAAAATACCAACTCATTCAATATACCAACTACTCCCCCTGAGAAGTAGCTCTCTTCATCAAAACTAGAATAAAAGATTTCTTTGTTAATTATGTCGGTTGATGACAAACATCAATTGTCTAAGTTTCTACCGGCGGGGGTAGGACTCCAAGTTGCTCTCTGAGATACTCAAATGTTTCCTTAGGCGAAGGCTTTGTAAAAATATCTGCAATCTTCTCTTTAGTATTCACATAAACCAATTTCACTTCTTTTGCTTCAACATTCTCTTTTAGAAAGTTCAGTTTGATAGAAACATGTTTAGTTTTAGAGTGAAGTACCGGGTTCTTTGATATATCAATTGTTGTTGTATTGTCACAGTAAATAGTTATAGGTTCTTTGCAATTTACCTTTATGTCCGTCAACATTTTCTTGATCCATAATACCTGTGTACAGTTAGTTGTTGCTGCAACATATTCTGATTTTGTTGTTGATAGACTTGTACAACTTTGTTTCTTGCTCAACCATGAAATTAGTCTGCTGCCAAGAAAAAATGCTTCGCCGACTGTGGTGTTTTTTCTGTCATCCACATCTCCTGCCTAATTAGCATTTGTGTATGCACATAAGTCAAAATTTTCATCTCTAGGATACCATAAACCAAGATTTGTAGTGCCTTGTAGGTACCAGAAAATCCTTTTCACTGCTAATTCATGATTTTCTTTAGGATTACTCTGAAATCTTGAAACAATACATACTGCATTCATAATATCAGGTCTTGTTTGTGTCAAATACAATAAACCTCCTATCATAGATTTGTATCTAGTTGGATTAACAGGTGTAGATTCATCCTTCAAAGATAATTTATCATTTGTAGTCATAGGTGTGCTTATCGGTTTACAATTTTCCATGCCAAATTTCTTTAGTAATTCCTTCAAGTACTTAGATTGACATAGGAGTATACCTTTATCAGTCTGTGAAATCTGCAATCCTAAAAAGAATTTTATCTCTCCAATCACAGACATTTCAAATTCTTGCTACATTTTGTTAGAAAAGTCTTTACACAAACCATCTTCTCCTCCAAAGATTATATCATCAACAAAAACTTCAATAACCAAGATGTCATCATTAGTCACTTTGTAGTATAGATTGTTGTCAGCATTACCTTTTGTGTAACCAAGCTTCAAAAGATATTTGTCCAATCTTGCATACCAAGCTCTAGGAGCTTGTTTCAATCCATATAAAGCTTTCCTTAACCTGCAAACCATGTCTTTGTTATCTATCAAAGAAAATCCATTAGGTTGCTCAATATAAACTTCTTCTTCAAGATCTCCATTCAGAAATGCACATTTAACATCCATTTGATATACTTTATAGTTCTTGTGTGCTGCAAAAGCCAATAAAAGTCTTACTACCTCAATTCTAGCTACTGGTGCAAAGGTTTGATTGTAATCAATTCCTTCTTTCTGTGAATATCCCTTACACACCAATCTTGCTTTGTTTCTGATTACCATACCATCTTCATTGAGTTTATTTCTAAAAACCCATTTAGTTCCAATTACATTTTTGTCTTTAGGCCGGGGAACTAATGACCAAGTGTTATTCCTTTCAATTTGTTCCAATTCATCTTCCATTGCTATATCCAATATTTATCTTCATATGCCTCATTAATTTATGTAGGTTCAATTTGAGAAATAAGACATACCTCTTCATTTGCCAATCTTCCTCTAGTCATAACTCCTTGAAATTTGTTTCCAATTATCTGATCTTCAGAATGATTCAATCTTACATACCGGGGTGTTTTTACTTGTTGTTGTTCTTCAGTGATTGTTGAATCTCCAGATGATGTCGGTGTCACTGGATCATCATTTTGTACTGGTGTATTCACAATAGGTTTATTTGTGATTATCTCTATTGCCGGTTCAGAGTTTGTGTACCTTGAATTTCCTCTAAACTATTCATCAATTTTCACATTTGCACTCTCAACAATTTTCTGCAATCTCTTGTTAAAACATCTATATGCCTTTCTCTTAGATGAATAACCAAGAAATATTCCTTCATCACTTCTAGGATCAAATTTGCCAATATACTCATCTCTTCTAATATAACATTTACTTCCAAATATTCTGAAATATTTAAGAGTAGGAGTATTACCAAACCATAGTTCATGTGGGGTCTTACCAGTTTCTCCTCTGATGTGAACTCTATTGAATGTATAAATAGTTGTATTGACTGCTTCTCTCCAGTATATATGAGGTAGATTTTCTTCTGATATCATACTTCTGGCTGCATCCAAGATAGTTCTGTTTTTCCTTTCCGCAACTCCATTCTGTTGGGGTATCCGGGGTGCTGACAACTATCTTCTGATCCCATTCACTTCACAGAATGCCTTAAATTCCATAGATGTGAACTCACCTCCTTGATCTAATCTCAAACATTTTATTTTCTTGCCGGTTTCATTTTCTACCATCACCTTGAATAGTTTGAATTTCCCAAATGCTTCAGATTTTTCTCTAGGAAAAGTAACCCAACACATTCTAGAATAGTCATCAATGATTAGCATAAAATATCTATCTCCTTGTATACTTCTAGTTCTTGCTGGACCACATAAATCGGTATGAATTAAATCAAGAACATTGTTGGACTTCTCTGGAATACTTTTGAAAGATGCTCTAACTTGCTTTCCAAATTGACATTCCTTACATACCGGATTGTGAGGTTTAACAATCTTAGGTAAATCTCTAACTGCCTTGGTAGTATTGATATTCACAATGCAATCAAAATTTACATGACAAAGTATTTTATGCCATAACCAACTTTCATCAATATGTGCAATCAAACATGCTTTCTCATTGTTGTTCAAATGAAATATATTACCTCTAGTCTAATTACCAGTTGCAATTTCCAAACCAGTTATGTTTAAGATTTTGCATTTACCATTCTTGAATTGTAACTAAAATCCTTTCTCAACTAATTGACCAACACTCAAAAGAATATGCTTCAAACCTTCAACATAGTAAACATTATCAGTATTGTGCTTACCATCAAAAGATATAGTGCCTTTTCCTTTGATCAAACAAGCTTTATCATCTCCAAATCTTACTAGACCTCCATTGTAATCCTGAAAGGTTAAGAATTTACTCTTATCACCAGTAATATGATGTGAACATCCTGAATCAATAATCCATTCATCCTTATCTTCAACTTTATCTGCTAGGGCTTGCTCTACCGGTTGAATAGTAGGTGTCAGTTGATCTTCTGTTATAGTAACAAAAGCCCATCCATTGTCTGTCGGATCCTCATCAAAATCATCAATAACTTTTTCATCAACATAATAACAAGATTTGTCTCTATTCTTCTTAAATTTGTATTTCTGACAGTCAGGGTTAGGCTTATATGTTTTTTAGCTTCTTCTCTTAATCTTGCATGTCTATCAGGACATCTAGATGCCATATGACCAATCTTATTACAATTAAAACATTTAAAGGGCGCTTTACCTTCATACTTACTTCCAATTGGACCTTTAGGCACTTTCCTTGCAAAAAGTACTTCAAGTTCTTCATTTTCTCTCCCACTTTCTTCAAGTTCTCTTGCATAGAAGGCTTTCCAATCAGATTTATCATGTGATGATGATGATGTTGTAGTTGACGATGATGCCTTAAAAGCTAGATCTGTCTTGATAGTAGTAACATGACCAAATTCCTCAAGCTCAAAAGTTGAAAGTTTTCCAACCAAAGTGTCTCTAGATACTGATGCATTAGGCATTGTTCTTAATTCATTTATAGCAGTAACTTTCATTTTATATGCCGGTGGCAAAGCTCTTAAAACTTTAGAAATAATCTCATCTTCACTTAGGGTTCCTCCACAACATTGTATACCTAGAACAATTTCATTCTCTTTCCATAAAAGCAGAAATTCTTTCATCTTCTTCCATTTTCAGACTTTCATACCTGACCCGGAAGCATTCAAGTTTTGCAATTTTGACTGTGGAATCTCCTTCATTCAATGTTTCCAGTTTGTCCCAAATAGCTTTAGCAGTAGATCTATCTAACAATCCCATGACTTGTTGATCTGACAATGCGCTCAAAAGTGCTTCTCTTGCTTTGCAATCATTTTCCTCATATTTTCCCAAGGTTGGTGGATTAGGCTGACCGGGAGTAGGAGCAGTATAACCATTCTTTGTAACCTCCCATATATCCTTTCCAATGCAATTCAAGTGTGTCTCCATCCTGATCTTCCATATGCCATAGTTAGTTCTATCAAGTTTCAGACTGTCCTTCCTGAAATAGTTAGAAGACATTGGATCTCCTCAAGTTGTTAAACTTCTGCAAAAAGAGGACTATGCTTTGATACCAATTGTTAGGTTCCAGAGACAACTGAGAGGGGGGAGGTGAATCAGTTGTCTAATAAATTCAACCAAAATTAACTTAACCAAAACTTAATGCTTAATACCGGTAAACCAAACTTTATGCCTATAGACAGTCTTAACAGTTAATTGCAATACCAGTAAAGATTGATGCATGAAACAGAAAGACAATAACATCCACAACACATAACACAAATGTTTGTATGTGGAAACTCTGTAAGGGGAAAAACCACGGTGGGAAGCCTTACCCACAATCAAATGATTCTACTGGAGATAGTATGTGTTTACAATATGGATTCTACACATGCAGAAAGGCCAGCTACCTAGAGCTCATTGCTCAATCACCAAATGAGAGTCACACTGACTATAATTGGATGGTTAAATCCAATGATAATGTACTGCATAAAATAACATCTTCATATGATGGATCTAGTACCGGTGTAGTTCTGATTGCCTTCACAAAATCCTTCCTTTAACCTTCAAATGATGTCTGTGTGTATAGCTCTGCTTATCTTCATAAAAACCTTATTGCGATCCTTTTCGCATTCACAATCCCATCTCTTTCCAATCTTACAAATAAGATCTTACATATATACCATACCCTAAGACCAATTGAATAGGTCAACTTACTAAAAGATATTACAATAAAATCAATTACAAACAAATCAATATCTGATGCATGATGTCGGCTCAATGCATTTACAATACTAATAAATCATCTTCATAACATGTTGTGCTGATCTAGAATAGATCTGATTGTCGGTGCTTATCCTGGACCTATTTGTCGGTAATAGCAAATATGTAAACTCGAATAAACAATTAATCAAATCGCCAAAACCAAGTGATCGAATAATGTCTTCGATATAACCAAGTAGTTTCCAAGTCATTCCAAGTGCCGGTGAACAATATAATCTGTCGGTGAACCAAATACCAGCAACTTGCATAAGTCTCTATCTTGTCGGTGAACATAACCAAAGTCTCCAAGTGTTGATAAGTGTTTGACAAGTGTTGACATCAATGACAAAACCATATCAACATATTTAAAATACCAACAATGGAAAGGTAAATATACGTAAAACCATCAAAATACATCAAAACTAATCAAAGCCAAATTTGGAAAATATCAGCAGACCTCAATAAAGCCTCTGGTACAAAATTTCAATCGAAAAAATTAATCAAAATAAGCAAAACTGTGAAAAACACATAAATTAGACACATTCATGCATTTACCCAATAGGTTAGCGCTTTTGTTCAACAGGTTAGCGCTTTTGTTCAACAGGTTAGTACTTATGTTAAAATAACGTAAATGCATAAATTAGACGGAAAAACTCAGAAAACTTATGGCAAAAAAATAAAATCTTACACTTAACCAAATTTTACGAAACAAAGACCAATAAGGCCGCCTAGAAATAAGGAATAAAAGGATTGTTAATATTATTTTGGGATTGTTCATAGGCGAAATTTTGGTATAGTGGCAGTGACTTCTTTTGATTTTCGGTCCGCTTTCTTAGTAGTCAGCACGCATGCCAAGTGGTGTCTTGGCGTTGCCTTGAGTGGCTCGCTTTTCTCGCTCAAAGTTGAGAGAATGTGAAGCTGCCACGTGGCTCAAGTCTTTTTCTTGGTGTATTCTTCTCAGCCCCATCATCCCCTGTGTAAATTTAGTGACACTTGGTGCCCTTGCGTTGCATGATCTGGTTCTCTTTTCACGCTCGACTTCGGGTCTCCCCCGAGTTGTCGTGTGTCTTCCATGGTGGCTCGTGAACTAGAATGCGGTTTGCATCACCATTTTATTGTTTGGCAGGTGCAGGGGTCACCATGATGTGATTGGGATAACAACTTTGAAGGTCGTTTCTCTGGGTAGCGTCATGCAGAGTGCCACACTAGGAGTTTCCTGTTAGAAGCGGTTATTAGGATTTTGCTAATGTTGTGTTTTGTTGGTTAAGAGTCGGGAGCTCTATATATGCTTTCTTTTTCCTTTTTAAGGGATTCAAACTTTAGAGAGATTTTTAGACTTTGACTCATTCAAGAAGCCTTTATGTTAATTAAATTTGGTGAATGATAGACATGTCAGATTGTGCCTATGGCCTTTGTGATTGTTTTATTTGAAGCTTAATAGATTGACTTTTGTGTTATTTTCAAATTTGATAACTTCTATGACATATGTTGTGAGACTCCATAGATTAAACTATTTTTTAAGACTTATTATCTGTTGGATGAATGGTGCATGTCATATTATGTTGAATGAGTTTTATTGAATTATCCTCTCAAATAGTTATGGGCATGTAGATTGTTGAATGATCTTTAAAACGACATGTATCTGGGTTTTATATGTTGTTAATGCTTTTCCAAAATACTCTGGCGTATCGCCTAAGTAGTGTAGATTGTTTTTTTTAAGGTTTCTTCTTCCTCTTTTCTCCCCCAATTGTATGAAGAGCCAACTTCTCGAGCCCGTAGGTCATTCAATAAGTTTCGCGCAAAAGGTCCCCCATCACTGAATTTCCCATAAGGTTGTTAGCGTTTAATGCAAAATTAAGAGTCAAAAAGGACATAAATGAAATAGATAGATACAAACTATAAGCCAAGTTCTAATAAGATTTCCTTCACAACAAAACACATACAGAACCACCTAAAACACACAGAAACTCCAATACAGTCGAATCAAAACACCTTCAAACTAAAATACTCACAAAGGGAAAACTATTCACACTCCTGAACAATCAAATGGCTCAACAACCAGAGATTCACACATAAATTTCACAAAGTTGGGAGACGACATGTATAGGAAGCCAAAATATATTTTCCAACAGACTATATAAAAACTCATATAATATAAAGTTTCTCCCAAAATATTTATTTCCAAAACTATATTTAAACCATTGAATAAATATTATTTTCAACCCATCACCCAAAAACAATATGCAGAAACGAAGCATACAAGGAAGCCATTAAAATAAAAATAATACAAAGACTCAAAGCTCCAACCTACAACTAGAAGTAATGGAATGTAGCTGAAGAAGAGCTCCCCACAAAGACAAGCCAAAATCCAACCAAGCTCTAGCCAAAATCCAAGTGTAAATCCAAAGCCAAAGGAAAAATGCTTGCAGGAAAGTTTTTCAGAGAATAGCCAACCAGGAAAACATCACAAGAATGAAAATAAAAAGCAAACAATAATCAAAACCCTAGCCTCAATCTTGGCCAATCAAAATATTCCATTTTAAAATATATTTTACCAACCCACCATACATTATAATTTATTCTCCCATTTTGAATTTAGCCAATGAGAGTAAAGGGTAGGTATAGTAAATATAAAATATATTTATCCAGCAAAGTGGGAATGTTTAAATAAAAGTCAAACTATTAAATAAAACATGAGCCATAATTAAATAAATCAAATGGGGGAATTAAATTAAATAAACCAAAGGCTCATAAATGAATTAAAGAACCAGATAAATATTAAATACCAAATAAATATTAAACCATAGATGATTAAATAAATAAACAATTAAATACCAATAAAGTTCAAATCACAAATATCAAATAAATATAAAACCACAACATAAGCTAAACAATAAATATTAAATCATCATTAAAATAAATAAATGTTAATTATCAAGTAATTAAATACCCAAAAGGCTAATAATCCAATAAATTAAATTAAACATTAGATAATCAAATAATCAAATTGCTATTGATCAAAATAATTAAAATAAATATTATTGACTATTTAATCTCGCATTGATAATAAAATAATTAGTCTCAACATTAATAAACACATCATCTCACATAATAGAATAAACCAACCAATACTAACAGACTCACAACATAGAAGAAGCCAAGCTTACTAACTGACATAGCGACTTACACCAAGACGTTGATGAATCACAGTGAACAACTTAGACCTATAGTATATGAGGGGAGCTTGTGTCAACTCCGAACCACATGCCATTGGGATTTAAAGACGCGCTCATACATGTGGAGCTAGGTGGAGTCGATGTCCGGTACTTGCAAATCCTGCATCCACAAGGTAATGATATGACATATATATATATATAACAGACAAGGGTTGGAGAATCGCAACGACACATCTTGCTCACAATAAGTGATGTAAAATCGCCTCTATCTCGAAGATAGCCATACAACAATCAAACACACCATAAGATCAACTCATCATAGATAATCATTAAATATGGTCAGTAAATCAAAAACGTCATCAAGTGCATGGTTAGTATAATTCATCAATATAGTAGGGAATACATAAAATTCATCAAGCATATGAACACATATAATATCCATCAACACTTATACTCATTAAATCACATGATCAATAATGATAGTACCGTCATCCATATAAGCCATCAAAATAACATATATCCACATAAGTCATTAGAGTATTATATTATCCAGTAATGCCTAACATCATAATGAGCATCGACTGTGTAAATAGAGTCAAGATCATAATATAAAACATCATAAAATAGCATCTACGATATGAATAGAGTCATAAGCAATCATCAAAGTATCATCAATATGTCTAAATAAGTGTTATCGACATATAGATCAAAAGTTAAACTGAGGAGGGACACTACACTCTCCTTTTCATGACGCCCTTACTCTTCTTTTTAAACTCAAATCACATTATCAGTCTATAGTTTTATCTATCTTGTTGTTATGATTTCAATTGCTTGATTAAAAGTTGAATGGGTGGTCGATAAACTTGAAGGCAAGAAAAAAGGCTTTTATTTTCTACTTTATAAAGTGTTTTTGATAAACTACCTTATTTTCCCTCGATTCATCTTGTTCAATCAATTCTTGACTAATTGACTTCTCATTCTTTCTAATTGATGGTTGTGCCTTTTCAATTTCTCAAAATTTTCAATTTTCAATCCAATAAATGTGCCTAGGCTCCAAATCAATTTTGTCTTCACTCCCTTGATGTTTCCTTCATTTTATGGAAGGTTGAATAATTTCAATTTCTATCCTCTGAAAGAGCTTTATTGGCAATACAAGTCTTTGAATAGATACAAAGCATAAGTTATGCTCGTTGGTGGTTGGATATGAATGTTTGAATTTGTATTTCTTTTGCAATGTGAGGAGTACTCAAAGAAAATTAAATCCTTGGAGGCATGTTCCTATCCTGAAGGAAACACAATATTCAATAATTATTGATATAACTTTTCTGCATTCTTCCTCCTGCAACTTTGCATGCATGAGTTGCCTTTGTAATAGCTTGAAAAATATTGGATTTGATAATCTCTTCTATTATATTAGATAATTTTTTTGCTCGATAGACAAAATTAGTTTCTTGAAATGCGTCTATTCTCTTGAAGTGTGCCATCAATAGTTTCTAAGGTGTATGGGTCTATAGGACAGGAGACTATCATGTTCAATAAATATCAATTCCTGGTATGTGTCCATCCATCTATGATGATTGTGCATTAATGAAGAGATGCCAAAACAAAACAAACAAAAACTAAAGAAAAGAAGCAAAATATATTTTGTTGGTGTTAATTGCCAATTTTCTTGGGTGCTCCAGCATAATCTTATGTTATTCATGTGCCTCCATGTTCCTTGGAAAGTGTTTCGTGCCACATGAGAAAAATATTTACTATTTATACTTAACAAATTGTAATTACATTTTCAAGAGGTGAACAAGTAATAGTAATAAGAATACATAAAAAAGGGTAAAATTCCCTCTTATACATGCCCATTTTGGGATATAAAGATTCATGTGTTGGGCACCCAATATTGGAAGGTGAAAGGTTATCCATTCAGTAATCTGAAGAGTCACTAGAGAGTTACAAAGTATATGAGAATCTAAATATTTGAGTGGCTATGGATCAGGCACCCATGTTGGATTCATTTGAAGGAAATTAATATTTTATGGCTTTCTACTATGTTTTGAGTTACCAAGTGTGTATTTTTCCCTCCCATAGTTTTCAATAAATTGGAGCCATGGCATAATAGTTTTGTATGATTGTTTTTTAGGTATCCAATTTTTATTTAGTTTGATTGGAGAAGAGAAGTGAAGTGTATTGTTGTAGAATTCTCTCTTTTGAAGAATAATAATATACTTTCCCACTTTCTTTGGTGGAGATTTTTCTCGATTTGGTTTCTCTATTTAAATTTGGTGTCTCATTTGGTTGATGATAATTATATTTTGTTGAATATTACAATCACATGTTTATTTTAGATTTGCAAATCTAATTTTTAGATTTTTAATCACATAAAGAAGTTAATATTGCAATCTTTCTTCATCTTGTTTTCAACATTTGGTATTAGAGCTAACAATTTCTTTGAGAGGGGGATATATTTCTCTTTAAGTGTTGAAGATTTTTGCTATAGTGGGAGATTTATTGTGTGATTTTTATAGATTCTAGAAGAGGATCGAAAACCATAGTTTCTACTTCTCACATAGATATTGATAAATTCAATGGAAACTTAATATGGAGGATCTTTTGGAAGAAAATGGTTTTCAATTTCATAAGAAACAAAGCCATCTACTATGACCAATGAAGATTGGAAGAATTTGGACAAAAAGACATGAGGAACCATTTAGTTGTGCCTTACAAATTTTCTCCTCTTGAATGTCTTTGTAGAAGACTCTAGATACAAGTTGTGGAAGAGGATAGGTGATATTTATCGAACTAAAAGTTTTTCCAATAAGTTATATCTCAAGAGAAACTTATATTGTTTAAAAAATAAAGATGGTGATTCTATTATAGATAATTTAAACACATATAATATGATTGATATCGATTTAGGGGATGAAGATAAATGTATCTCTTTTCTTTACTCTTTTCCTAAATCTTGGGAAATTCTAATTGTTACCATTAGTGGTGGTAATAAAGAGCCAAAGATGGACAACATGATTTGCACACTTCTTTTAGAGGAGATGGGGAGAAAGTCTATGAATTTTAGATCCCAAGATGCCTTGTATGTGTGGGGTAGGTGTAAAGAGAAAGGGCCTGAAGGGGATAAAAAGAGAGATAAGGCTAAACGATGCTACAAGACCCTCAAAAAGAACAAAGAAAATTGTTGGAATTGTGGTAAAAGAGGACATGTGAAGAGAAATGCAAGTTTAAGAAAAAGAATGTTGATTTCTCCATGGAAAAGTCATTTGGTGATTATTTTGATACTTTATTTATTTCAACTAACACTATTACCAATGATGTTTGTCTTATTGATTCAAGTTTCTCCCACCACATCACTCCTCATTGGGAGAGGTTTGTCTCTTACAAAGCATATTATGGGAGAGAGGTTTTCCCTTTTAACAAAATCTTAAAGAGGATTTTTGCTAAAGGAAAGGTAAAGTTGTGTTTTAATGATGGGAGGATAAAAAATCTTGATAATGCTTTTCATATTTAGGGGCTTGTAAGAAATATTTTTTTAATATAAGAATTGAATGATTTTAGAATGTGTGTGACATTTGACAAATTTGGTTCTAGGTTGGTAAGAGGGAGTTTGGTTATAGCTAAAGGATCTCAGATAGGGGACTTTGTTTAGGCTAAAAGCCTCTACTTTTTGTAACTTTCTCAATTTAACTCGCACTAAAAATGTATTTATGTCATGACAACATAGATTGGGTCACATTGATGCAAAAGGTTTTCAGACCATTCTTAATAAAAATCTCATTGATTATATTTCTAATTATTTTATTTGTCAAAATGGATATTGTGAGCATTGTATGTTTGGTATACAAAATAGATCATCATTTCCTAAAGGGGTGTATAGGGCAAAGAGAGAATTAGAATGTTGGGAAAATGGTGTCTCAACCTTGCATTTACATGAGGTTACTATTTATGATAAGTTTTCATTTAGGCATGAAATGGTGCGAAATTCTCCCCAAAGCTTCTGGTTGGCTAGATAAGCATTCTAGTAAAGTTATGTCGCAAGATCACAACTAGTTTTGAAGATATTAAAGTTTTCGTTTAGGAGGGGTAAGATGAAAGGTTTAAACTTAATTTTGGAGACTTTAGACCGTTTGAAATACCTTGAAAGTGAGCATAAATGGTGTAGCAGTTAACGAGGCAATAGTGTTGGCATATTGGCATAACTGGTAATGTGAATGGATATTGGCATAACTGTTGATGATATTGATGAACCAGTATAAGGACTGTTGGTGATGATATAGTTGAGATTTTATTTGATGACTTAATGATCAATTTGTCTTGTCATTGATGGAAACTATGGTTACATTTTTCTATCATATTATCTAAGTCGTCTATGATTGACCAGAAAGCTATGGAATGGATTTGACAGTTAATTGGCAAATAAGACTTTAACCAATAAATGTGAAACCGTGTTATGCTTAAGTAATTGGATCTAGAGATTGATGAGGAATTTGGTGTTGCGGTTTGGAATATGTGTTTGTAACATTGTAATGAGGTTATGACCAGAACGACATCATGTTTTGGCTACCAGAAGTCATGTTTGTGATTGATTGATGTATTTTCTATAGGGTTTAATAACCGGTTTTCAAATCTTATAACCGGTAATGATTTTGAGTTCGACAGTGTATCACATTATGTTTGTAAGATGGTGATGGCGTGATTGAATCCGCGTGAAGTGTTAAAATATTGTTTTGGCGCAATTAAAGATGGAATCTCTTGGGAAACAACGAAGAACATAGAAGAATGTTTTAAGGGCTTGATTTCTTATCAGATCAAAGTGCGATGATGATTTATGATCATTCAATGGCTGTAATTGATTTGTAATTTGTTGTAATGATCCATAATATGATCTATAATAATTTGTAAAGATCTGTGATGATCTATGATGTAAATCTTAGTATGAAGTTAGGGTTTATAATCGACAAAGTTGTAAAGTCTATTTAGGGTAAGTCTGTGATGATTTACTGTGTCGATGATTAAAAGAAGAGTATGTGGCCAAGCCAGTGTGTGTGTCTGCAAGAGAGAAGCAGAAAAATATATGTAGAAGCAAACAAAGAGTGCTATTTTCAGATCATACATTTGTTGTTCCCTAACAGCTCAAAATTCTTTAATCGGGTAGGTCCTGATAGGCCTGATTGTATAAATCCCTTCACTGGGTGACTCATTAGCTTGGGTTCTAAATCCTTTCACAAGGTTACTCCTAACAGAGTAAAGCTCCTAATAGGGTTGAGGTAAATCCCTTAATCGGGGGACTCCTAATAGGGTTTGCTCCTAACTGAGCATAATTGTAAGCTCCTAACCGACCTAGTCTCCTAACAAGGCGCATTCCAAAAGATTGCAAAATCTTGTGGGTACCAATTCCCACCGTGGCTTTTCCCATTTGGGTTTCCATGTGAAAATCTTGGTGTTCATATGGTGATTGATTTGTGTTTGTGTTAAGTTGATATCTTTTTATTGCATGCATGATATGGAACACTTAAATGAGTAGTTTGATAAATCTGATTAATAGATTGATTTTAGTGGCTACCGGTACTGGTTATGATCTATTTTGGTGAAGTATTGATTATTTTGGTTTAAGATTTCAGTTTGTTGTTAATACTAATTCACCCCCCCTCTTAGTATTAATTGGATTCTCTAAATAACAATTGGTATCAGAGCCTTGGTCCTCTGTGTGCAGAAGCTTAACCGCTTGAGGAAAAGATCTAGAGAAAAATGATGGAGGGTCCAAAGTTTACTAAGGACATTTACACAATATGGAAAGATAGAATGAAGATTTATATCAAAAGTATGGGTTCTCTAATTTGGCAACATTTTACTACTAAATATGTACCCCCTACCGGTCCTCTAACTCTAGATCAACTTAAGGAGCAGCAGTAAAACAATCAAGCATTGGAAGCCATTGTAAGTGCATTGTCTCATACTGAATACATTGATGTAAATGGATTAGAAATTGCATTTGAAGTTTAGGAGAAATTAGAACTAATCTATGGTGGTGATAAACATGTTCAAAAAGTTAAGGAAGAGAGTCTTAGAGGTAAATTTGATGATATGAGAATGATAGAAGGTGAAAATATAGTTCAGTATGGACAAAGGATTAAAGAGGTTGTCAGCAGTATTAAAAGTGTTGGAGGAAAGATTGAAGATGACACTATTGTAAGTAAGATGCTTAGAACTCTTTTACCTGCCTATGCAATCAAAGTTTCTGCTATTCAAGAATTAAGGTCAATAAGTAGTGATAAGGTCACTGTTGATTCTCTTATTGGTAAACTGACTGCATTTGAATTAAATAGTTTTGATAATAGTATTTCTAAGGCATCTAAATCAGATTTTAAAGCATCTGTAACTGGTACACCTATGAAAAAAGGGAAAGATATATGTCACAATTATGATTGCAGATCTAGTCATGGTGGTAGCAGAGGAGATAATGATGATGAAGACAACTTGATGGAGTTTGAAGCTCTTTTGGCTAAGAGACTTCCAAGAGGCACTGGTGAATATAAAGGTAAACTACCTCTTAAGTGTTTCTCTTGCAATAATATTGGACATATTGCTGCAAATTGCCCTAGCAGTGATAGAAAGGAGAAGTTTAAGAAATATAAAGGAAAAGGGAAGAAACAATGCTATGTTGCAGTTGATGAAGGAGTGACATATGAGGAATCTGAGGAAGAGGACAATGAGGAAATTGTCTTTATTGTTGTGAAGGAAGATCTGACTGATGAAAAGGCTTTGGTATCTTAGTTTGACTCTAGTGATGAGTGAATAATAGACAGTGGTTGTTCTCATCACATGATCGATGATAAGAACAAATTCATATCCCTTGAAGAGTTTGATGGCGGCGTGGTAAGATTTGGTAATAACTCACCCTACATGGTAAAAGGTAAAGGATCTATTTCACTGAATGGTAAGAGTAATGCATATGATGTTTATTGGCTTGAAGGTTTAAAACATAACTTGATGAGTGTTGGACAACTAAATGATAAAGGATATCACCTTGAGTTTAAAAAAGGAGTTTGCAGGATCATGGGATGCAATGGAGATTTGATAGCTACTGGTAAGCAGACTAGAGGTAACCTTTTTCATCTGAATGCTAATGTGAATAGTTATTTTGTGGCTAAAATTGAAGATAGTTGGTTGTGGCAGAAAAGGTTCTGTCATGTCAACTTTGATAACTTGATAAGGGTCAGCAAATCTAATATGGTAAGAGGTATGCCCCAACTTGTTGAACCGGATAATGTGTTATGCAAAGATTGTCAGATGGGTAAGATGACTTTGACATCTTTTAAGAGTAAATCTTTTTCTTCATAGCATATTCTTGATTTAGTGCATACTGATCTATGTGGTCCTATGAGGACTAGAAGTTTTTATTGTGATAAGTATTTTATGATTTTCACTGATGATTTTTCAAGGATGATGTGGGTAACTTTCTTGAAGGAGAAATCAAAGGCATTCAACAAATTCAAGATCTTTACAACCCTAGATGAAAAGGAAACTGACAAGAATCTGAAGTGTTTAAGATCTGAGCGGGGTGGAGAATTTACTTCTTATGAGTTTACTAGGTATTGTGAAGAACATGGAATACAGAGATAGATATCAACACCTAGGACTCCACAATAGAATGCCATTGTAGAGAGGAGAAACAGAACAATAGTGGAAGTTGTTAGAACAATGTCGATATAAGGATATGTTCCAAAAATGTTTTGGAGAGAAGTAGTTAGCACTATTGTTTATAATTTGAACCGGGTTCTTGTGAAGAAAGGTAATGATAAAACACCTTATGAACTTTGGCATGGTAAGACTCCTAATGTCAGCTACTTTAAAGTTTTTGGTAGTATATGTTTTATGAAGAGAGATGATTTTACTGGAAAGTTTGATGCGAAGAGTGATGAAGGGATATTTCTTGGATATTCTACCAAGAGTAAAGCATTCAAATGTTATAATAAAAGAACAAAGAAAATAGTTGAGAGTGTGAATGTTAAAATTGATGAATTTTCTGACAAACCTAATGAGTGCAGAAGATTTGAGCCTCCTGATGATAAAGAAAAACTTGTGTATATTGAACCAGAAGTGCAGAAGAAAGATGAGTAGAACAATGCAAAAATAGGAGCTCAACCGGTAAGCGATGAAGAAGATGATGAACATGAAGCAGAAAGCATTGCACTAGAAATAGTTGTCCTAAGATATGTAAGGCTAAATCATTTAGAAGACCAGATTATAGGTGATAAGAATCTGGTGTGCAGACAAGAAGAAAAATCAAAGAGAATTCTTGTCTGATTTCAACTATTGAGCCGAAGACTGTTAGAGAAGCTTTGAAAGATGAAGACTGGCTGAATGAAGAACTTGACTAGATTGAGAAGAACAATACATGGTCTCTTGTTCCTAGATCGGAAGATAAAAAATGTTATTGAGACAAAATGGGTATTCAGAAACAAACTTAATGAGGATGGTGAAGTTGTTAGAAACAAGGCGAGGTTGGTTTGCAAAGGGTATGCAAAAGAAGAAGGTGAAGACTATGGTGAAACCTTTGCACCGGTGGCAGGACTTGAAGGTGCTAGAATGTTGCTTGCCTTTATTGCTTTTAAAGGATTTAAGGTATATTAGATGGACGTTAAATTAACTTTTCTGAATGGTATCTTGGAAGAAGAAGTATATATAGAACAACCAGATGGTTTTGCATTGAGTGAAGATGAAAATATGGTTTGCAAACTACACAAGACTCTATATGGATTGAAGCAAGCTCCCAGAGCATGGTTTGAAAGATTGCATGCACATCTGATCAAGATAGGATTCAAGAGAACCAATGAAGATAGTAGCATATATTTGAAGACTGATGGAGACAAAATGTTAATTGCTGAAGTTTTTGTTGATGATATAATATTTGTTGCAAATGATGACATGTTTATGTCTTTTGCAGATGAAATGAGGAAAGAATTTGATATGTCTCTTATCGATGAATTAAAATTCTTTATTGGTTTACAAATTCAACAACTAGAGAATGGAATATTTATATCTGTCAAACTAAGTATGTATAAGAAGTATTGAAAACTTTTGGCATGGAAGATTGTAAACCTGTTGGTACACCGATGGTGACAAGTTGTAAATTGTCAAAACAAGATGATTCACCATCTGTGGATTAGAAAGAATACAAATCTATGATTGGAAAGTTGTATTCTGTTGTTCGCAGTAGACTGAACATTGCACATGTTGTTGGATTGGTTGCAAGATTTTAGAAAGATCCTAAGGAGACACACATGGTAGTTGTAAAAAGGACATTCAGGTATTTGAAAGGAACAGTTGATTATGGTTTGTGGTATCCTTACAATGATAATTTTTCTTTAAAAGTTTTCACAGATGTAGACTGGGCTGGAAATGTTGATGACCGGAAAAGCACTACCGGTGGAGCTTTCTTTTTAGGAGAAAGATTGGTGTCCTGGATAAGCAAGAAACAATCTTGTATTTCACAATCTACAGCTAAAGCAGAATATGTGGCAACATCAATGAATTGTACTCAGGCTATATGGATGAGACATATTCTGGAAGGTTTTAAGGAAGACCTATCTGAACCAGTGACTATTCATTGTGATAACACTAGTGCTATTAATATTTCAAAAATTCATGTATTACATGCAAGAAAAAAGAACATTGAGTTGAAGTATCACTTTCTAAGGGAAAGAGTACAGGAGAAGAAAGTAAAAATGGAGTCTATGTCTAGCAAATAGTAGTTAGCAGATATATTCACTAAACCTTTGCCTAATACAACCTTTGCATATCTTAGAGGTATATTAGGGGTTGTACACTTACACAAGATCAACTAAGATGCTGGTGATGCATCAATTCAGTGAATTCATTGAATATCTTTCAGTTTTGAATTGATGTGAAGTGGGCTAATCCTCAGGGGGAGCAGCTACGATGAGATAAACATAGATAACAACAGTAGAAATGAAGACAATAGAGGTATTTGCACCTTTGACATTGTTGTCAAAGTGGGAGAAGAACTAGTTGAGAAGAAGAAGGACTAGATAACCAGCAGAAGAAATACAAAGGAGATGTTGAGCAAAAGAGCAAGTACATAACAGATCATTGTAGTTCAACATGATAAGGTTTTTCAGTGTTGTCATCAATGCCAAAGGGGGAGAATGTTGGCATATTGGCATAACTAATAATATGAATGGATATTGGCATAACTGTTGATGATATTAATGAACCGGTATAAGGACTGTTCGTGATGGTGTAGTTGAGATGTTGTTTGATGACTTGTTGGCATATGGACACTCCAATGAGACATTGTATGTGATTGAAGGTTTTTTCATTGATGGCAACCTTGCAATCCTATGGCACCAGAAAGACATCATACCGGCAAAGCATTACACAGGCAAGACAGTGCACCGACATCAACAGATCACTCTACACTAGCACCGACACAGAAGAAAATATGTATACCGACACAGAGGCCGATAGGATTTTTGTTATGTAATATTTTGTTTATTATTGTAAGCCGACTTGGAAAATTGTAAAATGACTCTTGTATATAAAGGAGATCGTTATAGACATTTGAACAGTGAGATAGGTGATAAAAAAGGCATAAAGAAAATTATTAGGCAGACCTAATGTGCGAATTATAGGTCAAGGGTATATGTAAAGAATAGAGCAAGAACCGGTACTGAATCTGGCATTGGAGATGCTATTGTAAAGCAGTATAAGTCATTGGATTAGAATAATCCTTATTGTAAGTCAGTGTGACTTCCCATTGAGCAGTGAGCTCTAGGCAGTTGGGCTTCCTGCATGTGTAGGCCCTTATTGTAAGTAATATTCTCTTATTGGCCAGTGAGTGAATATTGTGGGTCACAAATCCCACTGAGGTTTTTCCCACACCAGGTTTCCTCGTTAAACATCTTGTGTTATGGTGTACTTTTCATGTGGATATTCTTGATTCTGTTTATTGCATTATTTCTTGCATACCGGTACATTGTTATATTATGTTCTGCATGTTTTAACATAAGAAATTCTTGTTACCAGTTAGATACTGATTCACCCCCCCCCCCCCCCTCTCAGTATCTGTGGGACCCCTAACAATTGGTATTAGAGCCTAGTCGTCTATTTTCATAAGCCTAATAGCTTGAGGAAGATCTTGACACTGGTAAAGATGGAAAATCTGATGAAGCAGCTTGAAGGAGCTCTTACAGACTATGATGCAGAAAAATTGAAAAATACCAAATTAGAAGATGATTTGAGAGTAGCTCAGGATATCAAGAAAATTTTACTGTTGCAAGAAATAAGAGAACTCTGTGAAAATTTGCAAAATGAGAATGATGAAAAGGAATCACTTAATGATATGATAAGCACGTTGAAACAAGAGATCATGACAACAAAAAATGAAATGCAGGATATGAATATGAGATTTTGCAAAGAGATTGAGGATAGAAAGAAGAATGAAGAAGAATTGACCAGGAGACTAAGTGATGTAGCAAATGAGAACACAAGACTTAGCTATGAAAATGACATGTTGAAGACAGATCTGATGCATACTCAGAATGACTCAAATGAACTGATGAGACAAAAGGAAATCTTGGAAAGGGAACTGGAAACTGCAAATCAACACAAAGAAAAATTCAAGAAAAGCTCAGAGGAACTTGGTACCTTGCTGAAGAATCAAAAACCTAAAGGTGACACTTATGGAATTGGCTTTGAAGTTGGTGAAAGCTCTGGTACTGCAAATACTCAGGATTACAGCAAATCGGTAAGAAAACCTAATGCTTATAAATTCAATGGAAAATGCTTTAACTGTAATAAGTATGGTAATAGAGCAAATGAATGTAGATCTAAGAATTATCAGAATATCAATACACCCACCGGTAAATGTTCAAAATGCAACAAAGTTGGTCATAACTCTGAAAACTGCAGAATGAATGTGAGATGTTATGTTTGTGGAAGATTTGGACATTTATCAAATCAATGCAAAACACAAACCAACATAGGTTATGGGAAAGCTATTCAGAAGAATAATGTAACTTGTTATGCATGTAACAAGATTGGGCATATTGCTAAATTTTGTAGAAGTAAAGGTACACCGGTAAACAACAAAAGTGCTAGCTTGAAAGGTAAGGAAAAAGTTGAAGAGGTTAAGCAAGAATTCTCAAAGCAATGGATTAGAAAAGTAGATCTAACTATTGGGAATACTTCTCCACCGATAGAACCAATCAATGCTCCACCAGTAGGATAAAGTGATGCTTCACTAGTAGGACAGAGTAGTGCTCCACCGGCAGGAAGTTCTTCATCTAATTGAAGAAAATTTCCTTGAGGGTTTGGCAATCAAATGACACAAGTGCTAATTATTCCCTCGATTAGAGATAAGAAGTTGAAAACTACTTATTACCGACAGACAATGTTAAGTGAATACTTAACCGACATGCAATTAATGTGGTAGATGGCGAAAAGACATTATAAAATTAAGGTTTTGGCTCCATTTCATTTCACCGTGATTTCAAATTTTCAGAGAGCGCAAAGATTCCGAGCTAAGGAATTTCGAGCAAGAAGCAAGCACACTCCAAGCAATCATCCATCCAAGGTAGAAAAAGGTATTTAATCATGGCATCCACCTCTGTAATTGAATACATAGCAAACCCTACTGTTGTTGAAGAATCAAAAGACCTAGGCCCGTATTTCAATTAGTCCCCGAGATAGCAAAGAAGGATGATACCTTAGGTGCTTTTTCTCAAATCCCTAAAGGTGTTGTATATGTTGAAGACCCTAGAATGTACATCCACTGCAACATTGAAGAGTTAGGAGATGAGGAAATCAAAACCATGTATAAAACCGTAATATGTGATGATATCGACAATGTTAAAGTTGAACACAAGGTTATTGAAACCCTAGGATTCACAGAAATCCTTAGCATTCCTGAATTTCCAAAGGATGTGATTAGGATAGTGTTAAGTAGAGTTCACGAAGAATTTTTCTGGCTAGATGTAATCCATAAGATCACCAAGGAAGCTGTGAAAGTTGTCACAGGGTTACCGACCACCGGTAAGAGACCAGACAAAACCAAGAAGGTTCCAAATGACCTAGTTACAAAACTAACAGGTGCAACATTTGATTAGAGATCACTAAGGGTTAATGATGTAAAAGACATCAATGCGAGATTCATAAGTATGATATTAGGTTACAAAGCCACTCATGCTAACAGACTTAACTCAGTCTCAAGTTTATGCATTAAGAGTGCTTATGACATGGTTATAGACAATGCAAAAATTGACATCTGTGAATGGTTAAAAGATGAACTAATAGACAACCTTGGAAAGATAAAGAAGGACAAGAAAGGAACTTTTAGATTTGGAAATCTGTTGGTATGTCTAATGCTACATATAACAAAATAGGTTCCCTGTATAGATAATAAAGAAATTGGATATGACATACCGCTAGGAAAGCAATTGACAAAACTGTTCAATACCATGGGTGAAAACAAGGAGAACAATATTTATGACTTTTTTCAAGCATTGAAAACCAAAATGAAGCAAAGAATAAGGTTATCCCAGAAAATAGTAGACAAATACAAAGATGATATATGCTTTGTTATTAAGAAAGATGAAATCTGGATGGAAGCGGTCATCCCAAGGACAATTTGGGTAACCAAAATGGGCCATGAGACAGATGGTCACATAGTTGAAACTTATGCTAAAGCACTTCTGGAAGCCCCCAATGAACCTAAGGAAGAAGTATTTGGTAGTGCTGAGACCATAGAAAGCCAAATACAATCCAAGAAAAGAGTAAAGAAGGTTGAGGCATTTGTGAGGAAAGGATCCAGGCAAGCAAAGGCCATTAAGGAAGATGTACTAAAGAAAACCAGCATAACAGAGGATGAGTTGGCAGCTCCACAACCTGAAGCTCATCTATCACCGATAGGTACTTCTTCGGAAGGTGACATGCCATCAACTTTTAAAAGAGTTGTTAGAAAAAGAGATCCCTCATCGGCAACCACTCCTTCACCTAGAAGGACAAGGCAAAAGCAACAAGCAGTGAGATCTCCAGTTAGAAAGGTCACACCCAAGAAGAAGCTAACACCAAAGAAAAAGAAAAGGACAAACAGTGACTTGGCACCTCTAGATATATTGTTAAATGAAATCACAAAGGAAGGAAAATTGAAAAACATAAAGAAAATTTATGACACTCTATCTGCTGATGAGAAAGAGCAAGTTGAGGAAGGTGTGATACTGCATATGGACATGTACAAGAAATTTTTGATGGAAGTAGCAAATGAAATTTCTGATGATTTGTACAAAAGACTTGAGATTAGAAGGCAAGCAGTGATTGAATTAGATAAGAAAATAAAAATAGAGAAACTACTTGCTGTATATCCAGTAAACTCTCCCAAGGAAATTGATGATTTGATTGCTCTGGCAAACCAGTCAGTATTCTCTACTGTACACCGGCACATTTCACTGATGGCAGGAAGAGTTACTGAAGTAACAGAGGAAACAAAAGATGGTTGGGACTACCTGGTTGACTAGGAAAAACAAGAAGAATACAGGAAACCTAAGCCTATAAAAGTATATCAGAAGGACATAGAAAAGGGGAAAGGCAAAATTGGTGGACCACCAAGCATAAAGGTTAAAGACAACCTACCCCCACCGGTAAAAATTACAACTACTGAAGATCAACCGGCAGCAGAAAGTATGGATGCTGAAGATAGCAATCCTAATACTGAAGTTCTGTATACTGTAAATGTTGATACCCAAAAGATCAACATGATAGTGGATAAAGATACAACTGACAAGTCAGATATGGCTAATGAGCCTCTAGTAGCAGGGGAAACAGAGAAACCGGCACAGGATACAGAGAAAAAGGTAGAATCTGAGGCATAGACAGAGACAACACAACATTCAGAGAAACCATCAGAGCTAAAGGCTCAGGAATAGGTTCACAAGGAAATAGTGCCACCGGTAAGTAGTGAAGTGGGAAAATCAGTGCTAAAAGAAATGCGGACACAAACTGACCTACCAAAGGTCAATACAAGCATGGTTACTTCCACCGGTAGTCAGATTGTTGGATCATCATCAACATTCAAGTCAACAAATGTGATTGAGGTATTATTAGACTCCATTAAGAAAATAACTGATTGCAGCTCAAAGGCTTATAAAGCAATAGATGATTCAATACCAATTTTGAAGGCAATAGCTCCAAACTGTAATATAGATAATAAAGATTCTTTAGGACAATTGGACACATTGTGTAAATATATTTCTGAAAACATTGAGAAAATAAAGGAAGAATCAGTAAAGGACAAGGTAGAAAAAGAGAAATAGAAATTCTTTGATGAGGAAATAAAGAAGTGTAACAGAAATTTTGACACACTTCTACCGGAACTATGTAGTTTGTTGAAAGAGTACAAAAATCTGTATAAAGATACATGTAAAACAAACTTTTTGACTGTAGATATTGACAAGAAAATAAGCAAGACATAGGATGAGATAAATAAGCTTGCAGACAATTTTGTCAACTCACCGGATTCATTATCAGTTTTTGAAGAGAAGATAGCAAATTTTGAGGAAGAATTGCTCAAACTGGAAAGAGAAAAAGAGAGAATAATAAACAAGGCAAAACATCTAAGGTCTAAACTGAGTCCAAGATTGGACTATTTAGCATCTTTGTGGAAGGAAATTTCAGAGGCACTAACACAAGGCAGCAAAACACCGGCAGAGCATTTGCAGCATCTCACTGGTACAGTAAAGAGGACTGAAACAACAATAAAAGATAGTAAAAAGTTTATGGATAGTATAAACTTAATTTTGGGAGATCTTTTTTCAGATAATAACTACCCAGCTACAAGGTTGAGGATAGATGAACCTACAAACTCTATTGACATCTTGACAACCTTTGTCATTGATGCCAAAGGGGGAATAGTGGAATGAGAAAGTTCAAAATACAGGAATCATATGCTCAGGGGGAGCTCTCATATTTTTGGTAAACATTTTTTTTGGACTACACATTTTGGATACTTTTTGAAATTTCTCATGAGTGTTGCCATCAATGCCAAAGGGGGAGATTGTTGGCATATGGACACTCCAATGAGACATTGTATGTGATTGAAGGTTTTGTCATTAATGGAAACCTTGCAATCCTATGGCACCGACAAGACATCATACCGGCAAAGCATTACACAGGCAAGACAGTGCACCGGCATCAACATATCACTCTACACCGGCACCGGCACAAAAGAAAATATGTATACCGACACAGAGGCCGATAGGATTTTTGTTATGTAATATTTTGTTTATTATTGTAAGCCGACTTGGAAAATTGTAAAATGACTCTTGTATATAAAGGAGATCATTATAGACATTTGAAAAGCGAGATAGGTGATAAAAAGGGCATAAAGAAAATTATTAGGCAGACCTAATGTGCGAATTATAGGTCAAGGGTATATGTAAAGAACAGAGCAAGAACCGGTACTGAATCTGGCATTGGATATGCTATTGTAAAGCAATACAAGTCATTGGATTAGTATAATCCTTATTGTAAGTCAGTGTGACTTCCCATTGAGCAGTGAGCTCTAGGAAATTGGGCTTTCTGCATGTGCAGGCCCCTATTGTAAGTAATATTCTCTTATTGGCCAGTGAGTGAATATTGTGGGTCACAAATCCCACTGAGGTTTTTCCCACACCAGGTCTCCTCATTAAACATCTCGTGTTATGGTGTACTTTTCATGTGGATATTCTTGTTCTGTTTATTGCATTATTTCTTGCATACCGGTACACTGTTATATTATGTTCTGCATGTTTTAACATAAGAAATTCTTATTACCGGTTAGATACTGATTCACCCCCCCTCTCAGTATCTGTGGGACCCCTAACAATTAATGAACTGGTATAAGGACTATTCGTGATGGTGTAGTTGAGATGTTGTTTGATGACTTGATGATCAATTTGTGTTGTCATTGATGGCAACTATGGCTACATTGTTCTATCATGTTATCTAAGTCATCTATGATTGACTGGAAACCTATGGAATGGATTTGACAGTTAATTGGCAAATAGGACTTTAACCGGTAAATGTGAAACCATGTTATGCTTAAGTAATTGGATCCAAAGATTGATGAGGAATTTGGTGTTGCAGTTTGGAATATGTGTTTTTAACATTGTAATGAGGTTATGACCAAAACCGCATCATGTTATGGCTACCGGAAGTCATGTTTGTGATTGACTGATGTATTTTTTGTAGGGTTTTAGTAGGGTTTAAGAATCAGTATTCAAATCTTATAACCGGTAATGATTTTGAGTTCGGTGGTGTATTACATAATGTTTGTAAGATGGTGATGACGTGGCTGAATCTGCGTGAAGTCTTAAAATATTATTTTGGTGTGATTAAAGATGGAATCTCTTGGGAAACAATGAAGAACATAGAATAATATTTTAAGGGCTTGATTGCTTATCAAATCGAAGTGCGGTGATGATTTATGATCATTCAATGATTGTAATTGATTTGTAATTTGTTGTAAAGATCCATATGATGATCTGTAATCATTTGTAAAGATCTGTGATGATCTATGATGTAAATATTAGTATGAGGTTTGGGTTTTGTAACTAACTAAGTTGTAAAGTCTATTTAGGGTAAGTTTGTGATGATTTACTATGTCAGTGATCAAAAGAAGAGTGTGTGGCTGAACCAGTGTGTTTGTCTACAAGAGAGAAGCAGATTGGAGCAGAAAAGGATTTGTACAAGAAAGCAAAGAGTTATATTTTCAGATCATACATCTGTTGTTCCCTAACAGTTTTAGCAGACTCAAAATCCCTTAACCGGGTAGGTCCTGACAGGCCTGATTGTATAAATCCCTTCATCGGGTGACTCATTAGCTTGGGTTATAAATCCTTTCACAAGGTTACTCCTAGCAGAGTAAAGTTCCTAACATGGCTGAGGTAAATCCCTTAATCGGGGAACTCCTAACAGGGTCTTCTCCTAACCGGGCATAATTGTAAGCTCCTAACCGGGCTAGGCTCCTAACAGGCTACATTTTGAAAGAGTGCAAAATCTTGTGGGTACCAATTCTCACCATGGTTTTTCCCATTTGGGTTTCCACATGAAAATCATGGTGTTCATATGGTGATTGATTTGTGTTTATGTTAAGTTGATATCTTTCTATTGATGTAGTGTCCTAAAATTGCGACCCCCACAATTTTGACCATGTTCTAGGTCCTCACCTTGGCAACAGTATATCCCTTCTAAATAAAGGCCCCTTTCTGCACTCTCACCCCAAGTTCCTCCTATTTGAGCCCTGAGATAGCCTCAGGATTCTGTCCAGGCCCCAAGATAGGGCAGGACAGGGGCGTGGCAGCCCTGTCCCCCCCTCTTAAGGTGGCCCCAAGATAGGTCCCTCCGGTCCTATATGCATTTCAAGATTTCAAATCTCCCTGATGTCGGACTTTGGTGAGATGAATTAATTTTCTAAGGCATGTATAAAAGGGATTTATTCTTCTCATTTGTATATATATGGATGGGCGAAATACAAAGATACATGGATAGGTGAAATTTAAGCGAAAGGTCTTCATCAAGTTTTGAAGTCTTCAAGCATTCATCAAGTCTTCTTCTTCGTGTGTCTTCTTCATTCATATTGGAGAAATATTATAACATTAATTTGCAAGCATGTGTGTGTGTTAGGGTTTTATCATGTTACATGCCAGTGCATACAACATTTATGATTGCATTCAAGAAGCAAAGCAGTCATCATCAATCAATTGCAGATCTACAAGGTATACACTTCTATCATTTACATTTAAGCATTTGTAATTACTTTCTTTCAAGGTTTATTTCTCAACCGGGGTTTGATTGAGGCAAACCCCTATCCAAAACCCTTCTTCTCTTCTTTTCTGTGTGTAGGTTGTAGGTGAACAATTGTAATTGCAGGTTTGGACTCCATTTGCAGAGACGAAGAAACCCTTTTTAGCACACGGATTTTTTGGAGGACCGTGTGCATATTCAACACAGTCCCAACGACTTTTCTCCAAATTTGCAGGGTAGATCCATATTAGTCTGAATATTCCAGATCTAAAGTTACAATGCAATCCTGAATTGGTAACTCCTTATTTCATCCATTTTACCTCTCTTTTCTATATAGTCAATAAGTCAACATATTTATTTACAAAAGAGGGCAAATTACTTTCCAACCCTTGCAATCCACTTGGAATTAATATCTTTGTTTCCCTTGGATTTGGATCTAGTGGATTCAAGCCCCTCTTTTGAATGTAAAGTTTCTCCCAAGTGAAAATCATCCTCGTGACTTCCTTTCTCTCTCCTAGGTGGGGAGTCACTAGGGTTCAATTTTCCAATTTACATTTTGTTGAACCTGACGTCTTACACTTTAATTCTTGTGTGAATACGATGAGAGCTATTATATTACCTAATGATCTCTTTGAAAAATAGAAAGCATTGGAAAATAATATGGGCCCACCTTCTTCTCGTACACATACCCTTGAGCAAGGGGGGCAAAATCATAATATCAACATTCTTACATCTTTAGACACTCCTTCTCCTACAACTTATCTTCAACATCAAAACATATGTAGAGAGGATGATGTTATGCATTTTATTCATGATCTCTTCCCTCGCATAAAAATGAGTAAAGATGAACCTTTAGATGATGAAGATGTTCATCCCACATCTCCCTAAAAAGATAAGCATGACAAAGGAAATAAGATTATCTTTTCACATGACATTCCTTCTTCATCTACAACACCTTTTATTCCCCCTTACACATCAGGTTTCAAATAAACTCATGACCTTATTCCACCATCTAGTCATTTGCAACATTCTTATAGTCGTGGCTTTGATATAATAACAAAACAAGGTTTTAGAGGACAAGGAATTGGGAAATTGAACAAGGAATTCGTATCCCTATTAACCCTCCTACGCAAGCTAATACAAAAGGCCTAGGAAGAGAAACTCCTCTCTCTAAGGATGAAATCCTTAGGCTTGAAAATTTTAAGAACTATCTTCAAAAGCAACAAATCAAAAGTGTCTGCAAGAATGTTTCTTCTTCAAAACGTCCTTTTTGTTCATTTCATCAAACCCACGATCATAATGTTGATGACTGCCCTGATTTTCAAAAATCTATTCAAGATGACATCGACAATGGCAAAATTAGAATTATAGATGATAAACCTTCTTCTTCTAATAATTCTTCTCTTCCATGTCAAGAAAAATAATTTTATCATCCTGAAAGATTAGCTATGAGAAGCTATTGGAGATTGAAATATGATAAGAATATTTCCTTGCCTCCTAAAAACTCAAACAAGAGTCTTAAACAAGTAAAAGATGAGGAATATTGCATTTTTCATAATTCATATTCACATTCTCTTGGGACATGTCATGCATTTAGGAAATTTTTTCAAACGCAATATGATCATGCACAAATTTCTCTTATAATAGATCTAGTTGTCTTCCTTGACATGAACATAGTGCCTTAGCACTTCTTTTCTTTTCGTTTTTCTCTTCACCCTATGACATAACTAGCCAACTTAACTGGGGAAGCAACATGAAGTTCATTTTCCTTCTTCTTTCTATATTTGTGCATTATTCATTATCAAATATTCTTTCTTGCATAGAGTTAATCTTATGAGAGCATATCATTATTCTTTGGTTTTTCTCTTTGATTAAGGAGGAGCATCTTTAATGAGTAATACACTTCTTCTTCTTCTCTTAATTCTATTGGAAGACTTACCTCTTCTATGGTTTCAATTATTTATAAGTATGATATGCCCCTAGCGTAGAATGATCTCTCTTGGAGTACATAACCCTTCCTTGAGAGGATTCATTCCTTTAGGAAGGCATATCGCTTGAAAATGATCTCTATTAGAAGATCTGTAATATTTCTCTTTGTTCTTCTTACTTGGGGGGCAAGTATTTCGCTCATCTATCTTTCTTTTTATCTCATAAATGAGCAATACACTTCTTCTTCTTCTCTTAATTCTATTGGAAAACTTACCTCTTCTATGGTTTCGATTATTTCCAAGTATGATATGCCCCTAGCGTAGAATGATCTCTCTTGGAGTACATAACCCTTCCTTGAGAGGATTCATTCCATTAGGAATGCATATCACTTGAAAATGATCTCCATTAGAAGATGTGTAATATTTCTCCTCATTCTTCTCACTTGGGGGGCAAGGATTTCGCTCATTTCTCTTCCCTTTTATCTCAATTATGATTATTTCCTTTAGGGGATGCATTTTTCATATGTGATTATCATTTCTTACAATGATACGTTCTTATGAATAATCCCTCTTGGGGAATATGTGCTTTTCTTTCTTTTATCTCTTAGAAGATTACCACTTCTGGAGATGTGTATTTTGCATATACTAATGTCTTTTCTTGCATATACTAATGTCTTTTCTTGCATATGTTCATGTAAGTTTAATATGCATTTTCTTATGTTTAATCTCTCTCTAGAAGATTGTGTAAGCTCTTCTCATTGTCTCTACACTTGGGGGGAAATGATTTCTCTCTCTCTCTTTCTCAAAGGATCCACTCTTTCCTATGTGGTAGATGGTGCGAGTTTCATTACTTGATGTCATTTCTTGTGTGAAATCATTGTTGTTTGCTCAAGGGTTCTCTCTTATACAAGAGGTGTAAGTCCTTGACTAAAACCTCTTTTAAATCTGGTAATGTACATCTATAATAAATTCACCCATCCACATTAGGATAAAAGTGAGTCATCCTTCATCAGGAAACCATTTCACCTAGAAATAGGAGGAAGGATTGCATTCTTGTTCTCTTCTATACTTTGTTCTAGAAGATGTTATATTTGTCTAAGACAACTCCTCTCGAGGGGTAGATGTCTTTTGAGAAAAGATCTCTTCTCCTCCAAGGATCTCCTTTACACTTACAACAAGATACCTCTTTTCAACTATCTTACCCTTGCTTGAAGAGTATTTCCTCTCTTGCTTGGATTTATGACATTGTTGCATGGTGGATATCTTCTTGGTGTCGAAGGAAGGTATCCTTGTTCTTCTTTCCTTAAGATATCAACATTAAACTATGTTGACATCTTAAGGGGGGGCACCCACACTGCTCCTTTTGTACTATATTTCTCTTGTGCATTGTTTCTCTTGTACAGTGGGTCATTCTTGGAACCAGAGGACAACCTCTTAGAGCAAGATGTCACCATTTTTTCTCTTGTACAGTGGGATATTCTCAAAACTAGAGAACAACCTCTTAGAGCAAGCTGTCATCACTTTTTCCTTTTATAGTGGGATATTCTCGGAACCAGAGCACAACCTCTTAGACCGAGATATTGCCACTTTTCTTTTATACAGGGTGATTATTCTCAGAACCAGAGCATGGTCTCTTAGAGGAAAATGTCATGCCTTTCTTGGCATTTGTATTATACATCTTATACAGGTTGTAGCATACTCGGGCATAAACTCCTATGAGATGCTTTGAACCTCACTTGCACACAAGCGCATGAGGTTGAGTGGAACTAACGACATTCTTACCTTCCTCCCTTACATGGATCACCTAGACAGACTCTAGGGGTTAGTTTTCCATGTCCCTTTTCTCCATGGATCACCTAATTCTAGGGGCGATATGTCCATAGTTTCCTCTTGTTCATCTTTCTTCTCATGGATCACCAAAGTGTGTATTCATGTCCTCTCTCTCCTTCCTCTCATGAACCCATAGTTTTTCTATTCATGGTTCATGGATGATGTCTGCTTTGCTCTTTTATGTGATTATTGGTGTTTATATGATGGCATTGGTCTTTGTGTTTCAATTAGTTGTTTGAGACATTTGTATCGAGGTCTCTTAGGCTAGTTGATGTGTGGTCTTGTGTATTTTGTCTTGGTCCTATGTCTTTTGTGGTTTGTTTTGTTTTACTTGGTCTTGTCCTTTTTGTTTGGTGTGCTCTTGCATATGTCTGAGTGAGTTAAGACCCTAAGATTGGGGGATTTGTTCTCAAGATTAGTGATGTCTTATACTCCTTATGGTATTTCTTTGTATCTCTCATCTTCATCTCTCGTTCTTCTACTTTACCAACAGTATTGGTGTAATCCATACTTCCACTAAAGTGAGGACTAAATTTAGTGTCCTAAAATTGCGACCCCCGTAATTTTGACCACGTCCTAGGTCCTCACCTTGGCGACAGTATCTCGCTTCTCAATCAAGGCCCCTTTCTGCACCCTCACCCTGAGTTCCTCTTGTTTGAGCCCCGAGATAGCCTCAGGACCTTATCCAGACCCCAAGATAGGCCAGGACAAGGGCATGGTGCTCCTGTCACCCCCCTCTTAGGGTGGCCCCAAGATAGGTCCATTCGGCCCTATCTGCATTTCAGGATTTCAAATCTCCCTGATGGCGGCCTTTGGTGGGATGAATTAATTCTCTAAGGCATGTATAAAAGGGAGCTAGTCTTCTCATTTGCATATGGATGAATGGGTGAAATACAAAGATACATGGATAGGCGAAATTCGTGAAAGGTCTTCATCAAGTGTTCAAGTCTTCAAGCATTCATCAAGTCTTCTTCTTCATGTGTCTTCTTCATTCATCAATTGGAGCAACATTACAACATTCATTTGCAAGCCTGCGTGTGTGTGTTAGGGTTTTTTCATGTTACATGTTGTTGCATACAACATTTATGATTACATTCATGAAGCAAAGTAATCATCATCAATCAATTGCAGTTCTACAAGGTATACATTTCTATCATTTACATTTAAGCATTTACAATTACATTCTTTCAAGGTTGAATCCTCAACCACAACCCTTCTTTCCTTCATTTTTGTGTGTAGGTTGCAGGTGCGTAGCTGTAATTGCAGGTTTGGACTCCATTTGTAGAGACGAAGAAACCCTTCTCAATGCATGAATTTTTTGGAGGATCATGTACACTTTCAACACGGTCCCAATGACTTTTCTCCAAATTTGCAAGGTAGATCCGTACCAGTCTGAATATTCTAGATCCGAAGTTACAGTGCGATCCCGAACCGATAACTCCTTAATTCATCCATTTTACCTCTCTTTTCTATATAGTCAACAAGTCAACATATCTATTTACAAAAGAGGGCAAATTGCTTTCCAACCCTTGCAATCCACTTAGAATTCATATCCTTGTTTCCCGTGGATTTGGATCTAGTGGATTCAAGCCCCTATTTTGAATGGAAAGTTTCTCCCAAGTGAAAATCATCCTAGTTACTTCCTTTCTCTCCCTAGGTGGGGAGTCACTAAGGTTCAATTTTCCACTTTACAATTGCATGCATGATATGGAACATTTAAGTGAGTAGTTTGATAAATTCGATTAGTAGATTGATTTCAGTGGCTACCGGTACTGGTTATGATCTATTTTGGTGAAGTATTGATCAGTTTGGTTTAAGATTTCAGTTTTTTTTAATACTGATTAACCCCCCCCCCCTCCCCTCTCAACATTAACCTGATCCTCTAAATAACAAATAGAGCACTTCGCGAGCTTTCTGACACTTCAAATAGTTTGTCAATCAGACACACGGTTCACAAGTTATGGCGTCCAAAAGTTTGGACTCCTAAAATAGGAAATATAAAATACATTAGACACATAAATGAGCTATAAGAAGGGAGGGACATGTGTTTATGTGTGTTTTAACACATCATAAGGCATCTAGATTGGAGATAAGGTCAGCTATACTTTATTAGGTGGTTTTAGCCCATGGTTTTGTAATATCATTTGACGGTTTCTTGTATTGTATCTCCTATATATGAGGTACGTGAGATAGGGGTTATGTGTAAGAGTCTTATGGCTAATGAGTCACCTCTGAGTCTTTAATTAGTGGTACTCCTGCAAGGAGATTTATTTGCAAGTATATTGTAATATGTTATTGATTGTTGAATATAATATTGAGCTACTTTTGGAGTGTGGGGTTTTTCTCTCGAAAGGGTTTTCCCCACATAAATCATTGTATTATGGTATGCATGTTATTGTATCTATTTTTGTTAAGTTTTTGTAACTGCTCTAACAATCTATAAAAGTTTTTGTGTTACCCTCCTCTCAAGGTTAGTGTAGGAAGTTGTTTTGATACTTAACTTCCTTACAAGTGGTATCAGAGCCTGATCACCTTTGGTTTCAGTTGTGGGTTGTTGGGTTTTGTGAACTAATTTGACTTTGAGTGGGAGCTTGTGCAGAAGACACTTTTTGATCTTGTTGCATGAATTTTCAGATGGCGAGTTCATCAGGGAGAATAGAGGTGGAGAAATTTAATAAAAGTAATTTTGAGATGTGGAAGCTAAAGATGGAAGATTTGCTAATAAATTGAGATCTGTGGGATGTTGTTGATGTAAATGTCTCAAGGCCTACAGATCCTATTGCGACTGATCAGTATGATGTCATGGACCAAAAAGCCAAGGGTCTAATCAGATTGTTCTTGGTAGGCTCTGTTCAGATCAATGTCCATAACGAGAACACATCAAAGAAGTTATGGACTAAATTTGGTGAAATGTATCAAGCAAAATCCTTATTGAATCAGATTTTCTTGAGAAAGAAATTATATTCTTTGAAGATGGAAGAAGGTGGACAAATTGCAGACCACCTGGAAGTATTTAATATGTTGATGGATCAATTAGTATATATTGGTGTTAAGATGGATGAAGAGGAGAAATGCTAGATCTCGCTTTGTTCTTTGTCTGATTTGTGGGATTCTCTTGTTATGGATATCTGTAGTACTTTTGTCATTTTGAAGTCTGAAGATGTGGTGGGTTCCCTACTTGGTGAAGAGATGCAAAGGAAGGTATCCATCAGTTCAAAGGAAGCCCTAATTGTTCATGGAAGACCTAAGGAAAAAAGGCAAGAAGAATGAGAAGCACAATAAGTCCAAATCCAAAGGGAGATCCAAACCTCCTGGAAAGTCCAAAGTCATATGCTAGAATTGGGGTAAACCAGGTCACATCCGTAAGGACTACAAAGAAGAAAAGAAGAAGAAAAAGAAGAAGTTTGATTTTGATTCTGAGTCCGAGAAGGAAGATGGCGATACATTCATTGTAGCTTTGGCTACTCATGCAGGTAATGATGCATGGTTAATTGACTCAGGTCCATATTTTCATATGAATTCCAATAAAGATTTATTTTTGAATATGAAGAATTTAATGGAGGTAAGGTGTACTTGAGTGATGATTCACATTTAGACATTGTTGGTTGAGGTAAAGTTAGAATCAGGTTTCCTGGTGGTAGAATAAAAAGGATTAGTGGTGTGTTGCATATCCCTTGTTTAAAATGAAATTTATTATCTGTGAGCAAACTGATAGATGCGGGTGTGCAGGTAGTCTTTTCTAATGCAATATGTAAGATGATTAAGGGTGTTATGGTAATTGCTAGATGTTTCAGGTTTGACACTTTGTATAAGCTAGAGGCATAAACAGTTGAGTGTAATAGCACTTCTATAAAAAAGAAAATTTGTGGATACTTTGTCGGAAGACTTGAGGGTTTCTCCTTCAGCGGATGGACATGGCTTTTGGGTACCTAAGGGGTCTCTTTCTTCTGAAGAAAATTTACCTGCAGAGAAGACTATGTTATGGCACCAGAGACTTGGCCACATTGGAGAAAAGGGTCTCAAGACCTTGAAAAATAAAAGCCTTGTTGAAGGTTTGCATGATTATAATCTTGACTTTGATTTTTGTGACCATTGCATTTATGGAAAAAAAATTCACGTTAAGTTTTCCTCGAGTTCTCATAAAACTTGTGGTGTTTTGGATCTTATTCATTTTGATGTGTTTGGTCATGTAGATGTTCCTTTGATTGGAAAATCCACATATTATGTTTCATTTATTGATTATTTTAGTAGAAGGTCGTGGGTATACTTTCTAATGAGTAAATATGAAGCTTTTAGTCTTTTTAAAGAATTTAAAGCAACGGTTGAGTTGCATACTGGAAAGAAAATTAAATGTTTGAAGACTGATAATGACAGTGAATTTTGCTCTAATAATTTTGATAGATTCTATAAAGATTGTGGTATTAATAGACAAAAGACAACTCCATATTCTCCATAGTAGAATTGAGTTCCAGAAAGAATGAACAAGACATTGATGGAGAAGGCTAGGAGTATGCTAAGTGGCGTTGGTCTAGAACAAATTTTTTGGGCTAAAGTTGTTGTTGCTGCTTGCTACCTGATTAACAGGTCTCCTACATCATCCCTTGTTGATAAAACGCCTATGGAAGCATGGTCAGGTCACAAGCCTTCATTGAGGCATCTTAGAGTTTTTGGTTGTGAGGCATATGTACATGTGCCAAAGGAGAAGCAAACAAAGTTGGAGAACAAGGTTGTGAAATGTATCGTCATCGGTTACAGTTATGGTGTGAAAGGATGCAAGCTTTGAGACCCTATTGCACAAAAGGTAATTCATAGTAGAAGTAATATTTTTAAAGAAATTAAGTCTCCTTCTATTACATTGCAGCCAGAACAAACTAAGCAAAAAGATGTGATTCAATTCCCTTCTACACCTGAAAGAGTTGAATTGAGATCATTTGATAGGCAAGAAGTTGAGGAGAGCTCATCTAGCTCCAAATCTTCAAACGAGGAGGAAGAACCTCCAACTTAGCTTGTTCGAAGGTTTACAAGACATAGACAACCTGAAAGGTATTCACCTGATGATTGGAGATTTATTTTTGCATTGAATACTAATATGGATGAACCTAGATCTGTAGAAGAGGCATTAGATATATGATGCAGAATCCTAGAATATTTCTATGGAATAAGAAATTGAAGCTTTGAAAAAGTGATACATGGGATCTTGTACCATTTCCTAAAGGACGAAAGCCGATTGGTTGCAAATGGGTGTTCAAGAAAAATATTGGATCAGATGGAAGCATTGAGAAGTATAAAGCAAAGCTGGTTGCAAAAGGATACTCTCAACTTGAAGGTGTTGATTACGGTGAGATATTTTCTCCTGTTGTAAAAATGACATCCATTAGATTTTTGCTTTCTATTGTTGCTGCTTATGATTTAGAGGTTGAGAAAATGTATATGAAAACTACTTTCCTTCATGGTGATTTGAAGGAGGATATTTATATGACACAACCGAAGCACTATGTGGTGAAAGATAAAAGTAATTTGGTATGTGTTGTCACAAAATTTTGCACCCTTGATGACCCAAGAAACCTTGGTCATCAACCTTGTGAAACATGGAATCAACCTCCCAAGTGTGGGACCTTGCAAAATGTGAGGTTGAGTCTTCAAAGAAGGCTGACTTCCTATTCAATCTAATGCAAAGTGCTGGACCAACCCAAAAAATAAAAATCTAATCTATTCTTTGATAGGGAAAAGGGAGAGAAAGAAGGGTTACATGAAATAAGGGAAAAAGGGTTTGCACCCAAACTGAAATGATGATCTCCCCTACCTATGACTGCATAGAACATAAATGAAAGCACCCAAAGCATTCAAAAGATTAAATCTAAATAAGTTATCTGACAAAGGATGAAGGTTAGAGATCTTATGAGATACAAAGGGAGCTGATAATTGACTCATGGTTTGTATTCAAAGATGGATTCAACATAATCTTCTATGACTGAGAAAACTAAAAGAGATGCATTCAGACAATAAGGTAAAATCTTACACAAATTGAAAGAACTGAATGAGGGAAAAATAGGTGAATTCCATTCATACAAGGGCAAGGCAAAAATTTACAAGTGCAAAGAAACATGAAGAGTTCTGCAGGAGAAAAGAAGGGAGAAGATCTTGAGAAAATGTTACAAAATTGCTTTTATAGTTCAAACATAACTCAAATGATTACATTTGATGAAAACCCTAACCCTAACCAAGGTTAGGCTACAAAATGTTTGTGAGGAGAGAAAATTAGATCGACAGATCTAATGGCATGCTGCATCTAGCCTCTGAAGGCATCCTCTACCTCTGGAGAAACAAAATCCTTGCGTAGAAGGAGGAAAATCTCTGCGCAGATGCACTAGATGGTGTCTACAAGCACGAAAAGTCTTCAAGCTACATTGAAGAGGCATGGGCAGTATCAAAATGGCCTACAAAATTCACCTATGGAGTTATGGCAATCAAATTAGGTGGTTGCATTGAAATTGGGTTCAAAATCAGACGTCGACTGAGTAAAATGAGGACCTCAACCATTGGGTCGACAGCCACCCCTGACAGAGAGCATTCAAACTCCAACGGCCACCGAGCAAATTGAATTTCAGCCATTGATCAAGAGATCTCATGCGTAGATGAATGCACAATATCTCACCATGTAAGTGTGCTCAAAAGCCTAATCGAAGATTAAAACATGGTCTTCGGATCGGGCCTTTATGAAGATCCGATGACTGCAATTGGTTGAAGTGGCACCTCGGGTCCACGCTCCACTTATTGTGTTTGATCGCTGAGTGGCCTCTGTATACCATGCGAGATAAGGGGGAACAACCATCCCCTTTGCATTTGATTTGTCTTCTTATCTTGTGGGTACCTTTGTCGTCTCTGCTTACGTTGCGGGATAAGGCTTTTTGCTTGTTGCCTTGGTTAATTCTTATCTCGCGAGTTGCCTTTACTCTCTGTTGTCCTCCATGGGAAAATGCCTTTCTTTGTTTCTTCTTTGTTCCTTATCTCACAGGAATGTGTGGGATAAGGAAGTCCTTTGTTCCCCTTGTATCCTTTGTTCTCTTATCTTGTGACCTTCTTTGCTTTAGCCCGCGGGATAAGCATTTGTTACTTTTGCTCCCTTTTGATTCTTATCTCGCATGACCATACTGATGTCTTTATAACTCTGTGGGATAAGCAAAAGCCTAGCTTTATTTCTTATCCCATGACATCACAGTGTGTCATCTTCAACCCCGCAGGATAAGAGAAAACACATTGTCTCCATGTTGTTCTTTGATGTCGACTAGGGCCCGCCTGGATGCCAAATAACATGCTGCAAACGGAGGTGGTCAATAACACAACCTGGTCAATAACATGACATGTTATTAACATGAGTTGTTGATATAGCATATTATTCACGAGGGCAATAACACTCGTGTTATTGACACATCATACAACCCTTGTGTTATATGACTCTTAACAAAAATTATGAAGAAGCGTCTAACTCTGCTGAGGACCGATAACACAACATGTTATCAGTATTGACTAACACAAAATGTTAGTTACACTGAATTCCCAGAACTAATCCCTACAAAGGTTGGTACAATAATTGCCAATAGTCTGTAAATTATAGAAATCTCTATATGGCCTCAAACAGAGTCCTAGGATGTGGTACCAAAAAATTGATACATATGTGTTGAGTTTGGGATTTGAGCGTTCTAAATTAGATCACTGTATTTATTATAAATCTGATGGTGATCATTTCTTGTGCATTGCATTGTATGTTGATGATATGTTATTCATTTGTAAAGGGAAAGGTATGATTTCAGAACTAAAGTCTCAGCTTGCTGCTAAATTTGAAATGAAAGATCTTGGCGCAACAAAACATATTCTTGGGATGGAAACTAGAAGAGATAGAGTGAACAGAAAGCCATGGATAGGCCAGAGTAAGTATGTGAATTTAGTATTACATAGGTTCAACATGCAGGATGGTAGACCATTGTGTGTTCCTTTTACAATTGGAATGAAATTATATGTTGCAGATTGTCCTACATCCCCATCAGAGCTGGAAGACATGATCAGAGTGCCTTACCAGAGTGCAATTAGAAGTTTGATGTATGTTGTGGTCTGCACTAGACCACATATTGCCCAAGCAATGGGAGTTCTTTCCAGATATATGTCTAATCCTAGTAGAGTTCATTGGGATGCAGTCAAAAGAGTCTTTACATATTTGAAGGGTACCTCAGAGTATTCTTTATGTCATCATGGTAATTTTGTTGGAGACATGACTTCCCTTGATATTCATGGTTATGTGGATTCAGATTGGGTGATGGGTTGAGACATTGTCATATTTCTATCTTCAGAACTCTTGAGTTTTTGTCATCTTTTGGTTTGCATAGTAGTAGTGATGTATTAGAAGTTGACTATATGTATTCCATATGTTAAGCATGAACTTATTAAATCATGTTTTATCTTTGCCAGTTTATTCCTGCAACCATGTGATTTATTCCAGTTTCTATGCAGATTATTTAGGGAAAGATCATATGTGAAATTAATATATGTGTTGATTAAATAAAATGCGTATGTATGTTCTTGTATGTTATTTCTTTTGTAGTGCAGAGAATAAATGATGCTACGGTGGATGTTCGCCTATCACGCATGTTGAATGTAAGGATACTCAAGTGATGATTGAAGATCAAATTGTAGAAAAGTTGAGCAAGCGTAAGGAATGACATAAGAGAAGCAATCAAGCGATACTACCAATGTCTAACTTAAAGTGGACATTGAAGTTGTAAATACTGCCACAGTATGTTATAACTGTGGTTCGGTCTAGATCCGCGTTTCCTATAGCATAACTCCAACTATCTCCTTTCTTGGTCAATCATTCGCCTCTTCTTTTCAGTGTGATTTGTGTTGTCTATTGTAGATGATTTCTTTTTAATAAGAATCTCTTCTTCTTCTGAGAGGTTAGACAGAAAAGAGAGAAGAATACAACGGAGGATTTTCATAACTTTTTTTGAGATTATTTTCATAGTGAATCATGTAATGACTTTCAAGAACAATGAATAAAATTATGTTATTCTAATCTGTTAGAGTTGTTTCTGGGAAGCCTGATATCACTCATCCAAGGGGGCCCACTTGGTGAGTGTTCCTATGCATTCGTTAAAATTAGTTTTCTTTCCTTAGCCGCAATAGACATTTTTGCATTGACTATTCCTGCAGCCACTGGAAACAGATCCACTGACTGTTCCTGCAACCAAGCCATAATAGAGTAATCTCTATTTATCAGCATTGAATTTATCTAGTATTGCTTTTATGAGTTTATGCAGAAAGTCTTCTTGTAGCCTTTCCATAGTTTCCATTCTTGATTATCTTTTCCGCATAATGTTAGTAGTAGCCACAAAGTGGGATGCAATGTCACAAATAACCTACGATAAACTTGGAAGTTAACTTCATGGACATATCCGCTAAAAGCATCTTAACTTGCAAAATAACCATTAAGTTGGTCTTAAAGATTATCCTTAAGTGTTTCTCTATGATGACACCCTTGAAAGTAATTTGGAGAAATTTCTCTTTCATACACATGCTAGGCTCCATGAATGCATATACAAGCAAGAGGAAATAATGAAAAAAACATGTTGATACCATTTTGTTCATAAAGCACTCCCATGAAGTATCATAAATGCACAGTATGCATCAAATCGTCATATAATTAGGTTTCAGTAGCCCCATCTCTTCAAACATGCGATTGATGTGGTTGTAGTATAATGGGGAAAACAAGGAAAGTGCTATATATCTATCAAGAATCCTCATAGGCCTTTAAACCAACATTAATTATGGTCTTCATAAATTGCTAGATTCACCAAGTCATCCACCTCTTTAACAACCTCCCTATACACATGGATTATAGTGAAGTCATCAAACCTTTTTAGTTGTTCTAGGCATTCCCTAAGGATCCTATTTAATTTATAAGTCCTTACTCTTAGAGAATTGATATCAGAAGGGAATCTCTTAATGGATTTAGTGTTTTTAATGATATCAAGGAATGTGTAAGAGGAAAAGTAATGTCAAGGAAGCATGAGGAAGTAGTTGAATAGATTTTATTGGATATATACTTTCATTGATATCTTGATGGAAATATCTCTTGCAGAATGTTAATGCTATCTTTATGCATAGGATCAATTGTTCCTGAATGTCTAGTCTCATTTGTAGTACCCCCTACCCTAATCAATCTCTAATCTTGGTTTAATCTTGGTTAGTTTATCTTAATGCATAGCTGTTGATGTGGTTTTCACACTAGTTGTATGCAAGTTATTCAGTGTTCCTATTTCGTGATATTAGTATCGGACTAATGCTCTCATTAAGTTATTATATATGTATGCATGTATGATCATTGGTTGCAGAAGACTTCAGGTACAAGCCGCATGAGTGCGAGGTTCGTCTTCACCTGGTTTTGCAGGTTTGAGTGTACCTCTTTTATCCTTAGAGTTGGATTAGGTGGTCGTAAGACCCTAGTTGACCTTAGTCGTGCTCAAGCGAGCATCGCCAGTTGTCGTCGGTTATCCCTTTTTGTTTGGGTTTGCGAGTCGTCTGTTTGGTTGACCTTCTCGGTTTGCGTGCTTGATGTGTATGGTTAAATTGATCTATTAGTCCTTAGTAATTATCTTGATTAAATATGTATTTGTGCATTAGAGATTAATGGACTAAAGTAATCAGGATTTCGTTATGCGATTTCCGTTGATATGAATTGCTTATTTTAAATTGGGAGTGAGTTCGATTAAATGACTGATTTTGAATATTAAATGCATTTTGAATATGCTGTTGAAAAGAAAGTTTTGTATTTAATTGCAATAGACTTAATTGTATTCTGTTGGCTTTTGATATTAGAAAGGCTAAATTGGATTAAATGAGAAAATCGTTTTTTGGAATTGAAAAGCAAGTTAATTTGTTGCTATAGTTAGAAAAGTATTAATTTTGAGAATTATTTTTAAATAAAAATTTTAATTCCAAAAATGGAATTTTGGTCAACTCTTCCATATAACCTAATTTTTTGGGAAATTTTGGAGGATGGATGTTTTTGGAATATTTTTGGTTGGAAAATATTTTGGGGAGGAAATTTGGGGGTTTTTGGATGGAGAAGGAAGGTTTTGGTAGCTGGAGATTGGGGCTCTTCAGCAGATCTTGCCAGGAACGCGAGATCAGGTAGGATCTAATTCTCAATTTTAGTTATTGTATAAAATGGAAATGGGGGTTTGAATGTTTTCATGCTATCTTGGTTCCAGATTCTCCATTGAATGCCATGCTTATGAACTGATTTAGTAAATTAATTAGTTTGGCTGGAAATGTATTGAGGTGTTGTTATTCCTCATTTCTTTTTGGGTGTTTGAAACCCCTTTGTGTTTGGAATGGATGAATACCATCATTAGAAACTTGATACCCAAAACAAATTTCATTGAAACCAGATTTTATTATAACCCGAAATTTATAAACAAATTTCGTTTTGGTTGTTTCAAAATAAAATAAGAGAAATTTCGAACTGTGTAAATTAAAAAAATATATATATTTTGAAACCGGACTGGGCGTGTGTTTTTTTTTTAAAGACTGTTGGTTTGGGGTTGGAGGGCAGGGAGCGGAGCTCCACTCGCTCCTCCTCCCCTCCCCCGCTTGTCCCCCTTTCCCTGGCTTCCCCGCTCATTTTCCCTTGCTCTTGCTCGCTGTGCAACAGCGGCCGTGACTCACTGTGGTGGCCGCAAGGCGCCGCGGACCTGCAGGCACCACAGTGGCGCCGCCCGCACGGACTTCAGCCTGCGGCTAGGGTTGGGCGCCCAGCCGTCCCCGTTGGGAGGTGGGCCCCGCCCTTGCCCCCTTTTTTTAAAAATGTTTTTTTTTAAATTAGTTTTTAAAGATGGTTTTTTTTAATGTATTTTTTTTATTCAAAAAAAAATGCTTATAATATTTTAAATATTATTTTATTGTTAAGTGGAAATTAGTTTCTTAATTATGATTAGGGTGGCAATATCATGATAAATGTTAATTTGGTATTGACTAATTTTATAATGGAGTTTATAGGTTAATCATTATTCAATGTCATTTCATGACTTATGCACCCCTTCTAATTAAGTTCTAAAACTGTTAATTTCGCAATTGAATATTATTGATTATATTCTGATTGATCTTGGATTAATAAATTTATATCTTGCCTTCTAGCTGATTAGGGAAGTTGGCTAATTGAGGTGTAAGTGAAATATTTATCGTTGGGAATTTGAATTTAAACGATGTGCTTTTGGAAATGATTATCTTCATTAGATTCTCTTTTTATAATTATATTTCCGTGATCTGTATTATGCATCTAGGTTTGAAAAATATGAAACTGTAGAGGACGGTTTTGAACCAGTATGTCTATGACGTTTTAATTGGAGATTAAATATCTTATTTATTTGATTAATGGTTGTCTGAATTTTATTAATATGAATTGGTTTAAAAACTCATTATGGCTTAATATGTCTGTTCGATGCTTTGAACCTTAGAGAGTTAGAAAACCAAGAACAACTTATCCCTAGTTGAGGTAGATAACTGTAATCTGATATAGATCTTGTAGAAAACTTGATCGATTTTTTAATGTTTAGATCAATTCGGAAAGATTGTATCTGTTGAATATTCCTATGCGAGTTTAATTTCTGTATTCGCTTTTGATTATGAAATGGCAAGTCGTGCTTGTTTTGATAGGACCCTGTTGTACGAAATGTCTTGGGGTACCTGTTTCAGTCCTCGATTCTGAGTTGACTTTTGTATTGTGGTGTTGTCGTAGTTGGTCATATCCTTGTGTGGGTGTCGAATGATGATTCGTGGTTGACCTTAGTTTGTCAGGTCTCTAGTTAGAGTACCGTCTGTAAGTGTTCATCTTTGAGTCGTGTTTGACCAAATGGTTGTCCTCTCTTCTTGAACTCCGTTCGTCTGACCATGTCTATTCCTTGGTTTTGAGTTCGTCTGAGTTTAGTCTAGTGTCGTATGGGAAAGTGGCTTTCAATTGGGGGTCGCGCCCAAAGTGGCTGCTGGGTAACCCGTCGGAAGTGAGTCTAATAAGTGATAACCTATCAGTAGATTAGAATGTAATCTCTAAGTAAAATAATGTGCCTCACACATGGGACGAGTGCTATCATAGACTCGACATGCTGTGAGAAGGCCTGAAATGGCAAACCACCATCCTTGTCTTCACGAGAGGATGTGTGGGTCCACATGAGGCTTGGATGGGCCGGAAGCTCGGATTAGGTTGCCAGAGTGACCCAGTGTATGGGGCCGGGACCTATGAAGACTTGCCATGGTAACCATACCAGGTTGTGTGATGACACTTGTCCCTACGTTCGCTAGTGTCTTGTTGTTTTGTCCTGTTAAGAGTACCTTTGTGGGTCGTCCTTTTGTCTCTGCCCTTGTGAGTATCGGTTTCGTGTTAGACCTTGGGCGGTGATGACTCAGTTTTATGGATGCTCTTCTGGACCTTTGTATTAGCTTTGATTATGTTCAGCTGGATCCTGTCCTTTTCAGGGATCGATTATGTATTAATTGACCGATGCGGTCATTTGTATATTGTTTATGCTTCGCGTTGATGGCAGGATTGTAATGGCGTAACCTCTTGTATTCTTAACTTTATTAATTATCAGAGGGGTCTTGCAGTTGAGCAGACCCAGAGATGTAGCCCTTTAGGGGTGAACTCCGAGATCATTACGGTGTTATGTGATGTATTCTCTCATGTTTCCTTTATTCAGCTTTATCATGTATGATTAGCTTATATTAAAATGGTTAAGTGGATAAATGGAATTAACTTTGAATGCCTTTTTGATCGAATGAATAAGTGGTTTAGATGAGATTTATCGTAGATGCATGGTTGTAATCATCTTTTGAAATGCAAGAAATTGGAGTATGAAAGAATGTATCTTAGAGCAACGGAATCTATTCAGTTGTGGATTGAAAATTAAATATGCTTGAAAGGATCTCTTATGTTTATGATGAAATTATAGTGTGTTAGAATATTAGATGTATGGCTTGTAATTTTAAGTGAAAAGCTTGAATGAAGATTATGAATAGATCTTAATGGATGAGTCATTGCTTGTGATTTATATTTCCATCTTTTGAAAGAAATTATCCTGATTAAGAATTATCTCGTTATTAAGATATTCAGCTTTTTGGATTAATTGTGTGAGTTAAGTGAATTGTGAAATTTAAGTAATCTCGTTGGGAAACTCTTTAGGGTTAGTTGATGTCTTCCGCTATGTAATCTGAATCTTTGATATCTTGTTGTATCTTATTGTGGTGTAACTTTTTAAAAAAATAAAATTATTGCACTCTATTCTTGTGTTTTGGCTTAATCCCTTCGGGGTTTCCTGGCGAGGCATTACATCATTCGTGGAAGTTTGAAAGTGTTTGTGTTATGTTAATGTGATTTGTTGCTCAGAGACATATGTGTATCATGTCACACTATTATTATCCTTAATACCACATTCTACCATTCTTTGTAGTTTTGTCCTATGGTTTGGATATTATGTAAGGATATACATGAAACACACCCCATTTAAGTTTTATAGATTTTGCCCCAAAATAAAGAAATATAGAAGTGACAGAATGCACAATATGCTAGTTTGTTGATTGTGCAAAGGTTTCTGTTGAGTGTGTAAGAGAAAGGAAATGTGCACTAGCTAGAGGAAGTGTGTGAAGGAAATTTGGGACTAGTTGAGTTCATGATGGGAAACACATAGCATGTTTTTACTCCTGGTATAACACATTTGATATAGGATTGATTCAACTACATAATTTATGATGTTCAATTAAGGAATTTATCTTTGGCTAACTTGCAAACAATGCAAATAGGTTCTAGTTTGACATGAAGACAAAAATAGTGAATTGGAATGCATATATTGTAGACTAGTTTCATTCGAATGTGTGTCAATGTTTAAGTGAATATGTGAAGAGAAGGTGGTGAATATGCATTGAAAAGTGTGCATGCTAAGATGTAATATCCTATACACACTATGAGAGTGTTAGAAGCAAATCAAGATCAATCTAATGATGTAGATTGAGTTTGAAAGGTTCGAATGGAAAATATCTTGTTATTATTATATATTCTTTGTATTTGAGGTTGAAACCTCATAATCTAAGTTGGTTCTCAGTGGTTGGGTTGGTGCTTAGTATTTGGATTTGGAGATTGGCGTCTCTTGTGGATTGGTGCCTACAAATTAGATTAGGGATTGGTGTCTCCTTCTTGGGTTGCAATTCTCATGGGTTGGTACCTACAAGATTATTGTAAGCTCATTATTATTTTGTGGGGCTAGATTTGGATAGTAGATCCAAGCATCAATTCTCACCATGGTTTTTCCCTTTTGGGTTTCCACATAAATATAGTTTTCTCTTGTGTTGATGTGTGGTTGTTCTAATCTTTTGCATAGTGTATAAATGATATTAATATTGCATTACATTTTGAAGTAAAAAAAATGGTATATATTGACTCCTCCCCTCTCAATATATCCATGTGCATAACATCCCCTTCAATCACTAACTTAAAATCCAAGTTTCACCCCATCCAAAATGCCATGTATAATCCCTTATATAAGCTTAAATTTTGGTACCAAAGGTAAGGGTAATGCTTATTATATGTGACATTTCACCATTAGCATCTCTAAAAATGTAGCTAAAACCCAATTCTCCTTGGTTTCCTCTTGAAACCCACTCAAAATTTAATTTGATTCAGCCATTATTTAGAAGCATCTATTTTTATTTTTCTCTTAAGGAGGAGTTGGTATTAGCCTCAATGTGATGCAAGAGCATCCCCAGTTCCTGGCAATCTTGCATCAACAAAAAACATTTATTTTCAGTTTGTTTTCTGTTTTGCAGTTTTACCATTCCTTTCTGCATTTTCTTGCATTTGCTCACTGGATCTTGTGGAGAGATATTTTTCTTGTAATCATTATTATCTTCCTTATTCTTGAGCCACGGGATGTTTGGATCATTTTTTGGCAAGTTATCACTTTTGAATTCTGAGACAATTTTTTGGCCTAGAACACCACAACTGCTTGGACCTATTTGCTATTAGTGAATCTTGTGGATCCTTTTCGTAGCTTACAAAGATTCAGTTCATTGATTCCAATGTTCCTTGGTGTGTGGATGACCTTCCTTCTAATCCACACTTCTCCCTTTGGATTTTCATGAGGACTTTCATTGGCGGAGGCCGACTTGGTGGTTTTGGACATTTGATCTTGTTCTTCGGTATTTGATCCCTCTTGTGATGACACAAATCTCTCTTGAGCATATAAATCAATTTAATTAAACATCATAAATCATAAAAGGAGAATATAGAAGATATATCTTAAGATTTAGAGGTATGAAGTTGACCGATTCTATAATTGAGCATGTATGTAGCAAGCCAGTGAGCCGAATCATGTAGTCCAGATGTTACCGGTTATTTATAATCAGTTTTCATGATCTAATTCATTCAGTTCTACATTGCCTCCATCATCTTGTCTTTATTTCATTGTGTTTAATCTTGTTGTACAATCTGAATAGATCTCATTGAGGTCCCTCCTAACCGTGACTGCACCATGATGGTTCCTTGAACAGGTGGATGATAAGACCAAGCAATATTTTTTTCATTTTATCATCCCACAAGGCATAAGAGCTTTGTTTCAATTTTGGATTCATGGTTATAATGTTGACCACATCCATGATTGTTCATTCCCATTTTCCTATGGAAGTTTCCACATTCATGCTCTTGTTCCAAAACATTATTTTATTTTTTTCCTTTCAAATCTCCCGTATGAATATGGAAGGGGAGGCCATTGACAATCTTCCAAATATGAATTTTCTATAAATTGTAAGCTATGATTGAAAATGGATCTAATTGATGAGGGGAGAGGAACATACTAATATATTATCTTCTGTAACTAATTATAATTGATCTTAAAGACAACTTAGGAGATGGTCATTTGGGTTTTCCTCAACATTTTTGTAAAACACACAAGTTTGGGGACCTATGAATTGCAACTTTCTAATTCTATCCCACGTTAGGATCTCATTTTGAACTATAGCCCAAGAAAATGTACTTGTCTTTGGGAGGCATAGCTTATTCTCATAAAATGGGTTGACCAATGTACACATTTCTTATAATTCATCATCAATAGGGTAGCTTGGTTTCACACTATACAATTATATCTTTGAGGCACACCACTTGATTTCATTTGGATCTTCAATAAAAAAACTTTTATATCCTTGCGAACGTTCCCTACTTTCAAGGTTTTTTTTCTCTAAAATGTTTAAATCTTGTAATTGGTTCTATTTCTATTTAACAAACCCATCTTCCACAATCAAGAAAAGTTAGTATATAACATGATAACCCTAATTATCCTTTAGTATTTCCTTGCCCTCAAGCTAGTCTTGGTATTCTTTCAGAGGAAGGAGCCTATTCCAAGAATCTTCCCAAAAGAGGTCTCACCTTCTATCTTTGATATCCCATATAATATGACCAAAAATAAGATCTTTGCATTCCACCAAGAAATTTTAGATGGAAGAACCCTTTGGAAGATTAACAATGGATAGTATAATGCTAGGATCCTAATTATCCAAAAAAAAAAATTGGATAATCCTTGCCTACTTCATTCTAAAATTGGTATAAAGTTGTCAAAGAACTTAGCTCCAAGGGATAGATTTAGATATGACCAATACCTTAAGCCTACCCAAACATACTTAGGGTTGCATACTTTATCCTAGCCTACAAGGGGTAACATCTTCCCTTTTTTTTATCCTTGCTTGAACAATTTCCTTGTTTTTTGGTTAAGTAATCCAAATTTTTACTATCATATTAAAACATGACATGAAATAAATGAGGATTACAATAATAATTTATTTGAGCATTATCAATCTCCTTATAGAGTACAATCATTTACCTTCCATGATTACATCCTATTTTTGTAGCTTTCTTTGCCAAAGTCTCTAAAAGTATAACCTTACAAGCACTAAAAGAGAGGCATTCCCAGATATTTATTGGGAGTTTCATCAATTCTAACACCAAGCTTCTTGTAATCTCTTTTTATTTCAAGTAGCTTTATGTTGAAAAATATTTTTGGTTTCTGCTAGTTTATTTACTATTGTGATGCTTGATTGTATGCATCTAGAGACTTTTTGATTATTCTGGTCTCCCTCTTAAAAGCCACCCCCGAAAATAGGGTGTCATTAACAAATTGTTGATAGATTACTGGCTCAATATTTGGTGCAATTTTAATGCCTATCCATTCCCATTTAGATGTTTCATTATGGATAAGGTGGCTCAAAGTTCATGACATGATGATGAAGAGAAAGGGTGATAAAGGATCACCCTATGTGAGTTCTCTAGAGGAAGTGAAAAATCCTTGTGGACTATCACCATTTGCAAGTATCAAAAATCTATAAGAGTCAATGCAACACTTGGTTCAATCATATCACTCTTTACGTAAGCCCATCTTCTACAAAATAATTATAAAAAATCTTTATTTACTTGATTGCATGCTTTCCTATTCTCCAATTTTAGAATCACTTTCTTTCCTAGTCTTCCTTTTTGTATGGATTTTAGAACTCACAATGTTGGTTCCCACTTTTTGGTACATCCTGATTTTTGTTGAAATCATACATTATTAAGAAAATATAACGATTTAAGCTTTAAGAGGTCCCATTTGAAGTAATTAATTGAAGAGAGTTAGATCAAAGGCTCTTAGATCAACATTTCTTTGATAGAACCTCTCTACTTCTAAATCATACTCGCAATGGAGTCTCCTTTGCATCTATCAAATGGTGATAAAAAACCAATTTTACATTAGCTTTTCGGGGGTCAAATGAATTCATTTAGAAGTTTTGTTTTTTAAAGTTTTTAGTCCTTATTATAGGCCTTCCAAATAGTATAATTTTTCATATATTTAATTTTCTTAATATATTTTTATTTTATTTCTTATGAATGTAGGTTTTTCATCAAACATGAACTTATTTGTTCAATGCATTGGGAAAAATAGTAAACTAATTCCAAAAAATCTGAAAAATATCTATGCACTAGGTATTGATGTCTTTTTTCTAACAAAAAAAATAAAATTGAATTTTGATATATATAGAACAAGTTATGTGTTCAAACGTACACCTATATCTAAATTATAATTAGTCGGACTTCAAAACTTAATAAAATGAAAAATATTCAACATATCACCATCAAACCAACTGCATGCCTTGGGTATTGATATTACAAACAAAAATTCAAAAGAATTAAGTTTTTTATCATTTATAGAAAAAATGTTATGCGTTTCGGGATGCACATCACTCTTAAAAAATGTTGTTTGTTGTAAAAAACTACTTTTTGAGGGAGATGAAAAATCAATAAAAATTTATTCAAAAAAATATATTTAGAATCTACAAACAAGATGTTACAAAACACTAGTTTACATCATCTTCAAATTCTTAACGGTTTAAAAGTTATAGGTGTTGAAAAGTGAAGGTTTTTTCCAAAATGTTCATCTAAGTGTCAAAGTTGGTCAAAAAGTGGGAACCAGTATTGTGAGTTCACAATGTCAGCACCCACCAAAATACCCTAGAGAAATAAACATATCTAACATACAAATAGAGATATTTAAAAAAAAACATCTACTAATGCAACATAATAAGCTATCATTACTCAAGATCATAGAATAATATCTACAAGAATGATTAAGAAACATCATGATCATAACCATAATTGTAGCAACATATAACACAAGCGGAAATAACATTACATCTCTCTAACATGCATTCCCTAGGGTACTTCATTTTCATTACTTAATTTTACCAACACATAACACATCCTTATCACAAACCATTAGCATCTATTACAATCATCACATTCCTACTCAATTAATTAAGTATCTCTCTCTCATGAGAATTATGAACTATCAAATGCATATACTATCATATTTCCATTAATTACCTAATTCATTTTAAAGTGCCAAACCTAATATTCCTAGTTCTCTTATCTTTCTTCACTAACCATCTAACTCAATATGAATCCAAACAACACTACCTAACATATAAACAAATCTAATTCATTTCCTTCCTTTGATAACATCATACATTTCACCAAGATAAACATATACAAAAGCCACATGCAAGTCTACACAACAAGTACTAGTTTACTTTCCAAATAAGATTACTTATAACAAGATTAACTCATAATGCCATTTTCTTCAATAAGGATACACATAGCTAACCATTTCAAATATTATTCCGACATAGACCTCAATTTAATTTCTACCTAATGAACATTCTTACAACATGAACCATACAATGAATACAATATCTTATTCCATTACAAGATCATAGTTTCTACATCATCATGTCCTATTACATAAGAATACATGGCATAAGATTACACATTCTCTTTTACATTTACAATGTCACCATGATACAAGGTACTATCCCAATACATAGAAATCAGCTCCACAACTATCCACATAATGAAGAATCATAGAGTTTATACAAATCTACAACTACTCATTCATTTCCATATTCCAAAGATAACTAACATTAAGGATTAACATCTTTCAAATCAAGACATACATGATCGTTAACATATCCACTACCATCCACAAGATATACACAACATAAACCAATCGTATCCCTCAATATTTTAATCCCTTTTCTAATCTAGAATCACATACGCATTGAATAGCCATTCACAAAAATCCCATCCAATACATCTCATTCTTAAATCAACCTACTACAAGTCCTAATACATATATTCACAAGATACTAATTACGTAGTCTTCTTTACCATTACATCTTTCTTGAGATACAAAACACATGATATCAATTCCAATTACATCGATTATGCTCCAAAGATCCATCCACATGATGAGATAATATAAATCCATGTCCACACATGCAACCATCCAATGAATAACATCCCAATGGAAGAAGGCATCAAACCACCTAACTACGTAGAACCAATTAGGAACCACCCCCCATGCTAGGAGATGACATAGGGCTCCAACTTACACTCTAGACCTAGGCCAACACCTAACAACCAGGGACTCGACATGACATCACAAAGATAACAACCTCAAACATTGAATCAAATCACATCACAATGCTAACACAAAAAGCAATAAACTCCCAAAGGCATAGCAATAATCAAGGCATAAGGATCATAGACACATGTAGGGAAGGAGTGTCATCGCATGCTAGCCTCATTGGAATCCACCTCAACCTTCAAGCCAAACAAGGGAGGTTGATTCACTGCACCAACAGTCTTCCCAATCTTAGATCCCTAAAACAACCTCCTAGGGACTCTTCATTGGGGCACAAACTCAAATTCATTTTCTTGATTAAGTGAATCCTAATTACCCAAACCCACTAATCAATTATTAAGGTTATCACTTGTAAAAACAAAGTAAAACTCCTCATGTGCTTCCATCCGATCTGGACCCCTTCCTAGAGGTCTATTGCTCATGACCCCTATCCTACACGTGCAAGATACCACTCCCCCTATCCATGGACCAAGACCTTAGGGTAAAACATAAATAAAATAAAAACATAATGAAATCATGAAGGCTCAACAAGAGATGAATTTCAAAATCATAACATAACCATATTGAAGCACATAAGAACCATAGAGCCAATATACAAAGCAAGAGCCTTCACTAACAAAATCATAGCAATAGACATGAGTAAGGAATGCATTCCTCCTACTCAATCATAGAAAAATAAATCCTTAATAGTGAGGCACAATCCTCTCACTGAAGCTCTCAAAATATATCCCTCAACAACAAGGCAATTCACCTCTTGTTGGAGCTAATCAACACATAAGCACAACCCTCAATGGTAAGGCACAAACCATCTTACTGAAGCTCAAAAAAAGAATGAAATGATCAATAAAAAATCAAAGACATCCTTGAGAACATCAAATAAAATGCTAAAAGCTTCTAGCAAAATACCAAAATCCAAAAAGTGACCCTACTGAGCAAAACTGACAACTCAGGCCAGAACAACGCATCAAAAGACCAATCTAACACATCTGGTGTTGAATTTTGTGCCTTGAATTCACTTGACTTGATCAAATTTGTTCTGGTCTTGACATTTTTGTTCAAACTATTTTTCATTTTATTTTGGTTGGAGAGAGTTAGGTCGATGATGATCATGTTGGTGTGACCTAGATGGTCGGAGAGAGTTATTGATGGGATGGGGTTTGGGATAGACTAGCCTAGTCTATGCTCCGGGATCCTTTCCTTGGATCACTTGTTGTTCTCCTTACACCCTAGGGTCTCTAGGACTCCCTTTGCTTGTGGAATCCCCTGACCTTGCCCAATCCACCCACCAATGAGTTGCTATGCTGCTGTTAAGGTCTCACCTACTCATGAGACTCAAAACCCCTTACTATGGCTAATAAGGGCTAAGGCTTGTTCAACACTTTCCAAGGTCTTAGCAAGGTTAAATCAGGTCTCAAACCATGTTTTACATCCCTCCATGAGCCCCCAAGAAGGTGCTACCTTCATCCTTTCTACCGATTTCATTGTTTTGTGTTTTTGCTTACAAAACAGGGCTACAAGGATTAGGACCAATTAGGCCTCCTAATCGGTCTTCTAGGGCTCCCTCTCACAAATGATGCACAAACAACCCTAAATCCCAAAATGGACTACCATTCAATTGGCAAGGGCTCAAATATTTTCTAGGTTTTGGGCCTCCAAGTGGTCGTACAGTGCCTAGGGCAAATTTTGGGGGTTTTAAGGGTTTTGTGAGGGTTTTGTGGTCTGCCTAGGTCACAGTGAAGGTTTTGTGTGTTAGCCACCCTTTTTGGATTGGTGGAGGCTCCTCCTTCACACCAATGATGCTTCTAACACTCCTCTACACCTCCTCCAAAGGATGTACTCTCCTCTGTCCAACCTTGCTCTCCAAGACCTCTGCAATCTAACCTCTCCTAACCAAGCACTGTCCAGTCTCACCTAGGAGTAGGTCTTCTCTTGGCCTTCTTGCATTTTGAAGGGCCCTTATTTCTTGGGACTATAGTACAGGGTCTTCACATCCATTCCCCATGGTTTCATGGTGGTTCCACAACGTGGAATGGAGTTAAGACTTCATTTACTCAATCCTGTCCAAAACTGGACAGTAAGAAGATAGTTTACAGACTATTTACAAACACACTCAATCTGCAAATAAAAACCTAAACTAATTGCTTGAAATGAAAGTATTTACACCATGGAAAACATTCCACATAGTTTTGGACGTCTCTCAATCCATTAACTTGCTTGTTTTCTTCATTCAAACTGACTGGTAACAGTTTTACAGTCTCAGTATGATCTTTTTGCTAGGGTCGTACAAGTCTGACATCCACCCCATGAACTTAGGGTTTGCAAGTACTTATACTACCCATACCTCAGTCAGTGCATCAAAATTAGGGCTCTCCACACACAACAAGGGTCTAAGACCATTTTGGGTGGAAAAGTTGCTTGACAACTTTTGCATCTTTTGAGCAACTTTGCCGTTGTTGCTTTTCATGACTCCTAAGCCTATTTTGGGCTATCCTAAGGACATCAACATGCCAATAAGGCCTAACATACACTCCTAGCACACTCAACCTCCATTTTCAAGAAAATCATAATCTTGACTTATGACCCCTAAGATCTCCTCTAGGACCCTACCTAGGACCTATGAGCACATGGCTCATTATTTTATGTACAATGGCTTCTAAAGAAGCATAAAACCAACAAGACAAAGAAAGAGAAAGAGTTTGGAAGGGTGCTCCTGCACCATACTCCACCTCTGCACACAATTAAGAAAAAGAAGAAGAGATGAGAGCCGGGTCTATTCCAAGTGTCTTGAACTTGCTCTCCTCCACCCATCTAGCTTCAGATACTGGTTGATCTGCCCATTTCACTAAGTGCTCCATGTAGACTTGGTGTCTAGTAGACTTCTTCACTCTTGATTCCAAGATCTCCTTTGCTATAGGCTTCTTCACCTGTGGTAAGACATTAACATCAAGGTCCTATAGTACCTTGGCTTGGTTCTCAGTCTGCCCTGCTATCTCACCCTTGTACATGATTAGGTCAGCTACATTAAAGACTGGTGATATAGCTAAATCTGGAGGTAGGTCAACTTTGTAGGCATTCTTACCATATTGCGACAGGCTTCTACAAGGTCCTACCCTTCTCATCTTTAGTTTGGTAGGCTTCCCACCTTGCATCCTAGCTTTGCTCAAATGGACCATCACATAGTCACCCACCTTGAACTGAACTTCTCTCCTTTTCTCATCCACTTTGGCTTTCAGTTTCTAAGTGGAATCAAGGATGGCCTTCTTAACCTGCTCTTGAACTTCCTTGATGGTTTGACTGAAGTCTTCTGCTTGTCCGCTCTTCATTTTCAAACTACCAAGGTCTCTCAACTCACATACTCCTCTTGGATGTCTGCCATAGACAACCTCAAAAGGACTTCTACCAGTGGTTCTATTCACATTGTCATTATATGCATACTCTGCTTGAGAAATGATTAGGTCCCATATTTAGCCATACTCCTTAGTTAAACACCTCAACAAGTTACCTAACACCCTATTGATGACTTCAGTCTGCCCATCTATTTATGGATGGTAAGCTGAGCTAAATGACAAGTTAGTTCCTAGTCTCCTCCATAATGTTTGCCAAAAATGACCCATGAACTTGTTGTCCCTATCTGAAACAATGCTTAAAGGGAGTCCATGAATCCTAACAATCTCTTTGAAGAAAAGATGTGCAACATAGCTTGCATCTTGTGTAGTCTTACATGGGATAAAATGACTCATCTTGGAAAATCTATCTACTACCAGATAGATGTTATCCATACCTATTTTTGTCTTGGGAAGTCCTACTACAAAGTCCATGCTTAGACATTCCCAAGGTCTATTAGGGACCGGTAATGGTTGATATAAACTGGCATTGCTTGATCCACCTTTGTCTCTTTGGCATACACCACACTGTTCTACATATCTTTTCACATCCCTTGGCAACTTTGGCCAATAGTAGTACCTCTGTACTAAATCCAAGGTTTGTTAACTCCAAAGTGTCCACTTAAACTGCCATTATGTTTTTCTTGGATGAGGTTCTCCCTCATGGATCCTCTAGGTACACACAACTGGTTACCCTTGAACAAGAGACCATTTCGGAGAGTGTAATCTACATACTCACCATGGAAATGGTTCTCAAACTCTTTGCAAACCTTGTAAGTTGTTGAGAAGTCTTCATCTCCTTCATAGAGGTATTTGAAACCTTCTATTCCTATGCTCTGCAACTGTAATTCTTGAACTGTCAACAACTTCCTGCTCAATGCATCTGCCACCCTGTTAAGTTGCCCCTTCTTATGCTTGATGGTGAAGGTGAAGGATTGGAGGTATTCCATCCATTTCAGATGCCTATTGCTTAGCTTCTCTTGAGTGTTGATGTAACTCAATGCTTGGTTGTCTGTGAACACTACAAATTCCTTAGGAAGTAGGTAATGCCTCCATTTCTTTAAAGACTGCACTAATGCATACAACTCTAGGTCATAGGCTGAGTACTTCTTCTTTGCTTCATTAAGCTTCTCACTGAAAAATGCCACAGGTCTTCCCTCTTGACTCAATACACCACCTACTGCAATTCCACTTGCATCACACTCCAAAGTGAATAGCTTATCAAACATAGGTAGGATAAGGATAGGTTTTGTGGCTACTTCCTGTTTCAACAATTGAAATGCTTTGTCTGCCTTCTCAGTCCATTCAAACTTAGTTTTAAGGCCTCCTTTTATGGTGTCAAGGATTGGTGCACATATGCCACTGAAATTCCTCACAAATTTCCTATAGAATTGAGCTAATCCATGGAAACTTCTTACCTCAGTCCCTATTTTAGGTGTAGGCCAATTCAAGATTGCCTCCACTTTGCTTGGATCCATCTTCAAGGTTCCTTTAGACACCATAAATCCTAAGTAAACCAGCTCTTGCTTCAAGAAGTCACACTTCTCTAGTTTTATGGATAGCTTCTCCTCATGCAACCTCTCCAAAACTAACCTCAAATGCTCAAGATGCTCTCCCTTGGCTCTGCTATAGATGAGAATGTCATCTAGGTACACTACCACAAATCTGCCTGTGAAATCCTTCAACACCTCATTCATCAACCTCATGAAGGTGCTTGGAGCATGAGTAAGCCCAAATGGCATCACAAGCCACTCATACAATCCTTCTGTGGTTTTAAAAGAAGTCTTCCACTCATCACCCTCCTTAATTCTTATCTGACGATAACCACTTTTAAGGTCTAGCTTAGTAAAATACATAGCCCCTCCTAAACAGTCCATTAGATCCTCTATTCTAGGAATAGGAAACCTATACCTTATGGTAATCCTATTGATTGCTCTTGACTCAGTGCAAAGTCTCCACTTACCTCCTTTTTTAGATGTTAGCACTACCAGGATTGCACATGGGCTGATGCTCTTCTTAATCAGTCCTTGTTCCAATAACTCCTGCACTTGCCTTGCTACTTCCTTATTCTGATTAGGTGTGAGCTTATATGCAGCCTTGTTAGGTAAGGATGCACAAGGAACAAAGTCTATTTGATGGCTTATAGACCTTCTTGGTGGGAGTGTTGTAGGTGCTCCATCACTCATTATATCCTTATACTCTTGCAACATTTGCTTTACCTCCTTGGGTATTTCTGCCTGCAACTTGTCTGCTTTCTCCTTTGGTTTCACAAAGATGGCACACTTCACTATCTCCTCCTCATGTAGCAAGTTTAAAAACTCTTTACCAGTAGCCATTAAAACACTAGGTGTCTTTGAAGTTCCTTCTTCATTCTCTGTCAAAGACTGAATCTTGAAAGTCTTGTTGTCCTTCTTAAATGATATGGAGTTCTCCTCTCCATCATAGATCACCTTCCTATCAAATTGCTAGGGTCTTCCTAGCAACAAGTGACATGCATCCATAGGCAAAACATCACAAAGGATCTTGTCCTTGTATCCTCCAATAGAAAACTCTACCCAAGTCTACTCATTAACTAGCACACTTTGTCCTTTGTTCATCCAAGTCACCTTGTAAGGATTGGTGTGGGGTATTCTTGTGAGTTTCAACTTCCTGACTGCCTCTTCTAAGATGATGTTGTCAGTTGAGCCTGTATCAACTATCACCTTGCACACTTTACCAAGAACTTTGCATCTCACCCTAAACAATGCTCTCCTATGTTTGGGTTCCTCCTTAACCGACTGTCTTATCAAAATCCTATTGAACATCAGATTCTCACCAACTTCTGATTCAATCTGGTCCACATCCGGTATCTTGTTGCTTGAAGAGTCTTCTTGTGCATAAGCAACCCTCTTTCCACTGTTTGATGTGGTAGGCTTGTCAGGGCATCTATATGCTGGGTGTCCCAATTGTCCACAATTGTAACACTTCATAGTTGCAAAATAGGAGTTACCTCTGTCGGTACTTCTACCCCTATTTGGACCACCTTGTGCACCTCTTCCTCTAGAGTGTCCTCCTCTGAGATTGGTTTCACTACCATGCTTAGTCAACTTGGCTTCTCCTTGGTTTCTCTGCTCATTTGCTTTGCTTTGGTAACCACCTCGGTGATTCACTTGTTCTCTACCTCTGCCTCTACCCCTGTTATTGGAGTCTCCTTTCCTTTTGTTCCTCTCTTCTACCTTGACAGCAAGCTGATGGCATTTCTGAACAGTAGTAGGAGTCCATAGGCTTATCTCCTCTTGAATGTTCCACTTTAGGCTGCTTACATACCTAGCCACCTTAATGGATTCATCTTCTTGGACCTTTGATCTAAGACAAAGTTTTTGGAATTCTTTGGTGTAGGAGGTTACATCAAGATCTTTCTACTTCAATCCTTGTCTCTTCTTATGAAGTTGGATTTCATAATCCTCTGGTAAGTAGTTCTCCTTAATCTTACTCACCATAGCTTTCCAATTTGCAATAGGTAGTTTCCCCATACTAACCCTTTCTTCTTGCAGGTACTTCCACCATGTCAAAGCTGCTCCCCTTAATCTTGATTTGGAAACTTTAACCTTCTGAGCCTTTGTCACTCCTTCACACTCAAAGTGGTTTTCCATGCCCTCAATCCATTCCATAACGGTGTCTATGTCCATTCTTCCACTGAAATGTGGCAATCCTTCAAAGGCTTTGGTGTTCAAGGCTTTAATAGCCTTCACAAAATGTTCTTCATTGAACAAGGGATCAGGTTCAGGGATTATGTCATCTATGTCTATAGTTCTCTTGCCTTTACCCTTGGTGTCTTCATCCCAAGGTTCATGTGTCCTCTGATCCACCACTTCTTGTAGTTTATACCTTATCTCACTCATTGCTGCTTCAAGGAGTCTATTCTTCTCCTTCTGCTCTTCCACCTCTCTAGCCAGCTCTGCATTAGTAACCATTCTGCTCTCCCCTACTAATTCACCAATATATAGAGACATACACAGTCCAACAAGTCTTTCACTTGCTCTGATACCAATCTGATGGGATGGGGTTTGGGATAGACTAGCCTAGTCTATGCTTCGGGATCCTTTCCTTGGATCACCTGGTGTTCTCCTTACACCCTAGGGTCTCTAGGACTCCCTTTTCTTGTGGAATCCCCTGACCTTGCCCAATCCACCCACCAATAAGTTTCTATGCTGCTGCTAAGGTCTCACCTACTCATGAGACTCAAAACCCCTTACTATGGCTAATAAGGGCTAAGGCTTGTTCCACACTTTCCAAGGTCTTATCGAGGTTAAATCAGGTCTCAAACCATGTTTTACATCCCTCCATGAGCCCCCAAGAAGTTTCTACCTTCATCCTTTCTATCGATTTCATTGTTTTGTGTTTTTGCTTACAAAACAGGGCTACAAGGATTAGGACCAATTAGGCCTCCTAACTGGTCTTCTAGGGCTCCCTCTCACAAAGGATGCACAAACAACCCTAGCTCCCAAAATGGACTACCATTAAATTGTCAAGGGCTCAAATATTTTCTAGGTTTTGGGCCTCCAAGTAGTCATACAGTGCCTAAGGCAAATTTTGGGGTTTTTAAGGGTTTTGTGAGGGTTTTGTGGTCTGCCTGGGTCACAGTGAAGGTTTTGTGTGTTATCCACCTTGTTTGGATTGGTGGAGGCTCCTCCTTCACACAAATGATGATTCTAACACTCCTCTACACCTCCTCCAAAGGATGTACTCTCCTCTGTCCAACCTTTCTCTCCAAGACCTCTGCAATCTAACCTCTCCTAACCAGGCATTGTCCAGTCTCGCCTAGGAGTAGGTCTTTTCTTGGCCTTCCTACATTTTGAAGGGCCCTACTTTCTTGGGACTATAGTATAGGGTCTTCACATCCATTCCCCATGGTTTCATGGTGGTTCCACAATGGGGAATGGAGTTAAGACTTCATTTACACAATCCTGTCCAAAACTGGACAGTAAGAAGACAGTTTACAGACTATTTACAAACACACTCAATCTGCAAATAAAAACCTAAACTAATTGCTTTAAATGAAATTATTTACACCATGGAAAACCTTCCACACAGTTTTGGACATCTCTCAATCCATTAACTTGCTTGTTTTCTTCATTCAAACTGACTAGTAACAATTTTACAGTCTCAGTCTGATCTTTTTGCTAGGGTCGTACAAGTCTAACATCCACCCCATGAACTTAGGGTTTGCAAGTACTTATACTACCCATACCTCAGTCGGTGTGCCAAAATTAGGACTCTCCACGCACAACAAGGGTCTAAGACCATTTTGGGTGGAAAAGTTGCTTGACAACTTTTAAAAGTTGTCATGCAACTTTTGCATCTTTTGAGCAATTTTGCCATTGTTGCTTTTCATGACTCCTAAGCCTATTTTGGGCTTTCCTAAGGACATCAACATGCCAACAAGGCCTAACACACACTCCTGGCACACTCAACCTCCATTTTCAAGAAAATCACAATCTTGACTTATGACCCCTAAGATCTCCTCTAAGACCCTACCTAGGACCTATGAGCACATGGCTCATTATTTTATGTACAATGGCTTCTAAAGAAGCATAACACCAACAAGAAAAAGAAAGAGAAAGAGTCTGGAAGGGTGCTCCTACACCATTTATGTCAATGCAAGGATCATGTCAGTGTGACTTGACTGGTCAGAGAGTGTTACGTCGATGCCAGGAGTCAGACCAATGGAGATCATGTCGGTGTAACTTGGCTAGTCGGAGAGTGTTATCCTAATGCCAGGAGTCAGGACGGTTAAAAGAGTTGAGCTTTTGTATTTTAATGTCTAATGACTCATGATGTAGATGAATGTGGGATGATGTAATGCCATTAGCAGAAAATAAATGACAGTTGAACAAATGGTTGATCCCATGAACACAGAGAAGTCAACAGTTGGGCTCCCTGATGGTTGAATGAACTAGACAATTGAACTGTGCTTGTCTAAGACCGAAAGGAACTCGAAGTGTATAGTGATATAGGATACACTCTGTATGATTGTAATGTTGTTGATCAAATGACTGTACTCTTCTCTCCTGTGAGGTTTATCAAAAAGTCTGAGAATGAATACCTGTGAAGAAGGAATCTGAAACTTTATTGTAATCTTTTGTTTATTGTGAATAAAGTGATCTTTTTTTGGTGGTGGGTTTTTCTCCCGTAAGGGTTTTCCCACATAAATATGGTGTCCATTCATTGTTATAATTTTGTGTTTACTCTATTTATTCATTACTACACATCTTGATGATTTATGATTTGAATTTAAAGACATATTTGCTTAATTCCCCTTTGAATTGACGTTAGGAGAGCAATTTCAACACTGAGCTTTCCTTACAAGTGGTATCAGAGCCTGGCCAGTTATGTAATCCTTGTTTGGGTGGGGTTGGTTTTTATGTCAATTTGGTGCAGTGGGAGTCTTACAGAGAGTTTCTCTATCTTGATTGCAGATTGAGATGGCAAGCACTTCTGGGAGAATGGACATTGAAAAATTCAATGGCTCAAATTTGTTGTGAAAACTCAAAGTTGAAGATTTGTTGGTTGAACAAATCTTTGGGTCATTGTGTCTAGAAATAAACCTTCAAGCATGAAGAAAGAAGATTGGGACTTAGCAGACTGAAAGGCCAGAGGATTGATAAGACTGAGCGTTGCAGATTCTGTTCTATTGAACGTTCATGAGGAGAAGACTGCACATTCTTTGTGGATAAATTAGGAGTATTTATTAGGGCAAATCCTTGGTAATAAACTTTTCTTGAGGAAAAAAATATACTCTTTGAAGATGGATGGAGGAATGTTTGTAGCAGATCATTTGAATGTATTCAATATGTCTATTGCACAACTGACATATGTTGGTGTAGCCATTAGTGAAGAAGAACATTGTATGATGTTGTTGTGTTCCTTTCTTGACACATGGAACCACTTCGTAATGGCCATTGGGAGTACTACTACTTAGTTTAAATGGATGAGGTGGTTGCTTCACTTTTATCAGAAGAGTTGCGAAGGAAGTTTTCTAAGATGGCTAAAGAGGCTCTCGCTATTCAAGGCAAATCAAAGGAGAAAGACAAGAAGTTTAAATCCAAGTCACAATAGAGGTCAATGTCTATGGGAAAGAAGTCCAAGGTGAAATGTTGGAACTGTGGGAAAAAAAGCCATATCCAAAAGGATTGCAAAGAGGAGGAGAAGAAGAAGAAATAGAGTAATTCTGATACTGAGTCTTCTTAGAGTGATGTAGATGCTTTTGTAGAAGCTTTGGCAATGCTTGCATCTAATGTTGTATGGTTAGTTGATTTAGGGGAATCATTCCATATGACATCTCACAAAGAGTGGTTCTCAAAGTATGAATCATATATTGGTGGAAAGGTGTTCCTAGCGAGTGATTCAACACTGGAAATCGTAGGGAGAGGAAGAGTCAAAATCTAGTTCCCAGATAGAATAATAAAGGGAATCAAGGGAGTTCTTCATATACCAGGTCTGGCTAGAAATTTACTCTCTATTAGTAAGTTGAATGATGTTGGAGTTCAGGTAACTTTTGTGTCTAGTGGTTGTAAGATGACTAGAGGGTCTATTATATTGGCTAAGGGTGAACGCATTGGGACTCTATATAAGTTACATGCCAAACTTGTATGTTGTAATAATGTCTCTGTAAAGTCTAAAAAAAGTACTGTGATAACTGTAAAGCGGAAAAATCGAACCCTAGTCGTTCTCCCCTCCCCAACTCCGAGGAGAGAGAAGGGAGAGTCACTAGGGTTGATGGTTTTCAATTAGGAGGGACTTTACATTCAAAAGAGGGGTTGAAACCCACAAGATCCAATCCAACGCAATGCAAGATTGGATTCTATATGAGTTTCAAGGGTTGTGATAGCAAGGATACCCTCTTTTGTAAAGAAATGTAGATAGAAAGATTGAACTAGGAATGCATGTAAAGTGGGAAATATTCACTTATAAATAGAGATAGGGATATGATATGAAGCTACAGACTTAGAATTAGCAGTAAAATGTCGAGACAATGTTGTCCTGCAAATTTGAGCAAAAGTTGACGGGACGATGGCGCCCGGCGTGCACACAGTCCTCCGAAAAATCCGCGAAATGAAGGGGGATCTGTTCGTCTCTGCACAAGGATTCCAGATCTTCAATTTCAGCCGCGTACCTGCAACCTACACACAGAAAAGCGAAGATGATTGGGGGGTTAGGGATTAGGGGTTTGCCCTTAGGTCAAACCCCGGTTTTGGAATTAACCAAGAAATGAGAAATGCTTGTAAATGTAATGTAAAACAAGTACTAATACCTTGTTGTAAGGATGTTTGTATCCTTATATGCGAAGGTATAGATGTTGTTGTATGTTGTAATATGTGATCTCCTCTTCAATGGTTGAATCCTTGTCTTGAATGCAACACTTAGCCTTGAATGGAGACTTAGAATGATCAATTGCTTGAAGGAATGCTTGAATGTTTGAATGCTTGAATATTGTTTCCACGTCTTGTACACATATCTCCTTCCTCCCTAAAATGGGAGAGGAAATGTAGTTTATATACTTGCCAATTAGAGTTGATAGACTGATTTTCCCGACCTTAGGCCGACCAGGAAATGTTATTTTCCAATTTGCAAACAAAAAGACCCGAAGTCCCATAGGAGATGGGGCCCAAAATAGGGCTAGGTACCAGGGCGCTGGGCGCCATGGTCCTGGGGGACCAGGGCGCTGGGCGCCCTAGTCCTGGGGGACCAGGGCGCTGGGCGCCCTTGTCCTGAAGGACCAGGGCGCTGGGCGCTCTGGTCCCACCTCCCGGGACAACAGGGTGCAAGGAGGATCAGGCCAGGGTGGTGAAAAATGCAGTTTTTGATGTCATGAACAAGTTTCGGGGTCTCCATTCAGGTTCAGTGTTGCGTTGCCATCGTGAAGACCCAAATGCGGTCGAAATTGCAAGTGTCACATTTTTAGGATGCTACATTTAGCCCCCACTTTAGCGGGAGTATAAGCGTACGCTCATACTTCCGGTAAAGTACAAGGAAACAACATTGAAAAACTTTCACCACGTCAAGGAGGCAAGATACACCAAGCCCCCAGTGGACTAAGGATCTTACGACTTCGATTGACAAAGTAAAAAGGAAAGATCACGAGGGAGAACCATGACTATCAGTAGTAAGGTTCCCTCACTATGAGTCATGCAAGAAAGATATCAAAATTTTTCAAGGCAAAGCTAAATTTGTCAAGAAATTTTCAAGTATCTTGAAAAGATATGAACGGGATGTATGCCCCCCTACGTTAAAGCGATCGCACACGCCTCACCGGGGGTGATTGCTTTAAGGTAGTGATACATATAAGAAATGAGAAAGGAGCACGTTATCACAAGGATTTAGCCCCCAAGTGTGAGATAAGTCCAAGGATAATAGACACAAAACACAAAGCACAAGGTGACTTCGCTTTCCTCGGGGTCAGTATGCTATATGATAATTCATGTATATAATATGTATGTATGCATAATTGTTCTTCATTCCCCAATCAAGGAAGGTCACCTAGAAGAAGGGAACACATGTGTCTTTTGAGTCAACATGAGAGAGACCAAAAGAGATCTCAATGTTTTGCATCGTCCTCAAGTAGACAACACTAAGGACAACAAATAGAAGAATGAGAGTAACATATAGAAGAAGTAACAAAAGAGAGGAGGAGAGAATCTGCTATGCTAATGAAACTAGTCTAGCACGCCATCTACCCCCCGATCTTGCTGATCAATATTTCGGGAAGGTAGGAAACACGCTAGAGGAGGAACATCCAACACAGCAGATGGAGCTATCACAAGATCCAAACAAGGGCTATGTTCATGTTCCGAGCCACGTTGTTCTTGTCTAGGAGCTAGGATAAGTGCTTTAGAAAATTTGTTAGATAAATTGTTATCAACATCAACATATTCATATTCACTATCAGAATGAACAAGAGTAACATTTTCATCATGAATAACATTTTCATCTATATCATCATCAAGATTTATAAAAATAGGATCTTTAACTCGCACAGGATCAAGACCATCATGCATCTTATGTTTAGGAGATTTCGGCTCAATCGTTGGCTGAGGAGAAAATGGAATAATGCTTGTTGAAGGTGTTTTTGGGGATTGCAAAGTTTGAGAAGCAGCTGCTTGAGCTCTAAGACGATGCTTTCATCGGCGTTCACGTGCAGAACGATTTTGTCTAGTCTTAGTAGGAAGTTGCGAAGATTGAGGAGGAGGAATGTTCTCATCCTTATCACTTGGGTGTTTAGGTTGTGGTCTCTTAGGCTGAACAATAGGAGAAGAGGAAGGTCTCTTCTCTCCATAAGAGGAAGGAGGAGGAACTGCTCCATATAAGGGAGGAATATTTGGTTTAGGAAGGAGACCAAGTCCATCATGACGAGGAGGTATAGGTCTACTCTTAGGAGGTTTATTAGATATAGGCATAGTCACATCCATAGGAATGGGTTGGGAATCGTCTTGAGGAAAGACATTGGTTTTATCTTTCAAAGGAAGAACTTCCTTCTCAAGAATGATAGGAATGTCAAGTTTGGGTGTTCTAGGTTCACTTAGAGATAGGATCATATCTTTTTTCCACTTTTGATAAGATTTGAAAAGATGATCACTTCGCGGTGGAAGAGATTGGAATTGTTTAGGCCAAAAGTAATCAATAGGAACACTAGAAGTTCTTTCAGCTGGTTTAAAGAGACTATGATTGACAGTAACAACTTCACCATTATGGGGAAATTTCAGACACTTGTGAATAGGAGAAGCAATAGCTTTCATGGAAGATAGCCAAGGATAGCCTAGCTTCACACGAAATTGTTCGGATTATGGAATAATAGCAAAGTCCACATCAAGGGATTTGTTATGGACCTCAATAGGTAATGTAATAGAACCAATTGCAGGAGAAGAAAATGCATCAAATAGTTTCACAACCACATCTGTTTTGTCATAGATCACTTGATTCAATTGCAAAGTAAAAAGAAATTCTTCAGTAATGAGATTAATCATGCACGAAGGATCAATAAGCACTCCACGGCAAGGTGTGTTCTTGACTTTTGCAACTATATATAAAGGACCGTCAGGTGCCCTGATAGTTTCACTAGAATCAAATGTGATGGAAGGTTCTTTAGGGATTTTCTGTTGCTCCACAAAGTTAATCACATTCGGAGTCATAGACACGAGATCATCAGGTGAGACAGAGGAATTAGTAGTATCAATCGCATTAGAGGTATGAGAAGGCAATGGATCCGTAAAAATCTGAAGATTCTGGTTAGGAGGAGCTACAGATGTGTTGCCTTTATCATTCACACTAGAAACAGAGATAGTATTATTATCAATCAAATCTTGAATTTTCCCCTTTAAAGCAAAACATTTTTCAGTATCATGCCGAGGTTGACGATGAAATTGACAAAAAGATTTGTTATCAAAATAGGGTGAATTAATTTTTGCAGGATCAATTTGCCTTATAGGAGGAAGAGTAAGCACATTTTGTTCCAATAACTTATTCATAATACTATGCAATGATTCATTCAAAGGAGTAAACTTTCTTTCTTTCTTGAAAAACTTAGAAATAGGAGACACACCTGATGCTGCATTCACATTGTTGTTGATGATGTTTTCATTGAATTTAATGGACTCTCTGTTCGGTTTAAACTTTCCAAATGGTTGTTGACTACCATCACCCTTATCACTCGGAGCCATAGGATGTGATTGTTCCATTTGACTCACAGTCAGTTGATAATTGTGAAGAGTTGCGCACAACTGTTGGAAAGAAGTAAACTCAGAAAATAGGAGTTTTTCTCTAATGTCTTTTTGTAAATTAGAAATAAAAATTCTTTGAATATCATTGTCAGGCACTAGAAAAGAAATTTGAGCATACAAATGCTTATATCTACCAATGAAATCAGTCACTTTTTCTTTAACACCTTGTTTACAATGCATTAAATCAATCAAAGTAACTTTAGGACTTATATTGTTTTGAAATTGTTGAATGAAAGCATTTGCAAGTTGTTCGAAAGAAGTAATAGAATAGGAAGGCAACGAGCAATACCATTGTAGGGCTTTGTCTCTTAATGTTCTAGTAAACAATTTTGCAAGCAACCTTTGGTCATAAGCAAAATCAGTACATATTGTTTGAAAGGTCTTAACATGTGTTAGAGGATCACCCTTACCATTATAAAGCTCCAAATGCAGAATTTCAACATGTTTAGGGGGGATAGCTCGAACAATGTCAAGAGAAAGTGGGCTCGCAACATCAAATGTGGGCACACTAAACTTAGATTGATTCATAGAGGCAATTTGTTGTTGTAAAGAAGAGACAGTTTGTGCAAGATTGTTAATGGTCGCTTCAGTCGAAGAGTTGATATTAGACGTGTTAGATTGTGATGGAGGTGTTATGTTATTGAAAGAAGGTAGAGAGTAAGGTGGTGGGACACTATGATAGTTAGTCATAGGAGATGATTGGACAGGAGGAACACTACAAGGAGGAATGGAATGGTTAAATGAATTGCCCCCTTGCGTCATGTTCATTTGTGGAGATATAATAGGCACACTCATTGAAGGAATGAATGAAGAAGTCGGATTGAATGAAGGAAGAGGGTTGATTGAAGAAGAGGGATTGCCCCCATGACTGGTGATCATAGGAGGAATGTCTTGTATTGAAGTTGTCATTATGTTTGATGTAAAAGTAGGTATACTAGCAATAGGAGTCGTCAAAGGAATAGAATGATTGTCTTGAGTAGGAGGTTGTGTATAACCTAAGGTTTCAGCACAACTCTTCATAGGCATCACATTTGAATCCACAATGTGTGCAATACCACGCAAAATATCAATTCCATTCTTATCACTTTGAAGCATACGTTTTAGACCGTCAATTAAAGGAAGAGCTTGACTATCAGGGTATTCTTGAGACATCCACTGTCGAAAATCGTCAAATTGGTTATCCAATTTTGAAAGTTGTTCTACAGAAACCTCATGGAGAGTTTCTTCATCATTAAGAGGATTAGAGGAATTACCCATGTCCTCGTTAAAAAGGCCATTCAAATTAGGTTCCATCTCCTCAGTAATTAAACCTTGGAAGGACTTAATTCTAAGGCTTCGTCTAACGGGAATAGTGTAAGTAGGACTTATTGTTGTAAAACTCATGCACTAAAGAAAGAGAGAAGATTTTGAATTTTAGAGGTAGCAAATTTCAGTAAAACCAGCCAATCTTCTAGATTTAAGCTGTTAAATACAATCAGGACAATCTCCCGAAATTTCGGAAAAAATGTCCGGGACCGTGGCGCTCGGGGTGCACACTGTCCTCGCAACTTTTTTCGAAATTTGCAGGGATGAAAGTTACGATGATTTTACAGCTAACCTGAAAAAATTGAGTGATTTTACGATCTGTAGATAGGCCAAATTAAAGTTGCAATCTCAAAATTGAACCCTACCAAGATTGTCGAAAAATGCAAAATTTGAATTTTGAAAAAGAGAGGGAAACTGAGATTTTGAATTTTATGATTTTAGAGGGAATACCAAAAGCAATGCAAGTTTTGAAATTTGAAAGTTGACTCAATTTCACGCAAAATTCAATTTTGAAAGCGGAAATCAAAGTTGTTGTAATTAAGCACTTAATTTCAAAAGTCACAAATTGCAAAAATTTGAATAAATCACTGAAATTTCGAATGAATGATAACACACTTTTCAGATTTAGGACTGTAAGAAACACAATTTTGACACAAATTTCAATTTCAACAATTTTTGAATGATTAGAAGCCTCAATCCAAGCAATCGCTAGACCAACTTTGACTGTAATTTTGAAGGTGTTAAAATTGATAAAATCAGCCAAAATTCTGGATTTTAGCAGAAAAGTACATTAAGATCTAGCTCCCGAAATTTTGAAAAAAATGTCGGGGACGATGGCGCTCGGGGTGCACACGGTCCTCGCAAATTTTTTCCAAATTTTCAGGGATGAAAGATATTATGATTTTATTGCGGAATCCAAAGTTACAGCTGATTTGGAGATGTTTTGATCAGTGAAATTGTCGGACAAAGGTTGAATCAAGAGGGTTTCAAAAATTAGGGTTTTGACACTTAACCACTTAATTTTCAAAATTAACACACAAATATGAATTGATAATTTGTAATAGAAGGGCAGATCTGAAACAAGCATCAACAATTAAACATTTCACAAGTTTAATTACTTAAAAAGAAAATTTAGGGTTTTTATACAATTAACCTCTAAAATTTTGCAAAAGATCAAACATGGAAATGTAATCAAGGAATCCAATTTTCAGATCTAATTATGAATAATCAGAAAGGATGTTCACGTCGGGTTCACCAAAATGTAAAGCGGAAAAATCGAACCCTAGCCATTCTCCCCTCCCCAACTCCAAGGAGAGAGAAGGGAGAGTCACTAGGGTTGATGGTTTTCACTTAGGAGGGACTTTACATTCAAAAGAGGGGTTGAAACCCACAAGATCCAATCCCACGCAATGCAAGATTGGATTCTATATGAGTTTCAAGGGTTGTGATAGCAAGGATACCCTCTTTTGTAAAGAAATGTAGATAGAAAGATTGAACTAGGAATGCATGTAAAGTGGGAAATATTCGCTTATAAACAGAGATAGGGATATGATATGAAGCTGCGGACCTGGAATTAGCAGTAAAATGTCGAGACGGCGCTGTCCTGCAAATTTGAGCAAAAGTTGACGGGACGATGGCGCCCGGCATGCACACGGTCCTCCGAAAAATCCGCGAAACGAAGGGGGATCTGTTCGTCTCTGCACAAGGATTCCAGATCTTCAATTTCAGCCACGTACCTGCAACCTACACACAGAAAAGTGAAGACGATTGGGGGGTTAGGGATTAGGGGTTTGCCCTTAGGTCAAACCCCGGTTTTGGAATTAACCAAGAAATGAGAAATGCTTGTAAATGTAATGTAAAACAAGTACTAATACCTTGTTGTAAGGATGTTTGTATCCTTATATGTGAAGGTATAGATGTTGTTGTATGTTGTATGTTGTAATATGTGATCTCCTCTTCAATGGTTGAATCCTTGTCTTGAATGCAACACTTAGCCTTGAATGGAGACTTAGAATGATCAATTGCTTGAAGGAATGCTTGAATGTTTGAATGCTTGAATATCATTTCCACGTCTTGTACACATATCTCCTTCCTCCCTAAAATGGGAGAGGAAATGTAGTTTATATACTTGCCAATTAGGGTTGATAGACTGATTTTCCCGACCTTAGGCCGACCAGGAAATGTTATTTTCCAATTTGCAAACAAAAAGACCCGAAGTCCCATAGGAGACTGGGCCCAAAATAGGGCCAGGGACCAGGGCGCTGGGTGCCATGGTCCTGGGGGACCAGGGCGCTGGGCGCTCTGGTTCCACCTCCCGGGACAGCAGGGTGCAAGGAGGATCAGGCCAGGGTGCTGAAAAATGCAGTTTTTGATGTCATGAACAAGTTTCGGGGTCTCCATTCAGGTTCAGTGTTGCGTCGCCATCGTGAAGACCCAAATGCGGTCGAAATTGCAAGTGTCGCATTTTTAGGACGCTACAATAACACATGATGCAAACTCTATGGAAGTCAAACTTCCAGTAGAGAAAGTGATGCCCTGACATTATAGGCTTGGCCATATTGGTGAGAAAGGTTTAAAAACCTTGAAGAACAAAAATTTGGTAGATGGGCTAATAGATTGTACTCTTGAATTTTATTTTTGCGAACATTGCATATATGGAAAACAAAACCGTGTTTCATTTTATTCGAGTTCTCAAAAATCTTCTGGTGTATTAGACTATGCCCACTCTAATATTTTTGGTCCTATGGATGTTCTCTCTTTGTCTAAGTCAAGGTATTATGTATCGTTTATTGATGATTACTCAAGGAGGGAATTTGTTTATTTTTTAAAAAGTAAATCATAAGTGTTCAGTCAATTTAAAGAGTTTAAAAATCTTGTTAAAAATCAAATTGGGAGAAAAATAAATTGTTTAAGAACAGACAATAGAGGTGAGTATTGTAGTGCATATTTTGACAAATATTGTGTAGACCATGGAATTAAGAGGCATAAGACTACACCTTATACTCCTCAACAAAATGGAGTTTCTAAAAGGTTGAATCGGTCTTTGATGGAGAAAGCAAGGAGCATATTAAGTAGTGTTGGTCTGGAATAAAAATTCTAGGCTGAGGCAGTTGCTACAACATGTTACTTGTTGAACCGTTCTCCCACTTCAACATTGGTTGGAAAAATGCTAATGGAGGCATGGTCAGGTAAAAATCCCTCTTTAAGACATCTTCATGTCTTTGGTTGTGAGGCATACACTCATGTGCCTAAAGTAAAAAGATCAAAATTAGATAACAAAGCTGAAAAATGTATCTTCATTGGTTATGGCATTGGTGTGAAAGGATACAAGCTTTGGAATCCAGTTACTGAGAAGGTGTTGTACAACAAAAATGTTATCTTTCATGAGTTGAAACCTATCTTGGTAGATCTATAGTTAGGAAAGACAAAAAATAGAAAAGAAGTAGTTGAAATTCCTCTAGCTCCAAAAAAAGAAGAACTACAAACTCCTTGTGTACTTGAAAATAAGGAGAGCTCAAGCAACTCTAAAAGTTCAGAACAAGAACAAGAACGTCTACCTCAGCAGTTGAGAAGGTCCACATGTGAGAGAAGACAACCTGATAGGTATGGTTCCTCAATGTTGGATGTAAATTGTGCCTATGCTTTGCTTACTAATACAAATGAGCCTAGGACTGTGAAAGAGGCTATCAACATGTCTGATTCAAATTCTTGATTGGAAGCCATGAATGATGAAATGTCATCATTGAAGAAGAATGGGACTTGGGATCTGGTACCCTTGCCTAAAGGTAGAAAGCATGTGGGTTGTAAGTGGGTGTTTAAAAAGAAATATGGTATGGATGGTAGTATTGAAAAGTACAAGGTGAGACTGGTTGCAAAGGGGTATTCTCAAAAGGAAGGTATTGATTATGGAGAAATATTCTCTCTTGTAGCTAATTTGACATCCATTAGATTTATTTTGTCACTTGCAACAACATATGATTTTGAAGTTGAGCAGATGGATGTGGAGACAACTTTTCTTCTACTGGAATCCAAGAACACTGAGAGGGGGGGTGAATCAGCATTCTATCGATGATTAATAATTTAATTCCTTTAGATAATTTTCCAATTAACAACCGGTAAGAATATAAACAAGATATAATAAAGAACAAATCAACCACAAAGAGCAACACCATAACACCACAGATTTATACGTGGAAAACCTCAAAGAGGAAAAACCATGTTGGGATTTGTGACCCACAATATCTATCCACTGGCCAGTTGACTAAATATTACACAAGAAGGGGGCATGCACATGTAGGAAGGCACACTGCCTAGAGCGCATTACTCATCACAAAGGAGTTTCACTGACTACAGATAAAATGTTGAATTACAAACAAAATTCTGAACTCTGAGTAACCTGATTTGCTTTACAATCCTCTTCACAAATAACCAAGACCAACTAAAAATCATTACATTCACATTTTGTTGATCAACATCTTGCTTACACAATTGCATAAATGCTATTGCATCTATATCACAAAATGACTTAACTGAACTGACTTATATACCCTTTACATACATAAACATGAATGCCTTATGTTGGCTTACAATCATATTGCAAAAGATAAATACATGTCAGCCTAGAAAAAAATATAAACATTAATCTTTGTGACCATTGCCGCTAAAACCTTTGCCAGATCAATCTTCTATGTCGGCCTCCAAATACTGTTTCCTAGTTTGTTGGATTCCCTTGCTTTCTAGTTTCCTTGAATGCCGGATGTTAAACCTTGAATATTGGATAAGTATCCAACCCAAAATAATGTGTGTTGGCATCAATGATAACACCATGATCCTGGATGAGTGTCAATTGCCAACATCTTCATGGTGATCTTGAAGAAGAGATTTATATGTCCTAGCTAGAGCACTTTGTGGAGAAAGGTAAAGAACATATGGTATTTAAACTTAAAAAGTCTCTTTATGGTTTGAAACAATCTCCTAGAATGTGGTATCAAAAATATGATACATATGTTTTATCTTTGGGATTTGTGAGGTCTAAATTTGGTCATTGTGTTTACTATAAAGTTGAAGGTGATTGGATACTTTTTATTGCTTTGTATGTAGATGATATATTGGTTATTGGCAACGATAAGCGTATGATCTCAGATTTAAAATCTCAGTTGTCTTTGAAGTTTGAAATGAAATATTTGGGGGCAATGAAATACATTCTGGGAATGGAAATCAAAAGGGACAGATCTAGTAGAAATCTTTGGCTCAACCATAGAAAATATATTACTAATATTCTTGATAGATTTAATATGTCTGATTACAATAAACAAGTAGTTCTGGTCGTGCAGGGAACAAAACTATCTATTAATGACACTCCAAAATCTGTAGATGACATTGATGATATAAAGAATGTACCTTATGCAAGTGTTGTTGGCAGTCTTATGTATGCAATAGTTAGTACCAAACCAGACATTTCCCAAGTAGTGGAAGTACTTAGTAGATTTATGGCAAATCCAAGTAGGTCGCATTGCGATGTTGTGAAGAGAGTTTTCATATATCTGAGGGGAACTTCAGACTTTGCTTTGTATTATCATGGTAAATAGGTTGATTCACAAAGGACTCTCAATGTTTGTGTGTATGTGGATTTTGATTGGGCAAGGGACATTGATAAGAGAAGGTCCACCAGTGGATATATATTCAAGTTGAATGGTGGTGCTATCGGCTAGATGAGCAAGCGGCAAGTTGTAGTCGCTTTGTCCACTATAGAGGCAGAGTACATGGCAACAACTCGTGCATGTCAAGAGGCCCTTTGGCTTACGTGATTGTGTTTGGATGTCAGATTTAATATAGGTAAAATTACATTTTGTTGTTACAGTTAGAGTGCGATTTGTTTGGCAAAAAATCCTACTTTCCATGCCAAGAAAAAACACAATGATGTGCAATATAACTTTGTTCGTGACATGGTGGAAGATGGAAAGGTAAATCTGAACAAGGTAGACACTCTAGAAAATGTTGCAAATGCATTGACAAAACCCGTAGCACAACTAAGTTCAAATGGTGTGTAGATTCAATGGGTCTTGGCACCCATAGTTCTCAGTAACGTCTGAAAGTGATTGGCAATCTAGTGAATTCCTCATCAAGTGGGAGTTTGTTGGATTTTGTGCCTCGAATTTACTTGACTTGATCAACTTTGTTATGGTCTTGACATTTTTATTTGAACTTTTTTTCATTTTATTCTAGTCTGAGAGAGTCATGTCGATGATGATCATGTTGGTGTGACCTGGATGGTCGGAGAGAGTTATGTCGATCCAAGGATCATGTCAATGTGACTTGACTGGTCAGAGAGTGTTATTTTGATGCCAAGAGTCAGGTTGATGGAAATCATGTCAATGTAACTTGGTTGGTCAGAGAATGTTATGTCGATGCAAGGAGTCGGGATGATGGAGATCATGTCGGTGTGACTTGGATGGTCAAAGTGTGCTATGTTGATGCAAGGGATCAGGCCAATGATTTCCTGTCAGTCTAAGTTCGTGGGAGTTGTCTCAATGAGTGTTTGGAGGCCACAAGTGTTCAAACGGGTCAGTGGTCAAAATTTTACCTCGTGGACGGTTAAAGGAGTTGAGCCTTTGTATTTAAATGTTTAATGACTTGTGATTCAGATGAATGTGTGATAATGCAATCTCATGAGCATAGAGTGGCTTACGGTTGATCCCATGAACACAGAGTAGTCAATGGTTGGGCTCCCCAATGGTTGAACAAACTAGACAGATGAACTATGATTGTTTGAGACCGAAAGGAACTTGAGGTGTACAATGATACAAGCTACACTATGTATGATTGTAATGTTGTTGATCAAATGACTGTACTGTTCTATCTTGTGAGGTTGATCAAAAAGTTTGAGAATGAATAACTGTGAAGAAGGAATCTGAAACTTTATTGTAATATTTTGTTTACTGTGAATAAAATGATCTTTCTTTGGTGGTGGGTTTTTCTCCCATAAGGGTTTTCCCACGTAAATCTGGTGTCCATTCACTATTCTAATTGTGTGTTTATTTTGTTTATTCATTAGTGAACATCTTGATGATTTATGATTTGAATTTAAAGACACATTTGCTTAATTCCCCTCTGAATTGATGTTAGGAGAGTGATTTCCGTACTGAGATTTCCTTACATCTTGGAAGTAGACTGGTGCATAGGGATCATTCCCTAGTGCATCCATGACAAACATGAGTGCATCTATGCCATCTTTTAGCGCATAGAGTTCAAAGAGCAAAAGTTACAAAAAACGGAAGTTTCAAGTGATGAAAACGCCCAGGTTTGCACATGGGCTCACAAAATGAATAGATGAAGCTCCCAAAAGGTGTGAGGGGACAAAATAAAGCCATGAAAACATAAAATTGGATTCACAAAGTCTCACAGGTGGAATTCAACAACAAATCCTTACACCTCCTTTACCTAGTCATATTCTGAAATACATCAAACTCATACATCGACACAAGGAGATGCAACAAAGAACAATGGGATAAATTAGATCAATTCAAAGGCATTTGAAAGCCTGACAAGGCCATCAGGAAGGGGAAAACATAGAATCATAAAGCAAATGCAAAAAAAATCATTCCCAACAACACTCATTTTCCAGATTACGCCAATATCACACACATACGCAAAAGTGTATACAAATATTTTTTTCTAAACCCAATTGCAATCTTAAAACACTCAAATCCATCACACAATCAATCTCTCAACAAACACAATGAAGACAATCTTTTCAAATTGAAATGCCGAAGTAGAGTTGAAGCTCCAACCTGGAAAAATTCAAAGTAATGGCAAAGGAATTCGAAGAAGAGCAAATCCAACCTGTCAAATCCAGCCAAGCAATCTCCAAATCACAATCACAAGATATCTCCAATCAATCCAAGCTTCAATCCAATTCAAATTCCAAAATGCAAAAAAAATTCATCCGAATGGTAACCCGACAATATTCTCAGAAAAAAGAATAAATAGACAATTAATTCAAAACTATAGAAAAACATCAACCAATCAAAATATTCTATAAAACCATATAATATACCTACCATGAACAACATCGAGGCAAGTGATATTTAATAATATTATTTACTTACCTCCCCCAAGTCTGTTAATAGGGTAAAAGGGTAGGTAAACTATATTATATATTATATTAATATTTTAATCTCTCAATCAACATTAAAAGAGGATTAATACACCAAAGCATAAAATAAACCTCATGGGCAAATAAAATATAAAAGCCCAATAATTTAATTTCAATTAAATATCAAAGCCTCAACTATATAAGTTAATTAAAATAATCAAAAAGGATCCAATTAAATAAATTGTAAATAAAAATAAATTAATAAATAACAAATTAAATAAATAGAAGCCAACACAATAAAATCCAATTAAATATAAAATCAACCAACATAAGAAAAAATTAACAAACCATAAATAGTTAATAATAGCTATTAAACAATAAATCAACAAATTAAATAAATCAAGCTCAATAATCATAAATTAAAATATTAAATAATCATCCAAATAATCAAACTATTAAATAAATCAACCGTAGTATTAATGCTATATTAATCAAATATTAATTAAATACAAATCACATACTCACAACACCTCAAGCAACTTGACATAGGGTTCAACATCAACACACGACTCCAACCACCAACTTGCGCCATGACACAAACTGACAAGGTAGACAACTTAAGCCTAGAATATGAGAGGGAAACACATGCCATCTCCAACAACTTGCCATTTGGATAAAGACATGCTCAGACCTGTGAGACCAGGTGGAGTCTATGTCTGGTACCTACGATCACCAATATCCACGATACAACATATACAATAATATATCATAAATAATCATGCAAGTGATAGAGAATTGCAACACCATGTCATGCTCATAATGAGTGGTATGACATCTTCCCTATCACGAAGACACTATAAGACAGTCACAATCATCATAATATCAACTCAATCATCAACATAATCATGGAATAGGGTTAGCATAATCAATATGTCATCATAACCTCATAAGAAATACAATCCATACATGAATAGTGAGTGCATAAGCCTTATTAACATATTGTCCAAATCATAACTTCATCCACTAATGTCAAAGAGACTATCAGAGCATAAATCTAAAAGTGTATATCATACCCTCTCATAAAGGATGAGTCAGGGAGGGGCACTACATTATGTGTAATGATGATACCCCATCTTATCGATCTAATAGGATAGAAGTCACTTTGTGCTTTAGAGATAATATCTGACAACTTCTTTAATTTATTTTCCATTTCATTCTTGATGATTTTGTAGATTGTATTACATAAAGATATGGGGCACAGTCCTCCACTATTACCACTTATTTATTTTTAAGAACTAACACTATAAAATAATTGTTCTAGTATCAAAGTATCTAATATAGTTTTTCTTTGGATTCTTCTAGTGCAAGAAATATGTCCTTTCCAAGAATATTCCAAAATCTTTGAAAAGCATTTTGGAAAGCCATCAAGTTTAGGGGCTTTGTCAGTATTTATTTGAAATATCATTTTAAGAATATTTTGTTGTTTTTTAGGGATATGAGGCATGTAATATTTTGGAGGATAGAGTCTTGACTTGATTCATCGATGGGAGGAGATTTTGAGACTCCCTGTTAAGTAGTTTTTTTTCTACCATTCTTATTTTCTCCCAAGTTTCCACATAGATGTCATCCTTAATTTGAATGCTAAATATTTTCTTAGATCTTCTTTTAATAATTGTTGCATTTTAAGAACTTTGTATACTCTCTCCATTAGACAACCAACATTTTCTTGATTTCTATCTCCAAAATATTGTCAAAATTCTGGGTGTCATTGCACCAAAAGATAGACTTATTAATACTTGGTACAACCACGAGTTTTGGTGAATCTATGGGAGGCGGTTAAGTCATGTCAAAAACCCAATCATTGTGTTGCATAGGACAAGTAGACCAAGGGTACACACCTTGCAACAATCCCCCTTAATGCAAGTGAGGGGTTTGAACCTGAGACCTAGGCTTTGATACCTCTTGTTAGAAATGTGGTTATCATTGCACAAAAAGATCAACCTATTAATTCTTGATACAACCAAAAGTTTTAATGAATTCACTGGAGGTGGTTAAGCCATGTCACAAACCTGAGCATTGTGTTGTACAACACAAGGAGACCAAGAGCGCACACCTTGCAAAAAATATTTCTTCCCTTTGTATGAGTTTTCCATATATTCCTTTTACAACCTTTTATTTTGCATATGCTTCCTAGTCCATTATGTTTCTTATAACCCACTCATTTAATTCGTCCAATTGCATTTCAACTTCATTTTTGAATATATTCTTAAAGTGAGTTCTATTTTTTGGGATTAAGATGTTTCAACCTTAGAGTCAGAACATGTATTAATATTTGATTATTTTATTAATTATATCCTAAGCGTTATCTTACTGAGTTGCTATATCACTTTGTGGGACCCAATTGTGATTTGGCTTCCTAAATGTGTGGTAAGGATCATGATATTGTGTCACTTGTCACTTGGCCACTTGAATCTTGGGTAGAGAAATTTATAAGTGTATGCACCAAAAAATGGATTACGCTTGCGGTGTCATACTTTAACATGTTTGTGTTACCTTATTTTAGGGTTTTTGCATTTACTAACACTTCTTCTATGTTGCACATTTGGTCTTTATCATTTGTCAACATTGTGTCATTCTTCTTCATTATTTTCCTATTCAATCCCACTTTCTCGAATTGGACTTTGTCTTTTTTATGTCAATCTGAATTCACAATATGTGATCATGATCAATCTTTTATATCAATTGGAGATTATTTTAATCTTAATCAGTGTCGATTAGTGTTTTATCTTCAATCATTATCATTCTCAATATCAATCCTCTTTCAATCAATTATCAATCAATCAATCTAGATCAATTTCAATCATTTTCAATCATTTTCAATCATTATCAATCTTGATCGATTCGTCATTGATCTCTATCAATTTTCAATCATTGTCATCATCAATCCTTGATCAATCTTTGATTGATTCATCATTGATCTTTATCAAATAAGTCTTTGTCAGTCTTTATCAAATTAATCATTGTCAATTTTGATTGATTTGTCATCAGTCTTGTCCTTATTAATTTAATCAATGTTTTGGTCCTCATCAATTATTTCGTTGATCATGTTCATCATCATTCATTCATCTTGACATGGCATCATTTCACCTAATTCATTTCCCTTTTTCCACCTAGTAATAATTCTTTAATTATTTCTCCCTTTCTTAACTAATTTGTTTTAGGACTTATGAATTAGTTCATTGTCCTAATTTTCCTTTTTCTATTTTACAATTAAATATAATTTATTTAATTGTCTAATTATGAGATTTGTGGGAGAAATTAATAAGTGAAATATTTATTAATTCTCCCCATATCTCTCTCCCACTTTTTCCTCTATTTTGTCATAACTTTCTATGACACCATTTTTTTGTCATTCTCCTCTTTTCTAGCTTCCCTCCTCTTTTCTACTCTTCATCTTTCTTCATTTTTGAATGACAATTTTCCCTCCATAATTTTCTCTCAATCAGCCCTAATTGTGCTTCATACAAATCAATCTTCACCATCCATTTCATTCGATCTCATCCATCCATTATGCTTATCGAAAGTCTACAAAGTAAGGGTCTCTTCCTCATTTTCAATAACCATATTTCAAGTATCCTTACTTCACCATTGCTATCATTTTTCCATTATCTTGTCATCGTCTTGCTTTCAATACTCTTGCATTTGTTTTTGAGAGCCACATACATTTGAAGGAGAAAGAAAGACAATGGAAGGGAATGGAAGAAATGCTCGTATTGGTTTGCGTTTACTTTAAGTATTTTGTTTTCGTACTTCTATTGATTTTGATTAGGGTTATTTTCATGATATTTGCTTTTGTGGTTGGATTTATGATGTCATGATACTTTTACCAAATTCCTAATCCACAATAAGATTCCTAGGTGATGCACTTTGGTGACATGCGTCCTTGTATGTTGAGTTTACACTTGGCAGGATTTGGAAATTACTATATCGGGACTAAAGAGTCATGAAAAGTTAATGTTTGGCAATTTATATTTATTATTGAATTCTTTTTAGTAGTTAACTTTGTCCATAGTGGATGCATAATTATGGATTTGGTAGTTTCTATGTAAGTAGTCTAATGAATATGGAAAGTTACCATTATGGAAGGACAAGTGTTAGTGGTTTGGAAAATGTTATTTTCAATGTGTCAAGAATATGGAAACTTGTTGTTTTGGACATCACTTGACTACCTAGGCATGGGAGATGGTTTTGGAAACCATGTATTCCTACCTTCATATGTGAGCTCTATAAATATGTTAGCGCCTTAGTTTTTGATTAAGCAAAAACAGGTTTTGAGGGGACCCAAAACCCCTTACATTATAGACCAAGGATAAAGCACTAAAGCATCAAAACCAGAACGAAGACATAAAGACAATAGAGGTTGCAACATATAGATACAACATAGACCCAACAATCAAAGAAAAGACAAAAAAAAGCTAAGGAGGAATTGGAAACAACAACAACAAAAAGAAACAAAGACCAGCTACATAAATTTTTTTTAAGGCATCAGAGGCCTCTTTCTCCAGCATTAGCATAGCTTTAGCAGCTTCCTTGAGGTCAAGAAGATCCTATGGGATGGAATCCACCACAACCTTAGAGCTTTGTCTGGTCTGTCTTGAGGTTCGGGGAGTATCCTTAGTAGTGGTAACCCCGACATCCTTCTCCAAATCCACAAAGTTTCTTTCATTATGCATCTTCTCTAGTCTAGTAACCAACGTATTAATATTGGTAGCAGACACCCTCAGCATAGATACATTGTTCTCCATAATCATCTTGAGAGCCTCCTCAATTTTCTGCATCTTCTTATTAACCTCTTCAATCTTTTCATCATATCTTCCCCTAAAAGACTCAATGGCCTCCCCATTTTTCTTGAGGCACTCCAACATCATACTTTTTTCACTCTCTTTCCACATAGCACATTCATTGGTCTCAGAGATGGGACCTTTCCCCTTTTTCTTGTTATTCTCCTGGTTCTCTTTCTCCACAACCTCTTGAACCCCTTCTACCTTAGCAATGATAGCCCTCTGCTTCAACTGCAGACTCTTGATTTTATGGAACACCCAACACTGAAACCTATACAAATCAATCGATGAGCTTCTAGCTGTGCCCATAATATTGAGCATAGGTACTGGCTTATCCTGCAAGTCCTGGGAATCCAAATCCATAGGTTTCGACTCCTGGTCTTCAGAGATATGAGGGGGCAAGTCACCCCCAACTTTAGAATCAGATAAAATGATTTTGATACCTTTCCCCCTTAGTTTTCACCTTCTAAGTGGTAATGTCCTCCCCTGAGTGTTCTTCATTCTCCTTCTCGAGGATCCTAACCCTCCTCTTTTGGGGGGGGGAGGCATCGACCTCTTCCTCAAAGGCATAATCCTCAAAACCCTCACTAGGAATGTAATCCCTATCATTATCTTGCACATTAGCTTGCAATCTGTTAGCTCAAGCTTCACAATACTCAAAAATCAACAAAATAAGCCCTTAATGAGCCAAAGGTCTTGACTTAGGGTTCTTAATGTAGTCCCCCAGACTATCATTAAGAGAACAAGCCAGATAGTAAGGAAAATAAACCTTAATCCCATGTCTAAAGTGATTAAGGAGAACAAAGTGGTAACTGTAAACTTTTGAAAACCTCCCATCAACCAAGACATACTCCATAATAACTTTGAGCATTTTGCGCCAGAAACTCTTTACCCGATAGGGGGAAATGTGGGTTTTGTAGAGTTTGACAAGCTTCTCCTTCTTAGCATCTTCCTTCAGGAACATCTTAACAACGTTATCAGAGAGCTTTCTATCTCTGAAAAAATTAGCACCCTCCGTTGATAAGCTAGTAACCTCCACCACCAACTTTTCGTCCACCTTCACATTTTGCCCAAAAAGAGTAACTTTCTTTTTATTCCAACCCCTTACAAAAAACTTGGAGATATGATCCTTTTTTTCATGTAATTTCTCCATATACTCGGTTAACCCACCTTTCTACAATCTTCTCCACACTTCGCTCGATTTTCCATCCTTCATAGCTAGGTGGTTCATTCCTGTTAATATTACCCCCCATTGTGTCTGCAGACCCAACAATTCCTCCCACGCCAAAGTGAAAAATACCTCTGCAAAGACACTAGAGAAATGCAGAACTCAAACATATACCACAAAAATTCACCCACAACACATACGGAATAAGCCAGCTCACATCACCTAGAAACTTCCTGCAATCAAAACCATCATTTATAATACAATTTGATTTTTGAGCAATCATGAGATTATAAAGGAATGGCATTTCCATTAATACGATCATAATACAATTTCTCTTTGGCCTCCAATAACAGATTACTTTCGTCTTGCCAAATAATAGGGGCCGCTAAATCAACTCCAATGTTAGCAAAAGTGTCTACCCCTTTATTTGTATCCCTATAAGTGTGAGTGATTACACACCTATCCAAACCTTCAATAATTTTAAGGGTGCTATTTATAATGTTATTAATTTCCCCAAAAGGGTTTCGCCGACCCATTGAGGCAATTAATAATATTTAAAGAATCTCCTTCTATCCACACTTTTTTCAACTTTAATTTTTTAATAATTTTAAGAGTTTCCAAAACTCCCATAGCTTCAGCTTTGTGATTAGTCTGAACTCCCAGTGGAAGAGCCATAACAGCAATGCAAAGACCATTAGAGTCTCTAATCACTCCGCCACTCCCAACCATCCTAGGGTTCCCCTTAGCTGCCCCACCAAAATTGGCTTTCACCCAACCCTTAGGAGGGTAGTTCTAGACAACTCTTTCTCTAGTCTTCTTAGCTTTAAACTTACTAATGTCAAGCTCTAACCCCCAATCCTTAGAAATGTACCTATCCTCCTCACAAACGTATGAAGAGGGAAGGTGGATGAAATTGCTGCCATTTAACTTCATATTTTCTCTGATAGACATGCAGATCTTACCAAAAACAATTTCAGCTATACAAGATGACTATATCTCATTATTTCTCTCCTTCCAAACATGCCAGGTAACATAAGAAAAAATCATGGACCAAATAATTTTGATAATGGGATTCAAAGAGGGGCACTTCCACTGAAAAAAATTCTTCCACCTTATATGGAAAAACCCAAACAATCTTCCACTTTTGCAAAATCTTGTCCCTAATCTTTGCAGTGAAAGGGCAGTGCAAGGAAAGATGAGAGACAAATTTGTCAGCATTAACACATAAATAACACATGTTCGGGATCAACAATCCTCTCTTAATTAGGTTGTCTATAGTGAGAATTTTATTTTGGAGCAAAAGCCGGAAAAATATGTTAACTTTAGGGGGTAAGGTTTTTAAACCAAGCCCTGGCCCAAACAGGGGGTGGGGAGGGGGAGAAACCATCGTTCTAATAGCAAAAGCCACTGAGAAGGAGCCAGTCAGAGTCAACTTCCAAATGAATTGATCTTCATAGGAGGGATTCGTAAATAGAGACAACAACGCCTATTGGATTGGAGAAAAGACAACATTAATATCCTCCAGTCTAACCCAAGAGGAATTATGCCAATAGTCAGAAACAAAGGATCCAAATATTGCCTTACATAAATTGATAAAAGGCAATATATCAAGGCACAAGCAAAGGGGTTCCTCAAAAATCCAAGCAGCTTCCCAAAATATGATACTAGAACCTTTACCCAAAACCCAACCAACTCCAACTTCAGCCACCTTTTTAGTTTTGAGAATGTTGTTCCAAATGAAGGATCCATTTGGGAAATCATTGGATTGAAAGAAAGACACCATATTAGGGGCTCCATGAAGGTATTTGCTAAACCAAACCGAATTCCAATCATTCCTTTCTCCATAAGTCCTCCAAACTTGTTTGGCTAGTGCCTTAGTTATTTTCATGTGACACTTTGGTTATTTTTTGAGACGTCATTATGCTGCTGGAATTACTCTTGAATTCTCTATTATCGTATCTACCCCTAAAGAGAATTAGCTATGTGAATTGTATTGTAATCTTTGTACTGTAATATAATTGAGCTTTTTGTTCTAGAGTGTGTGTTTTTTTCCATAAGGGTTTTCCCACATAAATATGGTGTTTGTGTTTATCTATTTGAACCTAATATTGCTTATGAGCATTTAATCTGTAACTAATTAAAGGGTTTGTAAAAAATATTTTGCATTCACTCTCCTATTATATTTAACATTTGGAACTATTATTTTGCACTTGGCTTCCTTATACTATTCCATTCCTCAAGCTTTCCTTTCAAGTATATTAGTTTCTTGAAGACTCTAAAAGTTTGGTTTCATATATTTTAGGGGCTTTTATCCCCCATTTGGCTACCTTGTTTTTCTATATTTGGATCTATAAGACACTTTTATTTTTCAAATTTAAAAGAGCATCTTGGAGGATGCAATGTAATGAGATTTGCACTAGAAAGTGGACAGATGCAGTTAGAGAGATATTTTTTAATTTACTTTTGAATAGAAATTTGGACCAGTCCACACCAATAAGGAACCAATCAATCCTTTCCACAATAATGAAACCTCACACATGCTCATTTGTCCATGTAAAAACTCTGTTTGAAGTTGAGATATCAACAAGGGAGGTGTCGTCAATAAAGTCTTAAAAATATCTCTGATATTGTGTACATTTTAGGCTTCTTCCTATTTTTTTCGTTATTGCTAGCTTTTGCATTTAAGGCCCTACCAATGATAGAGATCTTGTTATGCCTAGCATATCTATTTCCCCATTTGGTTTCCTTGAGTCAAAATATGGCCCCCCTTTTTTAGTTTCTTTCTTCTCTTTTTGGTGTCGACCTCGGAACTTTGGAATCCCAGAGTCCCAAGGTCCCTTTTGTTTTTACCTCGAAACTCCGGAGTCCTGGAGCCCCGAGGTTCTTTTTGGTTTTACCTAGGAACTCCGGAGTCCCGGAGTCTCGAGGTTTCTTTTTTGGTTTCGCCTTGAAACTCTGGAGTCTCGAAGTCCCAAGGTTTGTTTTGGGTTTCTCCTCGGAACTCTGGAATCCCAGAGTCTCGAGGTTCCTTGTTGTTCTGACCTCAGAGCTCCAGAGTCCCGAGGTCTTGGGTCTTTCAACCTCGGAACTCCGGAGTTCCGGAGTCCCAAGGTTGCTTTTTTTTTCCTTCGTTCCACCTCAGAACCCCAGATCCCCGGAATCCTGGGGTCGTGTTTATGGTTTTTGTACGGAAGGGTTTTGGGAGGCTATATATATGAGATTATGAACTTTTTGAGTTCATTTGTGCCTTCAGAGTTTCTCCTCCCTAGCTCCAAGCCGCGAACCTCCGGACTCCCACGCTCTTTTTCTTGGCATCCGTTTGATTTTTGATTCACCAGGTTGGTGAATTAGTTTTCTCTCCTTGTGTTTTTCTTGGTTTGATGTCTTTTTGTGTTTTTGTCCTTTTTGTTCTTTTTGGTTTTTGTTGTTTATGGGCGTGCCCTAGCAATCCACCCTGGATCCCCGGAGTTCCGAGTTTCATGTTGCAATCCACCCCGGAACCCCGGATCCCCGGAGTTCCAAGTTTCTTGTTCCATCCCAACCCGGAACCCCGGATCCCCGGAGTTCCGATTTTTTCCTTCCATCCCTCCCCGAATCCCCGGAGTTCTGGGTTTTGCCTTCCAAATCTGGAGCCTGGAACCCCGGAACCCTAGAGTTACAAGCCCTTTTCCTTTTTTGCTTGCTCCAAGACCCCAGAACCCCGAAGTCCCAAAGTGGATCAAGAATTATGTTTAATATTGAGGGCTAAAATTTGTGCTTTGCCTACAGGTTACAGTGGTTAGATGGACTCATCCACCAACAAGAGAGGTAAAGAAATTGACAGACTTCCAACCACCATGAAGTACCAATATCAAGGACAGGTTCATGTTTCGAAACTAGACGATCAAATTAGATGGGTCATAGACACCGAAGTGGGACACAAAGAGATTGGGGATATTGCAACCCAGTTAGATAAACCTAACCTAGATTCTCTCCACCGAAGAATAAAGAAGTCGGGTCTTGTGGAAGCTATTGTATTCCTGCGGTTCCTTCAAGCAAATGAGTTTATAATGACCATCACTCCATTCTACAATCCAGAGACAAGAAAGTGTATGGATGCACATGGAAAAAATGTTATTGACTTGTCACCAGATATGCTAGGGTTCGTCTTTGGAATCCCGACTAGGGAAGAGGCATTCTTATTAACAGAAGAAGAGGCCTTGAAAACATGGAACGAGAAGGTGTCAGCTAGCAAAAGACACATGAATACCAACTAGTTGGAAGAGGAGAGGAAAACAGGGCTCAAGGCTACAGAGATCCTGAGGGCAAACTTCAAAGAGCCTCAGAGGGACTTGATCATCATGCTCAGCAGGGCCTTTGGCAAGCCTGACTGCAAGCATTTCCACCCTTGGATGTTCCAATTTATGAGTACCATATTGATAGGAAAGCGATACTTTGATTGGCCGCAAATCCTTTTGGATAACATTTGTAAGCAGATGAAGGAGGTGCAGCACACCCAGAAATTCTTTTTCACATCCTATGTCATTTGGGTAGCTACCAGAGCCGGAAAGTTTCCAGGCCTACAAGTAGAAGGACAACTAGGAGAGAAGGAGGGGTAGAAGAAAATATGGGAATATTATTCCCAGCTCACTCTAACAAATGCAAAGACACACTTTAAGAGGGTTAATGATGCTTTCATCTTCCCTATAATCATTAAGTTGACTGGAGATGCAGGATATCGGATAAGCCCAGAAGCCATGGCTATCATCCGGGAGTGGGAGTGTTGGTTCATCCAAAACCCACATTCCACTTACATCAGAGTTAGTGGGTTCACAGGGAATCCAATGTTGCTGCCTCGTTATTGCAACGATAGGGTAATCTTGCTGGAATATGTGAGACAACTTCTTGGTCTCCAATCACTACTATCTTCTAAACATAAAATAGGTATTGACTTCTCGGTGTCCATTGGGTACTTCGCTTGTTCTAAAATACAAGTGGCAAAATTGGCCAAGCAAGAGCTTCAAGATTTGAACCTGAAAGAATATAATCATATTAGGGAATTTTGTGATCCCTACGGGAAACTTAAGCAAGCTATGCCTAAGGCATATGAGGGGCATAGGCCCAGCTTGGAAGACTTTTGGGCCAACTTGTAGGATAGTTTTGAAGTCAGCGAGAAGAATTACAATAGGTTGTCCGTGCCGCAGGTTAAAGACTTTGGTATCGAGACTAACCTCCCTAAATACCTAAGGGATGATGGAGAGTTACTCGATCCAATTTATAAGGAGTCAGGGATAGACAAGAGGCCCCTCTCCCCAGTGAAATGGTCTGCAAGCAAAGATACAGATATGGAGAAGGTCTCCCAAGTAGTCATCAATAGGACTAAGCAATGGTTAAGCCAAAGGGTCAGACCCAGTGCATCAAAAACAAAACAAAAAGAATCCACCTTATGGGTGCCGCAGTCAAGAGGCCATAAAGAGTATGCTTGAAAAATGAGGTCAGCTTCACAACATAATACCTCCACTAACCCAGGTGAGGAGGACAAGCCTCAGGAAAGCACTGAGGACTTGCTAAAGAAACTCCAAGAAAAGATGAAGGAGTTTGAACTACTAAAGAAGGCTGCAGACCTAGGGTGACCGATGGGCTAGGCGTCGTTCCACTTGCTAGAGTTCTCCCACCAAGGACTGCTATAGGCCACACTGGAGGAGAAGATACTCAAGAACAAGAAGAGAATCTAGAAGCCACCAAGGAGGTACCTGCTCAACCACCCTCCATAGGTACAACAAGTCCTTCAGGCACCGCTGCTCCTGCACCACCATTTGTTAATGTATCCACAGGGCAGCCCGGAGTGCAAGCTTTTACATCCACTACTGAAAAAGTGAAAATTAGAAACGTCGAGTCTAACTCTGACCAGGAGGAAGAGGATCTTGACCAACAACAGCCTCTAGGTAGTGAGCAAGAAGGAGGTGAAGCAGAGGATATCCTGAATGAAAGGTTGATTCTAACTCCTCAAGACCAAGAAGACTTGCTTAAGGATATAGAAGTCGGGCAAACAGAGATGGACCTAGGGAATGAAGAAATGGCATTCAATGAGGAAGTTAGTGGTAAGCTAGGAGAGTTACACAAACAACAAGCTCTCCAAGGTAACTTAGCTCACCAAATTTCATCATTTCAGGTTCCTGGCCAAATGGGAGCTGAAGCAGAGGTGCAAGTAGAAGAGCAGGCAGAGGTGCATGTAATAACTGCTGAGATTGTATCACATCAAGGTGATAAAGCTGAGGATATACCAGAATGGTTAGAATTTACCTTTGAGAAGAAAAAGAGAAAAGAAGAGCTTCCCAAGGTTACTCTAGAACAAGAAATCACCGAGGAACCACCAAAGATTAAGAAGTTGAAGACGGTTCACCACCTGTCAAAAACTAGTTCCGGTGAAGTGATTGCAAATGTGGCGGTTCCATCGTAGGATGAAGGACAAGCTTCTCCCAAATACCAAGTATCACAGGTAAACCTAGGTAAGAAGACCAAGTGGGGAGAGTTAGATACCTTGGAGCTAGCCACAAACCTTGTCAGAGGGCACGTGGAAAAGGAGCATAGTTCAAATGTAGAACTTAAAGCGCAGTTTGGGCAGTATAAACATCTCTTGGTAGAAATGTGCAAACCTTTGGACTCCTATAGGACAGATGACCTACTGTAATGCCCATACCCTAGTCAGACTTTTGAAAACCCGTTTAACCTTGATTGACTTCCTATGTGGCATTCTTGCATGGTAGATTAACCGATATGCAATGTGTAGTTTAGATAATATAAATAAATTGTGCATACTTATTATTGTGCTTTTGCATCGATTTTCGTGTAAATGTAATTGATTCCTAACCCTTGAGATAAATCTTGAGCTAACGCCTTCATTGAATATGTATATGTATATGCATGCTTGTATGAATTCATGGGTGCAGGGGATTGCAGGTACAATATCGCTTAGGGCAAGGTTCATCTCCTTTGGAATTTGCAAGGTTGAGTATGCTCGTTCATCTTTTGAATTCGGATTTAGTGGTCATATAACTCTCATCTTGCCTTAGCCATGGTTAGGTGAGCATCGTGTGTGGATTCGTGGGGCTTGCTTTTCATTGGGATGCGGGTCGAGAGATTTGGAGGACTTCCTCGATTTGCGTGCCTTGCGCGAGGTAAGCGAGGTTTGTTATCCTAAGTATTAAATTCAAAATTTATGAGTAGACGAGCACATTAGAAATTTAGAAATTTAAACTGGGTAGCTTCCTTTATATGATTAATCACTAATTTAAGAGATCGCTTTAAATTATTATTGTAGCAAGCTTAAGGTAATTAACTGGGGATTAGCGTGCTCATTTACACAGTCGAAACATTTACGCATATGTAGTTGGGAAATTAGAATAAATAAGACTCTTGCATTAGATCGGTCATTTATTTTAAAATGTGTCGCTTTATTTTGTTGTAGCGAGTTAATTCAATAGTTAATTCTAATAGCTACGATTTTAATAAATTATGCGTTTTGGAAAGGAAAAATTTAAAAGTCAATTGAGAAATAGAAATAAATTAATCATTTTCGCATGTTGGGGGAAAAAGGGTAAATTTTATTATTTAAAAGAAATTAGTTCCATTTTACTTGTAAAGTGGATATAGTATAAAAGTTTGATTTTTAGAAAATTAAATTAATCAAATGCCTTATCCGGGTCAATAGTTTCGAAATATAAATGTAGGCCTAAATCGATATTGAGAAATTAAAAATTTAAAACTCAAAAAGAAATAGAAGCACTTTAATTTTAATAAGGAAAACAAATAAGATGTAAGAGAGAATGGAAATGAAAGACTCCTATTTTGATTTTCATCTATTTTATTTTTAAAATAAAATGCCTAAATTCGAAATTAAAAATTAGGGCAAAATTAGGGTTCTCTTTTTAACCTAGTTTGTAAGCATTTTTGGGGGTTCTTTTTTGGGCTTGTGAGTTTTTTGGGAAAAATGGAGGGATTTGCATTGTAGCAGCAGATTGGGGAAGCTCTTCATCAAGAATCATACTCGGAATTTGCACTATGAGGTAGGATTCGAATCCACTACCTTATTTATTTGTTGAATACAAAAAAAAAATAGTCTTATCCATGAATGATTTGGGGTTAGTTTTCAGTTTACTCTCAAAACTTGATTGTTCTTGAAACAAATCCTTATTCTTAATGGATTCTGTGATTTTAAACTTGGAAGGAAACATAATACCCATAATGGAGATTTTGGCATAAACCTGGAAAAAAATTCATTTATGGCTGTGACTGTATTTGTTCTTTTTCAAAATGGTTTCATTTATGGCTGTGACTGTGTATGCTTTATTTTTCTCAGAATTTGTTCATGGCGTTTAAGCTTTAAACTGTGATTTTATTTCAAAAAATTTATTAAGATGAAAGCACAAAAGAAATATTCAAAAAAATAGGAAAACACAAAAAAGGGGGGGAGAAATGTTATCGGGTTAGGGTTTGGCGTCGCCGCCGCCGCCCCTCCCCCCTTCCCCATTACTTCCCTCGCACCAAGTGTTTCGTGGCTCGCAGGAGAAGTGTTTCGTGGCTCGCAGGAGTTCCCTGTGACCACAGTGGGCCGCAGGGAGTCCCTGCGTCCACCGTGGGCCGCAGGGTAAGACCTGCGAACCACGGTGTCCGCAGGGAATGCCCTGCGTCCACGGTGGCTCGCAGGGAAACCCTGCGGCTACCGTGGGTAGCGCCTCTCCTTTAACTTGAACTTTTAAGCGATTTTTTTTTATTGTTTCATGTTAGTTTTAAAAAAAAAAAAATCGATTTAGTATTAAAAGAATAATAAAATGCAAGAATTGTGCGTAGTAATATTTAGGTTATAAAAAAAAAGGAGAATTCTGGTAGAAAGGACCAGTGTATTGGAAAGTAGTTTTATTCAATTTTTATTTCGCTAAATTATGTTTATATATATATATATATATATATATATATATATATATATATATATATATATTAAATACGAAGTTGGTGTTTATATAAATTTGTGGATTTAATTAAGAAATAACATTTTAATTAGTCATGTATTGTTAAAGTTATTTTGATCACGATTAATTTTGGAACCCAATATAATCGGAAAGTATACTTGGCGAAGAGGTTAAATATTGACTGCTTTGAAGACCCTTGAAATAAAACACCATTGCTATCGTCATAAAATATATCATAATAAGACGTCGTTCTTCTTTTAAATAGATTTTATATCGTATAATGTTACAAATGAAAACTAAAGTATAGGGGAGTATGAAATTTGCATCGAAATTATTTTCGTATATTTTGTACTTACTTCGTCAGTATGTTAGTAGTATGCATGAAAATTGGATATCGTATCGATTTAAAAGGGAAAATGTTGTAAGTATAAGTTCCATAATTGCCTGGTTTGGGGTGGCGTCATACCTTGGTGTATTTGTTTTTCAGACCTTGTCATCTAGATAATTGTGTCGGTCATATCCGGAATGTGCCCTAGTCAAAATATCGTCAGTCATTAGAACTTGTAATTTGCTTGAAGAGTTTCAGTTGGAGCCACTCTAGAAGGGACCATTATGTAAAACCCGAAGGAGGTGTCTATTGTTTATTGATTGTATTCGCCTAAGTGGCAAAATGTAAAGACTTATAAATCATGTATTCCTAATGATATAATACAAAAAGGGGTCTTGCGGTTGAGCAGACCCGGAGATGTAACCCATCCGGGGTGAACTCCGAGATCATATCTGTGTTATGCGATGTTTATAGCGTGCTTTGTTTTATGTTTTTTTTATATTATCATGAATGGTTGTATTCTTGCATGAGTGTATGGTGAAAATTTAATGAATTCAAATTTAAGTGCATAACATTATTCATTTGGTTAAATGTAGTTGTTTAAGTTCATAAAACGTTGTGCATTATGAATACGGCAAAGTATTTAAATATTGAAATTAAAGTTGTGGAAAAAGTAATTTGATAATGTTAAATTAAATTGTAGTAGTGGAAAGAATCTTGCTGGAATACTTTATTGGGTTAACTTGATATTAAGTATATAAATGGAATAAATGCAAAAAGGAAACAAAGTTAAAGTTTATGTCACAAACTCGTAGATTGAGATCTAGAAGATGAACACCATATACATAACTATCTTCTATCTTAGAAAATGAATCACGCCATGTCAATTATGTTTCATTGCATTGAACGAATTTGATAAGTTATTTTCATGTTTTAATCCTAACAATAATCCTCACCAGATTTATTTTATAATTGGGCGAACTCAATTAGACATCCTTATTCTAATCTTTATAAAAGGAATCCCTCATGATTGCTAAAGTTGATCTAAGATGGGAAATAATTGATTTGTTGATAAAACGTAAAATCTTAGTAAGAGCATCTCCATCTTATTAATTTCATCAAACAAAAAAAAAGAGATATGAAATAAGATAATTGTATTTTAATCTTAATAGAAGAACGTCATTAAGATCTTATTACTCTAATCTTGAATGATCAATGTCATCTAGTTAACGATACTTTAATTTAAAGGATGTTTTCCGTTGTCCTAATGCATATCCTTCTTAATGAAGTTAATCCATTTATTTGCAATTATTAAAACTTCAAATGAATCCCATGGCTACTCACATTATACCTTTCATAAAAGAAATTCAACTCATTAGTTGGTTATGTATGAAAACAAAGGAAGAGACCTCACTCTACTCATGGAAGTTTAGTCCTTAAGAAACGAATTTATCTTATTAATCATACTGTTTAATATTTTAAAAGAGATATCACATGTGGGTGAATATTTTAAGATCAAATGAAGGAATCCTCACTGTACTAATCGTAGTTTAACCTTAAAGGAATGAATCTCAAAAGGCATATTTTTAAACATTAAAGGATGAAATCAACTGTGAATGGATACCACAAAACCAAGGAATGAACTTCATCATATTAAACACATGAACCCTTTCGGGGGCCTCTTAATGTAATCATGAATTAAAGTGCAATGAATAAATAACTTCTCAATGGCCTCCTAACCGCCTAAAGTAAATGAACGCCTCCTAAAAATTTTAAGATGTCATATCTTTGAACACAAATGTAATTAAGAGCTAGGCATTATCTCGCAATTATGTTATCCAGTTTAATGGATCTAATGACGAAAGTTGAGTTAGGTGTAAGCTTATGTAATCGCGTTGGGAAACTCCTTAGGATTGTTTTAGCCTTCCGCTGTGTTATCTAGTTATAGATAACTTTGAGATAACTTCAACTTATCTTATTATTGTAACTTTTCATTAACGCTCTTAATTATTATTTTTTAAAAAAAAAATTTACACTCTAATTGAGTGTTTTTAACTTGAACCCTTAGGGGTTTCCTGGCGGGCATTACACCTACCTTCAACCTCATCCTTGCCAGAAGGAGATGTAAAGGCACTATTAGAGGTGAGACGAGTAGTTGCGGCCGCTAAGTCTTGGACTCAAATGAATGCAGCCAAAATTAGGTTGTTTTTATAGGACACAATGGAAATATACCGTAAAGCAGTACAGGCGGGTGGAGATTTGGCAACCTGTTCCATACACTGGGAATGGAAGGAAAACACCTTTAGTAAACAGCTCCGAATTTTGAAGAAGATACTACAGTTAGGAGAGGAGCTAATAATAAAAGAAGATCTCTTGGGAGGAGATAGTTGTGAGAATTTACAGTCCTATATTTACATTTTGGAGATGAAGGTAGAGATGTATCAGCAATATGTCAAGGAGATGACTAATATTAGGGACCCTCTTCTCAGAGAGATTTTGTCATATGAAGATTTTGTAACGAATATACTAGGGCCTTTTGGCCTCGGAATGGTGGATACTGGAATAATGGAGTAAGCAATGGGATGCATATGAGGCACAAAACTTAGGACCCGCTACCCAGTTCGATGCTGCCCTTATGGATAGATACACACAACTGATTACTCAGTATTAGGAGGTGGCATATACGGTAAAGGAATTAGAGGAGCAAGGAGTACATGCAGAGGAGACTTTGAAGAAGTATAAATTTAGAATTAAGCATGTAGCTAACCCGCCAGTTCAAGCAGTTGCATGCATAATTGAAAATTATAAGGCATTTACCAAGAAATTAAAAAAAAAGCTAGGCACACAATTGCTAAAGATAGCAAAGCTTTTTTTTTCTTGGTTTTGAAACTGCTCTTCTTACTCAAAGTTCCAATTTTGAAAATCCTGCATGATTACAAAAACGTGGCTCACCCAGCATGGTCTTCGTAGTGCTCATGCAGCGTCCGTTTCGTAGTTGTTAAGTGGAGTGTCCAGGTAGAAACTTGCAAGTTAACTACGACTCCTAATTTTTAGTTCTTAATTTAGGGTAGAATTATTTCCTAAACAATAGGGTGAAAAACTTCTATAAATTGAGAAGTTGAATTCATTTGTAGGGGTCCCCAAATTGATGATTTGTGGCCCACTTAGATATTTTAGAGATTTTTGCAGATTGTTAAGAAGTTTGAGTTATTTTTGCTATACATTCATGGAGATTAATACAAAAAGCAACTTGTAAATTGCCTGATTTACATCTATATTCTACCAATTTGTTTTGTGTAATTGGTAACGTCTATTATTTTGAGTTAGCAACGTGGTAATCCTTTTTGCCTATTATGATATGAACCATATTGCGCACGTCAATGGTGTATGGGAATTACTGTGATAGGCCATATTGTTGATGATTTTATGTCCACAAATTTGTGAAATTGATGATTTTTGCAGGTTTTATGGAAGTCCGTTGTTGAATGCTAACTTGGATAATATTTGATAATTGCTCAAATTGCAGGGAACTAATTGAATAGTTTATTGAGTTGTCATTGTATTTATTTTCATTGTTATTTTTTTGTTTCCCTTACGCTATGCATTTTTATTTCCCCAGAGAGTCTTAAATCATAAAATACAAAAAAAAAGGAAGTACAATTGTTCGTAAACGAGTGAGATTTAGTTCTAACCAGTAGGCCCCTTTACAGGTATAACCACATCAAACATTGAGTTATCCATCACCGTCGAGACCCGACTACAGAGACCTCGGGGTAGTGAGTTCTTCCGAACCCGTTACTTTTCAGGAGAGGTGGTGAGTGTTTGCATAAACTACCTGACTGTTGGTGGGTGTGTCAAAACGCTCGTCAACAGATCTTATCTTGTAATTGTTGGATGAAAGCATTCAATTCTTTCCATACTTCTCTTTTTTAATATAACTCAATTAGAAGGGTTGAATTTGGCTTTACATGATTGTGATTCCTTTGATTCTTAAATTACCTCTAGGTTTATTCTATATAGATTCCATAATAGAGCTATACCCCTTGATGAAATATAAGAAGGGAAGGAAATTTCATGCCATAATTTTCATTTTTCTTGTAGTTTTCCAAAATCTTTTAAGCATATATTGGTTTCTTGCATCATTTAAATATTGGGTTTTCTCAAATATATTTTTTGATTGAGCATGTGTTGTTTTTCGAAGGCATTCATGCCTTTGACATTCCACATTAGGAGATTCATTACTCCTCAAGAAGGGTGATTCTCTTCATGGATCTCATAGTCCTCCTCCCTTGAGTTAGTTTCCAACTCTTTCTCTAGCTGGTTGTCCTCTCCCATTAATTCCTCCATTGTAGGGATTTTCTCCTTATTTTTGTTTGATTGGATTCTAAAGATCTCCAGATACTAAGTTTCAAATGAGGATTTTTTAATATCGTCTCTCTTTGCTTGATTTCTTCAACCATTCTTTCTTGAGAAGTAGTGACCCCCATTATAACATTCCCAAAACCCTCCATTTCAAAGATTGCAACATCTCCCAACTCTGCTAGTCACTCTTAATCACTCCCTCTTACTTTTTATAATGGTACATGTTTTTTGCCTAGTTTCCTTTTTGATTGGCAATCCTTTGAGGAGTACCCTATGCTTGTACATATTTTACTTATGGTTAATGGAACATCCCTCTTGATTTTTTGCATCCAAATTTTGGAGTATAATATAATTTCAATCTCCTCTAAAAAATGGGATGGAAGACTCACCCTTATATAATATTTTGCATAAATACCAAAATCTCCTTCCTCAATTTTGTCAACCACCATTACAAATGACCCAATTATATTCCTATTTTTTAGGCAGTTTTAGGATCCCAATATTGCATTAACATGCTATACAATCTTAACCAAATTGGGGCATTATTGATTTATTTTCTGGCAGAGTTATAATTTGGCTCCCATTCATTCAAAAAGATTCTCAATCCATCCATTGTATAAGGTACCCCTTCTAAAATTTCCTCTTTCTTCTCTTGGATAGAGCATTCAATCATATTAAAACCCCTTTCTAGGGATCTCAAACCAATATTTTCTCTCCATTATTTTTAGCACGAGTGTATGATTTTTCCCTTTTGTAGGCCAATCATCCACCCATTTGATGAAAATGGTAAAATATTTTAATCAAGCAACTTCATTCCTCATTGCATCATAGTTTATAACATAAGAAATTGACCTTTCTAGGGGTTCAAAACCTAAAGGGTTTTTGTTGACACCTATGTCAATGGGTTTGTTGGTGCTTTTGATTGATTCCTCAAAGTCCTATAAAGATCAACCACTTCTTATACTTAAGTACTTTGGGAGATTGGTCAACAAACATGGAATGCAATTCCCTCTATACTTTAGGTTATGCAAAACCTAGGTGAGTTTTTCTAATAGAAATATAAAGGATGTTTAACAATTTCAAGCAGATACTACTTCAATGAATAAATACTCACACATTATGACAATAATTTATCATACACAACATGAAACAAGACAAAATTCCTTATATATCTCTAGGTCCAAGCATGAGAATGTGGAATAATTAAAAATAACTTAGACATTTCTTGAGATTTTTCATTTTGAGAAATTTTTTTGAACTTTGAAATGGGTTAATCTATGAGGACTAGTGCCTATTCACAATTACAAAGTTCCACAATCATGTAAGTTTCTCCAAAAACAACTTTAACAAATTTTAATGGATAATTGACATCTGTATGTGGGAAAAGTGGGTTGTTAGAATTTAAAATGTGAAAATTATGAGAAATACCAATCCACACACACACACAGGACTTCTTGATGCAAGCTATGGAGTAACGTGGTGTTACTCAGCTTCCCAAGGAGGGTCCCATGGTTCTCTATCTCACAATGTCCCTCAAACCAATGTTTTGCTCTCAGATTACTGAGCAAAATGGTTTAGGGATGGCAAATATGAGAACGAGAGAGATTTTAACTGTTTTTAATATGAGATGTGTTATAAGCTAGATGAGATGCTAGAAATGCAACAAACTAAATGGTAAGATGACGAGGTTAGTATGAATACTATCCTAGCATACTATATTTAATCTGTATTTGAACTAAAAATGATAATGAACTTATTCTAAACATGCATATTCATGATTAATTCTGATCTAAAGAGAGGCTAAATGAAGAGCATATATAAAATGAAAGCTTGAAACAATTTGAGCATAAGTGTGATGCTTCAAATTTGAAAGATGATTGTTAAGAATGGAGGAATGAGAGCTCTATTTATAGCACAAACAGGGCAATGGATGGTCAAGATTGAATGGCTTAATCAAGGGCCAAGTTTGAAAGTTGGGGATCCATGTGCACAATTGGCACCAATGAAATGATGACAAATGTCCACACCAGATTGGGTTGAAAGAAGAGGTTGGAGGCATTAAAGGCCTGAGGAGACCTCATGGTTATCTAAAGGCTAAGGGTCAAGTCTAAGTTAGGATTACCCACTGGATTAAGAGTTAATCCAAGGATAAACCTTTGTGCAAATGATTAAGAGATAATCATGGTCAAAGCATTAATAACCTGATGAGACCCTTGGGTTGGATAGAGGTTGAGTCAAAACAAATGTTTTAACCATGTGGGAGGGTTTGAAATAACCATTAATGGTTATTGGAGACTTTGGGGATTAAGTGGTTGAAGGTTGGAAGCCTTCAATGGTTTTCAAAGACTTTAGGGTTTTTGGTGGTTGAAGGTTGAAAACCTTCAATGGTTATCCAAGACTTTGGGCCATTTGAGAAGTGACCTCCCTTTGCTTAGGGATGTGACAAAGTTTAGATGAGGGTTAGGTTAATTAGAATCGATTAGAAGATTCTAGAAGGGGTTAGGAAGGGGTTTGGGATTTTGCAAGTGGATGAGGGGATAATAGGATTTAATTGAATTTATTTGATTTTCATTCAATTTGGTTGGAATTAAATAAATTTGATTTATTCAATTTAGGATAACTATTTAATTAAATTTGAATTTAATTAAAAGTGGCTAGGGGGATTTAATTGAATAAAATGATTTATTCATTAAATGGTATAGTGAATTTTATTTAAATAAATTGAGTAATTTACTTAATAAAATAGAAGAATGTGGATAATTTAATTAAATTGGATTTAATTAAATAGGGAAATGAACATAAAATATTCATTTAGGAATGTGGTCATTTTTATGCGTCTACATTTTGCCCCTCTTTGAAGTGACGTGTGTGCACATGTTAATTCAAAGAAAATGATGTGTTTTTGTGTTTTTATGATCAAATGCAATTTTTGTGTCGCTCTTTTGATTTGCCAATCGTGCCCCAGATTTGATGCGATGCTCCAGATTCGATGCGATGTGATGCCCCCTCGGGAGATGAATCAATATTTTTTTTGGTTGGAAAATTTCTGATTTAAACTGATGACGTTCGTATGATGTGTAGGATTTCATGCGTGTAGTTAGTGTGTAAATTGATTCATCTCCCGAAAAATTAAAAATGTTTTAGTATAGGGGAGACCGCGACCATATTACAGGCCCAGTTAGGTAACCCTAATTTCATTTTTCTCCTATAAAAAGGGAAAAGGGTTTGATTTGAATTCATTTGTGTTTGTTGACTTTGAAGAGAAGAGAATTTGCTCTGGAGAGAAAATGTCGATTCCTTACCACAGACACCGTTTCGAGCGCGTTCGGAGATATCGGAGACCTGCAGCGCATGGACCACCAGTAAGTCAACCCTATTGACCCTTTTTTGATTTTTGATTTTGTCGATTTTAGGTGTTTTTTGAATTTTTAAGTTCGGGCGTTGCGGTTTAGCGCATCTAAGGTAAACAGTAGCGCATACGCAATGAGATCTAGCGCATCGGTGTCAGATTTAGGGGCCACGTCCGAAAATATTTGGTAGCGCATAGGATTTTTAGGTTAGCGCGTAGACGGAAAACAGCGCATGTAAAGCCAATGTTAGCGCGTAAGGGAAACAGGATAGCGCATCACTTTGACCTAGCGCATAGGATGCATAGAAGTTCGCAGGAAGCCGGAGGGTTAGCGCGTGATCATAACCTAGCGCATAGGGTTTAACAGGTAGCGCTTAGGAAGATTAGATTAGCGCACAGAGTGTTTGTAGCGCATAGAATGAAAAGGCGAGCGCCTAGGGAGGATAGATTGGCGCGTAGATAGAGTCTAGCGCATAGGTTAGTTTAGGTAGCTCAATGGAGGAAAATAATAGCGCATAGACATGGTCTAGCGCATAGGGCAAATATATTAGCGCATAGGAAAAATAGCGTAGCGCGTAAATGGAATCTATCGCATACGATAAATAGGTTAGCGCGTAGGACAAACAGCCTAGCGCGTAGGTCTTTTTTAGCACATTTTATGTCTGTTTTAGCGCATCCAGGAAAAATTTGTGTTGTGGTCGATCTAAAATGTGGTGTTTTTGCATGTCTGTCATGTTTTTGATGCATGTATCCAATATGAGCATTTGTATAACTTGTTTTGATGTGAATGTTTCCAAGTTATGTATAGATATCAAGCTATTTGTGGGGATTAGAACATGATTTATTTTGTGTTATCTGTTTTAAGTTCAAAATGTATATGAAAGCCTGAGTTGTTTTACAAGCCGGTATGGGTTGGAAACTTGAGTTGTTTTACAAGTTTTGATATGGGTGGGAAACTTGAGTTGTTTTACAAGTTTGTGATTGTGGTACTTGAGTTGTTTTACAAGTTTTGATATGGTTTTTGAGAACTTGAGTTGTTTTACAAGTTGATATGAAATGATAGGTTTTTGAACTTGATGTAGATGAGCAAATTTGTTTCATGTATTTGATGTGAGTTGTATTTTGATATCTTTTTGTTGATGTGGAATCTGATATTGGATATGTTTTGTTTGTTGACAGGAGCGATTGGGGATCGTGCAGTCGAGGGAGAGATTCCCGAGACCATGGACACTGATACCACGTCTGTCACAGGCAGACTTAGATATTATTGAGAGGTGTGGATTGACCTCACTTTTGGATATGCCTCGGTTCACTGTGAACCGGGGACTCTTGACAGCACTGGCAGAGAGGTGGCATAGTGACACGAACACCTTCCATTTTGCCACTGGGGAGATGACCGTGACACCAGAGGACTGCTATCGCATCCTGCGTATTCCTGTGGTAGGAGCTATACTGCCCTATGAGCAGACAGAGGAGGGCGGCACAGAGGCACTGCGCCGGATTTTTCATGATGAGAGTGTCTGCGGTTATGAGATCCCGTGGCAGGAGTTCCTGGATCTTGATTATGCACCGCTGCCATCTGTATTGGCAGGATTTATTGGAGGATTCCTTTGTCCTGATCGCAGGTCAAAGGGATTTTCAGTGGGATGGGGGCTGGTTCTAGAGCAGATGGTCACACAGGGCCGGAGATTTGCATGGGGGTCAGCGATGCTGGCCCACCTTTACAGGAGCCTGCATGAGGTAGTATACCTCGGTTATAGCAGTTTATCAACAGGGGTGACACTCTTACAGGTATGGTGCTGGGAGCACATTCCAGCAGCGAGGCCACTGGCGGACAGGAATAGGCCCGTGGGGGCAGCTTATGCATATGGTTATAGAGGCCTAGTTGTCCAGCGTAAGCTGGGCAAACTAGAGCACTGGAGGAGGGTTTTTGATGACATAGATACGGTCATCTGGAGACCGTACACAGGCTGCGAGGTATGGGCCGAGGATGGTATGGAGATGCCGTTCGTTTTTATGACGAGGCATTTGATTGGGAGGACCCCGTTCGTTATTGAGCGATTTTTGGTTACCCGAGTTTTGAGGCAGTTCGGGAGGCAGCAGGGTGTTCCACAGGGGACGTGCTTATATGCATGGCGGCAGCAGGATGTGGCCGATTGGGGGCCGACCATTGACAGTGCTGTTGTGATTGAGGAGTTTACTGGTTTGGCTGGGCAGATCTGGGACTATGCCCCAGAGATACAGGATGCTGGTATGACTGACGAGTTTGCTCGTTTATTTGCTGCTCGGGCTGTGGCTAGGATCTCAGATCCAGAGGAGATGAGACCAGTTTTTGATTCAGATGGAGAGGAGGGAGACGGGGAAGATGAGGGGGATGATGGGGATGATGGGGGTGATGGAGGGAGGAGGAGAGGGAGAGGTGTGCAGAGGGCGGTACGACAGGGTCGGATTGAGAGAGGGAGGGGAGGATTGGCCATTGGAGCCGGGAGAGAGGGCAGAGTCACAGAGGTACTAGCGGCAGTAGGAGGAGAGGAGGAGGTGGGGAGGCCAGTACAGAGGAGGAGGATAGATATTCTTCCACCTCCCGTACCCAGGACAGGCCGAGTGGGGGGAGTGGCGCCAGCACAGGTACCGTTACGGGTTCGAGTGCCGGGACACATAGAGGACGCCCAGATCCGGACGCTTCAGATCACTGTGCAGCAGCTGCATGCACAGATTTTGACGTATCAGAGGCAGATCTCTCAGTTGATCACTGAGAGAGATACCGAGATGGAGCGGCGGGGGCGAGCAGAGGAGGCCTTGGCGACCGTTCAGAGAGCTGCGGCGGGTGGTCCCTTGAGAGACACCCTGAGAGAGCTGACACGGAGTGTGCAGGAGGCTGCATATTACAGGCAGCACTATGAGGAGGTGGTTCCCAGAGAGCGGCGTGTAGAGAGCTTTGCGCAGTCGAGATCGAGTCGATCTCGAACTGCCGGGACACGATCGGAGAGCCGTGGAGTGACAGGGCCAGCGGGACAGGACCCTCCTGCTGATCCGGGAGCAGGTGCCTCAGGGGCTAGACCTTCTCCATCAGGGGATAGTCATACTTGAGAGACATGGTCTCTATTGTATTTTGAGCAGTGTATTCTTTGTACTGGACACAGTTGTGACACATTTTGTAGATTTTGATCATTTTTGAGGGATATATATATAGAGCACCATTTTTGACCGATGTGATGTGTTTATAGATGTATGTTTTATGTGTGCTGCTTCCTTTTTTACATGATGATGTAATGCTTATGTACATGATGTAATGTATGATATATATATGTATGTTTTTGTGTGTTATGAGATGTATCTTGAAAATGAGATGTATGATGTTAATATGCGGCTTTATGTAAGATGATGTGTAATGATGTAATAATGATAGAAGAGATAATAATGAGATGCAACTAATTGTAAAATGATATGCAACTAACTGTAAAATGATATGCAACTAATTGTAAAATGATATGCAACTAATTGTAAAATGATATGCAACTAATTGTGTTTGGATCATCTCTTATTCTGTATTTGCCATTCAATATAACCATTCATTTGCTTTCTTTGTAAATATCATCATTGAGCATTGATTTGTTTAGGATATGTTGAAAATTTATACAAGCATAATGGTATAATTGAACCATAATGACCTGAGTAAAATTTACATGATTTTTAATTTTGCAAGATAGCACAAGCGCCAAGGTATATTTGAACCAGGACGACCTGAGTGCGTATTGCGTAAACAGACAAGAGTAGATCATTTATAATGCGTGAAATGGGATCAAGCCTTCAGTGATATGGATCACATCTCGAGACAAATATTCACACAATACAAGTGATCGCCTCCCAAACAGAAGACTAAGAAAATGTTGGAAGTTTCCCATGATCTCTAGCTGTGAAGCTTTTGATGAGATAAGGAAAAGATTCCAATTTATTAAAAAGTTCAAAATGCAAAATAATCAAGACTTTAATACGATAATGCAACATTGAGTACTTCAGAAAATCATCCATCCTTAAGTTTCTGGTGTATTGTTCATGTTTGGTTGTTGTGATGTAGTGTAGTTGTGTTTGTTGGATGTCATATGTCTGAGTTTTGGTATGTCTTGAATGTTTGCAAGTTTTTGAACAGTCTAATGTCCCTAGATGAGTGTTTCTGCTGGATATGAGTATGTACAGTGATTTCCAAGCCATGGTAAAATGTGGTAGATGAATAACCCAGGATAGTGACTACGCTAAGTATGTCCTGGATAGATATATGCTAAGTGTCGGGCGATGGCCGAGAGTGTTTTGATGGATAAAATGGCATGGATATAGAGAAAGGAGCCGGCCTTTTACAAAGGCGCCTGTTTACCAGGTTTTCACCATTTGTTTTTATTGTACTTTGTATTTTGACTTTTTCTGGAGTTTTGTATTTTTTTGTTTGTTTTGGCGTTTTCCGTGCACTAGGCTACTTTAAGTATAGTACTTTTTTAGATGAATGCTATTAGTTGGATCATCAAGTACATCTCCTTCAGAATTTGTTAGCTGATAAGCACCTGATCCATAGACTGAAATGATGACATAGGGACCCAACCAGTTAGGTTCAAATTTCCCTTTCTTTTCTCTATCTTGCTGGTTTCTGGGATTTTCTTTTAGGACTAGATCACCAACCTTGAAGTTACGAGGAATGACCTTATGATTGTAGCTTCGGCACATGCGTTGCTGATATGCTTTGAGATGAGTATAAGCATGTTGGCGTCTTTCATCTAATAGTTCCAATTCTTGCAGTCGATTGACCCGATACTCTTCATCTGGAATCAAACCTTTCAAAGAGACTCTAAGAGATGGAATTTCTACTTCCAAGGGTAAAATAGTCTCTGATCCATATACCAAGGAATATGGTGTTGCCCCTGTAGGTGTGCGGATGCTAGTCCTGTAGGCCCAAAGAGCTGGATTGAGTTGTATATGCCAATCTTTGCCTGCATCATTCACTGTTTTCTTAAGGATTTTTAGGATCGTTTTGTTAGATGCTTCTACCTGACCATTTCCTTGTGGATAGTATGGTGTAGAAAATCGATGCTGGATTTTGAATTTTTCACATAGTTCCTGCACATCTTGGTTTTTGAAAGGTCGTCCATTATCTGTGACAATTGAACTTGGAATACCATATCTGCAAATCAGATAATTTAAGATAAAAGAAGCAATTTGTTTCCCAGTCACTGTGGTCATGGGAACTGCTTCAATCCATTTGGTAAAGTATTCTGTGGCAGTTATAATGAACTTGTGTCCATTTGAAGATGAAGGATGTATTTTGCCTACCAGATCTAATCCCCACTGACAAAAGGGCCAGGATGTGGTAAATGGTTGCAGTTCCTGTGCTGGTGCATGTATCAGATTGCCATGGATTTGGCATTTAGGACATTTCTTGGCGAAATGATATAAGTCTTTTTCCATGGTAGGCCAGTAGTATCCCATTCGTAGAAGCTTTTTAGCAAGAGTAGTGCCACTCGAATGTGTACCACAAATACCTTCATGAAGCTCGTGTAAAGCCGAATCAGAATCATTACGATCAAGACAACGAAGAAGAGTACCATCTAGACCTCGACGATATAAGGTATCAGCGGTAAGGGTGTAACGGGCAGCTTGTCGGATAAAGTTACGTTTTTGGTTGCGGGATTGGTCAATGGGTAATATATTATGCTTGAGGTAGTCATATATTGGTCCATATAACGGAGAATCTGAACCGGTTAAGGCATATATAACATGAGATTCAGAATGGTCATAGGCGGGAGAGAACAGTTGCTCTACCAGGAACTCATAACGACTCTGTTGTTCTGGAATTTGTAGTAATGAAGCGATCGTAGCCATTGCATCGGCTGCTTTGTTATTTAACCTTGGTATTTGCTCAAAAGTGATGTGCACAAAATACTGTTTGAAATCATCCACCATCCGTTTGTAGGGTAGTAGCTTATCATCCTTTGTCTGATAGTTGTTGTTGATTTGATTGATGACCAATTGTGAGTCTCCATAGACTTTTAATTCTGTGATCTTCCATTCGACGGCCATTTTGATGCCTATGACCAATGCTTCATATTCAGCCATATTATTTGTACATGGAAACATAAGCCTGTATGATCTTGGCATAGTGTGTCCCTCAGGGGTGATGAATAGAATGCCGGCCCCTGAACCATGTTGGGTATAGGATCCATCAAAGTATAGGATCCATTGTTTGGAGGAAAGAGCAAAAATGTCCCCGTCTGGAAATTCAATGTCCATGATTTGTTTTCCTGGTAGCGGTGCGTCAGCCAGCTGATCTGCAATTGCTTGTCCCTTGATGGCGCGTCTTTCTATGTAGTGGATGTCAAATTCACTGAGAATCATAACCCATTTAGCTAATCGGCCTGTGAGAGCTGCCTTGCTGAGTAAATATTTGAGAGGATCAATTTTGGCTACTAGCTTGATAGTGTGTGCTAGCATATAATGTCGGAACTTTTGAGATGCAAAAACAACTGTTAGGCAAGCCTTTTCAATGAATGTATAATTGAGCTCATATCCATTCAATGTTCTACTGATGTAATATATGGCGTGTTCTTTTCCTTGTTGATCTTCTTGTGCCAATAATGCCCCCAGTGAAACATCTGTCGTTGATATATACAATATAAGAGGCTTTCCTGCAATTGGTGGTACTAGAACTGGTGGATTCATCAGGTACTGTTTGATTTGGTAAAAGGATTCTGCACATTTAGTCTCCCATTTGAATGGCACATTTTTGTGTAACAAGTGGTTAAATGGCAGACTTTTATCTGCTAGTTGAGCGATGAATCGTCTGATTGATTGAAGTCGTCCTTGGAGAGATCGAAGTTGACTGATATTCTTCGGTGGTGGCATATCCATGATGGCTTGTACCTTTGCTGGATCCACTTCAATACCTTTAGCTGAGACGATGTAACCTAGTAACTTGCCTGATGTAACCCCGAAGACACACTTTTTAGGGTTGAGTCGGACTTTGAATTTCTGCAATCGATCAAAGATCTTTGTTAGGATGCCAAGATGTTCAGCTCTGGTGAAAGATTTGGCTAGTAAATCATCCACATAGTCTTCCATAAATGTGTGCATCATATCATGGAATATGGTTGTCATTGCTCTTTGGTAAGTGGCTCCGGCATTCTTTAAGCCAAAAGGCATTACATTCCAACAGTATGTTCCCCAAGGACAGGTGAATGTTGTTTTGTCTTGATCTTCAGGAGCTATTTTGATTTGATTATAGCCTGAGAAACCGTCCATTAATGAGAGCATTGCATGGCCTGCTGTGAGATCGACAATTATATCAATACTTGGTAGAGGAAAATCATCCTTTGGGCAAGCTTTATTGACATCTCTGAAGTCGGTGCATATTCTGATACTACCATCTGATTTTGAGACTGGAACAATGTTAGAAATCCATTCTGCATAATCAATAGGTCGGATGAATCCGACATCTAATAATTTCTTTAATTTCGTTTTGACCATGAGTGCTATCTGTGGATTCATCTTTCGTAGTTTCTGCTTGACTGGCTTGACCCCTGCAGAGATGGACAAGTGATGCATGATTAGGTGTGGGTCCACTCCAGGCATATCAGCATATGACCAGGCAAAGTTAATTTGTTGTCTTTTAAAGAAGATGATGAATGCCAATCTTTCCTCTTCGGTCAGAGATTCTGCAAGGTGAATGTTTCTGACTGCTTCAGTGGTACCAATGTTGATTGATTGAGTGGGCTCAATCAATATGGGTGATCGTTCATGAAAATGTTCAGGAAGAGTGTCAAGTCTCCCATCATTAGGTGCCTTAAAAAGGTTTTCACCCTCAGATGCGTCCTTTATTTTTACTTTTTTGGGATCCATTGCTGCCATTGACTGGTTTTCAGCCTTAGATTCATTATTTGATTCATTTTTGCGACTGAGAGACTTGGCACTCCCTGAAGAACGGATGTCGTTATGCGGTTCACTGGTAGAGCCTGTTTCGGGATTTACGGTACATAGGTAGTGGATAATAGATTCATCATCTGGAAAAATTGGGATATCATGAGTCTCAGGTCCAGTCCAGTCGATGAGATCAGGGAAGACAAGTGGTAAGGAATCATGGGGTGGGTTAAGTTCAGCTACTGTAAGTGTTAGAATAGAGTTATCATCGTGATGGGTCTTGTTTTTAAAGAAACTTATGGTTTCATCGAGGTCTTCGATGGTATCATCTTCTACATAGACTTGTTCGTAATATTGTTGTTCGCTTTCCTGAACGTCATAGATATGTTGTGGTCCAAATTCAAGAGGTCTATCTTCTGCGTTATGTTCTTCTTGAGAAATGGATATGAAATCAGTATCATCGGGGATATTTGTAGTAGCGTTGGAGCAGGTACCCCATTCATATTCATTTGAATCGGTCTCATAGGCATCATCCCAAATTCTATCTGTGTTGTAGACAGGTATGTTGTATGGCGAAAATAAATCCTTGATGATAGATACTATTTTGACATTTTGTGTGGATTCTGTATCTGATCCATCTTCTACATTCTGGATTTGTTCATATATTGTGCTTCCTCGGGGAGGAATGATGGGTGCTTGTGATGATAGGATTGGTTCTTGAGCCACTGGTGTGTGAATATGAGCCACTGCTGTAGATATGGCCTTCTTATGATTCAGAAGCTTTCCCTGATGTATCTTCTGATCTTGACGTTCTCTTGCCTTACGGATTGTTTCTGCTGATTCAAAGAGAGCTTCCTGCCATGATTCTTCCTTGTATTTCTTCTTTTCTTTCCATTGAGGTTTTGTATTTGTATGTGGCGGCCTTTTTAATAGGAAAGTGAATTTAGAACCTAATCCTGCTTTATTTCTACTCGGTTGTGAAGGAAGATCTATAGGTTCAGTGACTCCTTCTTGGCGTTTCCCAATAGGTCCTTTACCGCCATATCCCATTTGTTTCATGATCAGGTAGCCTTTTCCATACAAGTGTGTTGGTAGAACAATGTCTAGAGCGGCCGCTCTATTAGCTTCTTCTTCATCTTTGTATAGCCAGTTAAGAACATCTTTATCTTCTGATTCATGTGCTAGAGTCCCCAATTGGATGAAGGTACCATTAAATTTAGTTATGGGCTGAGTTGCCTGATGTATTGATAGAGTAGGTAAACCATGTGATCTAGGTGATGTTGGCAATTTGGTTAAACACAAAGGCTCCATAGAGTATCCGCCCATGCCTTGGTCTTTGATTTGCATTTTTTGTTTGAAATCTCCCCATAAGGAGTTGGATTTTGCTAGTGGTAGATCAGGTGTCGAAGACTGTTGCTTTTCTCTGTTATAAGGAACCAAACTGTCTTGGGCTGCCCCCATTGTATTGCAATGTTGAAATGGATTGTGATCAGCTGATATGGAGATTTCCTGTCCATCATAAGGAAATTTGACACACTGGTGGTATGTAGAAGGTACTGCTTGCATTTCATGTATCCAGGGTCGGCCTAGTAAGATATTATAAGTGAGATCAATATCTAAAACTTGACATATAGTATCCTTTTGCACTGGGCCTACCTGAATAGGTAATATCACTGTTCCTTTAGAGGACCATTCCTCATCATCATATGCTTTTATGGTAATCTTTTTATAAGGATCAATAGATTCTTCTGAGAAACCTAGTGCACGGATAAGCTTTAAAGTACATATATTAAGTCCAGCTCCTCCATCTATTAAGACTCTTTTGACACGGTGTTTGCAAACAATGACTTCAATATGTAGAGGAGTATTATGCGGATGACTCAATGAAGTATTATCATGCTCTGAGAAAGTGAGGTTATGAGACTCTGTCATGTGGGCCACCATAGCTTGGAATTTGTCTGTATCCAGATTTTGAGGTACATTTGTTTCTAAGAGCGCTTGCTCCAATATGTCTTTGTGTCTTGGAGATAGTTTTAACAATTCCAGGATAGATATCTGAGCCAGAGTTTTTCGCAGTTGAGTAACTAAGTCGTATTGGATTTTGGGTGCGGTGGTTGGAGGTGCAGTATGCCCCTTTAAGACATATTTCTGGGTCCGGGTTGTTACATTGACAGATTCATGATCACGTTTATCTCGAATGGTTATAACATTGACTTGATGGTCTTCAGCTGATATGTGATTGATTGTGTTGTTGTAGATGTGATTAATACGAGCTCCGCGGGTATCGTTTGAAGTTGATGCTCCATCTTTATAATTTGGTAAAGGATCTTTGAAGGCTTCGTGATCATTATTTGTTTTGAGACCATCCACTGTTAAGTCCCCTCGATCAATCATGTCTTGGATTATGTGTTTCAATCTCATGCACTCGTTTGTTCTATGACCTCTGTTTCGATGAAAATCACAATAATGGGAATCATTCCACCAAGGTGGTTTGATCGGGGGTTCATAATTGTTGATTGGAGGTAAAGAAAGAACCTTGTTTGCTAACAGCTCTCTGAATGCAGACTCTAATGATTGGCCCAATGGTGTGAAAATACGCTTATGGAAATTGTTGGTGTTGTTGCGTGAATTGTTGTTAGGCCCTGGATTCAGATTTTTGTTTTGATTATCGTTGGCATTGTTGGTGTTGAGTTGTCCTTGAGTATTGTTGGGTGTATTGGGAGTAGCATTTTTAGGATTTTTCGTATTCTGAGTATTTCCTGATAAAGCAAGCACTGGCTGTTTAGATTTAGGATCATAGGATTCATTGTTGTCGTCGTTTTTGTTTCGAGTCCAAAATCGAGTTTTGTCTAGATTGGTATTGTTTTGGTTATTGTAGTTTGATGAGTTCGTTCCTTCTTTGTAGAATTTGAGTGTTCCCTTTTTGACACAAGCTTCCTCTACTTGGATGCCATTTTCAATTAACTTGTCAAAAGATGGGATGCATTGAAGTTTGAGTCTGTAACTCATTTCCCCATTCAAGTTATCAATGAAGATTTCCATTTTCTCTCTTTCAGGAATATCGCGAGGATATCTTGATACCATGCGTCGCCAACGTTGAAGGAATAACATGAATGTTTCATTGTTCTTTTGTTTGGTGTTGCAGATATCTAACATGGTTATGGCATGTTGGATGTTGTAAGAATAATGGGTGATGAACTTGTTGACTAATTCGTCAAATGATCTAACAGGTGGTGTAATCTTGGATAACCATTCCATTGTTTGTCCTCCCAGGCTTCTTGGGAATAACCTCATCAGATATGTGTCATTATGAGCAAATTCAAGACTCATAGTACAAAATTCTCGAACATGATCTCGAGGATCACCTTTCCCATCATATTTATCAAATTTAGGAATGTCTGAGTTTGGAGGAAAAGGTATCATGTTTAAGCTTCTGTCAAATGGATAAGGACAGATTTCGTTTATAGAATACCGCACTGTTGTCCCTTGTTGCATATCATGCATTTGTCTTTGCAACATTTGCATCTGTTGAGTAAGAGCAACCAAAGGCGCATTATCTTGCCGAGGGAAGAGTTCTTCCCTTGGATTTGTTCTCATTTGAAAAGGTGTAGCAAATGGTATGTGTTGTTCGGGGGTTTCGAACATAGGTACTCTCATTTCTGGTATATGTTGTTCTGGAATACGTTGTTCAGGTATGCGAGTCTCTTCTTCCCTTTGTTGTTCTTGGTATGTGTATTGTTGAGATCCTGTTTGAAAGACATTTGCGTTGAAATCTTCAAGAATTTTGACACCTTTGCTTGTAAGCATAAGCAGATATTTTTCTTTGTCATTTTCCATGAGTTTTTCAATGAGTTTTTGGAATGAAGGATTTTCTTGGCATTCCTGAAGAATTGCATCAGTGATTTCAGGATCTTCTGAAGATGGAACTTCAAAAGGATTTGATAACCTGCGATTCATACTTGATTCCGCGGGTGTCTCGCTTTGTTTGTTTCGTTGAGAACGAGTGACAGGCATTTCAATAGAAACTTTCAGTGATGAAAGGAACAAAAGTCCTCATTGATGTTTTGCTCTGGTGTTGGTGGTTCTGGTCTAGGTGTGTTATATGTGATGCACTCGTCGGGCAGGAATGCTGGATTGATTTTTCCTCCGTGGTTTATCTTTTGATTAAAAGCAGACTTTTGACAGTATGCTCTTGTTTTCAGGGGTTCTTTGTCAAATTCGCTGGATTTGTTTTGGATATAACGTTTGACATGATAAAGAAATACCCGATGGGATTTGAAGAGTTGACGATTGATGTATAAAAATTTATTTCTCTTGATGAATTTGGAAAAGCTTGGTTGCTGTTTCTTTAACGTGATGTTGCGATAGAGGTTCTTCTTTCTCAGAATAAGGCGATTAGTCATGCATGAGTAATCAATGATTCCCTTTGATTGATTTGGACTCAGTTGATTCTTGTTTTGAAAATTTCAAATTTTACTTTATCAGAATGAAGGTTTAGCTATTCCTTCACGATAAAGTATGTCAAATGATATGGATAAGAGTTTCCCAATCTGGAAACTGAATTTGACAATTTGGAAAATTTCTAGACAAGTGTTTTTGAGATGAGATCCGTAAGATATTTAAAGGATTGAATTGACACTGATGATGACAAGTTTCCGGATTATGATAGAAAAGACGTCCTCTAATGCTTGATTCGTTTTCAGATTTAGACAACCTTGTTTGACGCAAATTTGACCTGAAAAATAGTTTTATGGCTTGTTTCTGTCACTCTGGTTTGATGAAAAACGTGTTTTGACGAAAAATTGTGTTTGAAATATTTTTGAGATTTTCAAAAAAAATAAATAAATAAATAAAAAATTTTGGTTTTTCCAACTCTCTGTTTTTCTCCTTTTTCTCACGCGCTAAAACAGTTGTTCGATGCGCTAGTAAATTCTCTCAATGCGCTAAAACTATTTCTCTACGCGCTACTCTGCCCCTGGTTACGCGCTAAAAAATTGATTATGGAAAATTTTGTGTGGTTGACTGTGAAATATGTACGCGCTAAACTGTATTTTCCACGCGCTACCTGGTTTGGTTAATGCGCTAAAACAGAGATTCCACGCGCTAAGCTGCTTGTTACACGCGCTAAAACAGACTTTTTTGAAATTTGTTGTGAGGTTTTTCTGAGAATTACGCGCTAGACTGTGACCTTGACGCGCTAACTGGTTTGGTGGATGCGCTAAAAAAGAGTTTCAACGCGCTAAAATGTTTGTTACACGCGCTAAAACAGACTTTTCTGAAATTTGTTGTGAGGTTTTTCTGAGAATTACGCGCTAGACTGTGACCTCGACGCGCTAACTGGTTTGGTGGATGCGCTAAAACAGAGTTTCAACGCGCTAAAATGTTTGTTACACGCGCTAAAAAAAGATTTTTTGAATTTTGTTGTGAAGTTTTCTTGAGATTGACGCGCTACACTGTGACTTTAACGCGCTAGTTTGTTCTTCAGATGCGCTAAAATTCCTGTTTGACGCACTAATATGTTGTTCTCACGCGCTAGACTGCCTTGATTTTTCCTCTTGGTGCTTTTGTGATGTTTTTGATTTTTGTTGAGAGATTTATCAAGTAGGATGGATGATTTTCTAAAATACAAAATGTAAACACGTCATACAAAGTATAATCATTTTACTTAATCTAACATAAAGTGTATGTTCTGTCGAGGATGTTTTCGAATCCCCAATGTTTTAACAGGTTGGATACAAGATAAACACTTCAGAAAGACTCTTTATTCAAGGGTCATAAGCAACATCATAGCTCACTAGTCTCGATACTCCGTCAGCTCAAACAGTCGTGTCACCCCCTAGAGGGCACCCGTTTTTTTGCCTTTTGCCAGAAGTTAACCCAAAGTGAATTGCTTCACAGTTGAGTAGTTATCTTGGGAGATATATGGTGAGTAATCTTGTGGGCGGATTCTTCCCCACCCTTGCACTATGATGTTACAAATGTTTGGATACTAACTCAGCTCAAAGTTTCTAATGCTAAGGTTCTTAATCAGGCTTCCTGTTCGGTCGTCAGTGATAAACTCCCTCAGGAGGCTTCCCAACCTTTAGAACAAAGGCTTTACGTATCTCAAGGATACTGGGGGAAGGCTAATCGCTGCGCGCAACCGTTGAAAAGGACTTTCGTCACTTTCCACATTTGATTATAGTGGGTTGGAATTCTTGGCGTCAAAGTCGTTCCCCACTTAGGTCGTTCCCTTCACACCGGCCATAAACGGCTTTAAGAGTTGAGTGCAACTCCTCGGGAAGGCAAGCCTGCTAAAGGATTTATTGCTTGAATAAAAGAAAGCATAAGAGTGGTTTGGCTTTTTGGTCACCCAGTTAAGGGGAGAGCATATACCTTCCACTTTCGATACACGACAGATAAGTTGTTCTTTTTAGCCTTCAAGACAAATGGTTTGCTAACCTCTATTTGGAGATGTTGCTCCAATCAGCATGGTGTTCTTTTTAACCCTTTATAGCAATGATTATTTAATCTATGGAAAATAGATCGTCAACAAAGCAAATTTCGATTTTCGAGGTCAACGAAAGGAAAAACGTTTTGCTTGTAAAACAAATCTCCTCGCTTTTCCTGCAAGAAATTTGTTAAAAATCCTGCAAAAGAAATCGGTTAGTTTGTTTCGGGGGACTTCCACAAGTCTAAAATTATTTGTTCGGTTACACAATCTTTTTTTGTTGGTTTTGTTGTTGATGCGCTACAGAACAAACTGTACGCGCTACAATATTCGGTGGATGCGCTACTATTCCGTTTGCATGCGCTATCCTGTTTCTCTGAAGCGCTACTCTGTGGCTTTGATGCGCTAATTTATGGTCTGGTTTTTCAGCGACCTGTTTTTCGGGAATTTTGGAATTTAATGCGCTAACTGTCCGTTCGGATGCGCTGGAAGATTTAGTCTAAGCGCTTGTATACTGGGCCGATGCGCTAATCTATCAGGTAGAAGCGCTGATCTGTGTTTCGGTTTTTTCTCGGAAAATGGTGAATTTCTATGCGCTAACTGTTTGCTGAGACGCGCTAGTATAGGCAGGTGAAGCGCTAAATCTGTGGGTATATGCGCTAATCTGTCATGTAGAAGCGCCAATCTGTGTTTCGCCGGCGTCGACACCTACAGGAAAATATGTTAAATAGTATCATGCGCTAGGGAATAGTTTTAACGCGCTAAGACAGAAAGCCCACGCACTAAACAGTAGGCTAGAAGCGCTAAACTGTTGGGCGGATGCGCTAAAATATGTCTTTGACGCGCTAATTCTAATTTCCCGCGTACCTGCAAAACTCTTCAAATTCAAAAAACGATAGGTTATTGGGGTGCGTGCCCCACGGTGGGCGCCAGAAATGTATGTGGGAAAAGTGGGTTGTTAGAATTTAAAATGTGAAAATTATGAGAAATACCAATCCACACACACACACAGGACTTCTTGATGCAAGCTATGGAGTAACGTGGTGTTACTCAGCTTCCCAAGGAGGGTCCCATGGTTCTCTATCTCACAATGTCCCTCAAACCAATGTTTTGCTCTCAGATTACTGAGCAAAATGGTTTAGGGATGGCAAATATGAGAACGAGAGAGATTTTAACTGTTTTTAATATGAGATGTGTTATAAGCTAGATGAGATGCTAGAAATGCAACAAACTAAATGGTAAGATGACGAGGTTAGTATGAATACTATCCTAGCATACTATATTTAATCTGTATTTGAACTAAAAATGATAATGAACTTATTCTAAACATGCATATTCATGATTAATTCTGATCTAAAGAGAGGCTAAATGAAGAGCATATATAAAATGAAAGCTTGAAACAATTTGAGCATAAGTGTGATGCTTCAAATTTGAAAGATGATTGTTAAGAATGGAGGAATGAGAGCTCTATTTATAGCACAAACAGGGCAATGGATGGTCAAGATTGAATGGCTTAATCAAGGGCCAAGTTTGAAAGTTGGGGATCCATGTGCACAATTGGCACCAATGAAATGATGACAAATGTCCACACCAGATTGGGTTGAAAGAAGAGGTTGGAGGCATTAAAGGCCTGAGGAGACCTCATGGTTATCTAAAGGCTAAGGGTCAAGTCTAAGTTAGGATTACCCACTGGATTAAGAGTTAATCCAAGGATAAACCTTTGTGCAAATGATTAAGAGATAATCATGGTCAAAGCATTAATAACCTGATGAGACCCTTGGGTTGGATAGAGGTTGAGTCAAAACAAATGTTTTAACCATGTGGGAGGGTTTGAAATAACCATTAATGGTTATTGGAGACTTTGGGGATTAAGTGGTTGAAGGTTGGAAGCCTTCAATGGTTTTCAAAGACTTTAGGGTTTTTGGTGGTTGAAGGTTGAAAACCTTCAATGGTTATCCAAGACTTTGGGCCATTTGAGAAGTGACCTCCCTTTGCTTAGAGATGTGACAAAGTTTAGATGAGGGTTAGGTTAATTAGAATCGATTAGAAGATTCTAGAAGGGGTTAGGAAGGGGTTTGGGATTTTGCAAGTGGATGAGGGGATAATAGGATTTAATTGAATTTATTTGATTTTCATTCAATTTGGTTGGAATTAAATAAATTTGATTTATTCAATTTAGGATAACTATTTAATTAAATTTGAATTTAATTAAAAGTGGCTAGGGGGATTTAATTGAATAAAATGATTTATTCATTAAATGGTATAGTGAATTTTATTTAAATAAATTGAGTAATTTACTTAATAAAATAGAAGAATGTGGATAATTTAATTAAATTGGATTTAATTAAATAGGGAAATGAACATAAAATATTCATTTAGGAATGTGGTCATTTTTATGCGTCTACAACATCATTACTTGTAGTTGGATATCCTACGAATGCCATCTAATGTAATTCTACTTAATGATCCATATATAACACAATACTCTCAGTATTTTATGAAAAGCATTTACTCCATTACTTGAACATGAAGAAATTCATAAAAAACTCATTGCACATAGATATAAAGATCAACTCAACAATCCTTAACCATTTTATTCATGATAAAATAATGTTTTAAATATTGGAGACAATTACAATTGAAGAATTGTTTTCATATAATACTATTGAAATATAAATTAATGCTATAGAGAACCCATTTACAAATTACTCTTCTCTGTATCCTATGGAAAATCTTGACAATTCTAGACTAAGCTTGCCCAAATTATAGTTTTCCAAAATCCTTTGCAATATGGCCCATTTCCCCTTTAATAGAAAGAGAGATCACTCAAGCCGCCAAGTCACATGGTACATGTGCCTCATTTTTCATTCATTTAACACCTAACTCTTTCTATTGAAACAAGTGGAGAATAAAGCTTGCTACATCAAAGGTGTTCCCATTTTGAGATGGACAAGCTATTTTTCAAAATTAATGGCAGAAAGTTTACAAAAGACGATGCAAGACGATCAAAAGCCTTTCATTCATTGATATTTTGTTCTCGCCCACCGTCTATACACACAAAGTGTGAAATTGTCATGCAATAATCACTTTCCTTCTTTTCTGACTATTTTTACTCGCCCTTTTTTTGTTGTTGCTTTTGTGTCCTTAGCATCTTTAACAACAAGACACAATTTCCTTGTTGTATATACCACCTCTAGCCTACGTCAATCACCTCTGTTCTATACGATGTGCACTATCTAATCTATCATTTTATTACATTTTGTCATATGTGTTGCCTCCCCCCATTGAAGAGGATGCGAAAGACACCCGTCTCCTCCCCCAACCTAAACTATAGGAACACCTTCCATTGCAACAAGATGCAAGATAAAAAAAAACTCCCTCCTGCCCTCAAATGCAAAAACTCCCATTGACAAATAGAGACTCTTTTCTATCAGATTGAAAACAAGAAAATAATTTTATTATCTTAAAATCTAAAACTTTTCAATTACATCCATAGCCTTTTCATTGGCCTTTCTTCCTTCCTTTTTGTTCTTCACTACATAGTCACACTTCACTCTTACATTGCTTTTTCTAATGATATGCCCTCCTCTTCAGACATCTTGGTGTCTCTTCATTGATTATGCACTTTGCAACCAAGCATCATTATATGTTGAGGGATCCCATTCTTTGTTTTATCCACTTCCGCACGATCTCTTGATCAGTGTTTTGAAAAAGTAGTCTATATTCTGCATACACGTTACCAGAACAGTTTACAACTCCTTTCCATCTTTTAGGCTAATGGATTTCTATCCTTTGTTCCAAAGCTTTCTTCATAGACCAGGTGGAGGCTGGAAAAGTCTATATCATTTAGCTTTGCATTGGCTATCTCTTAAAGCCTTTACAAAATTTCCATTTTATACATATTCGACAATCAATGCAACACGCCATCTCTTTGAGGCATTTTGTCAAACAACTTGAGTGTCTTGTTTGTGCTTCCACCTTTCGTATACATGTCTGACCGAGCACTTGCAATTATAACATCTGATAAAAATCCGCTTCCAAGAGTTCGTAAAGGTTGTGGAATTTGGTTTTACACCTACCAATGTAAATTGCTTAAACTTTTCAAGTTATTTTTCATATATAATTTATTTTGTGCATATTTTGGATTGATGGAGATCCATGAGACCACATTTTGTAGGCTTCTTTGCCGTACTAGATATGACCTTGATGATTTGTTTATCTAATTTATCAATTGGATAACTAATGACCCCAAAGTTAATGGCTTAGGTAGAAATTTGAGAGCTTTAGGCATTGACGTAAAAGAGCTATTGTGAAGCCTCTGCAAAGCTTAGAGATGTTAGAGACATTGCCAAATCAAAATAAAACTAAGAAAACAAATTGAAACAATATTTTTTGGTAGGTGCAAATCACCAATCCAGGTCTGCTTGCCACAACTCTAGATGTTCCAGTACCAACAATTAGTATTTGTAAGAAAAATATATACTCGTCTCTGCATTCATCTTTCAATCATCATTTGACACTTCATAAAGTACATTCGTGTTGCCTCCACTTCTTCACCATATACTACATCCATCCAATGACTACACAACTGACTAAAATCCTCTCTAAAGCTCTTCTCACAAATGGCAAATGATCTCCCACTACAAAATCATAGACTTCCCATCCCTTGTCTTTCCAAAAATTAGTTTCCACCAACAGTATATAGAGAAGGTCGATGATCGAGGCACTACTTCTTTCCATGTTGAAGGACTCATCATTATGCTTTGCCCACTTTCAAATATAAAATTTCCCTCATTGAATTTCCACACCTCTTCAGTGTATCCATTGCACACTAAGGTACAATTGCTAGTTATAAAATAATATTGCTTTGTGAATCTTAAACTGAAAGGTGGTTGAAACTATTAAAAATCTCAAATTTGAAGCTAAGGAGGACGGATGAATGAATAATTTTATTGATGTTCACAAGACCGATCAATCTATGGGACTAAGGATTCACAACCCTAAGCTATCTGCATATTCCTTTCAATGTCTAATCTCCTGCTATGTATCTTGATTAGAAAGCTAGTAGTTTGGTTGATTTTATCCTTGTCAAATAAATAGTGCATGTTGTCAGCCTTCAAGATGATCTTGCATTGAACATGGATATCGTCATATGTCATGCACTCAATGAGAGTATCATTCTGTCTCAATTGCACTCATCCCACAGAACAAGCAAGTTAGCTCTTCCCGTACCTCTTTGGGCCTTTTCCACCTACACGTTTCACACCTGAGATGATGCAAACCGATCCTCAATTGTGCCATTAACAACCTTTCTTTCCCTTTAATAACTACCCCTAAATATACTTTCTCTTTGTGTTCCCAAGTTGGGTTAAACTCTTTTGTGTAATACACCTTTTTACGTCTAATGTGGTTAGTCCACATGGCAGTTTGAAAGTTTTCTATAAGAAACTTTTTTATTTCCTCATTGGTGTCAAGACATTCATGCAGTTTGATGTTCCACTTGTTCAAGCAATTTTTGTTTTATTTCATCAAAAGTTTTCTGATAGTTCTGATACTTAATGTTAAGTACAGATGCCAAGCTAACAAGATGAGAGGGGGGTGAATCATACAAACTTAATCTTCCATAAAAATAACAGATTCAACCTCGGTAACATATACTTCAGCAATATAACCAAAACTGTTAAACATGCAAACTCATAAGCATATAAACATCATAAAACTCATAACACCAGATTTAACGTGGAAACCCAAATAGGAAAAACCACTGTGGGATTTTGGACCCACTAAGAAATATACTCTTCTAGAGTATGCTCGGTTAAAAGCAAATCCTGTTAAAGATTACAAACACATTGCTAGATGTGACCCGGTTAAGGAATTTCCCTCAGATTTGTTAGGATCTTCACCTTGTTAGAGGTGACCTTGTTAAAGGATTTCAAACACTCAATCAGAATGTCACCTTGCTAGAGGGTTTTACAAATAAGACTATTAAGTCCACTCGATTAAGAGATTTTATGTCACCTCACAAAATATCAGTAATAAAAATCTATGTGCAACTTCACATCTAAAATGCTAAAGCAGATTCTTATTTGCTCAATACAATCTAGTCATGGGACTTATCTTGTCCATCTGCTGGGCTCTATACTCTTTTATTCAAACAAGTCTTCAAGTTTCTGTGCTCGGTAATCACTATGTAGCATCCTTGTGCATACACTTGCCCGCATACATTGTTTATCAACAGTTCCTTATTTATAAACAATTTCTAACCGCTTAATCTCCTTGATCACATATCCCATGATCAATCATAGCCATCATATCTTCAAACTTGACCAGGTTCAATATATCCTTTGATCTGAAAATGTTTTACCTCGCCTTGGAACTTGCATAAATTTCTTGGATAAGGTATTGCAGTTCAATCTGCACTGTAGATCTTTCTACCAATTTTCCTTTGCCATAGATTCTTAACAAACTTCATGCACGACATACCAATCATCTAAACAATTCCAGCTCATCAACTTCCTTCATTAAATAACGCTTTTAATCATTTAATGCATTCTGTTACAGCTCGGTAAATACTAAACTTCACTCAGTAGACATTCCGCCTTCATTAACCGATAGCGATAACCTTAGGGTTTACCGACTAGGTTCCTTAGGGTTTACCGACTAGGTTCTTTGCTCGGTAACATAGTATAGTATTAACCTTACAATCAACAACATATGTAGGATATCAAAACAATCTAAACATCATGATCTCATCATTGTCTAACTCGGTAATAGTTGCCCATTGAATAACTTATTTCTCCCCTTATTCATCACATTCTTTCTGTGTCTTTTAACGACATCTTTATACTCATCAAATCATACTTCTTAAGATATGGCAACATCATACTAAATTAAAAAATCAATTTCTTGACATCAATGACAAAATAATAATATTAAGACAGTAAACATCCTTAATCAGTTATATCCATAATCATCAACAACCTTCTCAATATCCTTATTGAAATGCCAACAATCTCCCCCTTTGACATTGATGGCAAAACCAATTGATTTGACCTAATTTATTCAGATTGTTGTGAGATTCTGAAATGCTCTCCCCTTGTCATCAGACTTCTCCCCCATACAATAGTCTTCTCCCCCTTTGACAACAATGCCAAAAAGTAAAGAACTAAAACATGATTTCTTCCACTGAGAAGTGAATTCCTTGTTGTTATGTGTCAACTTAGTCTTGGTCAGAGCATTATGTCTTCAATTCCTGTTCCCTATATTTGTTTCCTGCACACCTTTAGAAAACATCCTAAAGTGTGTAAATAAGCATCAATCCACACATAATATTCTGTAGATTCATCGAATTGATACTTTCACTGAACTTGGTTAGTGAGTAGAAGATAGGGGTAAGACCCCTAACTTGCTTCTGAGATACTCAAAAGTGTCCCTTGGCAGTGGCTTGGTGAAGATATCTGCTATTTGTTCCTTTGTGCTAACATACTCCAACGCCACTTTCTTCTCGTGAGCTTCTTCTCTAAGATAATGATACTTGATAGAGATGTGCTTTGTCTTAGAGTGCATAACAACATTCTTTGAAATATTAATGGCACTAGTATTGTCATAGAATATAGTTACTGGCTCGGTAACTTTCTCATTTATACCTTCCAACAGTTGTTTGATCCATGCTATATTGGTACAATTCAATGTTGCAGCAACATATTCAGCTTCTGATGTCAACTGTGAAACACATCCTTGTTTCTTGCTAAGCCAACTCACTAATCTTTCTCCTAAAAAGAAAGCTCCTCCACTTGTGCTTTTTCTATCATCAATGTTGTCTGCCCAATCAGCATCAGTATAAACTTTTAGATCAAAATCATTTCCTTTCTGATATACTAAGCCATAATCCTCAGTACCTTTCAAGTATCTGAAAATTCTCTTGATTGTTGTCATGTGTGTTTCCTTGGGATCTGCAGAAAATCTTGCAACTATACCTACTACATGTGCTATGTCTGGCTTGCTTTGAACAACATATTGTAGCTTTCCAATCATGGATCGGTAAAGTGTCTCATCAATAGATGCAGATTCATCATTCTTTGATAGTTTACAGTTGGTAGTCATAGGAGTACTTACTGGTTTTGAATCCTCCATTCCAAATTTCTTCAAGATTTCCTTTATGTACTTGGATTGAGTAATGAAAATCTCATTTTTCATTTGCAGTATTTGTAAACCTATAAAATACTTTATCTCACTGATTAATGACATCTCTAGCCTACTTCAATCACCTCTGTTCTATACGATGTGCACTATCTAATCTATCATTTTATTATATTTTGTCATATGTGTGTTGCCTCCCCCCCGCCTTGAAGAGGAAGCGGAAGACACCCGTCTCCTCCCCCAACCTAAACTATAGGAACACCTTCCATTGCAACTTGATACAAGAGAAAAATAACTCCCTCCTGCCCTCAAATGTAAAAACTTACATTGACAAATAGAGACTCTTTTCTATCAGACTAAAAACAAGAAATAATTTTATTATCTTAAAATCTACAACTTTTCAATTATATCCATAGCCTTTTCATTGGCCTTTCTTTCTTCCTTTTTGTTCTTCACTACATAGTCACACTTCACACTTACATTGCTTTTTCTAATGATATGCCCTCCTCTTCACACATCTTGGTGTCTCTTCATTGATTATGCACCTTGCAACCAAGCATCATTATACGTTGAGGGATCCCATTCTTTGTTTTATCCACTTCCGCACGATCTCTTGATCAGTGTTTTGAAATAGTAGTCTATATTCTGCATACACGTTACCAGAACAGTTTACAACTCTTTTCCATCTTTTGGGCTAATGAATTTCTATCCTTTGTTCCAAAGCTTTCTTCATAGACCAGGTGGGGGCTGGAAAAGTCTATATCATTTAGCTTTGCATTAGCTATCTGTTAAAGCCTTTACAAAATTTCCATTTTATACATATTTGACAATCAATGCAACATGCCATCTCTTTGAGGCATTTCGTCAAACAGCTTGAGTGTCTTGTTTGTGCTTCCACCTTTTGTATACATGTCTAATCGAGCACTTGCAATTATAACATCTGATAAAAATCTGCTTCCAAGAGTTCGTAAAGGTTGTGGAATTTGGTTTTACACGTACCAATGTAAATTGCTTAAACTTTTCAAGTTATTTTTCATATTTAATTTATTTTGTGCATATTTTGGATTGATGGAGATCCATGAGACCACATTTTGTAGGCTTCTTTTCCGTACTAGATATGAGCTTGATGATTTGTTTATCTAATTTATCAATTGGATAAGTAATGACCCCAAAGTTAATGGCTTAGGTAGAAATTTGAGAGCTTTAGGCATTGAAGTAAAAGAGCTATTGTGAAGCCTCTGCAAAGCTGAGAGATGTTAGAGACATTGTCAAATCAAAATAAAACTAGAAAAACAAACTGAAACAATTTTTTTTGGTAGGTGCAAATCACCAATCCAGGTCTGCTTGCCACAACTCTAGATGTTTCACTACCAACAATTAGTATTTGTAAGAAAAATATATACTCGTCTCTGCATTCATCTTTCAATCATCATTTGACACTTCGTAAAGTGGTTAACATTCGTGTTGCCTCCACTTCTTCACCATATACTACATCCATCCAATGACTACGCAACTGACTAAAATACTCTCTAAAGCTCTTCTCACAAATAGCAAATGATCTCCCACTGCAAAATCATAGACTTCCCATCCCTTGTCTTTCCAAAAATTAGTTTCCACCAACAATATATAGAGAAGGTCGATGATCGAGGCACTACTTCTTTCCGTGTTGAGGGACTCATCATTATGCTTTGCCCACTTTCAAATATAAAATTTCCCTCATTGAATTTCCACACCTCTTCAATGTATCCATTGCACACTAAGGTACAATTGCTAGTTATAAAATAATATTGCTTTGTGAATCTTAAATTGAAAGGTGGTTGAAACTATTAAAAATCGCAAATTTGAAGCTAAGGAGGACGGATGAATGAATGATTTTATTGACGTTCACAAGACCGATCAATCTATGGGACTAAGGATTCACAACCCTAAGCTATCTGCATATTCCTTTCAATGTCTAATCTCCTGCTATGTATCTTGATTAGAAAGCTAGTAGTCTGGTTGATTTTATCCTTGTCAAATAAATAGTGCATGTTGTTATCCTTCAAGATGATCTTGCATTGAACATGGATATCATCATATGTCGTGCACTCAATGAGAGTATCATTCCGTCTCAATTGCACCCATCCCACAGAACAAGCAAGTTATCTCTTCCCGTACCTCTTTGGGCCTTTTCCACCTACCCGTTTCACACCTGAGATGATGCAAACCGATCCTCAATTGTGCCATTAACAACCTTGATTTCCCTTTAATAACTACCCCTAAATATATTTTCTCTTTGTGTTCCCAAGTTGGGTTAAACTCTTTTATGTAATACACCTTTTTACGTCTAATGTGGTTAGTCCACATGGCAGTTTGAAAGTTTTCTATAACAAACTTTTTAATTTCCTCATTGGTATCAAGACATTCATGCAATTTGATGTTCCACTTGTTGAAGCAATTTTTGTTTTATTTCATCAAAAGTTTTCGTCCTACGGTTAAGACCCTCTTCCATCGCAATTTTGGGCCACCGTTGGTTATCCATGTTTTCAACCTTTTTTAGATAACTTATTAATCGAGTTATCACCGATGCCTCCAATGAAAAAGTACCTGCTTCCGCTAAAAGGATTTCATATGGTACTAATGTTTCAACTTTGAGATTGCTTGTGATTAGGTGTTTTTGAATTCTCTCTAATTGTCTCCATCCATAGTTTGACATGCTGCCTCCCCAAACTTTATAACCATAAAGAACAACCGACGTGACCAACAAACCGAAAAAAGTTTTCTTGGTTTTCTAGTCCCATAGTTTAGCTTTTCAGCACCTATTTTAGAGTAGATATGATGCTTTCCATCCCCCCTATATCCTTTTCACTCTACAAGTTTCCCAACGAAGCTTATAGTGGAAGTCAATCCCAAGATATTTGTTTTATTTCACAATTTCCAGTAGACTGCGTTCAAAAAGGAACGTAATTTGTTTTTCTTCCTCTTTAAAGACAAAATCATGATCTTGGTTTTGGTAATGTTCACCTGCACCCCTACCTCCTGACAAAAATTCTCTAAGGTCCTTAAATGATCTCTTAATCCATGAGTTATTTTAGAAATTAGGATAAGATCATCAACACATACAAGTAATTTCATCACATAGCTTGCTACTTGGACACCTTCTCCATCTGTTTCGTTTAACCATGTTTCTAATTTATCAATGTATAAACCAAACAAAGAGGGGAATAGAGGGTGTCCCTGCTTAACAATAATGTCAAAACTGAAACATTTGGACATTCCTTCACTAGTTTTGATTTTAGCTCTAACTCTCTTATATAGTCCATATATTGTTGCTCTATACATGTCGGTGATACCCAATTCTTCCATTTTGTTGCATAACTTTTCTCTAGGCATCGTGTAAAAGGATTTCTTAAAGTCCACAAAATAACAATATGATTCTTCCCCTAGATTGTCCCATATTTTCTCTATCAAATGTCAAAGGGTGATGCAATGATCAATGGTGGAATGTCTAGGTCCAAAACCAGCTTGATCTTTTGCTCTTTTTCCTTCACCTTTTATCCAATTGTTGATTCTATGTTCCACCATTCTCCCAAAAAAAAATCCTAGAAGGGGGTTGACCATAATAGTGCGATAGTTAGATGGGTTTTTGATATCCCCACTTTTAAAGAGGGGAATAACCACAGTAGTTGTCTAATCTGTCAGGAAACCATCTCAAATGACACTATTGAAGATTTCATTTATGTGAGGACCAAGAAGCTCAAATCCCCATTTAAAAAATTCATATTGAAGCCCATCAATATCACTAGTCTTACCATTTTTTAAATTCTTTATTCCCTATTTGATATCATCTACCATGAATAGTTCCATTGATGTGTTCACTATGGGAGGGAAGTTCTTCTCGTGTATCTGCCCATAAAGAAGATTTGCATATTCTAGCCATTGAGCATCTATAATACTGTTCACAGTTTGTTTTCTCCTTTGCTGTAGTTCCTTGCAAGAAATTTTGGGATTGTGTTTACCAATAGAGATTAACTCCTTCCTTCTTGCATTTACATTTTTTTTAATTTTTTTTGCTTGAATCAATTTTGCATACTACTTCTTGTTTTGCTTGCTCGGATCTTTCCCCTTTAAATATCTCTTGGCTGCCTTACACTCTTCATCATACCATGGGTTTGCCGAAAAAGTATTTACGACCCTCTTCCTACTACAAGCCCTTTTACATGCACTCAAAGCCTTGTGGATTATAGGGATCAACAAACTACTATGAGCATGGTCACTCTCCTTATTAACCCTTTCATTAGCCAAAATATTATTTATTTCAGGAAATTGTTGCTTAAGATCAACACTGAAGATGTCCTTGTTTTCTTGATTTATGAGGATTTTGCCTGTAGTACCTATTATTTCCTTTAGTAGGTTACTTGCTTCTTTCCTTGTTGCATCTAGGTCTTCAAGTGCCACAATAAGTTGTCTCTGTAAACTGGAGTCCATTGATTCAATCTCCCGGATCTTCCTCAAGTTGTTAGGTGATGGGATGGGGTTTGGGATAGACTAGCCTAGTCTATTCTCTTGGATCCTTTCCTTGGATCACCAGGTGTTCTAATCACACCCTAGGGTCTCTAGGACTTCCCCTGCTTGTGGAATCCCCTGACCTTGCCCAATCCACCCACCAACAAGTTGAAAAACTACTCCTAAGGTCTCACCTACTCATGAGATTCAAGAACCCTTACTTAGGCTAATAAGGGTTTGGCTTGCTCCACACCTTCCTAGGTCTTAGCAAGGATAGGCCAGGTCTAATACATGGTTTTCCCACCCATTAATGTGCCCCCAAGAGGTTTCAAGCTTCCTACCCCTTACCGATTTCACAATTTTGTCTTTTGCCTACAAAATAGGGCTACGAGGATTGTGACCAATTGGGCCTCCTACCCAGTCCTTTAGGGCTCCCTCTTACGAATGATGCACTTTCTTGTGAAACTTCCTAAAAGACCTACTATTCATTTGGCAAGGAATCAAGGATTTTATAGGTTTTAGGTCTCCATGTGTCCGTACACTGCCCTTGGTGGATTTTAAGGTTTTTAAGGGTTTTTAAAGAGGGTTTTTAGGCCTGCTAGGGTCACAGTGTAGGTTTGGTTCTCTTGCCACCTTGTCTAGATTGGTGTAAGCTCCTCCTTCATACCAATGGTTTTTCACTCACCCCTCTACAACTCCTCCAAAGGGTGCCTCCTCCTATGACCTTCCTTGCTCTCCAAGACCTCTGCAACTTAACCCTTCCTAGTCGGGCACTGTTTAGTCTCGCCTAGGAGTGGATCTTTAGATGGCCTCCTTGAATTTTCAAGGGCCTTGCTTGCTATGAAGTATAGTACAGGGTCTGTACTCCCATTCCCATGGTTTCATGGTGATTCCACAATGGGGAATGGAGTTATGAACCCATTTTCTCAAAACAGTCCAAAACTGGATAGTGAGAAGGCAATTTACAAAGTATTTACAAACACACATCACTTACAAATCAAAACCTAATATAATTGCTTAAAATGAAAATGAATACACCATACAAGACACTCCACATAGTTTTGCATGAGAATCAATCCATTAACAATCTTCCTTTACTCCATTTGTGCCGACTGGCAACAAAATTCCAGTCACAGTCAAGTCACTTTGCTTTTGGCCGTACAACATCTGACAACCAACCCATTAACTTAGGGTTTGCAACTACTTATACTACCCTTTCCTTGATCTATGTGCCCATATTAGGGTTGTCCATGCTAACCTAAGGATTTTGACCTCTAGGTGGAAAAAGTTGCTTGACAACTTTTAAAAGTTGTCATGCAACTTTTGCAATTTTTGAGCAACTTTCTCAATGTTGCTTTTCTTGACTCCTAAGCCCACATTGGGCTAACCTAAGGACACCATCATGCTATGAAGGACCCCTAAACACCTCAAAGACACACATACCCTCTATTTTCAATAAAATCTCAATCTTGACTTATGACCCTAAGACCTCAACTAGGACCCTAACTAGGACCAATGAGCATATGGCTCTTTATTTTATATACAATGGCTTCATAAAGAAGCAAGAACACAATAAAAAACAAATGGTGGGAACCCTTTTAAGGGTGCTCCTACACCATTAGGATTCCTTGGAGGAACTAGGATTTGATACCAATTGTTGAAATCAATCAACACTGAGAGGGGGGGGGGGTGAATCAGTGTTTTGCAATTAAAAACTTTCTTAACAGATTCTTAAACCACTGGATGCAAATGAACAAGAGTAAAGTGCAGAATTTAAATGCAAGCAAGAACAAAACCATAACACCATAATTTTTATGTGGCAGCCTGGAAAGGGAAAAACCATGGTGGGATTGAGACCCACAATATTATAATATTGTGTTCAGGAGCATAATAATATTACAAGAGGGGAATGCACATGCATTCAGGCACACTATCTAGAGCTCACTGCTCAATTACAAAAGAGGGATACAACCCCAAAGGACTCACTGTCCTACAAATGATAACAATAATATCTGAATTGATGAGTAGCATCTACAAATGCTAAAATGCAGTTCCGATTAAGCTCAAAGGGTCTTCTTTCACATTTTTGTCTCACTGCTCTGTTCTACTCTTCTTTGTCATATACCAGAGCACCAAATCAAAGATACCACACGTGAAACTGTGCACCAACACTCATACAATCTTTTCACACTCACATCTATCTCCAAAATGTTCAAATGAATCAGTCTTATATATCTGCACTATCGGATTAAATCAATTCCATGTCGGCCTAAAAACTGCATAACACACAACATAAAATGTGTAGCAATAAGTCAGATCAATCCAATTAAAAATCCATATGCAGACCTAAACAAAATAATTAAATTCTTAACTGATGTTGGCTCGACCACCTCGAACTCAAAACCAATCACCGAAATTATCCCAAAGATTTTGCATAACATGCTACACCAAAATAACTCTATTCTTCCTGAATTATCGGATACCAAATCTTCAATCTTGTATGAGAATCAATACCAGAGGCTAGGCTTGCAAATTAAGTTGTCTCAATCATCTAATCACTTATATCTTCCACTGCAACCGAAAATATAAAACAAAAATTAACTTCTGCTCAATGTACTCATACTATGTCGCATATTGTATTCCACCTTCCAGACTTAAGAAAAATGAATATCAAAACTTCTGCTAGATCAATTCTACATATACCGAATGTGATCTCTAATCGAAGTTGCCATAAATGAAAACCCCAAAACATTCCTCATGCACTTAACTCAACCAGTACAATATCTCTTTCCAACAATCTCCCCCTTTGGCATTGATGGCAACACTGATGAAAAATGACATTGTAAAATCAAAACTATCATGCACTGCAAAACTTTAAAACTATAACAACTCACAAGCTCCCCCAGAGAATATACATCATTTTTCATTCCTCTCTCTCCCTCGTTGACATCAATGGCAAAGGTACGTATCTGCCAAAATTTATGTACAAGGGTATACTCAATAACTTACACAAATTTGAAAACTTTGGCAAAAATGGTCTTCAGGGACTGCAAGTGATCATTCCAACCTTTCTTAAGGTCTCCAAAATGTTTATAAGATCACTAAATAGATAGGCGTGCATCTTAGCTCCTCTTAGATATGATAAAACACTCTTATTTAGAGCATTCATAACATCCTGCCAATTGCTCAACAAGGTATCCAACAGGGAGTGATTAAATTTTTGAGTTATCCCACTCTACCAACTACTATCTTTTTCTTGATTAAGGCTCTTGATTTTGTCAAGTTGATCCATCACCTGAGCTTCTAGATTACTGGCAAAAATTGATTGGGGGGCAAATGATTGAGAAATATTGGGTAATCTCCCTTCACATTCCTTAATCTTCTTATCAATTTTAATGGTAAACTCAAGCAAAGAAGACATGATTTGTATATCTTACTACCTTCGTCCAATGCTTCCTGAATAGCCTTCAAACCAGCAGTCAAACTGACCCTATCACCTTTAACCATTTTCAAAATTATCCTTAATCGCATGGCATTGAATTGGCTTAGAACTTTTCCTTCAACCGCTTTCTCTAAAGATACAAAATGAGAATTTACTAAATTTAACATACTCCTCGGCTTACCAGAGGGTGAGTCTATTGTATCTTGCTTGAATGATGGCAAAATTTTCTCAAGCACACTTGTAGCCATAGATATTAGTTCTTTATCTTCATAGTGATACTTTAATAAGTCTTTACTTGTCTTGGCTTGTGCAAGTGATGCGAGCTTGAGTGCTTAGAGAGGAGATAGAGAATTAAGATCAATATCCCCTTTGGTGAGATATGTATCTATAATGCCCCTTAAGCTTGTAAGTTACAAACTTAATGGGCATTACAGTATCACTAATAATCTGCTTGCCTTTGTCCACTGTCACATTGTCTCTTATCGTTGGAACCTGTTCAATCTTGTCTCCATCCTTCTCCTTCTTTGCCTCTTCACCTTTCTCTACATCCTCTCCCTTTACATTACCAACCTCCTCAGGTGTCTTCTCTATTCAATATTTTTTACCAGAGGATTTTGATCAGCTTCACTAGAGTTTGTAACCTTCTGATTATCAATAGTGTCATCTCCAACTGTAATTTGTACATTTGTCTGCTCATCCAGAACAGAGGTATCCTATGTGTGTACTTCCGGATGGGTGTCAACTTTCATCAGATTTATGTCATACTTATGCTCTTCCAAAACTTGTTTCAAAATTACTTTTGTTTCCTTGGCCATTTCAACAACTTTTCCAAACATGATCTTATTCACTCTTATTAACCAATACATATTCTTTTATTCTCTCATCTTCTAGACTAGCTATATGCCTTCTGGCATCCAAAATTTCATATAAACCCTTCCGAATCATTGATGATAATTCTATCAGGGATTTACTATATACATTCATGTACTCTACAATGACTTCTTCGATTGCTCTTTGATCATTCTCATAATATTCAGATATATGCTTCAAATTCCCTTCCTTTACAACTGAATCAACTATTTTACTTAATGAAATTGGAGGCACAATAGTGTAATTACCTTCTAGCTCTCCAGACTTTAGAGCTTCATCAAGCTCACACTTGGGCTTCTTGCTAGAATGAGGTCTTTCGGATTGCTTAGTTCCAACTTTTTGCTTCTTACTTGGTTGACCTTCACCAGATGGTGGCTTCTTGACTACCCTGGCAGAAGTAGCAGTCTTCTTCACTTCCCTCACTGCTTCATCAAATTATGTCTCTTCTTCTGCAGTGGCTGCCACGTAGACTCTCTCTGACTTCTCTTTCTCTTCTCTTCTCTACTCCACGGGATGACTTGCTTTGAGGCTTAGGTGGAGGGACATGATTTTGCGCACTGGAAGAAGGTGCTAACTTGGTTTGTGTTGTCTTATTAGTTATCTTGACAACCAATGGAGTCTCCACACCAGAACCAAATGATGCCATTATCGAATTCTAGGTTATAAACAAATAGCTCGAACTCAAAAAATACCTTTTTGACTTCAACCAGATGCAAGAAATCTTCGTTGAACCTTCACAAGCTTTGGTTTAACTGCACAATATTCTTCACCACACTCTTCTACTCTTTTTCTTTGAATGCAATGTGAAAAATGAATGTTAAAATGCCTTTTTATCTTTCACATACCTAAGTTTAAGGTGCAATAAATGCTTAACCCTAATTTTATCCCAACTACCCTGAATCTCATGAATATTGTACTGAAGCATCGAATCAGCATGAAATCTTCTATATATCTCTCATGATCATCTGCACAACCATATACAATCATCTGTGACCATTCACAGTTAGTCACAGATCTCAGAAAGGGAGGTTTTAAGGATCTGCATGAAAAGCTTCCCCCTAAGGCCAAATGCCTTAGTTACTAGATGAAGATCCAACACCGAAATCGGGTGTAGACTCATCTATAGTATTTGAATCATCCTTCTTTACCCACATATTCTTGTGTTTCTCTTTGATCTCTTCAACCTTCAATTTGCCCTTTTCATTTTCTTTGTTGTTGTCTGCCAGAAAATTCTTTCTCGTGTTCTTGCTTCTACAGTATTTTGCAATATGATCAGATTTGTTGCAAGCATAACAAATAATATTGTTTCTCTGATTAGGCTTGAAGTTACCTTGATTTCCTCTAGAGTTGCATTGGTTAGCAATATGTCCAAATCTTCCACAAGCATAACATCTTACATTTCTCCTATTTACCATACTTCCACATTCAACTGACTTATGACCATATTTATTGCAATTGAAATATTGTCTAGAGAATGATGAATTATTCTGATTAGCTCTATTTCTGCATTGACTTGCCATGTGACCAAATTTATTGCAAACAAAACATTTACCATTTAATTTATAAGAATTAGTTTGTCTTATGGGAGATCCCTTGTTCTTCTAATGATTGCTTTGACCATATCTGGAGCTCTCTCCTTTCTCAAATCCAAGTCCTCCCCTATCTCCTTTATTCTTCTGACTTTGTAGCATCTCATTCGCCCTGGCTAAGCTAGCATTGAATTTTTCTTTGTACTCATTAGCAGTGGTAAGTTCATCTCTTAGAATTATAATCTGTCTATCAAGCTCTTGCTCAAATGTATTCTTGGATTGTATCAATTCAAGTTTTAGCAAGTCATTTTCATGATTCAATCTGTAACATTCATGAGAATCTATCCTTCAATGACCGAGTCAAACTTTCTTCATTCTTCTTCCCGTCTTCCATATTCTTTGTCAGCTTCATCACAATGGATTGCATTTCATTCTTTGGGACTGCATTATCTCTAGCAATTTTTTCACATTCATCTATCTTGTCTTTCAGAACTTGATCATCAATGCTTTGCTCTTCTTTCTCCTTGAGTTTGTCCATCAACTCCTTTCTCTTCTCTCTGGATGTGTTCACTTTTTCTTTCAATGATTCAATGAAATTTTCAGCATCACTTAGATTTCTTTTCAGGTTACTTGCTTATTTCCTTGTTGCATCTAGGTCTTCAAGTGCCACAATAAGTTGTCTTTGTAAATCGTCCATTAATTCAATCTCCTGGATCTTCCTCAAGTTGCTAGGCTTCCTCAGAGTAACTAGGCTCTGATACCAATTGTTGGAATCAATAAACATTGAGAGAGGGGGTGAATCAGTGTTCTGCAATTAAAACCTTTCTTAAACAAATTCTTAAACCACCAGATGCAAATGAATAAGAGTAAAGTGTAGAAACTAAATGCAAGCAAGCACAAAACCATAACATCAAAAATTTTACATGGAAACCCAAAAAAGGGAAAAACCATGATGGGATTGAGACCCACAATATTATAATATTGTGATCAAGAGTATAATAATATTACAAGAGGGGAATGCACATGTATTCAAGCACACTGCCTAGAGCTCATTGCTCAATTACAAAAGAGGGCTACAACCCCGGAGGACTCACTTTCCTACAAATGATTACAAATGATAACAAGAATATTTGAATTGATGAGTAGCATATACAAATGCCAAAATGCAGTTCCGGTTAAGCACAAAAGGTCTTCTTTCACTATTTTGTCTCACTGCTTTGTTCTGCTCTTCTCTGTCATACACCAGAGCACCAAATCAAAGATAGCACATGTGAAATTGCGCACCAACACTCATACAATCTTCGTAGACTCACATATATCTCCAAAATGTTTAAATGAATTGGTCTTATATATCCACACCATCAGATTAAATCAATTCCATGTCAGCCTTAAAAACCGCATAACACACAACATGAAATGTGTAGCAACAAGTTAGCTCAATCTGATTATAAATCCATATGTGGACCTAAACAAATTAATAAAATGCTTCACATGTGTCAGTTCGACAACCTCAAACTCAAAACCAATCACCGGAATCATCCCAAATATTTCGCATAACACGCTACACCAAAATAACTTTGTTCTTCCTGAATTACCAGATACTGGATCTTCAATCTTGCACGGGAATCGATACCAGAGGCTAGGATTGAGAATTAAGTTATCACGATCATCCAATCACTTAAATCTTCCATCACAACCAAAACTATACAACCAAAATTGATTTCTACTCAATGTACTCATACTCTGCCACATATTGTATTCCACCTTCCAGACTTAAGCAAAATGAATATCAAAACTTCCGGTAGATCAATTCTACATATATCGAATGTGATCTCTGATCTAAGTTGCCATCAATGACAACCCCAAAACTGCACTTAACTCAACCAGTATAGTGTCTCTTGCCAACACTTCCAACCATAGAGGATTACTTTCTCCTTTTTCACCACTACTCAATTGTAGAGATTGGTTATTAATTGTCCTTGCATTGAAATCACCAATTAGTATTATTTCTCCTAAGGTGCTGAATATGGAGATATATTTTTTTAAAGATGCATACGGGTCTTCATTGTCTAAATTTCATCTCTTATAGAACTTAGTTTTTAGGAGTGAAGTAACAAGCAACCTACTTGAAAATTATCTCATTCACTATTATTTGCAACCAAATGTATTGTTTATTTGGGCCCTCTTTTTCAACTTTTATGATTCCATACTTCTAATTTATAAGCAACGTGAATCCATCGTGTCCTTTACCTCTCTCATTCCCTTCATTCAAAACTAAAAATTTCTTGTAACCTTCAATATTCGGGACCTTGCAACTGTCATGCTCATGTATTTCAACAAAAATAATAATATGTTTCCCCTCTACTATGGTCCCCACCCCAGTAGCTCTTCTCCATGGATAGCCTTTGCAGAACTCCAACTCACTATACTTAAGAAGTTTTGAGGGGCCCCTATTTCCTATTTCTTATTCGAGAAACACCCCCTAATTTGAGATTTCTCATTCTTCAATCATGCCAGCTTTCCCTCATTTCTTGTTGTCTTTACTTTATCCCACTCCTTCCTTTGTTCCTCCTATTAAGAAAAAGTCATATTTTCATCTAGGTAGAATTGTGAACCTCCAAGCAACCTTCTATTTCTAAGGATTATATTCTTATCCTCTATGTTTCTCAGGATAACTCTTATATTCCTATCTCTTCCTCCATCTATCTTCATTCCTATCCTATTTTCTTGTTGAATACCCCCTGTCCACTCTAGCTTATCTCTAAGAAAGTCCCTTGCCAGAGTGTCGATTATCTCTTTTTCTCTGAAGTCTTTCAATATTTTGATAATGACATTTGCAACCTTGCCACACTTGTCTTGTTCTTCCCTTATTTGTATTTTGATTTGTTGCTTAATGATTCCCTTTTGTTTGTTTGTTGATTCGTTTACAGCTTGTGACCAAGATTTAGCCTCTTCTACCTACTCCCTTAGTTTATACTCTTTAGTTTCCAAGTTAGCTAAGGCTAATTGAATTTCCTTTACTTGTGTCATGTCTTCTCCTTTTATCAATTATGATCCCTTATTCTTATTTGATTTCCAATGTTCTAGTTCCTATTTTATGGCATCCAACTCTTGTTGTCCTGTTTCCATTTTGATCTGCATGTTTGAGATTCTCTTTAAGATTTTTGCTCTCTCTCTCTCTCTCTCTCTCTCTCTCTCTCTCTCTCTCTCTCTCTCTCTCTCTCTCTCTCTCTCTCTCTGTATATATATATATATATATATATATATATATATATATAGTATACTCTATTGCTTTGTACACTTTGTTCTCCTCTTTTTTACGTCCATGATCTCCTCCACGTATAACTCTAAAAACCACAATAGTGGTGTTGATGTTGGACTACAATTTTTTTTTACCTTTTGCCACTACAAATTTCATGAGGCTCAACAACTAAAACTACCTTTTGTCACGTCATCAATACAATGAGGAAGTTGATGTGGTAATTTAACTGCTGATTGAAATTATGATTTAACACTTATTCATAATATATGTTAAGTTGATAATTATAAACATCCTTTGATGGAACATAATGGTGCCCAAGTACCTTGAAATCAATTGCACAAAATATTCTTCAAATACTATATGAGATGGAATAACAAAGAATACCATTTGAAAATATACCAATTTATCATAATCTTTTTATGGATATTGATTGCTTGTGAATTTCATCTGCAATAAAAGTGGTAAAATCAAGTTCTCTATTCAAATATGTGTTTTTGACATCTGTAGTTATCATCATCATTACATAGACATACGAGTCTTTAAATCAACTCTTAGGACTTGAGAAGTTGCATGGTATGTTTTGAAAAAATAATCTTAAGAAATATAAACTTTAAATGGTTGAACATCTTCATTCGAGAAAACCTTATCGGTCTCCTATCCACACTTCTAATTATATGCTCTGGAATCCAGGTGACTCTGTAACTAGCTCTATCCCTTTAATGCTCATTAGATAAGGAGTTTGAAGTAAATAATCATATTATTTGCTAAGTTCGGATTGAAAATATAATATCCTAAATAGGGATAAAGGAAAATAAACAATATTTTCAAAAATATGTAATACAAAATTCTGAAATTTTATTTGCAAAGAAAATACCCTTCAACAAATTTAGATCTAGGCTTAGAATGTTTATCTATATTTTTGAATAATTTATATAAATTTATGAATATTTTGGGAAAAAGTTATAGAAAACACACTAAATATGACCAAAATCTTTCATAAATAACTTACAATATTTTTTCCTTCGTTTTTAGAGATGAAGTGACCACTAGTATGCATATTTATACTCAAATAGCTCAAAAATGTCTTCAAAACCCTTGCCAAAATCCTCTGAAAAACTAGTGCTAGGTATCACAATGACATCCCACTTATACTTTCGAATGTAGCTTCAATGATGCTTAGAAAGATGTAGACATATTGGTGTAGGATGTCCAATTTTGAGTTTGACAACTTTGAATTACACCTGCAAAATAGCCTCCAAACTTGATAAGAAGATGCATCCTTGGAAATTATGTGCTAGGTAATCACAGGCGAAAGCCCTTTCATCAAAACATGTCCTTTTAAATAGAGGGATCCTTTATGTCTCTTCAGAACTATGGATACTCAAGGGTTTCAAAAATCAATCCAAAGATTGCAATAGCAATAGAGAAAAGTTTGATCACATAATGAGCTCCAAAAGAACCCTAATATATTATATAATGACTCCCAAAAGAATGATTTAATCTTAATCTTGGATCTATTACAAACAAATTCCAATTCTTCAAAATAAACCCCCCAAAATGAGCCAATAGGCTCCCTAAATTACAACACCCCTTGACCTTTTTTGCACATTTTAAATTTAAAAACTTCAAATACACATCTCTTGATTCATTAAAATCAAAAGGGGAAATATCAAGTCTTTAGGCTAAGAGTCAGTTAAGCTACATTAAAAGACGTGCCCACAACTTAAAAATCACTTAAGTTACATGAAAGACGTGCCCACAACTTAAGAATCAAATAAAAACAAGCCAAAGACTCTAACACTTACCCAATGATGCTTTAAGTCCTCTTTCTCTTGGGTGATATAAAGAAAGGACAACCAATGCATAGTTAAGCCTCGTGGCTTGAGTTGGAGATATTACAAAAAATCTTTGAAATATAATCCTTATCAATCGTCACCAACACATCACTGGCATTGCTCAATACCACCCTATTTTTGAATCAAGTTTGTTATAGCTCTAATGAAATCCACATTCACAAACACATTTGGAACTATAAGCTTGATGATATCTAAGATCCAAACATTCGATATTGGCCACATTAAGAAACCCTTCTTATACTAGTGTTGAAATAAAGGCTAGCCATTGATGGGAATTATGGAATCTTTGCAATCTCTAGCCCTATCCATTGATCAATATGATAGGATTCCATACCCTTGGGCATGTATAGGTCTCCTTGACAAGCTATCTAGCTGAATCATATGGTCTTCATCTAATTATCTCTTGGATTTTGCAAGCTAAGAACAAACTTGATTCATATTAGGGTTTAAACATGACTAGGGTTTAAGATACAACAAGAGTTCTCAAGAAACAAGAAAAATATAACTCTTTCAACAATCGTAGAATAAAATCCCAAGCCGACTTGGTGTGGGGAGTGATAAGAGATGAGCATGGTAGGTGTATTGTAGTGGTGGCACTCCCCATGGGTACCCAGACCAACCACCTTGTTGAAGCCATGGGTGCCTTCCAAACCTTACAAATTGCTAAACAATTACGATGCAGGAAGGTGTGGATTGAGGGTGACTCGAATAACATTATTCAATGTCTAAGGGAGAAATGTAAGCCTTCCTAGACTATTGAGAATATCATTAAGGCCTCTATGAATATAATCAAAACTTTTGATGAGTCCTACATTTCCCATAACTATAGGGAAGTTAATTGTTTAGCGGATTATTTTTCCAATATAGGGGTTAGTCTTGACTTGAGGAAGACTTGGTTTTAGGAAGACATCGTGGAGGTTGAGGTTCGGTCCTTTCTCATGCTCGATCAAACACATGGAAGATTTGAGGAGATTCCTACTAAATTTGATGATGAAAGTAATTAATATTGTCATCATTTTTTGGCTTGTATTTGGCCTAAATGCCTTCACTTATAATTATTTTCTCTAGACCTCGCACGTTTTATGGGTGTTACTTGTTTTGGAAGTTGTTGCTAGTTTTTGTTACCGACTCTATTTTGCGGAAGAGTGTTGTTTTTGTGTCAAGATTTGAGACTATGGGGGGTAAGAGATGCAAAGTGGAGCCGACTAATTGTGCTAACTGGAAGAAGAACCCTACCATTTGGCAAGTATTACCAAGTAGTTTGTGAAGGGGTGGAAGAATGGTAAGGTCAATATGCTCGGCAGGGTTATAAAGATTAATGAAGAACTTATAGTTGAAGTGACGAGAATGTCTAAGGAGGGGATAAAATTTTACAGAGATAGAAAGATCTCTAATGCTGTCGTGAAGAAATTCCCTGAGAAAGATAAGGAGCGTGAGCGCCTACTGAAAGCGAACAAGACCCATTTTGAGCCACATTAGATTAAAGGTCATTTGGAGGGGGCTCTCGAGGGTGATAGTGGAATTTTTCACTTTGGATGGAAGATTCACCAAAGTCTATGGATATCATTTTGTGCTCCTTAACCATTTTCACCACAATGAGAAAAATTCTTTTCCATTTTATATGTTGTCTTCTTAACCATTTTCGCCACAAATAAGCCTTAACTATATTCAAATTGTATTTCAATATACATCACCAAGTTAGAGCTTGGTACAGGGGTTGGTGCTCCTTGGGTTGGTGCCCTAAACTTGGTAATTCAGTGTTTTACCTGTGAGGCTGGAATGGAGCAGTAGTCTCCAGCAAATTTTCTCATTGAGGTTTTTCCCACATTGGGTTTTCCTTGTACATTTGGTGTTGTGAGTTCCATTTGTGTGATTGATCTCTTTGGCTTTCCTTCTTGCTTTACCGGTTTGATTGTTTAAGTGCTTAAGTGGTTAACTTGTATTTTGAAGTTGCTTTGAAAGTCAAAATTCAGGAACCACTGATTCACCCCCCTCTCAATGGTACTCTGTGTTCAACAATTGGTATCAGAGTGTAGGTTCTCGGTTATCTTTAAACCTTGGGTAGATTCTGGACTTTGAACACAATGGCAAGAAATGAGTCTGCTTCCTCAAAAGCCCCCATGTTTGATGGTTCCAACCTGGAGCAGAAGAATGGAGACCTATATTTCCTCCCTGGGTTTTGATGTGTGGATGTCTGTCAAGAATGTGTATGTTGTTCCTAATGCTCCTCCCACTAATCCGGATGCCAAAAAGGAGTATGAGAATAATGCAAAGACCAAACATGCTATCTTGAGTGGTTTATCTGATAATAAATTTGTCAAAGTCTTGCACTATGTTTCAGCAAAGGAGACTTGGGATAAATTGCAGAGGTTGTTTGAAGGAGATGAAAAAGTCAAAGAAGCCAAGCTGCAAGCACTGAGGGGCCAAATTGAGAGCATCAAAATGAAAGATGATGAAAAGATTGCAGACTATCTTCATAGATTTGATGAAACTATGAACACTATCAGAGGACTTGGAGAAGAGATTGCAGATGAGATTCTTGTCAAGAAGGTACTTAGATCTCTCACACCCAAGTATGATACTAAGGTGTCAACCATAGAAGAAGCCAAGAATCTGAAGACTTTTACAATGGATGAGTTCTTTGGTTCATTGACAACCTATGAGATGAGAACAATCAGTGATACTTCCTCAAGGAAAGAAGCAACATTCAATATCACCAAAAAGGGGAAAGAAGTAGCTACTCATGAAGAATCCAGTGAAGACTCTGATGCAGAAGTAGCAAACTTTGTCAGGAAGCTCAAAAGAGGATCCGACCGGTATAAAGGAAAGCTGCCGCTTAAATGTTTCAACTATGGGAAGGTCAAACACTTTGCTACTAATTGTCCTCACAAGGAAACTGATGGAGATGAGTCAAGAGAGTTCAAAAAATCTGCCAGCAAAGATGGAGAAAGAAATGACTACCGGCAAGGAAGGAGAGGCTACCAAATCAAACAGTCTATATACTATTGAGGATGATACAATAGATGAAGAAAATGCATCAGAGGATGATTACGATGAGAATGACAGAAAAGTTAATCTCTTCATGGCACTTGGTGAGCCAGTTGATGAAGATGAGGAAGAGGAGGACATTGAGGCTGAAGTAGAATTGGAGGATGATCTTATCAGTGCTCTTGAGGAATTGAGAAAAACAAGAAGAGAACTCGAAAAGGTCAAGTTTGCTGCAGTAAATGAACAAGATCTCTTGAAGCAAGCCTTGGATGAGTTCGGTCAAGCTATAGCTAACTTGGAATTGCAGCTGGAAGAAACTAAGAGGATATGTGAAGCTACATCCTCTGATCTGAAAAAGAAGGAAAAGGAGCATCAAGAGTTGGAAGCAGAGATAGTGAAGCTCAGAAAGTATCTTGAAGAAAGTAAGGAAGAAATAAAAATAAGGAGCGAATATGAAGGAAGCACCGAGGCCTTAGACAAGATGCTGAGTAAACAAAAGCAATCTAAAGACACTGGTGGTTTAGGCTTTGAAGTAGGTCAAATTTCAACCCACAAAGATAAATCTGGCAAAGAAATAAAGTTCACCTCTTCTTTTGAAGGTAAAGAAAAGAAGACATTCACTGTAGGCAAGGATACCGACAAAAAGACATATGCAGATGTTGTTGGAAGTCACCACTCAAATCGGTATACAGGAATGAACCGGAAGCCACACTTCTTGTATCAACATGCAGATCCAAGGATAAATGTAAGGGTTGATCATGAAGGTTTCATCATATCCAACAACATGAAGAGAAGACCCTCGATGAGGCAGTCCCTTTCGGGACCAAGGCTACCTAACTGCTATGTTTCAAACTTTCATGGTTACTGTTACTGGTGTAACAAATTTGGGCATAGAATGACTGACTATAGATTAATCAATAAGCCCCCTACGAGTTATGAAAGTAGAAATCCATTTAGTGCACTCTATGATATGAATGTGGTTTTCTATCAGTGCAATGGATACGGTTATAATAGTTTTGAATGTAGGAAGAATAAACTGGTTTCCCAAAACAATTTTAAGGATGTTCCCTTATATGAAGATGTAAAATGCTATAATTGTCAAGAGTTTGGACACATAACAAAGTTGTGTAAACACCAGAAGATCAAGTAGAAGAAGACAAATCTTGATCAAGAACTGATAACTAAATTTGAGCACAATATAGTATCCGACAAGAAGAAGGAAACCAAACCGGTATGGATTGAGAAAGAAAAGGAAAAGGTAGAATCAAGTCTCATAGCACAGATTGCCTTACATGTTGAAAGAAAAAATCTATGGGTTGTAGATAGTGGTTGCTCAAACCACATGATTGGTGACAAAAGGAAATTCATCAAACTTGAAGATTGGAATGGTGGTTCAGTAAGGTTTGGAGACAACTCTTCCATCAAAATAAAGGGAAAAGGCACTCTAAGTATTGATGGAAAGTTGAAGGCACATGATGTATATTATGTGGAAGGACTTAAGCACAATTTGCTGAGTGTGAGTCAAATGTGTGACAAAGGTTATAAATTCACCTTTGACTCAACCGGCTGCTAGATAAAGAAAGACAATACTGGTCAAATTGTGGCAGAAGGAAAGAGAACAAATGGAAATGTTTACAATTTGAAGGAGTGCTATGAGTCCTAATGTATGTTAGGACAAGTAGATGAAAGTTGGTTGTGGCACCGAAGATTAGGTCACATAAACTTTGATAACCTAGTTGCAGTAAGCAAAAAGTGAGCTTCGGGACAAAAGAGCACAACACCTCGAGACCACTTGAAATTGTGCATAAAGATCTGTGTGGTCCAACTAGGACAAGAGCACTTGCAGGTGAAAGATACTTTATGCTATTCATTGATGACTACTCAAGAATGACATGGGTCACCTTCCTACAAGATAAATCACAAGCATTCGAAAGATTCAAGATCTTTAGGAAAAATGGTGGAGAAAGAAAGTGGGTGCAAGTTAAAATGCCTAAGATCAGACCGGGGTGGAGAGTTTACTTCAAATGAGTTTGAAGATTATTGTGAAAACCATGGAATTAGAAGGCAATACTCAACTCCTAAGACACCACAACAAAATAGTGTGGTAGAAAGGAAGAACATAACAATGAAGGACATGGCCAGAACCATGTTAAATGAAGCCAGACTATCAGACACATATTGGAAGGAAGTTGTTCATACTGCTGCATATACTTTAAACCGGGTTCAATTAAGAACAAACAACAGAATGACACCTTATGAGTTGTGGTATGAATGAAAGCCATCTGTCAAATACTTCAAAGTATTTGGAAGCAAGTGTTTTATCAAGAAAGATATGGATGGTCTAGGAAGTTTTGACTCCAGGAGTGATGAAGGAATCTTCCTTGGTTACTCATCAAACAACAAGGCCTACAAATGCTACAACAAAAGACTAAGAAGAGTCATTGAGAGTGTGCATGTAAAAGTTGATGAGGATATGCATAAAGGATGTCAACCACAGATCAACTAGTATGATAACTCCAGTGATGAAGATGATGAAGCTCAATTAGACATTGAACCAGAGGAAGCATCCAAGAAGGCCCCCAACCAGTATGTACAACTGAATCACCCGGAAGAGCAAATTTTGGGAAATAAGAGTGATGGTGTGTAGACTAGAAGAAGACTTACTTGGAATGATGAACAAATCAACCTCTACCTCATGAATGAAGTTGAACCCAAAACATTCAATGAGGCCAACAAAAGACAAGAATGGATGGATGCCATGGAAGAAGAATTGCAATAGATTGAGAAGAACAAGACTTGGGAATTAGTCCCTAGATTGGAAGACGAGAACATCATTGGCACTAAATGGGTCTACCGAAACAAGATGAATGAAGAAGGCAAGATTGTTAGGCATAAAGCTAGACTAGTGTGCAAAGGATACTCTCAAGTAGAGGGGATTGACTTTGAAGAAACGTTTGCACCAATAGCTAGATTAGAAGCAATTAGAATGTTTCTAGCCTACTCTACCTACAAGGGTTATAAAGTATACCAAATGGATATAAAATCAGCCTTCCTAAATGGAAATTTGGAAGAAGAAATGTACATGGAGCAACCGGAAGGCATTCTACTGCATGATGATGAGATATTTGTGTGTCAGTTGAAGAAGGCCTTGTATGGTCTAAAGCAAGCTCCTAGAGCATGGTACTCAAGATTAGATTAGTATCTAAAGGAGCAAGGATTCAAAAAGGGAAGCCTTGATAGAAATTTGTACATAAAGAAAGATGGGAACCACATGATCATTGTGGTTATGTATGTAGATGACATTATCTTTGGAGGCAACAAGGACACCCTCTGCAAAGAATTTGCTGATCAGATGCAGTCAGAATTTGAGATGTCAATGCTTGGTGAATTGACTTACTTCCTTGGTTGGAGATATTACAGCAAGATAAAGGAATCTTTATCTCACAAATCAAGTATACAAAGGAGATGTTGAAGAAATTCCAACTGGAAGATTGTAAACCAGTAAGTACCCCCATGGTGACCGATAGTAAATTGAGCAAGAATGATGAATCACTGGTGGTGGATGAGACTCTGTACAGATTGATGATAGGTAGTCTATTGTATCTGACTGCTTCAAGACCGAATATAGTTCAGGAGGTATGCATGGTGGCCAGATTTCAAGCTGCACCAAAGCAGTCACATATGAATGTTGTTAACAAAATATTTAGGTACCTGCAAGGGATGCTCAACTATGGTTTGTGGTATCCTAAACAAGGAGATTTTATCGTGGAAGCATACACTGATGTTGATTGGGTAGGTTGCATTGATGATCAAAAGAGCACAAGTGGTGGTGCATTCTTTCTAGGTGACCAGTTGGTCTCATGGCATAGCAAGAAGCAAGTCTCGGTCTCTTTATCTACTACTGAAGCTGGATACATTGTTTCTCTTAGGTGCTTTGGATGGAGCAGACTCTCAAAGACATACAGATGGACATCACCGATCCTATTCTCATTCAGTGTGACAATTTGAGTGCAATAGCAAAGAATCCAGTCATGCATTCCATAACAAAGCACATTGCTATCAAGTATCACTTTCTCAGAGAGAAGGTTGAAGGGTAGGAGGTAAGGATGGATTATATCCCTATTGGAGAACAAGTAGCAGACATTTTCACCAAACCATTACCGGTAAGCACTTTTGAGTACCTCCGACACAAGTTGGGAGTTGTGTTATCTATCTAGGAAGGCTTTATGTGGTTCAGGGGGAGTTGATAGTGGTCAAAGGGGGAGTTTGGTATGGATCAAAGGGGGAGTGCATAATACCCTTTGTCATTGTGTCAAAGGGGGAGAAATGTACCGGTATAGAGTGTATTGTGAGAAGTTGACATCAATACCAAAGAGGGAGATTGTTGGCATTTTGGCATTAAGCTGTCATTGATGTCAATCGGCATGATGGATATTCACATGAGAGTGAGCAGACAAAATGAAGGCTTATCAGTAAGGCATAAACTGGTCTGAAGGTTGGCTGCTTGTTTATGTTGAAGAGGCAGAGTGTAAAAATTATCACAAACCATTGGAGGAGAAGACGTGTTACCAGTATAGTGTGCACTGTCGGTTAGTAGAAGAAGAAGACATTACCGGTAAAGGCGTGTACGGGTATGAGTTTGTTGAATGTTCAAGTTTTAATTGGTTATGAGTCGGTGAGCAAAATGTTTGACCACGGTGATGCCATGTGGAGCCGAGGTGGCAAATATGTTGTGGTCAATGAAGCCTTCATCGATACGGTTGGTGAAACTATTAGTCGATATAAATGAAATAGCCACAAATTACGGGATTGTAATTGATTGATGCAGCTCGAGGAAGAAATAATGACAAAGGAAGATCAGGGAGTAGTTGGCGCCTGGATCAATGCAAAGGAAATATAATTCAGGAAGACCTCGAAAGGGAAACAACTGAAGCGTTTTATGTGTCGACAGATTTCAAGGCAAGAAATCTTGTTCGAGATTGCTATCTTTAGCAAGTATGCATTGGGGAATGGAAAGCATGTACAGATACATCCTTGGAGTACAAGTGATCGATCCAAGACAGATTGGATCAGATCTCATGAAGATTGTGTTGGGAAGAGAAAACCCCAACTACTCTAAATTTGAATGGCTTTTTGGCAGGAAACTATGGTATAAGGAGAGGAGCTCGAGACAGAGCATGATTGATGCTGCAGAGAAGAGGAAGAGAAAAGAGAGATTAAGTGAAAGAGAAGAATTGCTAGCCTTATGAATTATTCTAAGAGAGTTGCAGAATAAGTGAGCAAGCATACCGATGAGAGGGTTCTACCAGTAGTGATTGAGTACCAGTATAACTGTAGTCTCACAATTAAGCTAAACCGACGAGGTGTGGCAGAGCAGACAACATCCGAGTGTGACATAGTGTGTTAAGATACTGAGAGAGAGAGAGAGAGAGAGAGAGAGAGAGAGAGAGAGTGAGAGAGAGAGAGAGAGAGAGAGAGAGAGAGAGAGAGAGAGAGAGAGAGAGAGAGAGAGAGAGAGAGAGAGAGAGATAATAGAGGCCGAGAATTAGAGAAAGTAATCTCACAACCGGTAGTGTGAGATTCAGTGGAGGAGAAAAGACAATCAACCGACAATAGGATATTTAATCAAGAGTTGTAAAATTCATTTGCAACAAGAAGCCTTAACTGTATTCAAATTGTATTTCAATATACATCGCCAAGTTAGAGCTTGGTGCAGTGGTTGGTGCTCCTTGGGTTGGTGCCCTAAAGTCAGGGGTTGGTGCTCTTTGGGTTGGTGCCCTAAACTTGGTAATTCAGTGCTTTATCTGTGAGGCTAGATTGGAGCAGTAGTCTCCAACAACTTTTCTCACCGAGGTTTTTCCCACATTAGATTTTCCTCGTACATCTGGTGTTGTGAGTTACGTTTGTGTGATTGATCTCTTTGGCTTTCCTTCTCGCTTTACCGGTTTGATTGTTTAAGTGCTTAAGTGGTTAACTGGTATTCTGAAGTTTCTTTGAAATTCAAAATTCAGGAACCACTGATTCACCCCCCTCCCAGTGGTACTCTGTGTTCAATAGGTTGGGTGGTCTTTTTTGTTTGTATCTGCTGTCTCTTAGCCCTGTGGGGTTTTGTTTGATGGTTTTGTTCTGATTGGGCTTTATATGATATATATTATGTAATTTTGATGTAAAGGGTTTCGGGTCCCTTCAAAACCTATTTTTCCGTAATAAAAAACAATCTTAGAATAACAAAAAACCCTCACAACATAGACACGCGTGAATTTAGCTATGATTTCATAAATTAGGGCAAAAATTGAGAACTTACCTACCTTCCTACTTGGAAACCCTACTTTGATTCTAAAAATGTTGGAGAATCTTGAATTGTGTCAACTCTTCACACCAATGAAGGGCACATAATACACTGAGAGGGTGGGGTGAATCAGTTTATGCCAATTTCAACTTAATCAAACATTAATTATCATCAATAACTTCTCCAAAATAGAATTCCAAATCATCAAAGCAATATTTACTATTTTTTCATAATGATAAAGTAATTAATCAACACACATTCACACAAAGAATACCAAATTTATGTACAAACCTGGAATGGGAAGAATCATGGTGAGAATAATTGCTTGGTTTTACTACCCAAATCTAGCCTCACAAAAGAAGAAATATAATAAAAAATTTACAATATGAAGTAGGCACCAACCTATTAGAGATACCAATCTACAATTACATTTGCAGGTACCAATGTACACGAGACACCAATCCCACAAAAATACAAGAGATATGAATTGCGGACCTTGAAGGTTGAATACTTAACTTTCTTTTGATCTAAACAATATCAAAACACTCTCCACAATGCATGTGATCTTTTGATGGAACCACACACAATGGTTGAGATACTACTCATAGCGTCACCCACATATTTGCATATCAATACCTTCCAAATGTATGCATTTAAAGAACCACACTTAGAAGTAACTTAGATCAACTAAATATATGAATTGCAATCATAATTACACTCACATGTCGGCCTAGAATAAGATTATTGCATCTGTAAATCAACCACAAGCATAAACCCTACACCAAACATGCAGTAGGCTCGATCCAAAAGCACACATGTTACTCCAGGAGAAGGGACATGCTATGCATTAATCAACACACATTCCACTAGCCCCAATGCACAACCACACACTACTTCCAGCTAGCACACGTTGCAATCCTCCGACGCATTACACTGGAACATCAATCCAGTCAACCAACAAGTACAATGAACACTCAGTCACATTAAACTTTATGTCTACTAAAGCTTAGCCACTGAAACTATAAAATATGATGCATCATATGTATACTTCACATCCAAATCGTAGGCCATAATTCTCATCTACGACAAAATGCAGAACCCAAAATTTTGACAGTGCAATCAAATGCATATTCTGTTCCTAAACAACAAATCTCATAAGCATACTTAAGATGCCTCCAAACAACATGCCATAAGATAAACAATTTGTTGGTGTAAATAATTATTCATCTTGGATATTATTACACTTACTTAAGTTTACTTAGGAAATGCATTTCATAATAGTTTGGGTATGAGACACTTGGGTGTTTGTGCCACATTGGGATAGTGTGTGTAGGAGAATTTCCACCTTTTATGGTGTTGATCTTATCTTGTTGTTACATTCCACCTCATGTGGAATATTATATTATTTCTCCTACCTACCCACACCTATTTCCTACCTACCCTTGTTTCTTATTGAGCCACATGTCATGTTTGTGTGCTCACATATCCCTAGCCTTGCCTATATAAGCAGATTCATATTTATTTTATGTAATGCTTAATGATCCAGTTGATCATATTTTTCATCTTGATAGAATACAACTTATTTCTATCATCTATTTTGTTCTCTCTTATTTGTGCTTTCCATTGCCTCTTGATCTTGGCAAAATCTCACATGGTATCAGAGCCATTAGAGTGTCATTGGTTTGCCAATTGAGAGAAATTTGATGCTATTTGGGGTTTGCATTTTGGAATTTTCTATTGCAGGTTATTATTAAAGCTTGATGAATCAAATATGAGGTTACCATTGGATTGAGGAGGTCTAAGAAAGTCAGTTTTGCTTTTTGTTTCATCCAAATCGGACTTCGGAGGCCAAATCTAGAGGCATTTGAAGTTTGAAGCTGCGACGGAAATTTTCCAGAAATTATAATTTTGCAGGCGATTTTCAAATAGCGATATCTCACTCATCCGAACTCCTTTTTTCGAGAATTTTTTTTTTGTTTTGGGGTAGAATTTTGTGATCTATACAATGGTGCAGGATTTTTCTGTTTCTCGGATATAGGGTTTTTGGAAATCGTGAAATCCCATTTTTTACAACTTTGGAGGCTTCATTTGGGCTCACATGGACTCTTTTTTAGGTGCCATTTTTTTTGAAAGTGCATATTTTTTCATCTACTTTCATAATCTGCCATTTGTTTGCAGTAATTTTAAGTAGAAATTGTACTTTCATTATTTGGCCATTTTTGGCATATTTTGTACTTGCATTTTGCTTGGATCTCAGTTTAGATCACTACCAGTATTTGTTGAAGTCTTTTAGATCTCATTTTGAGAAGTTGTAAATTGAAATCAGAAGTCCACTTAGCCTTGTTTTGCAAGTGGCCTATTGTACATGCACTACATATAAAGTGCCAAAATCATCATTTTTTGGGGGTACTTTGATTGAGTTAATTTGGGTGGGTGTCTCTTGTGCTTTTGTGCTCTTGTGTTCCTTCCTTTTTGTTGTTACGGGTTTTTCTAAGTTTCATCTCTTAACTCCTCATAATTATGTTACTTGGAAAATTGATGCATGGAGTAAATTTATGGAAAAAAGACTAACTCATTACATTGATGGAACTATTGTTGCTCCCGCTGATCCTAAGGTTGATCCAGTTGGTCACTTGGATTGGCTCACTAAAAATATCATGGCAATTGGTACCTTAAGAAAGTATGTATCAAAGGATCTCATTTTTCATATTGAGAAGTGTACTTTAATCAAGGATGCTTGGCAAAAGTTTCAAGACTTGTATGGTCAAGTTGATGAGATTAGGGGATATCAAATTGATAGTGATCTCACCATGTTGGATACCAAGAAATTTGATACTATACAAGATTATGTCACTAAGGCCAATGAGTTGAGGGCACAACTCAAAGATTGTGGCACTGAGAAGAAGGATACTCAATTGATATTCAACTTGATAGGCAAGCTTCCACAAGAATATGCAACATTTGTTTCTAGTTTCCAAACCCATAGGATGACAATGGGTTCAAGCTACACAATGCCTACATTTGATGCTTTCAATGAAATGTTGATGATGGAACAAACTAAGTTGATAAGCATGGGCATTCTTAAGGCTTCTAAGTCTCAAGCATTAGTGGCAAATCAAGGGAACAAAGGAAATCAAGGAAATGACAACTCAAACAAGAAGAAATGTCAATCAAAGCCCAAGGACAAAGCACCATCTTCTCCACAACAAGGAGATACATCCTCTTCCAAGAGGGATAATTCACCAAAGAGGGAGAGACCTACTTGTGCCTATTGTAAAAAGTTTGGTCATGAGGAGCGTCGTTGCCTTTCTAAGAAGATTGATGAGCTCACACATATCATCAAAAAGCATAACATTGATTTGCCTAATGTCTACAAGAAGGATGATTCATCAACTTCCACTTCCTCACATTCAAAAGGAAAAGGGCAAGCATTCATGGCTTCTACACGTGGGAAGACTCACTCTTTTGGGACAAGAAAAGGAAAAGCTCTATGTGTTACTATCAGTCATGATTCAAAGAGATGACTTCTAGATTCAAGGGCTTCTCATCATATGGCATCTTCGCAGTCTATGTTCTCTACATTTGAGCCTTGCACCATGACGCAGATTTTGATGGGCAATCATACATACATGGATGTGATTGGGAAAGGATCTATTGATATTGGGGATAACTCCTTCAATGATGTGTTGTGTGTACCCCACTTGACAAACAATCTCCTTTCTATCTATCAAATCACACATGGCACAAATAAGAGAGTTGTGGAGTTCACACCTGAGTCAGTTTTCATTAGAGACTTAGAGACTAGAGCTATCATTGCGACTGGGGTGGTTGATCATGCATCTCAGTGATGATTCTACACATGATGATCACACTTCTTGTGATGGTTCAGTTTTTGAGGAGAACTTTGGGCACTTGAACATGGGGATTCTCACATGTAACCCCATTCTTGAGCCTTGTATTTCATCTCCTCATATTGATATCACATCACCTATTACACCTGATGCTGTGGATAGTGCGACAGTTTTGCCTTCATGTGATTCAGTGCAGCAGGATATTCATTGTCTTCCAGCTTTAGATTCATGGGATGATTACTTGACAGACATTGCAGGTTTGTTTGTGGAATCCTACATTGCAGATTTGGGAGACACCATTGATGACATTCATCTTCTCTTTGATGAAGGTGATCCTTCTTCGATTGTTGCGAGGGAACACTCTGACCCTCTTGTTCATTCTCTACATGATCATTCTATCGAGGTTGACATGATTGTGGATACTTATGTACATCAGTTGGAGGAGGTCTCTTTATTTTTTGAGGAGACATGTGAGTCTTTGGGACATGTTCTACATTCATCTCCACTAGATCTTGGAGTGCCTTTTTCAGCAGTGTGGCACAATTTACCACCTTTGGAGGGGGTATCTTTCAGCATCGACATGGGGACACTTGAGCAGTTTTCAGAGATTCCTTTGATCATGAGTTTTCTTCACACATCTTCCCTTCATGATTGGGGAGACTTCATGGATACACCTTTGGTTTTGTTTCTTCCTAAGGGGAGGAATATTGTTCGACGTTCGTGGAGCAGTTTCTTCATACATCGGTGTAGATTCCACATTGAGGGGGGGCTTCCTAGCTTCTCTTCTTCTCTCATATGGGGGGGACTTTTTCCTCACATGGGGTTTTGTCCTTCACATTCTTCTATGAGAGTTCTCTTGTATGTTTTCATCTCTCTTTTGGGGGAGGGTTTTTTTCCATTGGGTTTTTCTCTCTTTCCCCGCTTTGTGAGAGATTTCATTGCATTGGTTTTCATGCATTTGCATTTGTACATGGGTACCTAACATGGCTTAGTAGTCGGGACCCATCTTGCATTGCTTAGTTGCATTGTAGACTTAAGTGCATTCCCCTAAGTTGCACTTAAGGGGGGGTGTTGGTGTAAATAATTATTCATCTTGGATATTATTACACTTACTTAAGTTTACTTAGGAAATGCATTTCATAATAGTTTGGGTATGAGACACTTGGGTGTTTGTGCCACATTGGGATAGTGTGTGTAGGAGAATTTCCACATTTTATGGTGTTGATCTTATCTTGTTGTTACATTCCACCTCATGTGAAATATTATATTATTTCTCCTACCTACCCACACCTATTTCCTACCTACCCTTGTTTCTTATTGAGCCACATGTCATGTTTGTGTGCTCACATATCTCTAGCCTTGCCTATATAAGTAGGCTCATATTTATTGTATGTAATGCTTAATGATCCAGTTGATCATATTTTTCATCTTGATAGAATACAGCTTATTTCTATCATCTATTTTGTTCTCTCTTATTTGTGCTTTCCATTGCCTCTTGCTCTTGGCAAAATCTCACACAATCAACAACTTAAATCGAAGTATAATGTTAACATTAAGAGAGCTATTCATCATAGCTAGCCAATTTGGAAGTCAAATGCTCAGACATAGACATGATAACAATTGCACTCTTCCAGATACCTTGACATCAATGATAGGATAGTCCAACATCTTTGACATCAATGACAATATGTGTCCAACAACCAATTTCTTTGAAATGCTTTTGCTAACTCAAATGAATTCATTTAACACAAGATTAGATTATATTAATAGATCTATATTAATACCAAATCATTAATAAATTGTAAAACAATATTAATATTAATATATTCTATTTAAAAATATTTATTATAAAAATATATATTAATTTAAAATATTTAAAAAAATATAAAATATAATTTTTTAAATTTTTTTAATATTTTTTAATATCAATTTAGAAACTTTCCTCTCCTTGTAGTAATAAATTTAAGATTATTTTTGAATGATTTTGAAAATTCCTATTTAATTTTTGGCAATTCCTATTTAATTACGGGTGGTTGATGAAGTCCACAATAATCCATTTCAAAAATATTTTAAGTCATAAAATAGAGAAATATTTCTTGAATATGTCTAATATTGATTCCCCCTTTGATAATATTACATTATTTATGTCTAATATTTTACCATCCCTTCATTCTATTGGATATATATATTGGAATTGCCAAAAATTAAATAGGAATTTTCAAAATCATTCGAAGATAATCTTAAATTTATTATTACAAGGAGAGGAAAGTTTCTAAATTGATATTAAAAAATATTAAAAACTTAAAAAAATACGCTTTATCCTACGAGAAGATAATGTGTAAAATACACGTATTTAATTAAACGCGTTTCTAGGGACGGCAATTCTATAAAAGAAAAAAGCCAACGCCCATTCCCTTATTTCCGCTCACGAAGGATTTGAAATCGTTTTATTATCCAAAATAATATTACCTGTAAGCTATCCTAAGGGTCCCAGGTTCGAATCCCACCAGATTCGACTGTTAAAATATTTTTTCCCGCTTTAACATGTCGTTGATTGCGTAGGGTAAAGAACGAAGCTTCGTTTACAAAGTCATCGACACGACTATGCCTTTATAGATTTGAACGGGAAATATTCCATGTTAGTAGCATAATCATATCCCTGTTCTGATTCTGTTCGGATTGCATGTACAGAAGAGATTTCTTTGATCTTTCTGCAATAACATCGGTCAACTACAGGCAAGTCGCTCTCAGCAACATGCTTTCGTTTTCTCGATCTGCGAACCTTTTTATTTCTTGGGTGCGTGTTATTACCAAATGAAAATTGTAGGCAAATAGGGTTTCATGTCGAAAATTAATGTAAAACAGGATCTGTTAAGATATAGTTAAGGCCAGGTTAAGATTGTGAGAAAATATGTGGCTCCGGAAAACAAATGAACTGAATGGCTGTGTATTGTCTACGGAATTTTGATTTCATTATCTGTGGATTTTTATTTCATTTTCGAAGATGTCTATAATTTTTGCTTTATGAAAACTGAAAATGATCGGTAAGGTCCGGTATGATGTTTTGCTTGATAAATAAGGAACACTGAAAATGATCGGTATGGTCCGATTTGATGTTGATCATTTAAAGTGAAGGAGCTTATATAGGATCTACTGAGATTTTATAGGATAAACACGGTGAAATGATGGCATTAAGCTCGGAAATAACGAGTAGCAAAGATAAAAGTGAAATCTGGTTTGATGGTGTAAATTATTACAAAATAATGTTGGAAGAAGAATCGAATTATATGTTTGTTTGAAAGTCAGTGACAAGCCGGAGAAAATGCCTTGCTGTGCGCTTCACTAATTTTTATTCTTGTGCGCTATTATTGGGCCGTTATTTGTTTTTTCTGTCAGATCAGTAAATCTGGTTTGATGTCGATAAATTTAACGAAAGAAGCCTGAAAATGTGTAGTTTAAGCTTTTTTCTGGTAAAGCACAGTATAACTATAACTTATTCACGGATTTCTCAGCTGCTATTCATTGTGGGTGAAGCTTTGTTTCTCATGCGTTATTTCGCCAGCAGTGGAAAGCCTGGTTTATTATTTTTTTCTTTTGGCCTGATTAGGCGGCGGATGTCTGATTTTCATAATGAGCAAAGGTTAGAGAGGTCGCTTCAATTTTTTTTACAGTAGACTACAACAGAAATGTAGCTGTCAAGCTTGGAGAAGATCTTCAACTTAAATGAATGGAATGTGTCTTAGGCGAGATGTTGAATTTCATATTGTTATTTTAGACAGGAGCAGACCGATTTAACTGTTTTTCTTTTTCTTTTCCAGATTGCTATTGAAAACATCTGAAACAGGATTTATGGGATCTTTTATTTAATGTTATAAAAAAATTTAGAATCTAATGGGATCTTTGTTTTGATGTTATCAAATTTTAGAATCTATTATGTCTTTATTTGTAGAGTTAAAATTCATGAAAATTGTTGTTGTTAAGCCGAAAGAACTGTTAAACCCCTGAAAACATGTACTGCTCTGTCATAAGCCATTATGAAATTTTATTTCTTGTGCGTTGGAATAATTTTGCTTTTAAATACGCTGGAAAGGAATGGTTACAAAGAGAGTTTATGTAGGTAGATGGACCTATGTTTGCAGAAATTTTGAAACCTTTGTTGGATTTTGCAGCAAAACCCTTGAATTGAGCTCCGTTGCAAGGTGCATTGAGCATTGTATAAAACTGGGGTAAATACTTGTTCGTTTTCAAAATTTTATCATGGAGAACCAGGCTTTAAAGGAAGGCCATTTATCTGAAAATATTCCCGTCCCAGAGGATAAAGTGATTCTGGACAAACCAGATGAGGATAAGGTGATTCTGGACAAACCAGATGAGGATCATGATCGTGTTATTACTGTTGAAGAAAAGACTGTAAATGTTCAGGATGGAAAAATCGAAGTAAAAGATGTTATAGCAGACAAGGATGGAGCTGTTAATGAGCAAACTCTAGACGTCCCTGTGGAAGAGAAGTATTATGAGCCCGTTTTTGATGGCACTGAAAACCCCCCTTCAGAGTCTGATCTGGCCGCTCAAGGCACCACGGCTTGGCCTGAGAAAGCTACTGCTCTGAAGAATTACGTCGTAGAGCGTGGTGTTGTGGTTGGGAACGTTATTAGGCGTTTATCTGGTAAGAGAGAGGAAATTGATCAGAACAATGTAAATGTAGAAGGTAAAGTTAGCACTAGCAATGAAGAAGATAAGAAGGCGAATTTGTTCAAGGGCTGGAATGCTTGGAATCCTTTGACTTTGGTCAAGAACAGTTTTGAAGGAAATGCAGAGGCAAAGAGCATCCAAGGTCAAGACATGGGCTTACAAGATTTAAGGGCTCCAGAGCCTACATTTAAGGGTAGGATCATTTTGTTTACATGTTCTGAAAGCTCTGATTGCCGAGTAGCCAGATCTTTTCTGAGACAGAAAGGCCTCAGGTTTATAGAAATCAACACGGATATCTACCCGGGCAGGAAGGTTGAGTTGGAGAAAAAAACAGGCTCTTCTTCTGTTCCACAAATTTTCTTCAATGAAGTGTTCATAGGAGGAGCAAGGGAAATTACGGCGATGGATAAGTTTGGGGAGCTTGATGAGAAGATCAAGGGTTTGATTGAAACAGAGGCTCCTTCAGAGGCTCCATTGCCACCATCTGCCGAGGAAGAGGATTTTGGGAACAATGGAATGGTCGATGAGTTTGAGAATGTTGTGAAAAAACTGAGAGAGCATGTGGTCATCAAGGACAGGTTTTATAAAATGCGAATGTTCAGCAGGTGCTTTGTTGGATCGGAAGCAGTGGATTTCTTGGCAGAGGACCAATTGCTGGAGAGGGAAGAGGTTTTGTTACACACTTTACCTTGCTGTGTTTTATAAATGTTTTTTCTTTTCCTACCGCATCGCAATTTTAAGATTAATTCAAATTGTATAGGTATAGTATTTAATGGTAAAAATTGAGCTTCTATTATGGGGTCTCATCCAATTCAAGAACATAAGTACGAACTTTTAGAGTCCAGAATTGCTCTTCTGGAGAGGGCGTTCTAACTAAAAATTATCGACTGCCAGAGAACAGCAGAGCTCTAAAGTAAAAGAAAAGAATTAGTTTTTGGTTGATACATGTCGTGAAATCTACTGTCAGAGAACGGCAGGGCGTTGTTACATGTCTGGAAATTTTTTCTCAGAGAATAGCAGACCTCTAAAGTAAAAGAAAAGTATTAGTTTTTGGTTGATACATGTCATGAAATTTACTGTCAGAGAACGGCAGGGCGTTGTTACATGTCCTGAATTTTTTTCTCAGAGAACAGCAGGGCTCTAAAGTAAAAGAAAAGTGTTAGTTTTTGGTAGATACAAAAACTAGGACATGTTTAATATATTTGCTGGAGAAACATATTAAAATCCCAGGATTGCCACGAATGAACTACTTGAGAACCAACCTATAGGCATGGGCCAAAACAAAACAGAGGTAATTGAAGTGGAAATAATCATTGGAATAACTGTAAAAAACTCTCTGTTTCTTTATGCATAACATCTCAATGCTGGAGCACATAGAGTCTAAAATGCGCCCCATAAACTAACAAGCGGAAAGAAACGGAATTCTGAGAAGTATAATTTATGGCACTGGAGCAACCTTACCCATTCTGCGGCTTCATCTGGATCAGCCCCATCATCATCATTCTCCTAATTGTCAGAGAGGACATCAAATTCTTTAAATTTTAGTGATCTAGGAATTAAAATTGATTTATTATTTAGGTTGTGTTTAAGAATCAAAACGATGCCTTTTGTAGATTGGTACTTTCATCTCATTAGGCTTATTTTCCTTGCAACAAACAAATTGTCAAATACCATTTCTCATGTTTTTGAAAAGTTGAAATTCTCTGCTTTCTTGCTCGAAAGGTTTTGGTTTCCCATTTTTGATTTCACATTGCATTGAAAGATAGCCACGCGTGTCTTTGAGATTATGACTTTGCAAGGCCAGATGCCCTTTACAACACTGTTTGTTTGGCCTTACTTCAGTGTTTGAATCTATGAATTAACGAACTAATCTTTTCATGAGACATTTCTTATTGAGTGTGCTATATTACTGAAGCATAATATAAAAAGATTCTTTAAAGGCACCAAGTTTGTTAATCTACAATCCTGAAATTAGCTACTTCTCATTAATTCCAAAACTCCGAACATCTGTACCATTAAGGATTGGAATGTTTTTGCAGGCAGTTGATTTTGGGAGAAAGCTTGCTGCCAAGCACTTCTTCCGTCATGTTTTAGAGTATGTCGCTTCTCACATCATTGGAACATTTTAATACATTTTCAAGATTTTAATTTTCCCATATCGATTGATTACTTTCTTTTTATGAAGCTAGTTGTTCTGATTTCTGAATATTAACGAAAGCATATCTTGACTCATATTACGTGGTTGGTTATTCCCAGTGAGAACACATTTGATGATGGGAATCATCTCTACCGCTTTTTTGAACATGATCCAGTAATTTCCAAGTGCTACAATTTTAGTGGACGTACAAATGACATGAAGCCAAAGCCGGCAACAGAAGTTGCAGCTAAGCTGCGGAGCTTGACTCTGGCAATTTATGCAGCTCATATTTCTGATAATGGAAAGCATGTAGATTATAGAAGCATTGGTTCAAGCGCAGAATTTTTGAGGTGCGCACTTTAGGTTATTGATTAAATTTGCTATAGTTTACCGCATGCTTCTTGAAATCTTTAATTTGATAGTTTAGTTGCACTCTACTTTTCTACAATGTTTTGTATACCACCTCAATTTTGATTTTTGTGTTCCTCTGTCCTTCAATTCTGCTGTAGGTACTTGAAAGTGATTGAAGATCTCCAACGAATCGATTTACATGATTTATCAAGAGAAGAAAAGCTTGCATTCTTCATCAATTTATATAATATGATGGCAATTCATGCAATCGTGATGTGGGGTCAACCTAATGGACCCCTTGAGCGAAGAAAATTTTTTGGTGACTTCAAATATGTAATTGGTGGGTATCCCTATTCGCTCTCAGCCATTCAAAATGGAGTTCTTCGTGGTAATCAAAGACCTCCTTACAATTTGACCAAGCCTTTTGGGGTAAAGGACAAGCGTGTCAAGGTGAGCTTTCGTTTCTTGTTTTCATCTCTGAATAAAATTTTAGAACTTTGTTTACTGCTATTTCAGCATTTTCCTTTACTTAGGGGAAAAATAGACATTTGTTACGTTCTTGAGTCTTGAATGAATGACAGATATCTCCTCTTTTAGGGTCATAAGAGTGTTGGCACGTAATCACACTTTCTTCATGTAGTTGCACAGCTTTTGGATTACAGTATACAGACCTGGTCACCATAATGTTTTGATTTATTTCCTTTACCCAAAGTTTAATTGATTTTCCTTGATTATTTGATGTCCAAAATCTTACGCTTTCTACTAGGCAAACTACATAGTATCATACATGCGTTGTTGATTGAACAGTAATGAACAGAAGACAACAAAAAAGCACATATGAGCGAAGCTGACAATTGAACTATTCTGAATTTTCTACTAAAAGGACGTGCTTTTCCCAAATCCTTCTTGTGATCCTTTACATTGGTTAAAAGAGAGTAGAGCCCCGTGAGAGAAGGTTATGGACGGGGTATACTTAATCAAAGGATAAAGCTGATTCATTCTATAGTACTTATGGGGATGGAAATGCCCACTGAAGGCCATTTTCCCAATTATAGACGGTTTCTTGAATCTCTTTCATGAATCGAAAGTCACCGCTTTCTTTCATTAAAAAAATAAATAAATTGAGAACTGCAACAATTTGTCTTGGCAAGTTTGTGTGTTTACATGCAATAATTATCTACTGTTGACCTGACAAGGTTTAGATGATTGACAGTTTTGCTGACACAAATATTATTCCACGAGCATTAGATAAACCTTTCTGTTATTACTAGGTTCTTGTGCACGACTCTCACTAATTTGGAAAGAAATGCAAATTCTTTAATGCACTTCATAAGTGGTTTACTTCTTATTGGGTGGTATTTCCTCATGTTCATCTGATATTTTCTGAATCAGGTTGCCTTGTTAATTCCTGAACCATTGGTTCATTTTGCTTTAGTATCTGGTGCAAAGTCAAGTCCTCCCTTCATATGTTATTCGCCTGCAAGTATTGATGAAGAATTAAGGCTAGCTGCAAGAATTTTTTTCAATGATGGTGGATTCTTGATTGATATGGACACCAATACTGCTTCCCTGAGCAAGACTATGAAATGGTAAAGGAATGATTTTTATGATCTGCTGCTAGATTCAAAAATGATAACCACTTCTTGTAAATGTTTTTCAAAAGTTCCTAACTTTAAATTCGGCTTTGGCAGGTATAGTGGGGACTTTGGCAAGGATGAAAGAGAGGTTCTAAAGTTTGTTGCAAACTACTTAGAGCCTGCCACGGCAGAGCAATTGTTGGGATTATTGGGTAGTAATCAACTAAAGGTCACATATCAACCTTATGATTGGTCTCTAAATGTTTAAGCCCGGCATTATCTGTTATAAGTTTTGCCTTATTCGATTTTACAGGAAAGTACGCATCATTCGTTCTTTTCGATTTGATTCTTAGTAATTCGTTGCGTGTGAGAGTATCTTTCTCACTTCTGTTTAGTAGAAGCTAAATTAGAATGAAATTCTTCCCAAAGTCTTTTGAATAGCTTTTCCTCAACACTCACAAGAAAATTGGCCACAAGATTTGTTCATAACACATTTAGACACAGGTTGCATGTTTAAGAGTACAAGGGAATTTGTGCTTTAGGCCGTGTCAAACATATGATTTATAGATGTTTGTTAACATTGCTATTCTCCTGCCAAGCAAATGATTTATAGATGTGGTACACTTGTCCAAAATGTTTTTCGAACATTTATATTTTTCATATAAATATCATGCAGTTGATTCTAAAAGACTCATGTGGACAGCAAAAAGTTACGGAAAGACAATTTAAAATAAAAAATTTCCAAATGATTCGACATCTGTTTTGTCATTCAAAATAGTAAGGTGCTTGGACATCCATTTTTTTTTTTTGTATCAGTTCACATTTACTTTGAGTTTGCCTCAGCTTGAGGTCACGGAACCACATCTGTCGGGGGTTGTAAACTACCTTTGCTTGGAGTGCTTGTGGTATCGTGTTTGTGGAAGACAATAGGAATGAATAATGAGTTTTAATGGTGTCTACGAGATTATCAGTTTATGGAATTAAGAGTAATATCATTAACAATTTTTAATTTTTTTTCATTGTCAATTTTTTTTTATTGCAGATCTTGATCAAAAAGTTTGTGATTTTGTGAAATCGTACTTCCTCAAATATCTAACCACTGTTTATTTTATACAAGACTATATATACTCAAAACTGCTTCCTTTGTTATTCCTCCCTAGTTTCACTAGGGTATTATGCTGCTTATCATTTGTCTCACACTTCCATTTTACACCTCTTCTTATTGTATTTATAAGCTGATTGTACCCATATAATGTATCTGGGTATATACGGAGTAAATCTACGCCATGCAATGTGGTAGCCCCCAACTTGTCTATCCTCCCTTTTGTCGAAGGCCTCTTCAATAAGATTTCAAAAATCCTTCGCAAAAAGGGCCTCATTTGCTCTTTCAAACCCAGTTTCCACCACTAGAAATCTCATCCCATCCATCAAAGATTCTATATACGATCTGAGCTCCATTCCGATATTTATAAGATTGCTTGTTCTTGTCGTTCTCCTTACATTGGGGAAACAGGCAGATCTATCAGCATTAGGATTAAAGAACACATTGCTGACATAAGGCATAATCGCATCAACAAATCTGTCCTTGCTGAGCACTCCCTTACCACCAACCATCACATTTGTTTGGGGAATGCTCAAGTCCTAGTTAAGAAGATAATTTTTTCAAAAGGAAACTTCTTGAGGCCATCCCTATTAGAGATCACCCCACCAATCTCAATCAGAACTAGGGTTGGCATATTAGTCCTTCTTGGCACCCTTGTTAACCTCTATATCGGACCACCCTAATCCTTCTTGATTTCCTACCTCCTCTTCTTCATCTTCTCCACTACTTCTGCACCTCACCCCTCTCCCTCCATGGTCTCCTTACTTTTCTCTCTTACTTTTTACCTTTGTCCTTTTCTTCGATTTCTCTCTCTTAATCCTCTTTCCCCCTTTTTTCTTTCCATTTCTCCTTCACTTGTCTTCTTTACTTTTTACCTTGGTCCTCTTCTTCGATTTCTCTCTCTTAATCCTCTTTCCCCCTTTTTTTCTTTCCATTTCTCCTTCCCTTGTCTTCTTTTCTTCTTTCTTTGTTTGTTGATTTGCCCTTTCTTTAGTTTTCTATAGGTGTATTGATTTTTTTTCTCTTTTTATTATTTTTTCCATCATTAGGCTCAGTTTCTTTGTTTTGTTTTTTATTTTACATCTTTTTTTTTAAAACTCTGATTTTCCATTTTATCATTTATTTCTTCTCTTTATTCATTTCTTTAGTTCTTTTTAAACTTGCGTTTTAAATATAACTTCTTTTTTTTTTCTTCTTTCCACTTCTAGTCCTCTCTACCCTGTGCTTTTTTCTTTTTAAGCTGAAGTCTGTTACTTATTTTTTCACTTTCCTCTTCTTGAAAATTGATTACTGAGTGTGATCTGAAATGTCAATCAGAAAAAAAAAACACAAATAATCCAGAAGCAACTCTCACAATATGAAATGCAGAAAATTTATACCTACTAAATCTTAACCACCCAATAGACAATAGATAAGACTGCAAAACCATTAACACATTAAAAATGGAAAAATGTTTCAGTTTTCATAAATAGGAAAAAAAGCCTCAATACATTATGCACTTACAGAGGAAATATGTACACAACTACCACTACACTACATTTACTTTCAAGCATACATGTATCTGATTGCAATTTCTTGGCAATTTATCTTACAAGCTTTCCTCACTTCTTTGCAAGCTCTTCTCACGTTGATAGCTTAACTCTTCTACGTTAAAAAGCTAAGAAAGCCTTTAACAGCCTCAAAGTCCTTATGAATTAGTCTTCATGGTTCCCCATGTTAAAAGGGAGTAGAATAATTGGTGGGGAAGATGAAAGGATCCACCTTCCAAGCATTAGAGGATCAGACTTTGAGATGACACATTTTAAGATGTAAACCCATAAATAAATGAAATAAGTTACCTGTGTAATTTATTTAACACGTGACATGCTTTGGAGTTGGAAATTAACAGGTTGAAGCGTGTGCATGAATGATTCTTGGTTATCAATTGGTGAATATCACATAGCATGATTATCATCCTAACATGTGGTGCTCGTTAATGGATTGCTATTGCAACACCCTAACACTGTTATTTTATTGGCAATATCATGTCTCCTAGTTTGGGGCATAATTTTTTTGAGCCTGACAAAGTAGCAGTGTTGCTAGGCTATCAAGCAACCCACATGGTGTTGCTTAGTGTGGTACCACAACATTGCCTTGAAATTTGCTTCCAAAGCGTTTGACATGGTGTTGTACCACAACAATACCTTGAAATTTGTTTCCAAAGCGTTTGACATGCTCTTGTCTGCAGGATACCACAATGATACCAGAATTGTATTCCAAGGCATTTGCAACTCTAATGTTGGACCCCTTTTTAAAATAAGATAAATACTTAACATACCTTATCTCTTATGGGAGTTGAATTTGTGACATCTCTTTCAAGAGTATGAATTCTCTATCACTAGGCCAATTCAGGTTGATTTGATTTTGTGACCTCTCTTTCACAAGTACAAAGTATCACAAGATTTCTTATTGTTTCAACAAGATATGGCCTAGGTAATATCTCATGCAATGCTAATTTTGTTAGTACCATTGAATTATTTTGAAAATTGATATGATTTGAAAAATATAATTTTTAACTATCAATTTTTATGACACAGTTCTCATGACTCAATTCTCGACTTGTGAAGTTCTATTTGAATTTCTTTACTTTGTGTTTGTTTTGTTTTCTATTTTCTATCTTTGATGTTTGTTTGCTGTCCTAGAATACACAACTAGGTGCATGTAATATATATCATAAATCTTTTTTAACTTAGAAGCATACATTAATAAAATAAATCACACCAATAACATTGTTGAAAATAAAATTGCACTTAAATCAAAATTAAGTGTGTGTGCGCGCAATACGCAACTAAAGAAATTTGATTTTACATACATGTAAATTTAAAATTTGGAAATTTCAAACAACTAACATCTCATGATAACCAAAAAAAAATATTGTTTTATATTTTCTCTCATTTAAAAAAAAAATAGTATATATATATTTTTAATATTGTTTTGTATTTTCACAAGTAAAAAATGATTCTTAAAATATGTTCGAAATTGTCATTTTACTTAAACATAATCTTATTGACATAAAAATAGTCATTAATTTGATTACAATACTCTAAAGGATTCTAACAATTTTATATGATCATCAATGCGCCCACTTTTTGTTTCTTTTACACAACAAACTAGATTGTGCTATAATCTTCTACCCATATTTTGTGTATGTTACATCATTAGTATTGGTGTATATGTATATCTACATACTTTGCATTTATTACACCATAAGTTAAGCTTACTTGAGTAGAGAAATGCTCGAGTTTTATTTAATGTTTTGTTACATTATTTAACATATTGTTGCATCATTTACTTTTGGTAGTTGGTGATACATTTATGTGGGAAGTGAGTTTTTTCATCCTCATTTTAGTGCCTCTCTTACAAAAAGTTTGAAAAGAAAAAAGTTTTTTTTGTATTTATGTACATAAATCAAGAAAATGTGGAGTTCTTATTTATGGTGCATAATTTTATTTATTTATTTAATAACATTTGATTGATTGATTGTGTTAAATTAATTAAAAAAATTTGATTATAGACATTAGATTTCCACAATCCATAATATTGAGCACAAATTAGTCTTTAAATTCAATTGCGTGAAATTCATTTTACATCAATAAATTTATTCCATAATATTGATGCAGAATATATTTTACACAATTGAATCTAGAAATTAGTTTATGCCCACAATTTGATTGATTTAGTGTAGTTTTTTAATCAACCAAGGGCTGAAGCCGAATATATTAATAATATTAGTAAATACATAATAAAGAGTTTTTACCAGTTTGAAAATATACCCTTAAAAACTATCAAATTTGATTATGCCAAAATCCCTCATGGGCATAAATCGACGAGCATCTGATATGCAGAGTCTATCTCAAAATCAAATCCTTTAAAGGGTGCTTAAAAAAACTAGCCTAACTAAATTAAAAAATTAAAAAAACCTCATTATCCAAACCCGATCATGAAGATTGCATTTTGAAGGAGATCAACGGGCATGTGAAGAAGGTTCGAGAGTTGCCGACGTATCAACCAGTTAAATGATGATTGGAATTCTTCGTCCAAACCTAACTAGTTTAGGAGAGGGGAAACATTCAACCACATCTACAGGTTTAGGCCCAATGTTGGCCATAAAAGCTTTCAATTCATTTTCCCATTCCGCCATCCTATCCTCTGGAGCCATTTTAGTTATACTAAACAACTCGAAATAATGCTTCATCGAATTTTCATTTGAAATTTTTGTTAGCCGAAACAAGGACCATAAGAAATTTGCATATTTCTCAACCACAAACTACCTTGCTTTAAATTGTTTCTCATCCCCAAAATATAAAATAGGGAACCTAGGGGAAGGTTTACCATTTCTGATGGTGACTCCATAGTCAATTGGCAAAGGAATTGTCAGCTTGTCATCTATGTTCCACAAAGCACTGCCCAAATCTCCTAGCAGGTCGGCCTTAAAAAACTTTCTACATTATCCTTTATTTTGTTTTTCGACAGGCCAAAGTGGAGGAGGGTGGCGACAAATACTGTAGGGATCTCCATATTCACTCTATATTTGTGGTTGGTCCTAAGAAAGAGGTCTCCCAGAATGCCTTTCGTTGCACTGATTATAATATGATGTGATGCATTCATCACCTCCTTCAACCTTTTATCTTTGATTTGTCCAATGAATGCCATCTGCCTTTTGGAAGAAAGGAGTTGGATGGGAGAATCCATGCCTTCAGCGCCTCTTGGTAAACCTGCAAACACAAAATCTTGAAGGGGCAACAATTCCAGACTAAATTTTTTCGTCAGTGGCAGATAAAGAGTTAAACCGACTAAAAGCTTGATGGAGAATAAAATGAGCTTTCAATTTTGGAGAAAAAACACGGCACAAGGCAACTTTCTCTGACACGTCCTTTCAATTCAATTGATCCATCCTTTCTATTAAATGCCCCTTTATCAGTGAGTTTAGTGAATGCATCTATCTTGATAAGTAAATAATTTGCTTAATCACTCTAAACCCACTTTCCTCCAAGTTTTGAGTTTGATAAAATTTATAAATATGCTAAACCCCAATTCTGCCAGATTTAGGAAAGATTTTATCAAAATCCATGCAAAATGATGATGATCCTTTTTTTTGATAGTTATTCAATAAAAACTCCAACTTAAAAAAATGGTTAACTCATTTGAAAAACGCTCCTCCATTATTCCATTCGCCTATCATAAATGTTTGTCAAATAGGCAATATTTCCATATAATTTCAATCTCTTATTATTTCATCAATAAATGCTTCCGCTTCTTTGTCCGCCAGCAAATGAAATCAAATGGATTGCCATCAACCCTTGCAAATCCTACCGTTGAGACTCGTTTTGAAATGAACGCTCACCCACTTGTCCTATCAACTATCAAAGAATTCCTCCGAAGTTTAAAGATCTCGGCAAGTCTTGATGATCTACCTTCTAACAATTTTTATTAAAACTCCATCTATAAAGGCGACAAATTCTTTTTGAAAAACACTCCTCAATTCCATTCTCCTTTAGAGGATAATTATCAGACTGATTGAATAATCTTATTATCTCAAGCTCCCTTTTTTCCAATCAATGCTTCAGCCTCTTTGTCTACCTATTTGTCAAAAATGATGCCATATGCCCCTACAAATCCTACCGTTGGAAATTTTGAAAAATACTCTCCCACATGTCCTGTCAATTGACAAAAAATCCTATCCAGTTAGCAAATTTTTACTCGATCTACATCACGTTGGGCAATAAAAACTTTAGCCCACCAAAATGTCCTTTTATCAATTAAATAGCCCTTATCCTTTCAAATTCACATCTTTTGAAAGTGTTAGGAGAAATTACAAATTAATGTTTTATACAAACTGCTATTACTGAAACCCAAGAAACTGCCCTTTCATCCAAAAAACCCTACCGATGAGATCTACTAAACATAATTTCACATCAATTGCATCTCTTATCAAAAAATATTTTTTCTAGTTTTCATGCTTTACTTATTTATGTATCTCTACAAAATGGTTGGATCACTCTCTTTCTAGGTCATTAGTCTCCAATGGTCTTGGAGCTCTGATAAATTTCTAGTTGAAACCATCTGCTCCCTTGTTTGCTAAATGATCTGCCATTCCATTTGCTTCTCTAAAGATATGTTTAATGGTGAAGGCTTCAAAGTTTTTAAGTAATTCAATGGCTCTACTTAAAAAGGAACTGAGTCTCCAATTTGGTGTGTTACCGGTCCTTAAAGCATTGATTATTATAGTTGAATCTCCTTCAATTTCCACCTTTTTAAGGCCAAGTTCCCTACAAATTGCAAGACCTTCAATAGCAGCTTGTATTTATGCAACATTGTTAGTATCCTTTGCTAAAACTTTGACTTGTTTTGCTTCAATCGCTCCTTTTGATGAGTGAATTATGCATCCTTCTCGAGAAGCTCCTGGATTACCTCTAGAAGCCCAATCAAAATTCAATTTATACCATCCTTTCTTTGGTGGGGTCCAAACCAACTTTGCTCTTTGTTTAACTATTTCCTCACTTCCTTTCCCAACAAAGGGAGGAATTTTAAGTCCAAACCAATTTCCTTTCATTTTATTGTCCCAACAAGAAAAAAGAGGCTTTTTTGATATGTGGATTGAGAGTCTACTATTCAATACTTACACAATGGCCGCTTCAAGTTTGTTCATAAAGGTCTCCAAGGCAATTTTTCCCCTTGAAAAATTCTTCTATTTCTTTCCTTCTAGATCTCCCAAATTAAAATCAAGGGTGAAGAGATCCATAATGCATTAAATAGACCCGATGAATAAAAATTAGGCTAGGTGTTGAATAAACTCAAAATTTCATTTGGCAAAGCAGACATCCACCCTAGTTTTGCGCATAACCATTGCCAACATTTAGAAGAAAAGGGAAATATTAGGAGAATATGATTAGTTGATTCTTCTTCCTTGTCACACAGAACACATTTTGATGGGCCCAATTAACCAATCTTCTTAAACCATTATGTTGTTAAAATTTGCCCTGCAAAGCTACCCAAGCAAAATAACCCCCTTTAGGAAGTCATCTTTTGTCCCAACACAGAGACATAGGAATTTTGGTTCTTTCAAAATTCTATTTTTCAACTATTGCTTTATAGCCATCCCTTGAGTTATAGTTTCATGAATTCGCCCCTATCCAAATGATCGAATCAAATCCTTCTTTCAATATTAAAGATCTCTTCTGAAGTATATCCATAAGAGTTTTATTTTCTGCTCTATCAGCTAGTAATTCTTCAAAACTTTTCCATTTCCAACCCATCAAGTGATTCTCATTTGCGATCTCAATATAACCTCTCAAAAAAATGCCCCACCTGGTTTCTAAAAATGTCTTGAGATTATTCGGCCCCATCTCTTTGTCTATAGCCTTATAACATCCCCATGAATTAGACCAAAAGAGAGTTTTTCCTCCATCCTTCACATTACATGAAATTTGATCTATGGTGACTTTTATGCAATTCAGAATGAAATTCCATACCCTAGAACCTTTTAGAGGATTTGGACTCTAAAAATTCCTTCTAGATTCATCATCCAAATATTTCCCTTTAAGAATTCTTGTCCGTTTCCAATTAGAGTCCTTTTAAATTTTCCAGATTAGGTTTGCTCCTAAAGCTTTGTTTTGCCATAATTGATTCCTCAATCCAACACCCCCCAATGATTTGGGTTTATAGATCTTTTCCCAAGCTATCAAGGCCATTTTTTCTTTTTTCAGCCATTCCTTGCCAAAATAAGGATCTCATTTTCTTTACTAAATTTATAATAGCTCTGATTGAGAGGGATAGACAAGACATGAGATAAATTAGAATTGCTAAGAGAATTGTCTTCAACATTATAATTTTGCTTGCCCAAGAGAGCCATTTTGTTTTCCAAGACTCTTTTTTTTTTGTCCATCCTTTCTCTTATTGGATTCCAAACTTTGGCTGATCAAATACCCTTGTCTAAGGGCAGACCTAGATAAAGACAAGGCAATTTCTTTCCCTTAAAACTCAACTGAGCTAGAATATAAAGCTCTATCCTCTTCTTCACATTGAAAAAGAAGACCTCTAATTTTTCTTGATTTACTTGTTGAGCTGAAGTTGAGGCATATATTTTGAGAATTTTCTTTAATTTAATCGCTTCTCTTTTATCAACTTGGCCAAATAACACAACATCGTTCACAAATTGTTGGTGTGTAACAACCTCAATTGAGTTAGTGTTCTTTAATCCTCTGATTAGGCCATCCTATTGATATTTGTAGAAAGTTATGTCCAAAGATTTAGCCAAAATGAAGAAAAGAAAGGGAGGAATAGGATCTCCCTACCTAAGACCTCTAGAGGAATCAAAGAAACCTTGAGGAGATCGATTAATAAAGACCAAAAAATGTGGTGTTGAGATGCAATAAAAAACTAAATTGATCCACATTTTGGAAAAACCAAAAGCCTCTAAGCATTTACATAAAAACCTCCAATCAACTTTATCATATGCCTTACTAATGTCTAGTTTGATGAACATACTTGAGCATACCAATGTCCAATTTAAGAGACTTCTCTCTCTCTTAGGAATTAAGGCAATGAATGTATTATTGATCTCTTTGAGAAATCTTCCTGAATTTCTTGCAACTTCTAAGGCTTTAGTTAATTTATTCCCTAAAATGGGCCAACATTTTTGGAAAAAGCAAGCAGGGAATCCATTTGGCCCAGAAGATTTATCTGGATGAAGTTGATTGAGAGAATTTTCTACTACTTGTTTGGAAAATTTATTGTTGAGCATTAAATTATCATCTGACGATAAAATACTTGGAATATTTTTCAATAGCTCATTCTAAGAACCCAAGTCCGACCCATCCCAATTGCTTAAGATATATGAAAAAAATGATACTGATCTTTGCAAGATAGCGTTAAGATATTCTACCATATTGCCTTGATCATCTATAATCCTCAAGATTTTATTTATTGCTCTTCTTTGTTTAGTACTATTGTCGAAAACTATTGAATTTCTATCACCCTCAGAAAGCCAAACATCCTTGGATTTTTGCCTCCAAAGAAATTCCTTTTTCGCTATAATTTCTTCATATAAATGAAGAACCTCCTTCTCCTTGATGAACCTGTTTTGATCCATCCCATGGTCTAAAACCTCTGAATTTAATTGCTCCGTTTCTTTTTTCACTCTTAACTTGACTTGAAAGATGTTTAATTTTTCTCTCTATTCCAAATAAGGAGATTTTGTTTGATCTTTTTTAGTTTTGAAATAAAATAGAAAAGTTTAGATCCATCAAACCTAGCTTCATTCCACCATTTTTCAATCAATTGAAAAAATCCCCGATCCCTCATCCACATTTTTTCAAATTTAAATGGACAATTTGAGGGTTTCTTATCTCCAGAAAGTTGTAACTGTATTAGATAGTGATCTGACCCAGGTATTGGCATAATAGAGTATTTCAAAGTAAAAGAGACTAAGGAAAGATCCCCAAATGAAAATCTATCCAACTTCTCATCTATATAGCTAAACCAAATCTTTTGTTATTCCATGTATAAACTCCATTTTCCATAGCTATATCTAATAGATTGTTTCTAACAGCCCATTCTCGCAAATCAAATTGAGACTGAGTCTCCTTCTGAATTCTTCCTCCATATTTCTTTGAGAGATAAATAAAAGCATTGAAGTCTCCTCCTAACATCACATTGTTTTGAGGTATATTTTGAAAAATCTTTTCCAAATCCCTCCATAAGGCCAACTTCATATTATTTTGCACTAGTCCATAGACATTAAATAATTTTTTTTATGTCTTCCTAAAAACTAGAAAGCAAGCATGTTATCCAATGATTGTTTGATGACAAATGAGAGTATGCTATTTTCCTTGGATTCCACAATAGGGCCATACCTCCTACTGAACCCACATCATCCATCGCTTCTACTTCCCAATACACTATTTTTTTTTTGTAAAAGCTGATATCCGTTCTTTATTCAATTTTGTTTCCTGAAGTAAAACCACCTCTAGTTTTGAAACTTTGATGCAATGCCTAACCAGATGTTGCTTTTTAAGGGCATTCAAGCCCCTTACATTCCATGATATTGTCTTCATGAATCCTTTGCAGGGGAATTTCCTTTCCCTTTGCTCCAAAGGGTAGTTATTTTTAACTGATTCCTATCTTATCCATCAAATGACCTTAAAACCGCTGAAGATATTCTTCCTCTCCCACTCTCTGGCGATTGACCACAATCTGATTTGATTTTAGTAGAACAGTTCTCTAGAAGACCAAGTAAGATCTTTCCACTATAGTTCTTTTCACATGATTCCTTTGAAGTTTCCAAGAATTGAGGATTTAAATCAAATTTTCCACTCTCTTCCTCTACTGATTCCTCCTGATTCAATATTTTCTTGATAAGTTCTTGTTTTTCAGTTCATGAATCTTCTGTTTCCCCATTCCGTGGTTTTGATATACCTACATAATCACATACAACAACCAATTCCCTTGTTAAAGGAGAGGAATGCACCGAGTCCTCTATTGTAAAATTATGGAAGATCATGAAAAATAATTTGGTTTTCAGAATCTCCAAGGACTTCTTCATTTTGCTGAAATAAAGAGTTTGATAAGGATAAAATCAATTCTTCATTATTCCTAAAGGACATTAAAGACATAACAAATGATTTCTTTGTTGGCATAGATTGAGAATATTTCATGTTTCGTTTCCCCATAAGTCTCATAGATCTTCTTCTCTCCATCTTTAAACTATGAATAATTGGATATAATATTTTCTTGTCCCCTTTAATCTTTGCTCTTGGATTCTTAGAGCTAACTAGTGGTCTACCTCTTTTTGATTTGGTTGGGGTAAAAAACTCTGCTTCTTCTATTTGATAGACTATCTCCGTATTATGAGAATTTTTAGGTGTTTCTAAAACTATAGAATTAACTTGGCCCATTTCAATCCTTAAAAGTGGAGCAATCTCTTTGATTTTTATGAGATGCCAACAGTTATTGAATGCCATCCTTCCAATTTCTTTTTCGCTTAACAGGTTTAAGGAATCTCTTCCTTTATTTAATAAATACAAACCTGGTTTTTGAGGGATCTTTTCTTGATCAGAGTAATTATTTTCCACATACTTATATGCATTATGAGTTTCCGAAATGTCCAACAATATTGGTCTTGGATAAAAATATTTTAGTATGTTTTCCATATCTTTCTTTACTCTTGACTTCTCATAGAAAAAAATCAATATCCTCACTACTTTTCCCCACCAATCCTTTGTAGCTGTTAATAGAAAAGGAACAGGAAACTCAGTCTCACAATTCTTTAATATTATTAATGGGGAAACAGAGTTCCAGCTTCTCCCTTTCTCTTGAAGAATATTCCCACAATGATTCATTGAAAGTTCAGAAAATTCTATCTGAGAGAGAATCATCTGACTCTCTCTTGTTACATCCACTATGATCTCCCGATCTTCATTTAATATTTTATCTGAAATTTCCTCTTATCTTTTCTTGGAGTTCCTCAATCCATCCCTGGAAAATTCCTTCTATGTCCTTTTGAGAACCCTTACTCCCACTAATTTCTAAACTTCCATTGGTTGTTTTATGGAAATCTTCTTGAAGACCAATAAAGGAGATCTCTGGAAAAATATCTGTTGGTGATTGCCTTTCCTCTGAAAAGGAACAAAGAGAGGAAAAACATTTTTCCGCATTAATTGAAAAGGAGGTTTTTAAGTTAACGCCACTACCAGAATCTGGGCAAGAGATTGTTGGATGGTTTGATAGATGACAATTCTCACAGACCAAGAAGGGTTCTTCATATAACACCTTTTGAGCCCAACTACCATTTTTTGAGGTAATCTTTATAGAGGTAGGGAATTTATTTGTAGTATTCATAAGCAAACAAATTATTATGGGTAGGTTAGGATTTTCAAAAAAGGTTGAATCTATCTTTAAGAAAATACCTACAATATTGCCTAAAATCTCTAATAATTTCAATTTCCCTGTATTCTAATGGGAGACTTTGAAGATGTATCCAAAAAGGAACACATTTTATATTGACAAATTTCAGATCAAAATTAGGTTGCCACACTTGCGTTTGTAATCCAAAGTTTTTATAAAACCAAGAATTTGTCTTAAAGCATTATCTCTACTTTCCTTGGAATCAAACATAGAAATGGAAAAACCATTGCCATTATCTATCAGAAATACCTCAGATACACCAACCCAATTTTTTGATACCAACTTGAATAATTTTTTTTCTATTGATGGTTGCCAAAACTTACATATTATGGATTTTTATCTGCGGAGAGAGAGTTCGCTCAGAAAGGTTACATTCACCCCAAGTTCACCTCCATCACCCTCCAATCTTGATTCCTCTACTATTTCTTTATCTTCTCTTTCTGCTTGGATATCTGTTGAAGAACTCTTCGCCTCTCCAGACTGTGAGCTTGATGCCTCTCCTACATGCCCCACTATAGCTTTCCTTTTGTCCGATGAGGAAAACATTATGATTTTTCCATCTTTTATCTGATTTTTAGAAAAATCTAGATGTTTATATCTTCATCTCTTTTTTCTTTCATTATGCCTATCATAATAGCCTTTTTAGACTCGTGAAATTGGCTTCTCTCCCTTGATCTTCTGTTCCCTATATTGAAGGATCCACGAGATTCCTTCATCTGGACCAAAGGAATATTGTTTAGAAATGTAGGAAAGAAGGAAGATAATTGAAAATTTCGAAACTCCTGACCCGAAAGAATACAGTATGGGAGTTTTCCATTTTTTGGAAATGTTTTTTTCTAGTTCTCTCTATGGAGATTCAAAATCTCATTCTTAGATTTAAATGTCTTCCAATGCTCGGACGTCCATACCTTCTTTGGCAGAGGAGGGTTAACCGCTTTTCCAGAATGCCATAGTGGGAATATCAGAATATTATTTGGGAAGGAACAGGGACCCTTGCCTCCTAAGGGTTTTTGCAGATTTCTGTTATCATGTTTCAACAGATAGTTTTTGAAGCCCCTAACCCTCTATTCTTCAAACTCTGATAGTTAAAAACTCGTCTGAGAGAAGCAATTTTCCTTCTTTCCTTGATATCCTTGGAATTTCCTACCCACCAATCTCCATCCATCTGCATTCGACTCTCAGAGCCATGGTCGCATGCGATCCATTTTTTCCCAATCAATCTGTTAAACTCATTTTTTTTTGATTTGGTATAGTTATTAGCTAATCAATTCATTTATTTATTTCACAAAACATAAAAAACAAAACAAGTTGCAAGATCATTTTGTTTAATTCAACCATTTGACTTCTCTCATATAGTATACAAGAGAGCTTCAAAACAATAGGAAACACATAAATAGACACAAAGAAAACATTTCACTTGTCAAACCGTTCAACAAAAATGTCAACATTTACAAACAAATTAGCCAAACACATTTGAAAATTTGGAATATTTAAAAAGTGTTAAATCATAGGTTTATTTTTTATGATTGTTTTTAAAATAATAATCAACAAAAAATTAAACAAAGGTACCTGCGAAGGCACCACATCCTCTTAGAGGCCACATACCCATGTAATAGGGTTTGAGGTGTGACTTTGCCCCCCATTCCCCCCCTTTTTCATTTGACCCTTGGACAATTTTTAAAATAATTTATTTAAAAAATATGAAAGTTTAATTTTTGTGCCATTTGATTGGCACCTCCGGCATATTTGGTGATGATTTTGGTTGCATTCCAATATTTGATGATAATTCTAGTTGCACTACCAAATTTGGCATCTTGTCAAAATTAGTTGGAGATCTCTATATTTGGTGGAGGTCTAAACTATTTGGAGGTCCACCAAATTTGATGAAGGACTAGATTTATTTGGATGTCTCTATATTTGGCGATTTTTCATTTAGACCCCTCTCCATTAATGGGTTGGATTTTTAAGACCAAATTTGAAGACTAATATCTCAAGCTCATGACCTCCTTTTTTTGATCTTTTCTTTTTATTTCAGCTATATTTGGTGCTCTACATGTTGGTGTAGACATTTTTTGATTTTAATCGAAGGATTTTCCAAAATTTGTAGATACTCATAGAAGACACTACACAATTCTCAGTTTGAGTACTTCAATGGTTGATAACTTTCACATATGAACTTAGATCAAGGTAATTCTTGTTTTTAAAGTGCATGATTTTTTGTGTACTTTGTAGTGGTATTATTCATTTCTCTCATTATTTTACCAAAATTGTACTTTCAACATATACTCATTCCTTGAGGATTTGTAAAATATTGAGGTCAAGTCCACTAAGTGTTTCTTGCTAGTAACAATTATAGCCACACAAATATAAAGTACTGAATCATTTTTCTTGGGGGGCTCCATAATTGGGTGAATTAGGGGGGAGGGTCTCGGTATGTTTGTGCTTGTGCATCTCTGTTTTCTTTGTGCTCTCTTTTCCTACACAAATGTGCCACTTTAAGTTTTCATTGCTAACACCATACAACTAGAACACATGACATCAAAATGCATAGAACACCTTAATGCAACTAGGATATACACCTTATGTTGAGAAAAGGTAAGTGAACCCACAAATGATAAGGAAAACTACTTTGGATGCTTGAACATACAAAAGCACTTGGTTGTCTTAGGAGCTTAGTTTCCCTTGATATTATGTTCAAATTGAAGGATGTGAAACTTCACATGATGCATGGGAGAAATTAAAAAATCTATATGGTACAACTGATAAAGTTAGGGGTTATCAAATTGACATTGAAATAATGAGTCTTGATCCTAACTCTTTAGACAACATCAAGGACTATGCAACAAAGGTCAATGACCTTAGAGCACAATGCAAATCATGTGAAATTGTGAAATAGATTTAACTTGTATTTGATAATGTTAAAAAACTTGGACCTAAATATATAGCTTTTATTTCTAGATTTCACACTCATAGGGTGACAATGGGCCCTACATTCACATTGCCTTCTTTAACTTCCTTTTTTGAAATGTTGATACACGAGCAAGAGAAACTTCTTTCTATGGGTCTTCTTAAACATTCCCAATCTTAGTCTTTATTGGCTAGTTAATTGAAGGGACACAAAGAGTGAGGTAAAATTGACAAGCTATAAATGAATTCCAAGAAGTCAAAAAAAGAATAAGAACAATTAATATCTACCTTAAAAAGAGACTCTAACTCCTCTTCAAAAAGGGGAATAATAAAAAAAAAGAAAAGGAAAAATCATAGCTACTGCAAGAAGGTTGGTCACAAGGAACAAATTCTTGTCATAAGAAGATGATCAATGGGTTGAAACATATTTTGAGAAAGGACAAAATTAATCTGCCTTCTTTTGTTTCTCAACAATCCTCCTCATTCTAAATTAGGTAATAAAGGGAAAGCAATTGCACTTATCACTTTTATAGGTTCTTCCAAGTAGTGGATTCTTGACTTGGGTGCATCATATCACACAAGTTTTGATAGAGAATAATTTTTTGGAGCCATGTTTTATACCTCGTAATATCATCAAGGATGATTCTCAAGTGGATGTAATTGGGAAGGGTTTATTTGATACTGGAATTGGTATATTTGAGGACGTTCTCTAATTGACAAATTGTCAACTAAAATTCTCTCTGTCTAGTAGATCACCTAAGATGGCAAGAAGGTTAGTATTAGGTACCCTGAAGATAATGCACTCCTTGCAATGGGAAAGACTGATAATGATTGTCCTTTGTATGATTTCTCTCACTTTGTACCTAATACACATTTCATAATATTGCTCACTATGACATAAGAGGTTTTTCCATCTTAACTACCACTATCTTCAACAAATGAACACACAAGATATGGAAACAAGTCTTACTTGGATCAATTTTTAAGATGAAGTTTATTTAGGTTGTGCCTTAGGAAAACATCTAGAGGACAAGTTCATCAAAGGGAAGGTTTGGAGAGCTTCAAAAGTCCTTGAGTTGGTTCATAGTGACTTGGCGAGTCCTTTTCCATCCCTATCCTTTATTGATGACTATCATAGATATACATGGGTCTTCTTTCTTCAACAAATAAGTTCTTGATAGATTTCAAGAGATAAAAATTTGTGTTGAGAATCAATCTAGTAAATGCATTAAAATCATTCATACAAATAATGGTAGAGAATATGCGAACCATCACTTTGAATAATTTTACACTCTTGAAGTGATTGATCTTCAACACCTTGTTGCATACACACCACACTAAAATCATGTAGTTGAGAGGAAAAATAGGTCACTAAAAGAGATGATTTGTTGCAAGCTCCACTAATTCTCCTTTGCACTTGAATATTGGGTAGAAGCTATTAACTATGTTGCTCACATCCAAAATAAAGTCACATAAATAATCGAAGGGAATCACTCCATTTGAAGCTTGGTGTGGCAAGAAAATTATTGTGCAACACTTTAGAGTTTTTGGCTCCCTTTTTATGGGCACACATTCCTTCTAAGAAGTGCAAGACCTTAGAGCCTCAAAGTTGGACTTGTATCTTTTTTGGTTACCATGATGGTGTTAAAGGATAGTATCTATTAGATCCTAATATATAAGATCTCTTCATTGAGTGTACTATGCAATTCGAGGAAATATATCCTAGCTCATCGTCACATTCTCCTTGTTCCATAATGAATTTAGATAACAATGACTCAGAGGATTTTTCTTCAACTTCCTCTACTTACATAGTTAATGTTGGCATATGATGAAGCGGTGACAATGTATGTTGTCATTAATGTCAATAAGTGCTCAAGCAGGTGAACCAATATGCACTGGTATGAAGATTGGAAGTGGTTATGGTCAATCGGGATGGAGTGGACCGGTGTCGGGGTTCACTAAGTATGACTACTGGTTGGTAGTCTTAGTTTAGCTCTAGGGTTTCCATTTTGGCTTTTGCGGTGCAATCGATGATGTTTTGTGATGAGTTAGTTAAGAACAAGGATAAGGATCAAGATGCCATGTCAGCTATGTGCACGTGAAGGACTTCTTCAAGGATCTTGCGTGTAATGATAGAATGCATTGAATGTCTACCTCAGGATTGTGCATTTTTCTTAGAGGTATGAGAAAAGCGCATGATGGGTTACTGTTTTCCAGATGCAGTGAAGATTGGATGATGCAGAATGACTTGAGATCTATTTTAGATCATTTCATTCTGTGTATTGTATTTGACGGTCAGGATTGGACCGCTTGTAATTGTAAACCTAAAATATTTAGGGTTTATGCTACTGACCTAATTGTTGTCTATAAGGTCGATGAGTTTTGTTATTGGAGATGTTGGAAAAAGTTGTGTTGTATCCACGTGTGGGAGATTTGATACTTGCCAAACCAGAGTGAGGAATCTGCAAAGTGTGATTACAGAAGAGAGGAACTGAAAATGATCTACCTTAGAAAGGAGTGTTGTTATCAGATCAGAGTTTTACCCGTTGTTTTCTAACCATTTCAACAGAAGGTAAATCCCTTGACCGGGTAGCTTTAACATGCTTTGTTGTAAGTCCTCTAACCAAGCGACTCAAGTTCATTGAGTTATTTAAATCCTCTAGCGATGTAACTCTTAACAGGGTTTCAACCTTTAATAGGGTATATAGCCATCCCTTAACCGGGTGATCCCTAACAAGATCGGTTCCTAACAAAACCTTTATTGTAAAGTCTTTAACCGGATTAGGCTCCTAACATAGCAGACTTAAAAAGAGTTCACAAACAAGCTTGTGGGTATTCATCCACATCGTGGTTTTTTTCCCATTTGGGTTTCCACGTGAAAAATCTGTGTGTTATGGGTTGCGAGTTTTTCATGTGATGATTGTGTGATTTTGATTAAGTTAGATATGCATGCAGTGTTAAATGGTTGTGGTATTATTGATACAACTCATGCATGATAATATTGGTGAAGTAGTAATCAAGATTTGAGATTTGTTTTATGCTGTCTGAAGTACTTTTGTTTAACCGGTTTAGCTGTCTGAAGTATCTGTGTTTAACTGGTATTGCTATGGTTAAGTTCAGTGGTGAAGACAAAACAGTCAACATTGTTTTGATATGTCAAAGTGTTGAAGACGTTTTTTATGTGTACTGATTCACCCCCCCTCTCAGTACCAGTTAGGACCTTAGTAGTTCATCATTATTCATCAATTAGTATCAGAGCACATCCAGGTCCTCGATGATATAAGCCTAACCACTTGAGGCAAAATATCCTATTGTAATGATGAAGAGGTAAGGTCCTAAGTTCAACAAGGATAACTTTACAATATGGAAGGACATGATGAAGATATATATCAAGAGTTTGGGTACACAACATGAGCTATGTTGAGAATGCCTATGTAATCCCCACTGGCACTCTAACCGATGATCATAAAAGAGAGATACAAGAAAATGGGCAAGTCATGGAAGCCCTTATTAGCAGCTTGTCCAATATAGAGTTCATTGATGTACAAGATAAGGAAAATCCGAAATAAGTATGGGACAAACTGGAATCTATTTATGGTAGTGATGAACATGTCAAGCAGGCGAAGGAAGAAAGACTTAGAGGAAAGTTTGAAGATATGAGGATGGTTGAAGGAGAGACCATTCAACAGTATGGCATAAGAATCAAGACAATGATTGGAGAGATCAAGAGCACTGGTGGAACAATTGATGATGCCACTGTTGTCAGTAAAGTTATGAGATCACTTTTACCAGTCTATGCAATCAGGGTTGCCGTTATTCAGGAGCTACGGTCTATCAACAAAACCAAGGTATCTTTAAACTCTATTATTGGAAAGTTGACTGCATATGAATTGAATAGTTATGATGGTAGTGTTCAGAAGACCAAGTCATCCTTCAGAGTGGACCGGGAAAGGAAAAGAGGTTAGTACCAGTTATGAATCTAGGACAAGCAGAGATATGGACGATGAGGAGATTCTGATGGAGTTTGAAGCTCTTCTTGCCAAGAGACTTCCAAAAGGCACCAAAAAATATAGAGGTAATCTCCCTCTAAAGTGTTTTTCCTGTAATAAGATAGGACATATAGCTGTTAACTATCCTAACAATGACAATAAGGATAAACCAAAGAGGTTTAGGAAGTATAAAGGAGCTGGTAGGAGAAATTGTCTTGTTGCAGTGGATGAAGGTGTTACCAATGAGGAATCTGAGGATGAAGAGAATAAGGACATAGTGTTTGTGGCTGTCAAGGAAGAGTTGTCCGACCAGAAAGCCCTTGTCTCACATATTGACAACTCTAATGAGTGGATCATTGATAGCAGGTGTTCTCACCACATGATCGGTGACCGAAGAAAGTTTCTGTCTCTTGAAGAATATGATGGTAGTGTTGTCCGGTTTGGTAATGATGCACCTTGCATGGTGAAAGGAAAAGGGTCTATCTCACTGAATGAAAAGAACAACGCAAATGATGTCTACTGGGTGGAAGGCCTTAAGCACAACCTTTTGAGTGTTGCTTAGCTAAACGACAAAGGACTCATTCTAGATTTCAAAGGTGGAGTCTGCAGAATAATTGGAAAGAGTGGTGAACTTATTGCCACTGATAAGCAGACCAGAGGAAACCTATTTCACCTGAATGCCAAGATTAGTCAGTGCTTGATGGCGAAATTTGATGATAGTTGGATATGGCATAGGAGAATTTGTCATATGAATTTTGACAATATTATAAAGGCTGGCCTTTGCTAAACAAACTGGAGAATGCTTTGTGCAAAGAATGTCAAATTGGGAAGATGTCTTCCTCAACATTCAAAGGTAAGTCCTTTTCAGCAGAGAACTTACTTGATCTAGTACACACCGATTTGTGTGGTTTGATTAAAACTAGAAGTATTTAGGGAGATCAGTACTTCATGATTCTTACTGGAAGATTGCTCAAGAATGATGTGGGTCACATTTTTGAAAGACAAATCTGAGGCATTTGGAAAGTTCAAAGCCTTTAGAGCATTAGTGGAGAAGGAGAGTGGTAGAAGGATAAAATGCCTAAGAACCTATTAGGAAGGTGAATTCACTTCTGATGAATTCAATAAGTACTGTGAGGAGAACGGTATCAAGAGGCAATTGTTTGCCCCTAGGACACCACAACAAAATGACATAGCAGAGAGAAACAACCAGACTGTGGTTGAAGCGGCCAAAACTATGTTGATCCAAGGAAATGTTGCTCACACATTTTGGAGAGAAGCGGTGAGCACTACAGTCTATACCATGAACCGGGAACTCATTAAGAAAGGTAAAGATAAAACCCCCTATGAGTACTGGAATGGGAGAACTCCCAATGTGAGTTATTTTAAAGTGTTTGGGAGTAAATGCTATATCAGGAGAGGTGAGCACTTGAGTAAGTTTGATGCTAAGTGTGATGAAGGAATATTTCTGGGATATTCCACTAAAAGCAAAGCTCTCAAGTGCTACAACAACAGGACTCAGAAGATTGTTGAGAGTATCAATGTCAGGGTTGATGAATCCCCTGAGAAGGTTGAGGAAACTGACAACAAGAAAATGGACGATGAACCGAGTTTAGCCTTCTGGGAACGGGTTAAGAAAGAAACAAGTGACAAACACTGCAAAGACCTTAGTGTTTCTATATCGGTAGAAGCTTCAGCAGGTGAAGAAGAAGATGAAGCAGAAAAAGAAGAGGAAAAGCGGGTAGAATCTGCTATGGTCATTCCTAGGTATGTAAGACTGCATCATGATTTGAAGCAGATCATAGGAGACAAAGATGCAGGAATACTTACAAGGAGAAAGGTGAAAGAAAATTCTTGCATGATTTCAGAATTTGAGCCTAAGACCGCTAGAGAGGCACTTACCGATGAAGACTGGATAAAGGAAATGGAAGAGGAGTTCCAGATAGAGAAGAATGCAACATGGTCCTTGGTACCCAGACCAGGACACAAGAATGTCATAGGTACCAAATGGGTCTTCAAAAATAAGTTGAATGAAGAAGGCACAGTGGTAAGGAACAAGGCAAGACTTGTATGCAAGGGATATGCTCAGGAAGAAGGAGAAGACTATGGAGAGACCTTTTCCCCAGTGGCTAGATTGGAAGGTGTCTGAATTCTACTTGCATTTGCAGCATTCAAGGGATTTAAGGTATACCAGATGGATGTGAAGTCTGCCTTCTTAAATGGAATCCTGGAGGAAGAAGTTTATATTGAGGAACTAGATGGGTTTGCTCTGTCAGAAGAAGTGACATGGTGTGCAGACTACACAAGGCCCTGTATGGATTAAAACAAGCACCAAGGGCATGGTACGAACGGTTACACTCTCATCTTGTGAAGATAGGATTTCAAAGAACAAGTGAGGACCACAATATCTACCTGAAATTTGAAGGTGATCAGTTTCTGATATGTGAAGTATTTGTAGATGATATAATCTTCGGTGGAGATGATAATATGAGTCATGCATTTGCAGATGAGATAGAAAAGGAGTTTGAGATGTCTCTGATTGGAGAGATAAAGTTTTTCATCGGTTTACAAATTTAGTAGATGAAAGAAGGTATCTTCATTACCCAGTCCAAGTATATCAAAAAGGTATTGAAGACCTTTGGCATGGAGGAGAGCAAACCAGTTGGAATGCCAATGGTGACTGGCTACAAAATATGAAAGGAGGATGATACAACGTTGGTGGATGAGAAGTAGTACTAGTCGATGATCGGTAAGCTGCACTATGTGGTGCACAATAGACCAGATATTGCTCATGCAATGGGCATAGTGGCCCGGTTTCAGAAGAGTCCAAGAGAATCCCACTTGGTAGCGGTAAAGAGGATTCTTAGATATCTGAAAGGGACAGTTGATCATGGATTGTGGTATCCATACAATGGTGACTTTGATCTCAAAGTGTTTACCGATGCAGATTGGGCAAGTTATGTGGATGACCGGAAGAGCACAATCGGTGGAGCGTTCTTCCTTGGTGGAAGACTAGTCTCATGGATAAGCAAGAAGTAGAGTTGTATTTACCAGTCTACAACTGAAGCGGAGTATGTGGAAGGATTTATGAACTACACTCAGGCAATCTGGATGAAGCATGCACTAAATGGCTTCAAAATGAATATATTTGAACCAATGAGTATTTTCTGTGTTAATACTAGTACAATAAATATTTCCAAAAATCTGGTATTGCATGCTAGGACCAAGCATATTGAGCTCAAGTATCATTTCTTGAGAGAAAAGGTTCAGAATAAAGAGGTTGTATTAGAACATGTTTCTAGTAAGGAGCAACTAGCAAACATTTTCACTAAGCCCTTACCGAAGACTACATTTACCTATTTGAGAGGTGAATTAGGGGTTCTACCCCTTCATGAAGTAAATTAAATTTGTGTGTTCCACATCAGTAAGATACTACCATGTCAGATCTTATAGGATTGATGTGTTGAAGGATTCTACTCCATAGGGGGAGCAACATAGTGGAGATCGGAAGCTTGTGCCTTCACTTTGGCATTGCTGTCAAAGGGGGAGAAGATATCTGATGATGGAGATATATGGGGAGAAGATTTATGAGTGAGAAGTGATTGATCAAAGTGCACACTAACCAGTCCAGGTGGTGGTGGTGATCTCTCAAGATTGAACCGGTATATGTTATTTAGAATGGTGCAGATATTGAGCACTGATACACTGAGTATCGCCATCAATGCCAAATGGGGAGATTGTTGGCATATGATGAAGCAAGGATAATGTATGTTGTCATTGATGTCAATAAGTGCTCAAGAAGGTGAACCCGTATGCACCAGTATGAAGATTGGAAGCAGTTATGGTCAACCGAGATGGAGTGGATAGTTGTCGGGGTTCACTAAGTATGACTACCGGTTGGTAATCTTAGTTCAGCTCTAGGGTTTCTGGTTTGGATTGTGCGGTGCAACCGATGATGTTTTGTGATGAGTTAGTTAAGAACAAGGATAAGGATCAAGATGCCACACTAGCTATGTGCACGTGAAGGACTTATTTGAGGATCTTGCACGTAAAGATTGAATGTATTGAATGTCTACCTTGGGATTGTGCATTTTTCTTAGAGGTATGAGAAAAGCGCGTGAGTTTTCTAGATGCGGTGAAGATTGGACGATGCAAAATGGCTTGAGATATATTTTAGATCATTTCATTCTATGTATTGTATTTGACGGTCAAGATTGGATTGCTTGTAATTGTAAACCTAAAATGTTTAGGGTTTAGGGTTTATGCTACTGACCTAATTGTTGTCTATAAGGTCGATGAGTTTTGTTATTGGAGATGTTGGCATAAGTTGTGTTGTGTCCGTGTGTGGGAGATTTGATACTTGCCAAACCAAAGTGAGGAATCTGCAAAGTGTGATTGCAGAAGGGAGGAACTAAAAAGGATCTGCCTTAGCAAGGAGTGTTGTTATCATATCAGAGTTTTACCTGTTGTTTTCTAACCATTTCAACAGAAGGTAAATCCCTTGATTGGGTAGCTTTAACAGGGTTTGTTGTAAGTCCTCTAACCAAACGACTCAAGTTCATTAAGTTATTTAAATCCTCTAGCGAGGTAACTCTTAACAAGGTTTCAACCTTTAACAAGGTATATAGCCATCCCTTAACCGGGTGATCCCTAATAGGATCGGTGCCTAACATAACCTTTATTGTATAGTCTTTAATTGGACTAGGCTCCTAACAGAGCGGACTTCAAAATATTTCACAAACAAGCTTGTGGGTATTCATCCCCACCGTGGTTTTTTTCCCATTTGGGTTTCCACGTAAAAAATCTGTGTGTTATGGGTTGTGAGTTTTTCATGTGATGATTGTGTGATTTTGATTAAGTTAGATATGCATGCAGTGTTAAATGGTTGTGGTATTATTGATACAACTCATGCATGACTATATCGGTGAAGTAGTCATCAAGATTTGAGATCTGTTGTATGCTGTGAAGTACTTTTGTTTAACCAGTTGAGCTGTCGACTATAGTAATGGGATTCCCTGCCCCCCTTCCCCCGCTTCAGTAGATGCCGTTTAGTGGGTTGGTTGGTTCTTCAGGCATTGGAAGGGAACTAGCGATTTCATATGTAAAGATGGGAACTAAACTAAACTACGGTACTGCTCCTCCCATCTGACTCATGCATATAACCAAGTTATTGAGTGGAGAACTATAGGGAGTGCTATAGTTAATTTCAGCGGTGAAGACAACCGATTAGCATTGTTTTGATATGTCAATGTGTTAAATTTTTTTTTGTGTGTACTAATTCACCCCCCCTCTCAGTACCGGTTAGGACCTTAGTATTTCATCATTATTCATCAGTTAATCTGTATTTTTCATCTTCATATTTATTGAGTTCAAATTATCCCCATCAATCCATCATCATGCTTGGTCGAGCTTATTAGAACCTTGAGTTTGTAGGTACTCTTGTTGGGGATTCTTAGACACTTAAGAGGGCTTGGTCATAACACCAAACAATTTTTCATTCTTACATTGCCATGACTCCAAGTTTCATATTAATTTAATGAAGCATCAAGTATTATTGAGTGGTATTCAATAATGGGGGAAGAATACAACTATTTGATTCAGAATAAAAATTGGGATCTTGTTCCACTTCCTAAGGGAAGAGAATTGATTTGGTGTAAATGGATCTAATAAACCAAATTTGAAGTGGACAAATCAATAGACAAGTATGAAGCATGAATTGTGTCCAAACGGATCTCATAGGTAATAGGTATTGATTGCATTGAGACCTTTTCCATCATCTTTAAAATAAACCCCATTCACTTGATACTTATAATTACTACAACTTAGTAATTGGTTTCTCTCTTGCATAATTCAAGTATGCTCATGATCTTATAGCTTAGTTTCATATGATTTATTATAATCCTACACTAACCCCCTTTCTATCTGGAGTAAAACTTGAGGCAAATTGTTCCATGCCATTGGTTTATGCCACCTTGTAATGTCATCTTGCTAGTAGCATCATCTACCTAACTCATACTCGACCCAAAATTGAATTTGTAGTTGGCACTATTTTGTACTTCAAGATGGAGCCACATGAGCTTCATTGAAAATAATCCAAATGTATTATATACTATATCTAGGGCACTCACAAATAGATGTTTTATTATATAGCAAGCACAACTTTATATTTGATTGGATACATACTTTGATTAGGATGGTGTTATTGATGGTTACAAGTTCACATCTAGCCATAGTTTGCACCTTGGTTTAAATCTCATTTGTTAGTAGAGAAAAAAGCAAGATATCGTTGCTCCTTATTCAACTGAGCCCGAGTATAGATGGCTATCAATGCAACCATTGAGGCTATTGGAATTCAAAATATAATTACTAAACCTGGAATCACTTTTAAAAATCTATCAATGGTATACTATGAAAACCAAAGTGACATCTAGATCTCAAAGAATCCATTACATCACTAGTAAACCAAATACACTAAGATCCACATGCATTTTATCTAGTAGAAAATCCAGAAGTAGGTCATTGAACTGCACTACTGTCTTGTAGTAGATAAAGTTGTAGATATATTCACCAAATCCTTTATTGAGAGTAAGTATCTTCATATTTGGTATCTCTTGGGGTGGGAGAGATTTCTTTATGAACATATGACTAATAATATAAATCAAGGAAAATGATGATTCATATAGTCATCCATACCTCAAAGGTATACAAGACCATCATTTTAACTCATGCTAACAACATATTCAACCCATAAATTGCAGTCACAAGCTCTACATATTAAACATGTCCAAGAAGAACACACACATAAAGAACCCCCACTGCATGGGCAATGCCAAATTTGATAATAGTGTAGTGTCAAAAATTGCATACCCCTTTGTAATTCGACCTACATCTTTTGTAACCACTTTGGTGTCCATTCCCCTAGCACTTGAGTAGACTCACTTCAGCCCTTGCATCAACCTTTTCCATCTCAGTATGCTCAAGATCCCCTTTTCAGCAACTCTCTCATGGCGTCAATCTTGTTAGCCATGTGTCTCCCTTGTCTCATACTATTTTTGAGCGTGATTCATTTGGACACTAGTGTGCCACACAGATGTTTGTGTGTTGTGCATTCATCCTGTAACATCTTGACGTTCGAATGATGGTTATGAGGGTGCCTTTCCACTTGTCGATTGCGCATGTCGGTGGAATCGACCCCAAATCTTTCAAATGGATTGCCGATCCTCTTTTCCCTCTTCTCCCATTTTAAATCCATCTTTTCTCTCCATTCAAGCTCTCTAGTTACGTCATACAATCTCTCTGATTCTCTTGGCTCTCACAACTTTCTCTTGCTCTCTCTTTCTCTTGCTACAACAATCTCTAGTTTGCTACAACACTCTCAAGCTCTTACAATAATATTTTGCAACTCTCTTGGCTTTCTCAAGCCCCTTTGGTAATATATTTCTATCATTCTATCTGTTGGTGCCTGAAAATGGGTTTACATTGCTACAAGGTAGAGACCAAGCTGATTCCTCAGAATACCTATAGAAAGCCACTTCCGACTATCAATATCCTTCAAGCTTGGACCAATTGCGACGAGGATCTGTACAAATCCTTCTACACTTTGGGCTCTGCAAGACTCGAGGGGGTAATACCCTCAGTGAACTTCTTGATCTCTGCACCACACTAAAAAATTCACTAAAACAAAGTAGATTATCTCATAAAATAGGCTCAACAGAAAGGGAGAATGCTCAAGGATGGAAAATCCTTTAGTGATCCTCGACCTAACTAGAGCATGTGATGGGTAGGACAACTCAGAAATCCATGAAAACTTAGCAATGATGTTTTGATATTTAAAAGATTTATGAAAAATCACAAATAAAATAGACAAGAAACTGAAAACCTAATGACATCTGCTAGCAAATGCCAGTGCCTTATCCATTGGGCTACATAGTCTCTGAAAAATTATTGAAAATTTGATAGAAACTTATCTAACAACTGATTTGATCTTAAACAATATTGCCTTACAATATCGTTCTATTTGCAATTTCTTACCCGAACTACTTATCAAATCCTGGTACATGCATTATCTCTTTGTAATTTCATTCAAGCATTTTAATTAACCTCTTGGATTAAAGCATAGAATGGAAAACTAAATACACCATAACAATGCAATAAGTAAATGAAACCCTTGATACCATTAACTCAAAAGAAAATAAAGTCATACACAGAGAGTAAGGATTTGAAAATGTATATATATTAATCTCATAAGCTATCTTCTATCAAATAACATAAAACATTTCATTTACAAAATAACCCACTTGAAAAATGAAACTAGTAACTATTTCGTACTTTTGCTCTACAAAATGACATTATAGTTCCTCCTATTTTCCCATGACTTGCAAAAAACTACTGGAACCTAATCCTGCAGACCAAACCTACCTAAAGAGACCCTCTTCAGAGATTTTGGAACTTAGCCATAGATCCTACCCAGCTTGGCAAATCAAATGATTACTAATGGTCAATGTGGCAATTGACCTTCCATCGGGGCTTGTGGACCCATTAAAACCATGAAAAATCAATGCCATATCATCTCTTAACCCAACGCTGCTAGCGACCCCACTGTCAGTCTTCCTGGTCATCTCGGGACACATGGCATCATCTCGTGATGCCGCGGTCCATAACCTTCTTGCAACTTCTATCCCGAGGATACGAGGGCCATAGAAAATATTCGCACTTTACCATGCAACTACAATGCCCGCTAACCTTTGCGAATTAAAAATCAAGCACCTTTTCGCCCAGATCATGACATCACCTTCCATTTGAAACATGTGCTAATTGATAGGGTCATGAGTAAACCAATCTTTACTTCCTGAGAACCAGTAACATGAGGTCTTGGAAAGTCAAACTGACAGCTTGCCCCTCTCTGCCAAGAACACGTGGCATCATCTTGTGATGTCGTGGTCTTTATCTTCCCTGCACTTTTGACCATGGGGAAGCACAGACCATCATATTTAAACTACCTTTATCCATCGGCCGAAATACTCAGAATTTTTAGACTTAGGAAAATGTAACGGGCCCGCTGAAAAATGACTTAATGCTTATGAAGTTTAATGGCCCCGCCAATGGTAAACGATCCTTGGCTTAAGTGGGAAAAGGTAATGACAAAATATAACAAGGTTAGGATTTTTTCTTCACAATACTAAGTCGGATATTCACAAACCCTAAGCCCCAGACATTGAACTTTGACAGAGGACAAAATAAAACCAGAATGATCAATATTTAGGCTCAAAAATGAAAATTGTTGTGCAATTATTTTTAGGACTATCACTATCTATCTCATCTTTGAGCATATTGGGATTAATCACATCCCCTATTTATCTAACCATTTTATCATTCTAGTTATTTGTTTTTCGATCTATCTATCTATTTGGGTTGTTCATGAAGGTGGAAACACCAAAAAAGGGGTTTGACTGAGGCAGAATCCAAAATACAACCCCCAACATTTTCCTTCTTGCTTGTGTGCAGGTTTATAATCATAAGAAGGAGATCATTTAGCGAGAAGCTTCAATCGTGGACCGGTTGTGAGCTTCTTTCTTTTCCCTCTTCTCAAGTCATTCTAATATTTCACATTTTTTTGTTATTAGTGTATTGCATTGCTTTTCCACATTTATTTAATATTATAATTGTATCTGCTACCCTTGTATGGTTTTTGTGTTATGTCCATACAAAACGACAGTGCATTGTGTTGGTGTCCCAGGTCTGTGCGCTTGTCCCAAGGACAAAGACTCAAAAAGTCATTCGGGAGTCTCGTCTGCAGTCTATTAGCTTAGCTTTTCATTTTCATCCCCTGGCTCATCCTTAGCGCCAGTTTGAGTGAGGTAGAAATGAATCAATTTGTCCTTTGATATTTATCATCTTGGAGGTGACAAATCCCCTCTACAAATAGATCAAAGCATACCAAGATGTGGCTAATAATCAAACCATGCAGTATCAAATAACAATCAAAATAATCAACACATGCAACACGAACTACTGGATACTCTCCCACACTTTATCACCATAACTCTCCCAAGTTCATCACAACAAACCATGTGAACATAAAGTTATAGGAATTAGGCATAAGAAAATAGAGAAAACCTATAAATATTATCCCGTAGCATGTGCCATCAATAATTCAAAGTGCTAAGCTATGCCAAGCAAGATCTCCTTCATGATCCCAACTGAAAATTCTTAGTAACACCCAATTGTTCAATATCTAAGCTCAAATAAGATATATGTATCTCATATAAAGAAAATGGATGTGAGCCTCTCTAAAAAGGAATATCAAACTTAAATCCATTTTAAAAAATGGTAATAAGCCCAATAACATATCCTAGATTCCTCATTGATGAATGACATCATAAATAAACTCATACCAATAAGGAGATAAAAATGACAAACACTCCTTAAATGAACCCTCTAAAATTTAGCCAAGAATAGATCAAGATCTATATCCCTAATATGAAAAATCATAAAATATAATGCATCCAAAAATAGGATGGAAATACCTATTAGATGATTATCTATTGAGTAAGCAAAGAGTGGAAATTGAGATTGCCCCTCTAGGGTACACCAAGCCAAAATGACTCTGTCTAAGAATAATATCCCCTATATAAATCCATTATGAACTCACATCCATGTGTAGGTGAAGGCTGCTTAGAATTTCCTACTAAAACTTCCAAAAAGTAACCATCTCAACAAATGACTCACCCTAGTCTTGAAGTATCCATGAGCACCTACAAATGATCAATCCTTGCTAAAATAAAAATCTAGCGTAGGACTTTAATAAAGCTCCCAATAAAATTATTAATGTACTCAGTACTAACATAAATATCTAGACCACTTTTAAAGCTCAAATTACATGTTTATAGAATCATAAGCACATCATGACATCATTGTTGGCCATTTGGTGGAATTAATTATGTGTTGCATTGATGTTTTGTCATTGATGTCAACACTAGCTGTTTGGATGCTTTACTGACACCCTTCTGGTCTCGTTAGGTTAAGTGGCTTCTGGTTAACTTGGATCCAGCATGATCCGACAAGCTTTGGTATAATTTGGTGATGGAATTGGCTTGTTCATGATACTTATACTTATATTTGATCAGTTGGTTTCAGTCTGGTGATTGGATGCTATCCTGCTTGCTTAGAAGATTGGTTTCTGGTTCCGACAAGGGTTTCATCGGTAGAGATTTTGGTGGAGATATTTGATGAATTGCATAAGTGGTGTTGGTGTAGCTTCTAATGGAGTTTCAGGATGCTATTGGTAATAGTGTTCGAGACTTGGCGTTTGGAGATCATTGCTGAAGTGTGTGGACCTATAGTTGGTCCTGATTGATCTAGGTTATGGACCGATATTAATGTAACGTGTGGATATGACCTATTGTTGTATTTCTAGGATGTCTTATGTGTTGTTATTATTTGTTTTGGTCTAAGGCCGACATGGTTTGTAATTATGTAATCACTTTATTGTCTGGTGGCTGATCTGATTGTTTATGGTCGAGGGTTTGTATAAATAAGCTGTAAGGTCTCATTGTAGATAATCATGGTTAATATAAGAGGTCATGGTGAAGGAATGCAATGTGAAAATAATGTAATATCATTCAGGCAGAGGAGTTGGTCGATCATTGGAGATCAAATTGGGTTTGTGTAAGAGGATTTAGTCCTCTGGTATTGAGCTTAACTGGAACTGTATTTAGGCATAGGAGATGCTATCTTTCACAGTTCAACACTTCTCTGGATCGTAGTTTGGATTTATATGTAGTTAGTGAGGCTCCTTTTTGTGATGAGCAGTGTGCTCTAGGTTGTTGACTTTCCTGCAAGTGTAGGCCCCTTCATTGTAATTCACATACTTACTGCAGAAGTATTATCTGAATGTGGGTAGGCTTCCCACCGTGGTTTTTCCCTTTACCAGGTTTACCACATATAAATCTTGGTGTTGTGTGGATAGATTTTATTCTGTGATTATTGTTTATGCTTAATTGGTTTATCCTACTATTCCAGTATTAATGTTTTGGGTTCTGGTATTAAAGTTTTAATTGCTAAATGTTCCTGTAATCTGTGACAACTGTTTCACCCCCCTCTCAGTTGTCTTCAAGTTATCTCAACTGTCTAACAATCAGTATCAAAGCTTTGGTCCTCTTTGCAGAAAGATTAACCACTTGAGGAAGATCCTATGGCGACTAACGGTTCAAGTTCATCCAATTCTTCTGGAGCTATCTTTCGAAGGGATATACCGAGGCTTGAAGGAAAAAATTACACAGTATGGAAGATTCGAATGGAGACTCATTTGAGATGTCTTGGCAAGGAGATTTGGGAGATCACATAGAATGGTGTCACACCCTTTAATCCGGGATTTGACAATCCTCCTTCGGCTAACCTAGACAAGGAGCTTGAGAATGGTTGTAGAGCAAGATAAGCCCTCTTGTGTGCACTTTATGATCAACAAATAATGAGATTAACAGCTAAATAATCTAGAAAGACTCTATGGGATAAGTCACAAACTCTTAATGAAGGTGACCCTACAGTGAAGATTGCTAACCTTGATGGTTATCGGGTGAGATATGAAAACCTAAAAATGGAAGAAGATAAAAGGATTACTACATTCATGGAAAGGGTAAATGAGATTGTTATGGGAATTCAATATTGTGATGGAACTCCGAGTGAAGATGAAATTATTTCTAAAATACCGAGAGCCTTACCACCGGCTTACAAAATGAAGAATATTGCTATCATTGAGTTGAGAACAATGGCTAATACATCTGTCAACAAAGATACTTTGGTTGGGAAACTACCTGCTTTTGAGCTTGATGAATTCGGACCTTCTAGAGCTATGAAGACTGAACTTTCTTTTCATGCATCTACATCTACAATCGACAAGCAAGACTGGAAAGCCTTATATGCAAAGGAATCATAAGATATGAAGAGAAAAGATGATGAGTTTGAGCAACATGAAGCACTATTTTCTATAAGAGTACCAGAATGACTAAAACTGAAGGAAAACACCTTTTAAATGTTTTGCATGTGTTGGTGTAAATAATTATTCATCATGGATATTATTACACTTACTTAAGTTTACTTAGGATAATGCATTTCATAGTAGTTTGGATATGAGACACTTGGGTGTCTGTGCCACATTGGGATAGTGTGTGTAGGAGAAATTCCACCTCTTATGGTGTTGATCTTGTTATTACACTATCATATCCACTTATTGTGGAGTGATAATTCCACCTTCGGTGGGTGATCCACCTCATGTGGAATATTATATTATTTCTCCTACCTACCCACACCTATTTCCTACCTACCCTTGTTTCTTATTGAGCCACATGTCATACTTGTGTGCTCATACATATCCCTAGCCTTGCCTATATAAGCAGACTCATCTACATTGTATGTAACAACTAGATAATCCAGTTGATTGTTGATCATTTTCTATTGATGAGAATACAGTTTATTCTTGTCCCATATTATGTCTCTATCTTGTACATTTCAATGACTTCTTGATCTTGGCAAAATCCAACATGGTATCAGAGCTTTTGGAGTCTCATTGATTCGTCTTGAAGAGACATTATTGTGACGTTAAGAGGTAGATCTGAGGAGCATCGTCATTTGGAGGCGTCCTAGACCAGATCCGACCTCTCCATTGCGTCCGGAAGGCCGTTTCCATGAATTTTGGTTATAAAGTTGGCCTATTTTGGTGAGAAATTTTTTTTTCCCCAATTTTGCTAATCGTACGGATTTTTCGAATATTCATTATTTTTTTTCAAAAAAAAAATTTTCATTTCTCAGAAATTTGTTTTCAAAAATCAAAAATCAAAAAAAAATTGAAAAAATTGAAAAATTCGAAAAAATTGAAAAAAAGAAGCAAAAAAAAAATCAAAAAATACATTTTTTTGGGGGGTCCGCAGACCCCCCCCGTGCCGACTGTACCGTACCTGTGTGCAGTTTTTTTACAGTGTACCAGTCTGCGCGCGCGTACCCGTCAGCCACGCTCCGACTGCTACCGCCAGCGCCGTACCCTGTCTGCACATTGAAGCCCGCCCCGCGCCATGCTCCCGGCAGTCTCCAGCGCCTTCCATCGCCGTCCGCACCCACTCCTCCGCGCTGCACCGGCGCCCTCCGCCCCGCTCCGGCTCCTCCCCGCCTCTGCGCTCGTCCTGGCGACACCATTCCCGCAGCTGCGTCCTCCCTGCCGTGCAGGAGCCACCGTCGCCGTGTCCTCCCTCGGCGCCACTCGCCGCTCCCGGCACGCGCTACTCCGACGGCCGGCTTCTCCCGGTCCGGTGCCTCCCCCGCAGTGCCTCCTCGGACTCCGCCACCTAGCCGACCTCCGGGGCCCACCAGCTCAGCACGCTCGGCCACCTCATCCGCCACGCGGACACTCCGTACGACAAATCAGCCCTTTCCGTACTGACACGTGTCTTTCGTACGAACGCCACATCAACAGACACGTCACCTTGCCACATCATCGTCCGTACGGTACGGACGCCCAGTCAGCCAGGCAGCGAAGTTTTGGCGACGGTCATACGGCCGTCAAATTTAACATAGTGTTTTGATGACGTCAGCGCCACATCAGCAGGGTTTGAAAATTTTTTGACCCCCTCTCATTTGCATTTTTGATTTTGCAGTTCAACTTCAAATGGCCATAACTTGCTCATTTTTGCTCCTTTTTGGGTGCAATTTTTTTTGAAATGTGCTAGAATTTCGTGCTCTCCGCAGTGGTGAAAGAATTTTTTGATTTTGATGCACGGATTTTTCAGAAAATGCAGTTTTTGGTGACTGTCCCTGAGTAATCCTAGTTTTTGCAACTTCAGAGGCTTCGTTTGGGGTCATACGACCTCCTTTTCAGGTGCCGTTTTTTTTGAAAGTGCGTATTTTTTCATCTACTTTCACATGATGCTATCAGATTGATGTCATTGTAAGTAGAAATTGTACTTTCAGATCTTGGCCATTTTTGGCTCTCTTGGTACTTGTATATTTGCTTGAATCTCAGTTAGATTCATTGCACTATTGATTGAAGTCTCTTGTATCTCATTTGAGAAGTTGTAAAATTTGCATCATAAGCCCACTTTGCCTTGTTTTGCAAGTGGCTCATTGTAATCGCACTAAGTATAAAGTGCCAAAATCATCACTTTTGGGGGGTACTTTGATTGATTGAATTTGGGGGGTGTCTCTTGTGCTTTTGTGCTCTTGTGTTCTTTCCTTTTTGCTGCTATGGGTTCTTCTAAGTTTCCTCTCTTAACTCCACATAATTATGCTACTTGGAAAATTGATGCATGGAGTAAACTTATGGAAAAAGGACTCACTCATTACATTGATGGAACTATTGTTGCTCCAGCTGATCCTAAGGCTGATCCAGTTGGTCACTTAGATTGGCTCACTAAAAATATCATGGCAATTGGTACCTTAAGAAAGTATGTATCAAAGGATCTCATTTTTCATATTGAGAAATGCACTCTAATCAAGGATGCTTGGCAAAAGTTTCAAGACTTGTATGGTCAAGTTGATGAGATTAGGGGATATCAAATTGATAGTGATCTCACCATGTTAGATCCCAAGAACTTTGATACTATACAAGATTATGTCACTAAGGCAAATGAGTTGAGGGCACAACTCAAAGATTGTGGCATTGATAAGAAGGATACTCAATTGATATTCAACTTGATAGGGAAGCTTCCACAAGAATATGCAGCATTTGTTTCTAGTTTCCAAACTCATAGGATGACAATGGGTTCAAGCTACAAAATGCCTACATTTGATGCTTTCAATGAAATGTTGATGATGGAACAAACTAAGTTGATAAGCATGGGCATTCTTAAGGCTTCTTCTAAGTCTCAAGCATTAGTAGCAAATCAAGGGAACAAAGGAAATCAAGGAAAGGACAACTCAAACAAGAAGAAATGGCAATCAAAGCCTAAGGAAAAGCATCATCTTCTCCACAACAAGGAGATTCATCTTCTTCCAAGAAAGATAATTCACCAAAGAGAGAGAGACCTACTTGTGCTTATTGTAAAAAGATTGGTCATGAGGAACATCGTTGCCATACTAAGAAGATTGATGAACTTACACATATCATCAAAAAGCATAACATTGATTTGCCTAAAGTCTACAAGAAGGATGATTCATCAACTTCCACTTCCTCACATTCAAAAGGAAAAGGGCAAGCATTCATGGCTTCTACAAGTGGAAAGACTCACTCTTTTGGAACAAGAAAAGGAAAAGCTCTATGTGCTACAACAAATCATACTTCAGAGAGATGGCTTCTAGATTCAGGGGCTTCTCATCATATGGCATCTTCACAATCTATGTTCTCTACATTTGAGCCTTGCACCATGCCACAGATTTTGATGGGCAATCATACATACATGGATGTGATTGGGAAAGGATCTATTGACATTGGGGATAACTCCTTCAATGATGTGTTGTGTGTACCCCACTTGACAAACAATCTCCTTTCTATCTATCAAATCACACATGGCGCAACTAAGAGAGTTGTGGAGTTCACACCTGACTCAGTTTTTATTAGAGACATGGAGACTAGAGCTATCATTGCAACTGGGGTGGTTGATCATGCATCTCGGTTATACTCCTTTTCAGATTTTGTTGATGATGATGATTTCACATTTGATGATTCTACACATGTTGATCACACTTATTGTGATGATTCAGATTTTGAGGAGAACTTTGGACACTTGAACATGGGGATTCTCACATGTAATCCAGTTCTTGAGTCTTGTATTTCATCTCCTCATATTATTATCACATCACCTATTGCACCTGATGATGCAGATAGTGCGACAGTTTTGCCTTCATGTGATTCAGTGCAGCAGGATATACATTGTCTTCCAGCTTCAGATTCATGGGATGATTACATGATAGATATTGCAGGTTTGTTTGTGGAATCCTACATTGCAGATTTGGGAGACATCATTGATGACATACATCTTCTCTTTTATGAAGATGATCCTTCTTCGATTGTTGCGAGGGCACACTCTGACCCTCTTGTTCATTCTCTACATGATCATTCTTTCGAGGTTGACATGATTGTGGATACTTATGTACAACAGTTGGAGGAGGTCTCTTTATTCTTTGAGGAGACACATGAGTCTTTGGATATTGTTCTACATTCATCTTCACTAGATGTTGGAGTTCCTTTTTCAGCAGTGTGGCACAGTTTACCACCTTTGGAAGGGGCATCTTTTAGCATCGACATGGGGACATTTGAGCAGTTTTCAGAGATTCCCTTCATCATGAGTTTTCTTCATACATCTTCCCTTCATGATTGGGGAGACTTCATGGATACACCTTTGGTTTTGTTTCTTCCTAAGGGGAGGAATGTTGTTCGACGTTCGTGGAGCAGTTTCTTCATACATCGAGCTTCTATCATTGGTGCAGATTCTTCATTGAGGGATGATCACAGTTTGACTTCTCTTCTTCTCTCATATGGGGGGGACTTTTTCCTCACATGGGGTTTTGTTCCTCACATACTTCTTTGAGAGTTCTCTTGTATAGCTTTCATCTCTCTTTTGGGGGAGGGTTTTTTCCCATTGGGTTTTTCTCTCTTTCCCCACTTTGTGAGAGATTTCATTGCATTGGTTTGCATGCATTTGCATTTGTTCATGGGTACCTAACATGGCCTCGTAGCCGGGACCCATCTTGCATTGCTTAGTTGCATTGTAGACTTAAGTGCATTCCCCTAAGTTGCACTTAAGGGGGGGTGTTGGTGTAAATAATTATTCATCATGGATATTATTACACTTACTTAAATTTACTTAGGATAATGCATTTCATAGTAGTTTGGATATGAGACACTTGGGTGTTTGTGCCACATTGGGATAGTGTGTGTAGGAGAAATTCCACCTCTTATGGTGTTGATCTTGTTATTACACTATCATATCCACTTATTGTGGAGTGATAATTCCACCTTCGGTGGGTGATCCACCTCATGTGGAATATTATATTATTTCTCCTACCTACCCACACCTATTTCCTACCTACCCTTGTTTCTTATTGAGCCACATGTCATACTTGTGTGCTCATACATATCCCTAGCCTTGCCTATATAAGCAGGCTCATCTACATTGTATGTAACAACTAGATAATCCAGTTGATTGTTGATCATTTTCTATTGATGAGAATACAGTTTATTCTTGTCCCATATTATGTCTCTATCTTGTACATTTCAATGACTTCTTGATCTTGGCAAAATCCAACAGCATGCAATAAGATTGGTCATTTTGCATCTAGATTTCCTGAAAGGAATTTAAGATTTGAGGAAAGAGTTAAAAGATCATTTAAGCCTAACCCTGGATATCAGAACAAGTATAGATTCAAGAAAAATAAAGAGATAAATCATGCTACATAGCGGATGAAGAAGGCATTACTGATTCAGATGATGAACCGACAGATGACTCTACTAGTAGATCCGACAATGGGAAGGAATGAGTGTTCCTGGCTATCAAGGAAGATGATCCAGCACTGGAAGAGAATGTACCTGAGGAGAAGGTACTTGATGCTAAAATTGAGGACAAGGATGAATGGGTAATTGACAGTGGTTGTTCACATCATATGACTGGAGGTAAACGGAAGTTTCTATCTTTGCAAGAATTTGATGGTGGACTAGTTAGATTTGGAGATGACAAGGCATGTATGATCAAGGGAAAATGAACTATATCATTGGATGGTAAGAACAATACTGACAATGTTTATTATGTTGAAGGTTTGAAGCATAATCTTTTGAGTGTAGGACAATTGGTAGATAAGGGATTTCAATTACAGTTCAAGGATGGAAAATGCAAAATCATTAACAGATCTGGCTTGGAGATTGCAACCGGTACACAAACAAAAGGTAATATATTTTATTTGAACTCCGGTGAGAAGACATGTTTGATTACATAGATTGATGAGACTTGGCTATGGCAGAAAAGGCTATGTCATGTGAATTTTTATTGCATTGTGGAGATCAGTTCAACTAAGGCTGTTAGAGATATACCTAAGATTATGAAACCATATAATCTGATTGTAAAGAATGCCAAATGGATAAACAAGTCAGAACCTCTTTTAGGAGTGTACAAGATAAATCAAATGATGTTATTGATCTTATTCATACTGATTTGTGTGGCCCTGCTAGAATTAATTTTTTTCATGTTGATAGATATTTCATGCTAATCATTGATGATTATTCTAGAATTATGTGGGTTACTTTTTTGAGAGAAAAATCTGAAGCATTTGAAAAGTTTAAAATATTTAAGGCTAAAGTGGAAACTGAGACAGGATTGAAGGTTAAATGTTTGAGATCAGATCATGGTGGAGAATTCACATCCGGTGAGTTTAATAACTTTTGTGACAAGCATGTTATAAGAAGACAATTTTTTGCTCCCCGAACACCTCATCAGAATGGAGTTGTAGACAGGAAAAACATAACTATCTTGGATGCTGCTAGAACAATGATGATGGAATAAAATCTACCTCATATATACTAGAGAGAAGTAGTGAGTAAAATAATTTACACATTCAACAAAGTACATATCAAAGGAGAAACCAATAAGACACCTTGTGAATTATGGTTTGGAAATACACCTACAGTTAAGTATTTCAAAATTTTTGGTAGTAAATGTTATATTAGGAGAGATGGTACTATTGGGAAATTTGATCCTAGATGTGATGAAGGCATATTTCTTTGTTATTCTAATGAAAGAAAAGCATATAGATGTTATAACAAAAGATTGCAGAGAATTATGGAGAGTGATAATGTCAAAGTAGATGAGTTGAGAAAAAGTCAAATAAGAGTTTATGAGAAGGAACCGATAGTGAAAATGATTATATCTGAACCGGTAGCACCTTTACCAGAACAGAGAGTTGAACCAGTTACTCTGCCAACATCAGAGAATTCTACAGTAACTGAAGAATAGGGAAGAGGAACAGAGAGTCAGAAGAATCCTAGGTATGTGAGATTGAATCATTCTGAAGATCAAATCATCGGGGATAAGAGAAATGGAGTGATGACAAGAAGAAGACTAAAATCTAATGAGGTATGTTTAATTTCACAAGCTGAACCAGTATTAGTAATTGAGGCATGTAAAGATTAACATTGTTTAAAAGCTGTGGAAGAATAATTAGACCAGATTGAGAAAAATAACACATGGACTTTGGTTCCTTGACTTAAAAATAAAAATGTCATTGGAACTAAATGGGTTTTTAGGAATAAATTGAATGAGGATGGTCAAGTTATAAGGAATAAGGTTAGATTGGTTTGTAAAGGATATTCTTAGAAGAAAGGAATTGATTATGGAGAGACTTTTGCACCAGTAGCTAGGATTGAAGCTGTAAGATTATTTCTTGCCTATGTTGCTTATAAAAACTACAAGGTTTATCAGATGGATGTTAAATGTGCATTTTTGAATGGGGATCTTGATGAGGAAGTTTATATTGAGCAACGTGATGGTTTTTTACTATCAGATGATACTAATATGGTTTGCAGGTTAATGAAAGCTTTATATGGATTGAAACAAGCACCTAGAGCTTGGTATGCAAGGTTGGATAAATATTTTTTGAAGCTTGGTTTTACTAAGGGCAGTGCTGATAGTAATTTATATTATAAAATCACTGATGATGATATACTAATTGTTGAAGTATTTTTTCATGACATTATTTTTGGAGGTGAAGATAAATTATGCATAGAATTTTCTAAGAATATGGAGAAAGAATTTGAGATGTCTATGATTGATGAGATGAAATTTTTCTTAGGTTTGCAGATTACTCAGACTGACAAAGGTATTTTTATCTATCAAACTAAATATGCTAAGGAATTGTTGAAGAAATTTGGTATGGGAGATTCTTGTGTGGGGGAAAAAGTGACACTAAGCAAACATGCCCTAATCTCACCTTCAATCACACATTTGTGGTATACGAAAGAGCCTAGAGGTATCACACAATTGGCTACTTCTTCTTGTGAAAGAGAGAGCCACGGGCTACCTATTAGGATTTCTATTCCTTTGTTGTAATTGAAAGATAAAATAATGCAAGTTCAATCCCTAACCCCAAAGTGCAAGTATGAACTACTAACAAGATTGCAGAATTGAACTTAAACAATGGAAAGCTGTAAACACAAGGACAAGACAAGAATGTAAATGCATACCCAGAGTTAAAATCTGACTGAAAATGTTCGGGACGGGGGCGCGGGCGCCACTGTCCTGATTCTGCCCCTGAAACTGTTGTTTTGCACTCTGGAAAAAGCTATCAAAAATGCTGAAAATGCTGTCTGTCAGGAGGACCAGGGCGCCCAGCGCCCCTGTCCCAGGGACCAGGGCGCCCAGCGCCCCTGTCCCAGGGACCAGGGCGCCCAGCGCCCCTGTCCTGGCAGGACCAGGGCGCCCCACGCCCCTGTCCTGGTCTTTTGCTCTGCAATTTGGTGTGGAGTGCTATCTTGACCTGCTTTTCCCGGATCTGTAACTTGCGGCGTCGTTCGAATTCCGAAACCTGCACTTATATCTGAAAAGGTGTGGTGGGCGGCTATATAGGGTTTTGCCTTAGTCAAACCCCCGCTTCGGTGATTTCCACCTCCACGAATAGCCAAGTTGTATTGTAAAATGTATTGTGTGTGCAGACCTAGTGTGTGTGCAAGGTCCTTAAATGCAAGAAAGCAAACTAGAGCAACCTAGAAAGTAAACCCTAATTGCTTGTAAATGATAATGTAAATGCTCTAAATCAAGATGCAAAGTGATCTAAAGCATGAATAAAGGATATATTGAAGCTTATGCAAAGACATGAAAACAACATGAAATCATACCCAACCCTCAAGGGAGGAGTACAAGCCAATCTTCAGTCGGTAATCTCCTATTGTTCTTCAATGTCTTCCAAGCCCTAAATGAATGAAATTGATGAATGCTTGATGGATGGATGTTGAATGTTATTGAAGTCTTCAAAGATCTGCTCTTTCGCTGCATACAAGGTCCTCGAAAGCCAAAATTCCCATCCATTCCAATGAAGAAAGAGAGCTCTTATGTATGAAACCCTAGGTCTTAATTTCAACTTTTGGCCGACCTAGAGATTGAATCTCCTGCCAATTTCTGGGGGTTAAACTTTATTTTATGATTGGATCGTGCTCCTAAAATTTCGGGAAAAATGTCCGGGACCATGTGCACGCCGGGCGCCATGGTCCCGACAACTTTTCACCAAATTTTTAGGGCCGTCGGATATGATGATTTTAGAGAGAATCCCGAAGTTACAGGTGATTTCGAGATGTTTTGACCCCCGAAATCAAGCCCCCAAGTTCAAAATAGGACCTAATTAGGGTTTTTGATTAAATGATGTATTGGAGGAATAAAATGAAAGGGGCACACTTTAATGAAAAGGGCCCAACTTTATGATATGGGAGATGATAAAATAGAACCCTAGACCTAATTAATTTAATTAATTAAGTGCTAAAGGGGAAATGCAATGCAAAATGCAAAATGCGCCAAGGCGGGTGCTAAACTAGGTGTGAAATTGTACCACCCTAGCAAGTGCATACAATTTACGACGCTACATTTAGCCCCCACTTTAGCGGTCATATGAACACTACGTGCATATGCAAGCTAAAGTACAGAAAAGTAAACATTATTTGAAAAAGGATATATCCATAAGTTGTCGGAGGAAGCCCCCAGCGGTATCTGCAGTACACAGTTAGGAACCGCACCCTACAAAACACACGTTAGATCACAAAATCACCTAATGCTTACTAAGGAAGGTGATGAAAATTCAAGGGTAGCTATATGCCCCCCCTGTTTCGGCTTGCTAATTTTAGTGAGTTGAAACAGGTATCGTGTTTACCACTTCGAATTGTTAAAAAATATTGATGACAAATGCTCACAAGAAGATTTGATATGAGATCAAAAACTAATGGAGAATCATTTGGTAAGAAAGAGGACTAAATCTCAATTCTAACACAACAAGGAGTGTGAGGTTTTGAGAGTTCTCTAACACAAGATGAAGGATGTAAATGGAAACAAAATGCAAAGAGAAGAAAAGAAAGGAGAAAAGCATGAATACACACATTGGTGATCCATGAGAAGAATAGTGAGAGAGAAAAACACGGACTTCTCGCCCCTAGATCTTGTCTAGATGATCCATGTGAAAAAGGACATGGAAAACTAGCCCCTAGAGTCTGTCTAGGTGATCCATGTAAGGGAGGAGAGTGAGAAAGTCTAGCCTTATGCCGCTAGTTCCACTCAACCTCGTGCATGTGTGTGTAAGGGAGGTTAGAAGCACCTCATAGGAGTCTATGCCCGAGTATGCTACAACCTGTATATGTATAGTACAAAAGCGTGACATCTCGCTCTAAGAGTCTGTGCTCTGGTTCCGAGAATAATCACCTTGCATAAAAGAAAAATGGAGACATCTCGCTCTAAGAGTCTGTGCTCTGGTTTCGAGAATGACCCATTGCTCAAAAAGTGTAATGTTTATGTCATAAGCAAAGTAGAACAAGGATGCCTACCTTCATCACAAAAGAAGATACCCCAAAAATGCAACAATGTCATACATCCAAGCAAGAGATTTTTGCACTCTTTAAGCAAGGATAAGATAGTTGAAAAGGGATATCTTGTAGTATGTGTAAAGGAGATCCTTAGAGGAGAAGAGATATTTGTACAAAAGACACACACTTTATGATGTGGGAGATGATAAAATAGAACCTTAGACCTAATTAATTTGATTAATTAAGTACTAAAGGGGAAATGCAATGCAAAATGCAAAATGACCAAGGTGGGTGCTAAACTAGGTGTGAAATTGTACCACCCTAGCAAGTGCGTACAATTTACGACGCTACAATTCTAAATCGGTAAGTACACCTACATATGGTTACAAGTGAGAAATTGACAAGAAAAGATGTTTCTACATCGGTAAATCCTACAAGATAAACATCTATGATTGGAGGTCTACTTTATTTGACTCAGACTAGGCCTGACATTATGAATGTTGTTTTTATTGTTTCAAGATTTCAGAGTGATCCTAGAGAAAATCATGAGATGGTGGTGAAAAGGATTTTTAGATACTTGCAAGGTACATCAAAATATGGCTTATGGTACCCTAAGAATGATAACTTCACTTTATGTGCATATACAGATGCTGACTAGGCTGGAGACGTTGATGACCAAAAAAGTACTTCCGGTGGAGCTTTCTTTCCTCGAAAGAAGTTGGTTTCATGGATCAACAAGAAACAATCATGTACTTCTTTATGACTACTAAAGCTGAGTATGTTGTTGCTGCTACTAACTGTAAACAAGTTTTATGGATGAATCAAATGTTGAAGGATATAAAGGTGGATTGTGATGCACCGGTAGTTATTCACTATGATAACTCTGTTGCTATTGATATATCAAAGAATTTGTTATTTCATTCCAAGACAAAACACATATCTATCAAGTATAACTTTCCAAAGGAGAAGGTGGAAGCAAATGAAGTTAGACTGGTTTATGTGAACACTAAAGAACAGATTGCAAACATTTTCACTAAACCTTTATCCAAGGAATCATTTGAGTACCTGAGAGAAAGATTGGGGGTTTTTTCCCCTCTGATAGAGACTTGATTGATGTGGTTTGGCATCAGTTCGACATGCATTATCAGAGATACTATTCATTCCAACACTGATATGGGATGCTACTGCTCAGGGGGAGTAGTCAGCTTTGAGATTCAGAGGCTTATGTTTTTGCTTTGATATTTGATGGTATGATGAAATAATAAGTATCTGATGGATTACTAAGAGGGGGTGGGGGCGAATCAGTAAATAGAAAAACTGATACAAACTTCCCAACCTCAATCTCAATCAAACAAATTAAACTTATCAAATGAAATACCACTATAAATAATCATAATAAAACCCGATTGACTGTTACAATAACTTAACAATAACCAACATTAAACTTGTAAACATACAAATGCTTTATCATATGTCAACATACTCCATTTCTCAATGCTTCCGGTTATCATGCCTTATCAGAATAGTTAAGTAGTTAATTAAATCAACCATAAGATCATAACCACAAAAACATTCACCACATGACACGAGTATTTTTGATGTGGAAACCCAAATAGGTAAAAACCACGGTGAGATGGGACTCACAAGATAATATCTAAACTCTTTTGAAGTTCGCCCTATTAGGAGCCAAGCCTGTTAAAGCTTTTACAAAAGTCCCGTTAAGAACTGATCCTGTTAGGAATCATCCAGTTAAGGGATTGACTAAAAATGCCTTGTTAGAAGAAAATACCCTGTAAGGAGTAACCTCAATAGAGGATTTAAAAATCCAATCTAATGGATCACCTTGTTAGAGGATTTAATAAGTAATCAAGCTTGTTAGAGCTTACCCGGTTAGGGGATTTCAGTTCTGCTGTAATTGTTAGAAAAAAACAAGAGTTTGCTTGATCTGTCTGAATAGCACTACAATTACTTGATCAGATCCTTTTAAGATCCTATCTGCCTTTATTCAAACTGCAGACTCATTATCCGGTTTGGAAACCACACACTTAGCTGATTTCTGCCAACTCTTGCCAACTCTAAACAAAACAACTTCATCGACCTCAAATACAAATCAATTAGGTCGGTAACACAAAAAAAACCTAATTCTCTCATCGAGATTACAAACAATTTGGTAAAAGTATGACCGTTATATTTCATAGCAATCTCTAGACATCAATTAAGAAAACCTCAACCACTCCTTGATTACATTTTGAACTTGTCTTCATACAATGATCATATGTGTCACCATCATTACCACTCAACATTAGATCATAAACTGACATAACCAATTCAACAAACTTAATCGGTTAGGGTTTAACAAAAACAACTGGTAGGGTTTACCAGTTACATTGCATAGATAAGGTTTAAACTTTTACACCGGTTACGGGTTCAACTCACAAACTTACATACCGGTTTACAATGTGCTTCACAAAGCTCTTCCTACTGGTTACAAGATAGTATCAACAATATCAACAATATCATTACCAGATAATTTACATCAATGACAATATAACATATCATTAATGAAATCTTCATGCAAATGCCAACAATCTCCCCCTTTGGCATTGATGGCAACACAAATATCAAATGTAGTCTTAGGTAGAGGTTTGGTAAAAATATTTGCAAGCCGCTCCTTGGTAGAAACATGCTCTAAGATAACATCTTTTCTTTGCACTTTTCCCTCAAGAAATGATACTTCAATTCAATGTGCTTGGTTCGTACGCGCAAAACATGATTCTTAGAAATATTTATGGCACTTGTATTATCACATAAAATCTTTATAGGTTCTAAAATCTTCATGTTAAAACCTTCCAAAATGTGCCTCATCCAAATAGCCTGTGTGCAATTCATATAAGCTGCAACATACTCAGCTTCAACAGTAGATTGTGAAGTACAACTCTTCTTTTTACTACTCCATGAAACAAGCCTTCCTCCAAGAAAAACTGCTCCATCGGTTGTGCTTTTCTGGTCATCAACATTTCCTGCCCAATCAACATCTGTGTATACCTTCAAATAAAAGTTTCCTCCATATGGATACCATAATCCATAGTCAACAGTACCTTTCAGGTATCTAAAAATTCTCTTGGTTTCTATCAAATGTGTTTCCTTAGGATTCTTCTAGAATCTAGCAACTATGCGAACCGCATGGGCTATGTCCGGTCTGCTGTGAATAGCATAGTGCAATTTTCCAATCATTGACCTATATTCCTTCTCATCAACAAACTTAGATTCATCTTCCTTAGACAACTTGCAACTTGTAACCATTGGTGTCCCAACTGGTTTACAGTCACTCATGCCAAATGTCTTCAAAACCTCTTTCACATACTTAGACCGTGTAATGAAAATACCATTCTTTATTTGCTGTATGTGCAAGCCTATGAAATTTTCTATTTCCCCTACTAAAGACATTTCAAACTCACTTTTTATTTCATCTGTAAAACCGTTTCTCATGACATCATTACCTCCAAATATGATATCATCAATAAATACTTCACTAACCAATATTTCATCTCCTTCAAACTTGAGATATATGTTACTATCATCATTGGTTCTCAGAAAGCCTATCTTCATCAGATGTGTATGACGCCTTTCATACCATGCTCTGGGTGCCTGCTTTAACCCATATAAAGCCTTATGCAATCTTCATACCATGTCTTTCTCATCAGTCAAATCATAACCATTTGGCTGCTCTATGTATACTTCTTCTTCCAATATCCCATTCAAAAATGAATACTTAACATCCATCTGATATACCTTGAACTTCTTATGGGTTGCAAATGCAAGTAAAGTTCTGACACCTTCTAGTCTTGCTACTGGTGCAAAAGTTTTGCCATAATTTTCTCCTTCTTCATGTGCATAACCCTTGCAAACCAATCTTGCCTTGTTGCGAACTACAACACCATCTTCATTCAACTTGTTCCTGTATACCCATTTAGTACCTATAACATTCTTATTTACCGGTTGGAGTACTAGGGTCCAAGTGTTGTTCTTCTCAATTTGATCCAATTCCTCCTCCATAGCTTTAACCCAATGATCATCACCAAATGCCTCCTTAGCAGTTCTTGGTTCAATGATGGAGATCATGCAAGAATTCTCTCTAATTCTTCTTCTGGTTAGTACCCCAACATCCTTATCTCCAATAATCTGTTCAGGATTGTGATTCAGTCTCACATATCTAGGAATAACATGATCATTATCTTCAGGTTCAACTTCTTCATTATCACCATCTTCTTCTGAATTTATCTGTTCCATTTGAACAAGTGCATCAAAATTTGATTTGTCAGTTTCAGATTTCACAGTTTCTAGTTCCAAAAACAAAATGCAAGGATCTTCATCTGGTTTCTTTGAACTGGTTCCTTTTGAGACTTTAGGAAATTAATCCACTTGAACATCAACACTCTCAAGAATTCTCTGTGTCCGATTGTTAAAACATTTGTAGGCCTTACTCTTGGTGGAATAGCCAAGAAATATACCTTCGTCACTTTTAATCTCAAATTTTCTAATGTAATCACCTCTCCTAATAAAACATTTGCTTCCAAATATATTAAAATAGCTAACATCAGGTGATCTTCCATACCAATATTCATAAGGAGTCTTTTCTTTACCTCTCTTTATCAGAACCCGGTTCATTTTGTAGATAGCTGTGCTGACAACTTCTCTCCAAAAGGTTTTTGCTACACCTCCTTGTATCAACATTGTCCTAGCAACTTCAACAACTGGCTGGTTGTTTCTTTTTGTGATACCATTCTGCTGTGGTGTCCTTGGTGCAGAAAGCTGCCATTTGATACCATTCTCTTCACAATACCTTGTGAATTCCTCAGAAGTAAATTCATCACCTTGATTTGTCCTTAGACATTTTATCTTCTTACCGCTCTCTTTCTCAGCTAAGGCCCTGAATGCCTTGAACTTACCAAAAGATTCAGTCGTATCTTTAAAGAATGTGACCCATATCATCCTTGAGAAATCATCAATGAGAATCATGAAATATCAATCACCTTGAATGCTTTTTATTCTTATTGGTCCACAAAGATCTGTATGAACCAAATATAACAAGTGCTCCATTGAAAATGATTTTCTTTTGAAAGTTGAAGAAGTCATCTTTCCTAACTGACATTCTTTGCAAAGAGCATTAACCGGTTTGTCTAACTGAGGCAAACCTCTCACTGTCTTGGACTTACTCACTTTAATAATGTTATCAAAGTTTATATGACAAAATCTCCTATGCCAAAGCCAGGTATCATCTATTTTTTCAATAAAACAATTGCTAACTTTAGAATTAAGGTGAAACATGTTACCTTTAATTTGTTTCCCGGTTGCAATCAATTCACCTTTGTTGTCAAAGATTTTGCACATACCATTTTTAAACTCCAGTGGGTATTCTTCGTCATTGAGTTGTGCTACACTCAAAAGTTTGTGCTTTAGTCCTTCAACCCAATAGACATCATTTGCATTGCTCTTCCCATTAAGGGAAATAACTCCTTTACCTTTAACCATGTAGGGTGAGTCATTGCCAAATCTAACAACACCGCCATCAAATTCCTTCAAGGAAAGAAATTTGCTCCGATCACCAATCATATGATGTGAACAACCACTATCAATGATCCAATCATCAGAGTTATCCATTCTAGATACTAATGCCTTCTGGTCTAATATATCTTCCTTAATAGCTAGAAACACAATATATTCACTAGCATCACCATCAGATTCTTCATCAGTGATACCACTATCAATAGCAATAAGACAATCTCTCTTGCCTTTTCCCTTATACTTCTTTAACTTATCTCTCTTGTGCTCATTTTCACCATTAGGACAATTAACCGCTATGTGACCAATCTTGTTGCATACAAAACATTTTAAAGATAATTTACCTCTATATTTACCAATACCTCTAGGCAATCGTTTTGCCAACAATTCTTCAAGCTCCACAACTGTCTTCATCATGAGCATCTCTGCTAGATCTAGATTCATAGCCATGACTAGTATCTGTACTTTTTCTCACAAATGGGTTAGAAATAGAAGCTCTAAATGTAGACTCAGATTTTTGTACACTACCATCATAACCATTTAATTCAAAAGTAGTAAGCTTGCCAATGATGGAGTCAAGAGTTACCTTAGTTTTGTCAATGGAGCTCAGCTCCTGAATGGTTGCAACTTAGATAGCGTAGACCGGTAGAAGGGTTCTCAGTACCTTACTAAACACTATAGAATCTTCCACTTTCCCTCCTGCACTCTTAATTTCATCAAATAACTCTTTTATCCTTTGACCATACTGCTGGATATTCTCACTGTCAGTTATCCTCATGTCATCAAACTTTACTCTTAGACTATCCTCTTTAGCAATCTTAATATGTTCATCACCACTATAAATTTCTTCAAGTTTTTTCCATAGCTCATATACAGTTTGAAGACCATGAACATCTACATATTCAGCATCAGACAAGGAACTGATAATAGCCTCCAATGCTTGATGATTTTCTTGCTGTTCTTTCTTCTGATCATCAGTTAGATGCCTAGTAGGTGCAATATACTTAGTATCTACATGAACCCAATACTGACTTCCCAAACTCTTGATGTAAATTTTCATTCTGTCGCTCCATATCCTATAGTTTTCTCTATTGAACTTCAGACCTTCCTTCTTCATCATGATCTGATAGATCTTTTCCTAAAGCTATTAGTCTTAGACCTTAGAGGACCTAAAGAGCTTTGATACCAATTGATGGTATGATGAAAGAATAAGTATCCAGTAGATTATTGAGAGGGGGCGGGGGGGTGGGGGGGGGGTGAATCAGTAAATAGAAAAACTGATACAAACTTCTCAATCTCAATCTCAATCACACAAAGTAAACTTATCAAATGAAATACCACTATAAATACTCATAATAAAACCTAGTTGATTGGTACAACAACCAAACAGTAAACAACATTAAACTTGTAAACATCCAAATGCTTTATCATATGTCAACATACTCCATTTCTCAATGCTTCTGGTTATAATGCCTTATCAGAATAGTTAAGTAGTTAATCAAATCAACCATAAGATCATAACCACAAAAACATTCACCACATGACACACATATTTTTGACGTGGAAACCAAAATAGGTAAATACCACGGTGAGATGGGACTCACAAGATAATATTTGAACTCTTCTGAAGTTCGCCCTGTTAGAAGCCAAGCCTGTTAAAGCTGTTACAAAAGTCCTGTTAAGAACTGATCTTGTTAGGAATTACCCGGTTAAGGGACTGACTAAAAATGCCTTGTTAGAAGAAAATTCCCTGTAAGGAGTAACCTCAGTAGAGGATTTAAAAATCCAATCTAATGGATCACCTTTTTAGAGGATTTAATAAGTAACCAAGCTTGTTAGAGCTTACTCGGTTAGGGGATTTCAATTCTACTATAATTGTTAGAAAACAACATGAGTTTTCTTGATCTGTCTGAATAGAACTACACTTGCTTGATCAAATCCTTTTAAGCTCCTATCTGCCTTTATTCAAACTGTAGACTCATTATCCAGTTTGGCAACCACACACTCAACTGATTTTTGCCAACTCTTGCCAATTCTAAACAAAACAACTTCATCGACCTCAAATACAAATCAATTAGGTCGGTAACACAACAAAAACCTATTTTTCTCATCAAGATTACAAACAAGTTGGTACAAGTATGACCGTTGGATTTCATAGCAATCTCTACACATCAATTAAGAAAACCTCAACCGCTCCTTGATTACCGCTTCATGAAGCTCAGTAACTCATCACGTGCTTTGAATTAGATGCAATACATTTTTCTCATTCCCTAGACAAAAAAATGCACCAATGTTTTTTGAACTTGTCTTCATATAATGACCATACGTGTCACCATCATTACCGCTCAACTTCAGATCATAAACCATAACCAATTCAACAACCTTAATCGGTTAGGGTTTAATAGAAACAATTGGTAGGGTTTACCGGTTACATTACATAGATAGGGTTTAACCTTTTACATCGGTTACCAGTTCAACTCACAAACTTACATACCGGTTTACAATGTCCTTCACAAAGCTCTTACTATCAGTTACAAGACAATATCAACAATATCAACAATATTATTACCAGATAATTGACATCAATGACAACATAACATATCATTAATGCAATCTTCATGCAAATGCCAACAATATTTTTGTCATATTTTTGGCATTGATGTCAAAGGGGGAGAGATTGTGATTTGAAAAAGAAAAAAAGTCAAAGGGAGAGATATTATTCAAAGGGGGACGGATATTGATATTTAGAGTTATATGCAGGAAATTGTTGGCAGTCTTCCATAGGGGGAGACTTGTTTGGCATTTCTTGCTACTTAGATGTTTTTCACATCTAGTGTTGCCATCAATACCAAAGGGGGAGATTGTTGGCCATTTGGTGGAATTGATTATGTGTTGTATTGATGTTTTGTCATTGATGTCAACACTAGCTATTTGGATGCTTTACCGACACCCTTCTGGTCCCAGTAGGTTAAGTGGTTTTTGGTTAACTTGGATCCAGCATGATCCGACAGGCTCCGATATAATTTGGTGATGGAATTGGCTTGTTCATGATACTTATACTTATATTTGGTCAGTTGGTTTTAGTCTGGTGATTGGATGTTATCCTCCCTGCTTAGAAGATTGGTTTCTGGGTTCGTCGAGGGTTTCACTAGCAGAGATTTTGGTGGAGATCTTTGATAAATTGTATAAGTGGCATTGGTGCATATTCTGATGGAGTTTCATGATGCTGTTGGTAATCATGTTCGAGACTTGGCGTTTGGAGATCATTGCTGAAGCGTGTGGACCTATACTTGGTCCCAGTTGATTTAGGTTATGGACCGACATTAATGTAACGTGTGGATAGGACCTATTGTTATATTTCAGGGATATCTTATGTGTTATTATTATTTGTTTTAGTCTAAGGCTGACATGGTTTGTAATTATGTAATTGGTTTATTGTCTGGTGGCCGACCTGATTGTTTATGATCAAGGGTTCGTATAAATAAGATGTAAGATCGCATTGTAGATAATCATGGTTAATATAAGAGGTCATGGTCAAGGAATGTAATGTGCGAATAATGTAATATCATTCAGGTAGAGGAGTTGGTCGATCATTGGAGATCAAATTGGGTTTGTGTAAGAGGATTTAGTCCTCCAGTATAGAGCTTAACCGGAACAGTACTCAAGCATAGGAGATGCTATCTTTTGCAGTTCAACACTTCTCCAGATTGTAGTCTGGATTTATATTTAGTCAGTGAGGCTCCTTTTGTGATGAGCAGCGTGCTCTAGGCTGTTGGCCTTCATGCAAGTGCAGGCCCCTTCATTGTAATTCACATACTTACTGCAGAAGTATTATATGACTGTGGGTAGGCTTCCCACCGTGGTTTTTCCCTTACTAGATTTTCCATGTACAAATATTGGTGTTGTGTGGATGTCTTTTATTCTATGATTATTGTTTATGCTTAATTGGTTTATCTTCTATTCCAGTATTAATGTTTTGAGTTCTGATATTAAAGTTTTAATTTCTAAATGTTTCTGTAATGTGTGACAACTGATTCACCCCCCCTCTCAGTTGTCTTCCAGTTATCTGAGTTATCTAACAATCATATGGTCTAATCATATCATACAAATAGTCTAATGTGCAATCAAGAGTCTACCATGAAACTGTAGTGTTGTAAATTGTCTACCCTTCAATTAGGGAATCCAATTACACACTCTCCTAGCACTCATTTTAGTGTGGTTCATCCCTTTATGCATTATAGGACCTCTTCTTAATTTAAAATCCATCACACTCTTATTTGGACCATTAATTTTAGGTGTGCCCTTTATCTTTTATTATTTTAATTCATTAAACTCCTATCCCATTTCAAATTTCAAAATAATTTTTCCCCCACTTAAAAATTATAACTTTTCATATAAATTATAGTTATTAAATAAGGATCCTATAATCTCTCGACCTTAAAATTTCGGGTCTATTTTGTGACACAGGGGCATTAGGAGCCTCATAGGCATGCATTATGTCACTTTTTGTTTTTTAGCGTGTTTAGGTGTTTTTTGATCTAATAAGGTCATTTAAGACCATTTGGGATCATTTTAATCAATTTTGGAAAGTTTGGAGTCAAGTTGTTAAAAATTAACAAAGTTACTACAAAATTGTCAATATTACAACAAAAGTTGTCAAACAAATGCTGCAAACTTGCACTTAACCATCTAAACTCAACCCAACACTAAACCGGCCAAGAAAAATTCATATTTACTCTAAAAAACACATCATACGAACATTATTTTCCATTTGAAACATCTTCAAATAGATTTTGATAATTTGCATGACATCTGATACATATTTACATAGTCTATATTCAAGTGGACTAAACCAAACCACTCTGTACACATCCAGACTACATCTAGACCAAAGAGTTGACACCAATGACAATATGAATAACATATTTGTAATAATATCCCCCCCTTTTCATTGATGACAACACTTGTTCCAACACATAACCTTTAGCAAACAAAAACTTCTTTAGATCCAAAACTTTTCCCCCTTTGACATCAGAGACAAAGGTTACACAAGTAGTAATGAATTTTCCCCCTCTATATACAATAATTTATCAACATAAATACTCCAAGAATATATGTACATAACAAAAAGGAAAAAAAATTGACCATCGAATAATCTACATATTCTGCAAAGTAGGGGCAATGATGTCTTTATGAATAGCTTTTAGTGTTGACCAAGCACAACTCTAATCAACTTCCATAGAGATATGCATGCCAACATTGTCGCTTGATCTATAATATTTTTTCCTCACATTTTCTTTCTGCTCTACTAGCCCATTCAACTATTTGTCTAATTGTTTAATCTCTATCCTCCCCTTTGCATAATCATCATTTCTCAAATCAATTGCCTTGGATGCTTTTAGGATTTTAGCTTCAAGAGCATTAATCTCCTTCCAATTTTTTCTCACAGACTCAGGCTAAGAATGACATAACTTATAAAATTGAATTATGCTCTTTACACTATGCTCAAATGCTGTAATGATGTCCTTTAGATGGTTGTGTGTCTCTGCACACTTATTCACTAGCCATTATAATTTTTTGTCCATCAATCTCTTCTCCAAAATATTTGCAATCTTTGTTTCAAATTTTTAGGCTTTCCCCTTCAATTCTTCTAATAAAACTCTTAGTTTGTCCTAATCACTCAAAGATTCTTCAATCTAAATATTTGGAAGTTTCTCATGGAGTAACTATATCAAATCTTCAATTAATTGTGTGGACATGAAGCTTTTTCTTCTAGCTTTTAGATGCATAACATCACCCAATTGAATCATTTGGCGTGCTATTAGCTTGTCTAGATCCAATCTTGTGTTTCTTGTACCTAGAGTACCTCAGATGTTATGCCAGGTTCAATAACCATTTTCAACTCGACTAACTCAGAGACATTAGAAGATTTTTCCACACATGCTTTCTCAGTCTCTTTCCCTATATACAAACAAACTTGAACTCTCTGTGAACATCTTTCATGTTTCTTTCCTTCTATTATTTAACCCTGGTTATTATTCATTTCAGCATTTTCTTTTGTAGTCATCTCTTTGCAGGTATCAACTGGTATTTCTAATGCATCATTTGTAACCTAATTTTCATAATTGTGATCCTTGGGTACATTTTCCTGACTAGTGACCTCAATATATTATTGTCTTGTGACATCAACTGTCTCCTGTTCAACTTTCTATTCATCTATAGTAATAGGAAATTTCTCAAATTGAATTTGACAATTCAGAACTGCTTTTCATCACCCTGTTTTAGTTCTTTGACCTTCTACTTCCCCAAGGAGTGAGTTCACTACCACTAGATTCACCAATACTCAATCCTCTGTTTGTCTTCTCTGGAGGAGATGAAAAAGACTTTACCACTTCCTCTACAGCTTCAACAACAATGCCATTTGATTGCCATATGATCCTTTTAATGTCCTCAGGGTCTTCACCCATTATCAAATTTACTCTTTCTTTCTTTCAGAATCTTGCATTAAGTGTTTGCTGAATTTTACCTCTAGCAACTTCCAATAAAGGACTACATACGTTATCTATAGCAGTCGTCCAAATATTATTTTCTTTGGTTATGGCCTTCTTTCTCCTTTCTATCAATGCTTAATAAAAAAATTTTAGGAACACTATTTTTAATATCACTTCTGATTTTAGTTATAGATTATCATATATCTGATTATTGCCTTTTCAAATTATTTCTTTATCAACAGGAAGATATTCATCTTAGGCATCCACATTATAATCCAAAGCTTTGTATTCACAAATAACATTGACAAGGTTATCTAAATTAAGGGGATGCTAATGTGGATCTTGATGAATAAATGATGAATAGTTAGTACCAAACCGGCACTGAGAGGGGGGGGGGTGTGAATCAGTATAGGAAAAAACACTTTTCCTGAACTGGTTTGACTGCAAACACTACACTTTGACTGACAAGCACTAACACCGGTCTAAACCAGATTACTACCAGTAAAACACAGTAAGAATGTCAAAGACTTAAACCGGTAACCCTTAGCTTTCCATACAATCTAATACCTCATTTCCACTTCACCCTTATGCATAAACAAGTAATCTATCATCAGAAATATAATGACTGCTTAGTTCAACACATTTTACTAGTTTGACATAAAGTACTAAACCATCACATGAAAGGCATCACACATGACACACTGAGTTTTCACGTGGAAACCCAACTGGGAAAAACCACGGTGGGGATGAATACCCACAAGCTGTTCTTGAACTCTTTTGAAGTCCACTCTGTTAGGAGCCTAGTCTGGTTAGAGACTTTTACAATAGGTTCTGCTAGGGATCACCTGGTTAAGGGATGGCTAAATACCTGGTTAAAGGTTAGAACCCTGTTAAAGGTTACCTCGCAAGAGGATTTGAAGAAGTCATTGAATTGAGTCACCCTGTTAAGGGATTTACACAAAAGCCTGTTAAAGCTACCCGGTTAAGGGATTTTCCAACTGTTGAAATGGTTAGAGGTCAACAGGTAATACACTGATTTGATAACAACACTCAATGCCAAGGTAGATCCACTTAAGCTCCTTTTCTTCTGCAATCACACTCTACAGGTATCAACACACTTCTCTGGTCTGGCAAGAATCAAGTATCACTCATTGGGATACACACATACCATTTGCCAACAACTTCAAAATGAAAACATCATCGACCTTATAGGAAACAGATAGGTCGGCAACATAAACCCTAAACCCTAAACATTTAGGTTTTACAATCCAGTCGGTTCAATCCTGACCGTTAATGACAAGGCATCGAGTACAACAGTCTTGAATAGATCTCAAGACGTTCTCCAACGTTCATTCTTTGCCGCTCTAGGAAGCTGATAACTCATCATGTGCTCTCCATCGTTTACAAAGACTTCACACATTCTCGAGGTAGATAGGATCACTCTCCATGCAAGATCCTCAAGGAAATCCTTCACGCATACAAGGCTGACATGACAACACTTATCTGATCTTCATACAATTCTAACTCATCACAAGATGTCATCGGTTGAATCACACAAGCTTGGAATGCATCAATCGGAAACCCTGAAGCTGAGACTACCAATCGGTAGTCATGCCAAATGAAACCCCAATACAAAACTTTCATTTACCGGTTCTTATTCCAACATACCGGTTCACCTTGAACAAACATACCGCTTCACATTTTCACAAATACTGGTTTACATCATCATACCGGTTCTCTTGCCAGTTTGCTTACTACACCATACCGGTTCATACTTCAGCATATTGACATCAATGACAACATACAATATCATCATGTCATCATGCTCTGCACATATGCCAATAATCTCCCCCTTTGGCATTGATGGCAATATACAAAGATATCTTTCTGCTTCTGCTTCACATCTTCTCCCCAATACTGCATCTTCTCCCCAATACTGCAGTTATCTTCTCCCCAATACTAAAGATATCTTCTCCACTTCACATCTTCTCCCCCTTTGACAACAATGCCAAAGTGGAGGCATACACATCTATGTTCCACTATGCTGCTCCCCCTAAGGAGTAGCATCCTTCAACACACCAATCCTGAAAAAAGATATATCAATGTAGGACCTGACTGATGTGGAGAACACACCTTTAGTTCACCTCTTGAAGGGGAAACACCCCTAATTCACCTCTCAAATAGGTAAAGGTAGCCTTTGGAAGAGGCTTGGTGAATATGTCTGCTAACTGCTCCTTACTGGAAACATGTTCCAGTACAACTTCTTTGTTCTGAACCTTTTCCCTCAAGAAATGATACTTGAGCTTGAAGTGCTTGGTTCTAGCATGTAAAACCGGATTCTTGGAGATGTTAATTGCACGTGTTGTCACAAAATATACTTACTGGTTCAGATAAAAGAACTTTGAAGCCATTTAATACATGCTTCATCCAAATTGTCTGGGTACAGTTCATAAATGCTGCAACATATTCCGCTTTTGTTGTAGACTGAGAGATACAACTCTGCTTCTTACTCATCCATGAGACTAGTCTACCACCAAGAAAGAATGCACCACCGGTTGTGCTCTTTTGGTCATCCACATTACCAGCCCAATCAACATCTGTAAACACTTTCAGGTTGAAATTATTACTATATGGATACCATAATACATAGTCAATAGTTCCCTTCAGATATCTCAGAATCTGCTTGACTGCTACCAAGTGGGATTCTCTTGGTCTTTTCTGGAACCTTGCAGTAATGCCCACTGCATGTGCAATGTCCATTTTGCTATGTACTAGATAGTGTAATTTACCAATTATTGATCAGTATTCCTTCTCATTTACCAACCCCGAGTCATCCTCTTTTCATAATTTACAACCGATCACCATCGATGTACCAACCGGTTTGCTGTCTTCCATGCCAAAAGTCTTCAACACCTCTTTGACATACTTGGACTGAGTGATAAAGATTCCATCTTTCATTTGTTGAATCTGTAGTCAAATGAAGAACTTAATCTCCCCTATAAGTGACAACTCAAACTCCTTTTTCATCTCATTTGCAAAATCATGACTCATCTTGTCATCTCCTCCAAAAATGATGTCATCAACAAATACCTCACAGATTAGAATCTGATCTCCTTCTGACTTCAGATAAATATTGCTATCTTCACTTGTTCTCTCAAATCCAATCTTCACAAGATGGGAGTGCAAGCGTTCATACCATGCTCTAGGTGCCCGCTTTAGTCCATACAAGGCTTTATGTAGCCTACACACCATGTCACTATCTTTTGATAGGGCAAACCCATCTGGTTACTCTATATACACCTCCTCTTCTAGTATTCCATTCAAGAATGCAGCTTTTACATCCATTTGATATACTTTGAATCCTTGAATGCTGCATATGCAAGAAGCATACAAACTCCTTCCAATCTAGCTACCAGAGCAAAGGTTTCTCCATAATCTTCTCCTTCTTCTTGAGAATATCCTTTGCACACCAGTCTGGCTTTGTTTCTTACCACTGTGCCATCTTCATTCATCTTATTTTTGAAAACCCATTTGGTGCCTATGACATTTTTATGCTCAGGTCTAGGTACCAAAGACCATGTACCATTCTTTTCTATCTGGTCAAGTTCCTCTTCCATTGCCTTGATCCAGTCTTCATCTTTATGTGCCTCTTTGAATGTTTTAGCTCAAACTCAAAGATCATGCAAGAGTTTTCTCTGACCTTTCTTCTTGTAAGAATTCCTGCATCCTTGTCTCCTATGATCTGCTTTGGATCATGATTCAACTTTACATACCTAGGAATGATCTTAGTTGTTTCCTCTTGCTTTTCTTCTTCATCCTCATCTTCATCAGCATCAACATCTACCGGTGTAGGAGCACTGTTACTGGTGCTAGGCTATTTTGCAACTGGTTTCCAGAAGGTTACTACCAGTTCATCTCCTACTTGCTCACTGCCAGTTTCCTCAAGTTTCTCAAAGGTTTCATCAACTCTAACATTGATGCTTTCAACAATTCTCTGAGTCATATTGTTGAAACATTTGAGAGCTTTGCTCTGTGGAATACCCTAGGAATATTCCCTCATCACATTTAGCATCAAACTTGATCTAATGTTCACTCCTCTTGATATAACATTTGCTACCAAACACTCTAAAGTAGCTTACCACTGGTGTCTTACCAGTCCAATACTCATAAGGTGTTTTATCCTTACCCTTTTTGATGAGTACCCGGTTCACTGTGTAGACTGCAGTGCTCACCGCTTCTCTCCATAAAGTGTGAGCAACTTTTCCTTGGATCATCATTGTTCTGGTTGCTTCAACTATAGTTTGGTTGTTTCTCTTTGCTAGGCCATTTTTCTGTGGAGTCCGGGGGGTAGACAGTTTCCTCTTGATGCCGTTCTCTTCACAGTACTTGTTGAATTCACCGAAAGTGAATTCTCCTCCTTGATCAGTTCTTAGGCACTCGATCCTCTTACTACTTTCTTTTTCAACCAGTGCTCTGAAGGCTTTGAACTTTCCAAAGGCTTCCAAATTATCCTTCAAGAATGTGACCCACATCATTCTTGAGCAATCATCAGTAAGAATCATAAAATACCTATCTCCCTGCACACTCCTAGTTTTCATAGGACCACACAAATCAGTATGCACAAGATCAAGTAAATTGTCTGCAGTGAAAGATTTACCTTTGAAGGTTGAGGAAGACATTTTCCCCAGTTGACACTCTTTGCGCAAAGGATTCTCTGGTTTTCTCAGCATAGGCAATCCTCTTACCGCCTTGATCTTACTGGCCTTCACAATATTATCAAAGTTTACATGGCATAGTCTCCTATGCCATATCCAACTATCATCAAACTTAGCCATTAGACATGTACTGACATTAGCATTTAGTTGAAATAGGTTACCTTTGGTCTGCATACTGGTAGCCATCAGTTCACCACTCTTACCTTTTATTTTACACACTCCATCTCTGAATTCCAGAGTGAGTCCATTATCATTCAGTTGGGCAACACTCAAAAGGTTGTGTCTAGGACCTTCTACCCAATACACATTGTCAGCACTGCTTTTTCCATTTAGAGAGATGGACCCTCCGCCTTTTACCATACATGGTGCATCATTACCAAAACAAACCACACCACCATCATACTCTTCCAGAGATAGAAACTTACTCTGGTCTCCAGTCATATGGTGAGAACAACCACTGTCAATAATCCACTCATTGGAATTATCAAAGCAGAAGACAAGAGCCTTCTTATCTGACACATCTTCCTTAACTGCCACAAACACAATGTCTTCACTTTCTTCATCTTCTGATTCCTCATCAGTGACACCTTCATTAACTGCTACAAAATAGTTTCTTCGGTTTTCTCCTTTGAACTTCTTGAACCTCTCCGGTTTGTCCTTGTTATCGCCATTAGGACAGTTTACAACAATGTGTCCTATCTTATTGCAAGAAAAGTATTTCAAAGGGAGCTTACCTCTGTATTTACTGGTTCCCTTAGGAAGTCTCTTGGCAATAAGAGCTTCAAATTCCCTCAGGATCTCCTCATCATCCATTTCTCTACTTTGTCTTGGTTCACCACTGGTACTAGCTTCTTTGCCCTTTCTAGATGGTGCAGCAGATGCTCTGAAGACTGATTCAGTCTTCTGAATACTGCCATCATAATTATTTATCTCATAAGCTGTCAACTTAGCAATGATGGAGTCTAGGGATACCTTTGTCTTGTCTATAGACCTCAACTCCTGAATAGCAGCAACCCGTATTGCATAGACCAATAATAAGGATCTCAAGACTTTCCTTACAACAGTGGAATCATCTATTATACCACCTGCACTCTTGATGTCTCCAACAACAGTTTTGATTCTTATTCCATATTGTTGAATGGTCTATCCTTCAACAATCTGCATGTCTTCAAACTTTCCCCTAAGGCTCTCTTCCTTAGCTTGTTTCACATGCTCATCACCGCCATAGATATTCTCAAGAGCATCCCATACTTCTTTGGGATTGTCTTTATCCTAAACATCAATAAACTCAATGTCAGATAGACTACTAATTATGGCTTCCATGACTTGCCCATTCTCCTGAATCTCTCTCTTTTGATCATCGGTGAGAGTACCAGTAGGAGTAACATAAGCATTCTCAACATAGCTCCAGTGTTGAGCACCCATGCTTTTGATGTATATCTTCATTTCGTCCTTCCATATTTTAAAGTTCTCTGTTGAACTTTGGACCTTACCTCTTCATCGGTAGAGTAGGATCTTTTCCTCAAGTGGTTAAGCTTACAACATAGAGGACCTGAAAGATGCTCTGATACCAATTGATGAATAAATGATGAATAGTTAGTATCAAACCGGTACTGAGGGGGGGGGGTGAATCAGTACAGGCAAAAACACTTTTCTTGAACCGGTTTGACTGCAAACACTGCACTTTGACTGACAAGCACTAACACTGGTCTAAACCAAATTACTATTGGTAAAACACAGTAAGAATGTCAAAGACTTAAACCGGTAACCATTAGCTTTCCATACAATCTAATACCTCATTTCCACTTCACCCTTATGCATAAATAAGTAATCTATCATTAGAAATATAATGACTGCTTAGTTCAACATATTTTACCAGTTTGACATAAAGCACTAGACCATCACATGAAAGGCATCACACATGACACATTATTTTTTCACGTGGAAACCCAACTGGGAAAAACCATGGTGGGGATGAATACCCACAAGCTGTTCTTGAACTCTTTTGAAGTCCACTTTGTTAGGAGTCTAGTCCGGTTAGAGACTTTTACAATAGATTCTGCTAGGAACCGATCCCGCTAGGGATCACCCGGTTAAGGGATGGCTAAATACCCAGTTAAAGGTTAGAACCCTGTTAAAGGTTACCTCGCAAGAGGATTTAAAGAACTCATTGAATTGAGTCACCCTATTAAGCAATTTACACAAAAGCCTGTTAAAGATACTCAGTTAAGGGATTTTCCAACTGTTGAAATGGTTAGAGGTCAACAGGTAATACACTGATCTGATAACAACACTCAATGCCAAGGCAGATCCACTTAAGCTCCTTTTCTTCTGCAATCACACTCTGTAGGTATCAACACACTTCTCTAGTCTGGCAAGAATCAAGTATCGCTCACTGGGATACACACATACCATTTGCCAACAACTTCAAAATGAAAAACATCATCGACATTATAGGAAACAGATAGGTTGGTAGCATAAACCCTAAACCCTAAACATTTAGGTTTTACAATCCAGTACGTTCATTCTTTTCCACTCCAGGAAGCTAATAACTCATCACGCGCTCTCCACCATTTATAGAGACTTTGCACATTCCCGAGGTAGATAGGATCACTCTCCATGCAAGATCCTCAAGGAAATCGTTCATGCGCACAAGGTTGACGTGGAAACACTTATCTGGTCTTCATACAATGCTAGTTCATCACAAGATGTCATCATTTGAATCGCACAAGCTTGGAATGCATCAACTAGAAACCCTGAAGTTGAGACTACCAACCGATAATCATGCCAAATGAAACCCCAATACAAAAATTTCATTTACCGGTTCTTGTTCCAACATACCGGTTCACCTTGAACAAACATACTGCTTCACATTTTCACAAATACCAGTTTACATCATCATACCGGTTCTCTTGCCAGTTTTCTTACTACAGCATACCGGTTCATACTTCAACATAATGACATCAATGACAACATACAATATCATCATGTCATCATGCTCTGCACATATGCCAACAGATCTACCTCTGGTTTTTCTTTCTTTTCTCTTTTCTTTTGACTCCTCTTCTTCGGCTCATTCTTCTTTCTGATAGAGGTTTGTCCTCTTTTGTTCTTTGTAGGATGCATAGAGTCCACTTCTTCTATGTCTTCCATTTTAGTCCTCTTGGTCCTAAAACTGATAATATCATTTTCTTTCTCAACTTCCTCTTCATTCCTCCTCTCAACCTCATCAACTTCAACTTCCTCAATGTTAATCTTTCTTCATGGTTTTTCTTTCTTCCTCAGTGCCTTCTTCTTAGTAGATACACTTTTAGTAGGAGTCTTAAAGGAACTCAACATCATCAGAGGTGATGCAGACCAGGTCTTGTCTATTAGCAAAAATCAAGAAGACTAAGAGGGGGGGGGGGTGGTGAATCAATCTTTACCAGAATACCAAACTTAAATACAAAAAACAAATCTAATAAACTGGAGTAATAAGACAGATAAGAAAATTGAAAGCACAACATACAACACCAAGATTTTGACATGGAAAACCATGGTGGGAGCCTACCCACAGTAAGACGATACTCTACAGTAGTATGTGAAAATATTACAATGGGGAATGCACATGCATTCAGGCACACTGCCTAGAGCTCACTGCTCAAATGTAATGGTCTGGAAGGCTACAACCCTCAGGGAAGTCTCACTGAATTACAACAATATTCAGAATACAATCTTGAAGAAATGAACTGAAAGAATAGCATCTCGAAATGCCTGATTACAATTTTGGTTAAGCACAAATGTTTTCTCTGCAACACCAATCTCTCCTCAAACTCAACACCAAAGGACAAATCACTTGTTCGCACATGAAACTCTCTCTAATAATGCATACATAACATCGACACCTAAATTACATGAATATATCTCCTATATATAGAATTCATCAACCTTGGTAACAAGGTCGGCTAAACCCTTAACCCTCAATTATAAAATTACATCACACAATACAAAGATTGACCACCAGACTAATATAATAGTTTACATAGCATAACATGGTACTAAAACAAATTCCCAAACACACAACGCCACCAAAAATCACAACAAGATCAATCGCAAAAATGCTACACCACCAGGAAAACCACATAACACGAAAAAATCATCTCCGGTTGATAGAAACCACCAAAAAATTGCACAACGATCAATGCGAATTGCGAAAAAAATAGAGGATGACTAGGAAACACTAGAAAGAACGTTAGAATCATCAGGAACAACTCCACCAATGCCACTTTTCAAATCTTCATCGGTCAACGTCTAAAAGCTCAAGAACACAACCAATCAACAACTATCATGAAGAAAGATAAATTGCGGAGCACCAAATCATGATCCATCTGAACTGAAGATGCACAAGATCATCCCAAACAATATCCCAAAGTATCAACTTAGGACCTGATCACACCAAAATATACTGGAGGATATGCCAAGCTCTGCAAAACAGTGATCGACAAAACAAAACAACAAACCGAATTATAAGATCTTCCCAAACACACTGGCATAAATTACTGGAATATGTTGACATTAATGACAACAACATATCCTAGCAGTAGCAATGAGCAACAACATCCAACAATCTCCCTCTTTGGCATTGATGGCAACATATGAATGTGAAAAACAATCAATGCAAAGAAAGAAGATATCACCAACAAACTACACCAAACTCCACCTAAGATCAGTACATATAAAGCAATTTTTCACATGATTTCACTCCCCCTTTGACAACAATGCCAAAGATCTCAAAACAAAAACCAAACTCACGCCAAAACACAGACTATTCCAGTAGAGGAGCAACACCAACACACCAATCCAGATAAAGGATAAGGCTCTAAAATCCACCAGATCGATGCAACTCAATGCATCTAGTTCTCATTAGAAGGGGTGGATACCCCTAACTTGTCTCTCAAATAAACAAATGTATCTGCAGGGAAAGTCTCCCATGGATCACACAGGCTTTGTCATCTCCAAATCTAACTATTCCACCATCATATCTTTCCATACTCAAAAATTTGCTTTTACCATTGGTCATATGATGTGAACAACCATCACCAATCACCCATTCATCTTTCTCTTCAACTTTAGCAGCTAAATCATTATCCTCAATAGTACAACTAGTGGAATCAATAGGCACAGGTCCATCTTCCTTAATGGCAAGGAATACAACTTCATCTCCTTCTGGTTCTTCATATGTAATACCTTCATTAGTAGCATAGTAATAGTTCTTCTGATTTCTGTAATTTTGGTTAGGCTTGTAAGGCTTTTCATATTTCTCAAGCTTGTCATATCTATCATTCCTATCATGCTTATCAAACTTATCGTGCCTATAATACTTAGCTATTCTCTCTAGGCGTCTAGAAGCAAAATGTACTATCTTATTACAAGAGAAACATTTGAAAGGAAACTTTCCATCATACTTACCAACACCTTTAGTCAATCTCTGGGCAATCAGTGCTTCAAGTTCATCCAACTCCCTTTCTTTCTCTTCTATCTCTCTTCTCTCTCTCTCTCTCTCTCTCTCTCTCTCTCTCTTTCATATGTGGATATCCTGCATTCATCAAGATCATACCTCTGCTTACCAGATACAGATGCAGATGCTCTAAATGTTGTTTCAGACTTTCCATGTGATTATCCAAACTCAGTCAGCTCAAATGCAACAATCTTTCTAACCAACATATCTCTTGTCACTGTAGTCACACTCCGAATCTCATCAATAGCAACAACCTTATGTTTATAAGAAAGAGGCAAATATCTCAACACCTTAGTAATAATTTCATATTCCTCAATGGTTCCATTGACACATATGATTCCTATGACAAGGTCATTCACCTTAACCATGAAAGAGTGTATGTTCTCATCTTCTCCCATCTTCAATGTCTCATACTTTCCTCTTAAACTCTGCAACTTTCACCTTTTTATCACCTTCATACTTAATCTCAAGCTTCACCCGGATCTCACGAGCAGTTTGAAGTCCCATTACATTTATCATTTCAGAATCAGTTAGGGCACTAAGCAATGCTTCCTTCTCTCTAATATTATATTCAACTTCCTTGATCGCATCAGGAGTAGACGGTCCATTCAGAGGAACAATATAGGCATTCTTTGTAATCTTCCAATAATCTTCACCAAGACATTTCAAGTGCACTTCCATCCGGTCTTTCCATATAGAATAGTTGCTTGCATCAAATCTCAGACTATGCTTCTTAAATATTACACCTTGAGCTGCCATCCTGGATCTCCTCAAGCGATTAAGCTTCTACCAGAGGATCTAGCTTTCATACCAATTATTAGTAGCAATCAAGAAGGAAGACTAAGAGGGGGGGGGGGGGTGAATCAATCTTCATCGAAATACCAAACTTAAACACAAAATACAAGTTTGATAAACTGCAGTATTAAGACAGATAATCAAATTGAAAGCACAACACACAACAATAGGATTTTGACGTGGAAAACCTAGTTAAGCGAAAAACTACGGTGGGAACCTACCCACAATAAGATGATACTCTATAGTAATATGTGAAAATATTACAATGGGGAATGTGCATGCATTCAAGCACACTGCCTAGAACTCACTGCTCAAGTGTAATGGCCTGGAAGGTTACAACCCTCAGGGAAGTCTCACTGACTTACAACAAGATTCAAACTACAATCTTGAAGAAATGAATTTAAAGAATAGCATCTCCGAATGCCTAATTATAGTTCCGGTTAAGCACAGATGTCTGCTCTGCAACACCAATCTCTCTTCAAACTCAACAACTAAGGATAAATCACTTGTTCACACACAAACTTCTCTCTGTTAATACAAACATAACATTGACACCAAAATTACATGAATTTATCTCCTATATATACAATTCATCAACCTTGATAACAAGGACGGTTAAACCCTCAACCCTCAATTACAAAATTACATCACACAATACAAAGATTGACCACCAGACCAATATAATGGTTTACATAGCATAACATGGTCCTAAAACAAATTCCCAAATGCACAACACCACCAGAAATCACGCCAAGATCAATCGCAACATGCTACACCACTAGGAAAATCACATAACACAAAAAAATCATCACCAGTTGATAGAAAACACCAAAAAATTGCACAACAATTAATGAAAATCGCCAAAAAAATAGAACACGACTAGGAAACTCCAACAAGAATGTTAGAATCATCAGGAACAACTGTACCAACACCACTTTTGAAATCTTCATCGATTAACGTCTGAAAGCTCAAGAACACAACCAATCGACAACTGTCACGAAGAAAGATAACTTGTGGAGCACCAAATCAAGATCCATATGAAATGAAGATACACAAGATCATCCCAACAATATCCCAAAGCCTCAACATAAAGCCCGATCACATCAGAATATACCAAAGGATATACCAAGCTCTGCAAAATAGTGATCAACAAAACAAAACAACAAACCAGATCATAAGATATTCCCAAATACACCGTAATAAATCACAGGAATATGTTGACATCAATGACAATAACATATCCCAACAACAACAATGACCAACAACATCTAACACTTGTCATCCTTTGTCCATAGGCTTCTGTAACTCTGGGAAAACCCATATCATTAAATATATTATTCATCCCCTTGTCAAGTCCCTTGTTGGACCTTTCATCTCTCAGCTTAGTTTCTATCTCCTCCACAGTTCCAAAATGAGGTTCATTAGGGTCTCTTTCCAACTCACTTATTTATGCAATCTTTGTTTCAACCAACTATTTGAAAAATTCATATGGATTCAACCACCATAATGTAATAATTGTTTGTGCTTACTAGAAAGGTAAATGAGTCTTTGTACTTCCAGACCATGTCCAAAGTAAACCTATCCCTCTCTTGCATTGTCAGATGAAAATATTTAAACCAACCACTAAAAGTTTTTATGTATGAATTATCATACATACTAAAACCCTTAACATGATGTCCTATCTAAGCCTCGATAGGTGTAGACTTTTCCTAGACATAATTGTCCCTTCCGGGAAGCTCAGTCATGAACATAAATGCAAGGAAAATAATCAGAGAACTATATTTAAATGGATACTTACTTTTCTTCATCTTTTCCAGGTTTTCTATTAGCCGTTCCAACACCAATTCACATAGGTCAAAAACATTCTCCACAAACCACCATCCAAAATGTAGTATGAATTGTTGTAGTAGTTTTAGAACCCTCTCATTTTTGAAAATAAACTTTGTACGCTATCCCTTTGGTTGCATATTTCACTAATCTAGATCCTTGATATATTCAGATGATCATCTATCTTTGTCTTATACATGATGTATCTTTCCTAAAACCAGACAATCTATCTTTGTCTTATACATGATGTATCTTTCCTAAAACCAGACAATCATATATCTTTATCTTATACAGAATGTATCCTTCCCGAAACCAGACGCTTTGAATATATCATTTATCTTATATAGGATGTGTCTTTCTTGAAACCAGATGGTCACCTATCTTTGTCTTATGCATGATGTGTCATTCCTGAAACCAGACTTGATCTTTACCCATCAATCCAATCAATCTAATCGATCAATCAATCTACAAATCACTCCAATGACTTCTTATACCCACTCAAACCCATACATGTCTTCAACTAATCATTCTACTATCTCTCACATAACATTCTTAATCTTTCGAGAGATCATTCACACCTTTAATGCACAAATAATCTCTCAAGGGGGCATCAACATCCTACCTCCATCCCTCGACATTCTGGGGCATGTTTTTCAATTTTTCTTTGAAACAATTCTATTTCAAACATTGTCTCAAAGAGGGGCAATATGTAGACACTCAAAATTGTTCGGCTTCTACATCACGTTAATATCACTAATTATTCTTGTATATTAATTTTTTATTCTTTTGAATTAATGATCTTCTTTCTCATCACAAATTAATTATTCAATTTCTATCCAAACCGCCTAATCAATTAACCCATCCCCTCTTAAAATTAATTAAATAATATTGTTATTTAATTAATCTCGATTATTTACTTTAATTAAATGATTTTTATTATTTAATTAAGTTAATTTTTTTTCCACAATTAAATAATTTATTTAAATTATTTAATTATCTAATTATTTCCTCCAAATTAAATAATTTTTTTAAATTTTTTTAATCTAATTTCCTTTAATTTCAAATAAATCAAATTTTCCCAAATTGAAATTCATTTCATTTCTCGTTAATCCTAATTTTATTTAACATTTTTGAATATCTAAATTCAAATTAAATGACATTTCATGCTAATTGTCTACAACAAAACATGTAGTCAACTCTCAATCAACTTTTTCTAACTATCAATCACGTTTTTATGACTAATCAGTCAATCCTGTTCACAAATTAATCAATTCAGTCTTCTAGTCAATCAACCTAGTTAACTATCCAATCAAATTCACTAGCTAGTCAATCAATTCTATTCAACTTCCAATCAAACCAGTTAACTCAATCAATTTAGTTGATCTATCAATCATAGTCCAGTTAGCATGAGCAATTCTCTCCCATCAACTTGTCACATTGAATCTCAACCGTTGATCGATTCATTTCGCAAATGATTCTCAATCATCCAAATTATTCTTCTAGAATCTGTAAATTTGACACCAATTTCCCCTTTTCAACAACCACTATCTTTGAATTCTTGTGTCAATATCTTGCAGGTTTTTCATAGCACAACTCTGAGAACCCACATCACACAGAAGTAGAAGAACAATGGAAGCGACATGTGTAGATTCAATAGGGGTTTTCAATTGTTTTAATTTGTTTTCTTGTTGAATTTATTAGCATACTTTCATTGATGTTACGTTTGGATTTAATTAAATAGATTGGGTTTTAGTGGTTAACTTGGTAATCTAATTAAAAATTAGCAAATTTCGCTATACATAGTTGCAACATATCAGTTGCTACTGTAGCAGCTTCTTCATTGTTACTTTGTTATTTGTTCTATTGTAATCAAATTACTTCTTTCAATAAAAAAATTGGTTTCATTTCTTTTAAATATTGTACCAAATATATTTTTATCTTCAATGATCTTAGAATTTAGTTTTAAAAGTGATTTAAAAAAAATATTATGAAATATTTTTTTGAAGGAGATTCTTTTTTGATTTCTTCAAATGATATATTTGTCTTTTACTCATTTTCACAAAGTTAAATGAAAATAAATTATTACAATTTTCATTTGACAAAACAACATGACAATACAAAATAATCATTTGCTTAAAGCTAATATAGAATAGATTTTTTTATTAAATTATGTAGATATGGTATAATGTTTATTATAATTTAATTGTATAGTTTTAAAGTCAAATTATATTGGATGAGTAATTTTTCACATGAACCCATCCATCATGGATATAAATGGCCGATTTAAAATTTATTACATTCACAAATTTATTCGTTCACATGAACCCATCCGTCATGAATAAATGGTCAACATAACATTCATAACACTCACAAGCTTTGACATAGTTCACACCATGAACCCATCCCTCATGAATATAAATGGTTGACTTAACATTCATTACATTCACAACTATATTGGTTCAAACGAACTCATCTACCATGATTAAATGGTCAATGTAACATTCATTACATTGACAAGCTTAATAGTTCACATCAATCCATCTCTCTTGAGTATAAATGATCCATCTAACATCCATTACATTTCTGAATGATCCACTTAACTTTCATTAAATTTGCGAATGTGATGACCATTAAGAATACCATTTACATTCACGAGAGATGGGTTCATGTGAAACACTACTCATCCAATATGAGTTAATGAATTTTAATCAATATAATAGAGTTGAATCATTATTTAACACATTATAAATATTATTATTATAATTTTTTTTTAATAATTTAAAAATAAAATATATTCATATTCAATAAACATTTAATTAAAGAATATTTATATCAAATAAATTTATGTTTTAGAATTATACATTTCAAATTTGATTAAATATACACTAAAAAATGGTCTGGAGATAATTGATTAAATACGTAGTTATTTAATTAATGAACCTTCCTAATTGATTAAATATGCAAGTGATTTAATTAATTTCCTCTTTTAATTCCTGTACTTGTAACTAAATCTAAGGATATATTCATTTAGTTCATTCAATAATTTCTCTTGATTAATTAATCTAAATTAATTAAGTTCTCCCCCATCCAATTCAATTTCTCCTAATCCCATAATTAAATAAAATAAATAAGATCATTTGTAGAATTTAATTATACATTCCAAATTATTTGAATTTCTAAATTCAAATGAGCACATAGCTCCTACCTTTAACCATCTAGCCTAACCACCCGCTAACCTAGCCCATTCACTTTGACCTTGGGTCTAACAAACCCTATCCATTCCAACTTGCACATCCTAACCTCTTTCTAACCCATTTGGAGTGTACACACCCCTTTGAGGACACATGGAAATTTGGCCACATGTCTTCTTCTCTTTGACACTTGACCTCTCATGAGCAATTGGTTGAAAATCCTTGCCACTTGTCACCACAGAGATGACATGTGTCTCTCCTTCCAACCTCTTCTCAAACTTCCTCAATATTAGCCATTGATATCTCTAGGTCAGATCCTGACCGTCTATTCTAGCCACCTCAACCTTGGCCTTGGAAATCCTATAAATACCCCTCATTTTCAATCAATGAGCACCTTGCACTTAGCTTAATTCTGCATCATTACTCTAGTGAATTCACATATAGTTTATTTTGAGAATTTAGAATAAGCATAATTTAGTATCAAATAATCATAATCTTGCATTTAATCTAGAATCATGTAGCTACTCATATCTTGAGTTGTCATCTTGATGGTCATCGCTGCTTGCTGAGAGCCACACTTACTAACTTTCAAGGTCCTTAGGATTAGAGGAAGATGGAAAATTGCAAAGAAGGCTAAGTTGCATTTCTTATTTTCAAATTGCTTCCTAGTTTAATACTTTTTTCATCTATGTGTTGTTTCTTAATTCACACTCTTTTTAGAAACACATTTAATTGGTGCCCACCGTGGGGTCAAACCCCATTGATTTTTAACAAAGTTTGCTTACATGAAATTTTCTTGATAGGTTCTCACAGATCCACAAAGTAGCGTTCTAGAAACACAAATTATCTCTTTTAGAATGCAACTTCACACTCTTGGTCATCTCTCCAGCGTTCTCGTCAACTGAAATGGTATTTACATAACCTCCTTCTGCGCAACATAAATGATTTGTCTCTATTTTCTATCTTTCTCTTTTTCAACGTTTTCAGTCTCTAAAATAGCATTTTCAATCATTAAGACAATGTTTTCAGTTTTTTAAACAATATTTTCAGTTAAAATAATAACATTTTCAGTTAAAAGAATAGCATTCTGGGTATTCAAAACAACTTTATGGGTCAACATAATAACTTTTTGGGTAGTTATTCTAGCGTTTTGGGTAGTTTATTCAAAATGTTTATGCTTTGTTTCTACATTCTTAGTGCTACTCATAAACTGTCATTTTTTCCATAATCTAGTTTGTAGTTTGCTAATTTACAGGTACCTTATTTGCTGCCAAAGAACAAAGTTATAAAACATTCCACAACCAAAGACTGAATTATAAACTGCTAACATTAATTTTCAGCCACATGATATTGCATTATTTGTTTGGTTAAAATAGGCACATAGACTAATTATAAGGAAAAGAACAAAACATGTCTTACGTGTCTTTGATGATAGGCGAGTATGCTCTCACCTTCACTAAGTGATCAGAAGGCTAGACTCATCATTTTTCCATTTCATTAGTGCATATCTTTAGCGGGCCTACCCTCCCGAGAAGCCCATAAGGTCGGTGAGAGGGCAATGACCCAAGTGGGAACAATTAATGCCAAGTAATCTAACCCACTATAAAATAAACATGATTTTGATGAAAATGGGAATGGCTCTCCTTTGTACCTTCGGGTATATCAAACCTTGGTTTTCAAGGTTGGGAGACCTCTTAATTGAGTTTATACCTTGACGCACTGAACAAATCCCTTACTAGTACCAATTTTAACTAGAAGCTACTCGGTTCACCTCTGAACATTATTATTCTCTTAGTTTAGGGTGGGGGAAGAATATCTCCTGAAGACAGTTACCATATGTCTCTCTCGAGCGTATGTGTGAACTCCCCTTTTGAGTGCTTATTGCTAGTCTCATAATGAGATTCAACTAGCTCTCACAAAGGCAAAAACACTAGTGCCCTTTACAGGGTGCCAAGGCTGTGTGAGTTGAAAGGGTACCAAGATGTGGGATGAGAAATAATAATGAAGCCAATTTCCTAGGGATAAAATTGATTGGTGTGGCTTTCATGTACTCGTGAAAACATGGGCTTTCTTTAAGGACTCGAACATGCACTTTATGTTGTCCTTTGAAACAAAGACAAGCCATCTGTTTAAAATATGGCTTTTTTGTTTTTAAATCAAATCAGAATATCATCCATTACAAACACAAAAATTTCAACTTCAAACATCAAACTGTTGGATTTACACATTTCACAACATATTAGCTCTCTGGGTCTAAGCAATAGCACTTTCAATCTAAACTCCAATGTTCTTAGTCTTGAATTTAGAGCTCTAGGTCTTGGAAACAATGTTTTCAGTCTTATAATTGACATTTTTAGTCAACAATCCAAAGTTATAGGTCTTAGAAGTAGCGTTTTCAATCTTATAATCAGCGTTTTTAGTCAACAATCCAGAGTTCTAGGTCTTAGAAGTAGCATTTTCAGTTTTAAAAACAACATTTTTAGTCAACTGTTCAACGTTTTGGGTCTTAGATTCAACATCCCGATCTTAGAATCAATGTTTTCAGTCATTCTTTCAGCGGTCCTGGTAAATTGTGTCAAAAATAGAGCATACAAAACCCCTTTTCAGGTAATTAAACATAGTTTTGGACACCTCTTTTCTAAGCATTTCTCAAGTTATCTCTGTCAGGACATATTCAAAACTAGGCATAACAGGTTTCACAAGTATACATCTCAAACAAGTTTAGGATCCAAATAGCTCAAGTGCATAATCAAAACATCTTTGATAACTGATCTCTCAGACATAGTTTCTTATCAAGATTTATCAACCTTCATCACAAAATTACAACACTATCAGATTAACCTGGTTCTCTTAATAGGATATATTGTTCCTATTAGATTTGATTAAATCATATCAAAATTTTGCACTGCAAACAAAGATAAAAAACTGGCAAACTCTCAAATAATTGCATGACCATTTCTTATCATTTGAAAAAGAGGAAGATTAGTTAGAAAGCATTCTTGAAAAGGATAATTTTTTTTTACATAAACTGCAAACTCTTATTGAAGCATCACACATTCTTACATCGTTATCATGATTATCTATGTGGTCGTGGAAATGAGTTTGACAACGAACCTCTGAGAACACGTGCCTTCAAACAAAGATCAAGATTATCTCAATATCTCAATAGAAGTGGTCAAATCAACTTTTCATATTTACCTCAACAACTAATCACCTATTGAGTCACAGTTTCAAAATTAAAACCTTCAAAACATTTAGATCACTTGTATGCTCGTGTTAACCAGGGCTCATAAACAAAAACTCAAAAGAAAGGAAATAAAAACACCTATAATGGAAGAGGAGAATCCTTTCTTTCATCAATTTGGACATGAAGATGAGGAAGAAGAAATGACCGATGAAGTACTAAGAAAAATACAACAAGATCCCAAATTGGGAAATTTATGGAAAAGATATTAGAAACCGTAAAAGAGAAATATTTTTTGATGCTAGCTAATTCAGGTGCTAAACTACCTCAAAACATTGACATAGAAAACTTAAGACAAAATGCAGAATCAAGTGGTACCTGCAATACTAATGACCGACTTGAGGATACACTAAATCACATGCATAATGAAACCAAAGATGGGACAAGAAACAACCATGAAATAATAAATAATGTTGACAATCCTCTTTTGACACTTACCCAACAAATACAAACATTCCAATAACAAATACACGATATGCAAAGAGCAACTGTCAAAAGGTATTCATTAGAAGACATTTGTCCATACCCTTAAGATAGGAGTTTAAGCATGGTTCCTTTTCCCCACAATTGTGAGATCCCCAAATATGACAAATATGATGGCAAAACGGATCCCCAAGATCATATCAGATAATTTTGCACCATGAGCATGAAGTTTGTACATAATGAAACATATCTCTTGTGTTTATTCCCAAGAAGTCTAAGCAGACAATCTATGGAGTGGTTCTCAAGACTACCACAAGAAATTAGATCACTTGAAGACCTTGTGGATAAATTTATATCACAATACTCCTATAACATACACCATGAGATCACCATGCTGGACTTGTGCAACATAAAACATAAAAAATGGAGAACCTTTTATGACCTTCTTACAAAGATGGAGACATTTGTGATGGGGAGGATCTCACAAAAGAGTTGCACCTTGTTTAACAGGTAGGTAAAATATGTTTTAGTGGGCTTCCATCCTTGTTCACACCCTTCTCTTGTACAATATTAAGTCAAGCAACTAGACTCCTTCATAGTGCTCCCTATCAACTTGTTTGTTCCTATTACTCACAAGCATGGATGGGATTCACTAGAGTAAATTCAACCATCAAGTTGTCAAAACCTCCAACATACACTTGCAGGGGTCTCACAAGGTGTGGAGAAGGTGTTTCAACTCCATTCATGTGGTTCTTTAATTGGTTTCTCTCCATTTTTCCATTGCTTTCTCTTATTCCTATTTTCTAGGCCTAGTAGCCCTAGAGCCCCTATTAGCCCCACCTTCATGTTTTTTGTCCAATTGCTTAGAAAAATTCCAAAAGACCTCCCAAAAAATTTAGTGATCTGGATACCCTTTTGGAAAAATTTTTAGATTCAGTAGGGTAGGCTGTCTGGTATGTCTGTACAGGTACGAACCCCAAAAATGACTCTTTTTAAGGTTTGAGAGTTAATAGTCTTCTCCAATAGGGTTTATTGGTTTCTACACCCTGTCACACCTCCCTACTTATACTGAGACTCCATTAGGATTATTTATTTCATTCCAATCCCTTGGAACATCCACATTTTATCTTCCCTGCAAGCAATAACAAAAATAACAGTCATATCCCTAGCCGGGCTATTGTAGAGCTCGCCTAGGATATGATGGCAAATGGCTTCCAAGAAACCTCAAGGACATTAAAAAGAATATATAAAATATATTGAGGCTCCATGAGTTTAATATTAAAGGCCATTGGATAAACACAATGGGATTTCAAGTTGGAACCATGCCTAGGGTCTTAGACCCTTGCTCAGATCGAGAGTAGTGCAAAAGAAGACAATTTGTAATCAAACACTAAACTTGCACTGAGAAAGAATAAAATCACTTCCTCAGAAACACAAAAACATATACTAAACCACCATGAAAGGACAATACCAAGATCAGATCATCTGGTACGGACTGCTATAGCCAAATTTACAAATCTTAAACAAAAACCTGGAAATGGCTTTCAAATTTTATTCCAAATTTGATCATGAAACTTCCAACCCATTTACAATAATTGAAAAAGAATTTTATATTCCTCCTTTCTCATAACCAAACCTCCCATCGGTTTCCTAACCACTAATTTGATCCATTTTAAAAAGTTGCTCAAAAAGTTGCAAAAAGTTGTCAAGCAACAATGACAACTCTTGCTCCATTTTGCATTTTTGCAACTTATGCATTTCTATTCACTCTAAACCCCCTAGGATGGTTTCCTAATGTCAAACTAACATTACCAAATGCATAATTAGGCCTTACAAATATTTTTACACTATAATGCAAAATAATGCCAATTTTAGCTTACAAGGGTACATTGGCCAAAACTGAGAAAACAAGCAAACTTTGGTGACAACCACCCTTAAAATATTTCCAAAACACACTTGTGGACCTATCAATAGTCCATTATTAATTCATTGATCCCAAACATGATCAATCACTTCAAGATTTGGAAAATGCATCAATAAAACTAGGTAAAACTAGGTGCTCCTGCACCAGTTGTTTGCCAGATATTCTCAACTTGTGCCAAATAGCGAAAAAATGGATATCTTCATTGACAATCTCACAAGTGAGATGAGCTATAGAATAAAGTTGCATGTCCTCCCACTTTTAATAAAATGGTTGAAAATGGGATCAAGATAGAAGATGCTATAGTTTAAAAAGGAGAATTAAAACTTCACAAAGAAGGAAATAATTCTTTCAACAATAACAACAACAATAGGAATCATAACAATGATAAACCCAAATTTTGGGCTAGAAATAAAAAAATTGTCAATGATGGAGTGGTAGATGCTAATAAATCGTAACCAAAGCAACCCATATTCAATCTATTAAGTCACGAACCAGTGGTTAGCCAAGATAACAACAAACCAAAGCCGTCTTTTCCTAACTTTTGTAGGAAATTTTCCAACATTGGTGAACCATTACAATCAGCATTAAAGACACTTCTTGGAAACAAACTATTAGAGTTATCTTGTATTAGTTAATAATTATTTATTTAATTAGTAGTCTATTATACTCTACGCTTAAGCTAAACTTAGGCTTAATAATATACTTTATCCCTTTAGGGTTTCTTTAGGGTTGCTAATATCCTTTAATAAGGATTGTATTGTACTTTTTCATTATTGATTCCCTCTCTGAATGATAATCTTCTTCTTCAGAGCCATTATTGTTTTTTACCTCCATTCTTCTCTTGTGACAGGTATTTTTCTTGCAGCTGTTCTTGGGATCTCTGAAGTTGTATTTTTTCAACTTCTTCATGGTATCAGACCCTACATCTGCTACTACTTGTTCCTGATTTTTCTAAAGATTTTTTGGAGGAGGGTTTCAAGTTTTTTAAAGTTTTATTTAATTTGCATATGGGGATATTCTTTGTTTCTAGGCATTTTGGGCTCAATCGGACCTCATTGTTGAGCTCAGAACACCCAAGAATCCCCATTTTCATATAAAATTTGTCCAATTTGGACAACTGTGGCTCTGGTAAATATTTTTTGATTTTTGCCCTTCGTGGGCACGTTTTTCGAGACAAAAAATAAAAATAAAATATTTTGGGCAATTTAACGACTTGCCCAGGCCGAATGCCAAAAAATTGGTGAATTTTTTTTTATAAAAAAAGTGAGCCCATTGGTAGGGGGGGCGGCGGCCTGTAGCAAGCTGTGGACCCAACCCCGTCCATGCCTCGACCCTTGTGCCGCCCGCTGCCATCCTCTAGTCGCCCTCCCAGCCATCGCCTATTTCTCTGATCGTCGCCTATCACTTCGACTGCCCTCCGCTTCCGGCCACCTGCCACACTTTGGCCACTGCCTACCGCTCTGGCTGCCCTCCGCTCCCTTCCCCCTGCCACGCTATGGTTGCCCTCCCGGTCATTGCCTATCACTCTAGCCACCCTCCGCTCCTAGCCACCTATTGCGCTTTGATCGCCCTCCTAGCTGCCCTCCGCTCTCGACCTCCTGCTGCCCTCCTGACCATCGCCTACTGCTCCAGCCGCCCTCCGCTGTCAGCCGCCTGCGACTCCCTGCAATTTTTCCGGCATGCACGACTTTTTCGGCGATCACCAAACTTTGCGGCGATTTTTTCATGCACCAAATTTTTTTTCTAGCACATTTTTTAGGCGACCTATTTATTCCGACATGCATGGAATATTCTGTTGACATCAACATGATTTCATGCTGATGTCAGGGGTACAGACAACTTGCGTGGCTCCCTGTGATCCTCTTTGTGCCCTAAAAGAGGTTTTTTGTTTTTGTTTTGGCTATATCTTGGGCATACGATATTGGTTTTGGGCAAACGAGATATCGTTGGAAAGATGGTTTCATCTACATTCCAAATTTGTTGGTTTCTTCACCTGTTTTTTCAGCTGATATATTCTATAGCCATTTGAAGTCAAAGGTGCTATTTTCAGTCCCGAGCTCATAAAGTTTTGCTAATTTCTCCATTTTTCACGATTCTATTGGCATTGGGACGGTATTTCAGAGCTCTTCACATCCATCCATGTACTTTTTCCATATTTTAATCCAGGTACATTTTATTTAGTTTGTGTTTTCACACTTAGGTGAATTACTTGGACATTTGAGCTCCTGGAAACTTCTCGTTTGGGTGGAATGACTTGTTGTTGGTTGTTCTTCATGTATTTCTATCCTTTTGTCTTTTTTGAGCATTGTATACATCATTTTGTAAGCATTTTCCTTTTTGCAAACACATTGAGATAAAGTGCCACTATGCCTTGCAGGCTTGGGATCTTGCACATCTTGTGCTTATTATACTCGCACTCCATTATAAAGTGCCATTGGGGGGTTTGATGTTTGCCTTTGTTTGCCATTTACCTTTGTCACGTGAGTGTTCCTTCCACGACATTAGCCTCATGATGTGTGTCAAGTGAGTGTTCCTTCCATGACACTAATCTTTATATGTGTTTGTACTTTTTGTTGCACTCTGGATGTTCCTAGTTCTTCGTCATGCAGTTTTTCTTGGCATTCAGTTTCAGTGTACTTGTCACCTCTCCCTTGTCAGCATTATGGGGGGTTTCTCCTATTGGTTGTTTGTTCTAATTCTTCCTTGGTTCATTGGAGTACAATCTTCCATTCCTATTTTTTGAGGCAACCTTCCATCTTCGATTGATCAACTCTTTAGACTTTGGTGTTTTTTGTCATCTGTATCTTCGAGTTTAGTTGTTTGTCTTTGTTTTCCATCTGATTCGAGTAGTGTTATTTGTGGGCACTCATGCAGATTACAGTCTTATCTACCTGATCATCTTCTATTTCAGTGGAGGTTCTTGAGATCGACAGTTATTCTTCGACAGTGTTTGCAGGTTCTTCATGCTTCAATGATTCTTCTGCTCTTCTTTTGTTCCTATCTTTTGGAACATTCTTGTTTGGAGGCTTCTTCAGTCATTCACTTGTATTCCATCTCTTTTTAGAGTAGAGTTTTTTCCCATGAGGTTTTTTCTATTTCTCTGCTTTACAGAGATCTTTTGTACTTGGGTACCTCATCAGGCTTTGTTGCCAGGACCCAAATTTGCCTTCGTCATGTAGTTCCATTTTTTGCTTCATGCATTTAGTGTTTTAGCTACTCCCTAAGTTCATCTTAAGGGGGGGTGTTAGAGTTATCTTGTATTAGCCAATAATTATTTATTTAATTATGAGTCTATTATACTCTACACTAAAGCTAAACTTAGGCATTTAATAACATTGTAGGTATTTAATAATTATTCTAATTATTAAATACACTTTATTTCTTTAGGGTTTCTTGAGGGTTGCACACCTTTAAGGTTGCTAATATCCTTTTATAAGTATTGTATTGTACTTTTTCATTACTAATTCCCTCTCTGAATGATAATCTTCTTCTCCAGAGCCATTATAATTTTTTGCCTCCATTTTTCTCTTGTGACAGTTATTTTGCTTGCAAGTGTTCTTGCGATCTCTAAAGTTGTATTTTCTCAACTTCTTCACAAACTGATCACGTTGCTAGAATCAAGAGACTTTGAACCTAAATTAAAACCATCATGGTGGAATGAAAACCATTTTTGTGATTATCATTGAAACAAAGGACACCAAACAAATGATTGTCAAAGACTCAAACACGTCACATTATTCAAGACTTGATTGACAATGAGGTCATAACAGTGGATGGACATAAGACAAATGAATCACACATGACATTCAAAACTCCACTTCCAAACTATGAGAAGGGTGAACCATCAAACACATGTGATGTCAAAGGAAAAGAAAAGGTTAACTATTCTCACGCATATGACAATGTGGTTAGCGTCATCATTGTTAAAGAAAAAGCACAACTAGAACCCACACATGCTATCACTAGAAGAAAAGCTAAAGTAACATTCCTGGGTCCAATAACCAACACAACATCCACTTTCAGACAATACAACATAGTAGATCAGTTACAGAAGACCCCTATGCAAATCTCAATACTAGAGCTTTTAAAACTTTCACCAACACACAAAGAGATTTTGGAAAAAGCTTTAGTTGAGACCACTGTCTCTAAGGATTTGGATGTTGAACAATTTAAGGCTATGGTAGGACGTCTAACAACACTTCATTTCTTATCCTTCACAGAAAATGATGAAATGTCCTTGTAGTATCCCCATTATGCTCCATTGCATATTGAAGTGTTTATCCACAAAACACATGTTAAACTTGTCCTCATAGATGGGGGAGCTAACATGAATATTTGTGCATTAAGAGTAGTCCAAGCTTTAGGTTTTTCCGAAGAAGTAGTGGATCCTAGGAAGAAGATCACCATATGAGTGTATGACGAAGAGGAGTGCTATTCTAAAGGAACAATGATATTACCTCTCAGAATAAGACCTGTACAGAGGGACACAGTTTGTCAAGTATTTGACCTGAATTTATCCTACAACATACTTCTAGGTAGAACTTGGATTTTCATGATACGCATGCAGTTCCTTCAACATATCACCAGTGTGTAAAGTTCCCCTATGATGGACAATAGATCATTATTTTAGAAAATTCAAATCCCTTTGAACATTACAGTAATATGAGACCAACTCAGGATGTGACAATTCCCCATAACAGTCTTTATCTCCTAAACTATCACCTAAGGAGAACTCGTTTACAACAACTTTGGCAAGTTTTGGGAAAAATATACAACTGAATGCCAATGGAATGGGAGAATATTATCTATAAGATTTACCACTCTCTCGTTGGTCTTATGGTAAACCGTCAATTTCACAACAACAACCTGCGGAAAAAACTCTCAAGATGTTTGATGGAGAATTTGTTAAAACATGAACCCTATTTGAAGAGACAAAGAAAAAATATGTTTTACAATGGCTATAAAAGGATGATGAAGATCAACAAAAAATCAATAATGTCAACATACCCATAGATAAATATGGAAAAGGATTCCACATCCTACAAGGAATGGGATATTCTGGTACAGGTCCATGGGAAAAAGAAAAGAAGGCATTGTAGAACCCATACAACCTTGATTTTAAAATGTAAAGGATAAATCAAGATTAGGTTTTGGGAAAGATATTCCAAAACAGGCAGAAGCAACCTCTTATCAGTGAGAAGAGGAAACTGATAGAAAACAACATCAATAAGCAACCTCCAATCAGAAAAAAGAAGAAATTGATAGAGGTCGACAAGTAGAGGAAAATGAGAAAAATTAGGAAGAGCTTTCTATTAAGAGGGAAGAAGAAGCCACTCATAAACAACAAGAAGAAGCATCTCACAAGCAACAGGAAGAAGTAGAGGAAAGAAACCAAGAAGAAATTGCTATAAATAAAGAGGAAGCTACTCATAACCTCTATGAGAAAATTCTGAAATTACAAGCCTCTAGTGAGACCAACTCTAACGAGTGGGAGTGAGATACCTACTCTCAAAAATCTTCTAAAGAATCTTGCTATACAAAATATGTTGACGTCTATGTAATTCATTTGCATGAGGGACAAATGTTAGAATATAGACCATTTGAATTAGAGTCATAACTTATTGATTATAACTTCACCGAGGACAATCAAAGAGAGATCAAGAGTATAGCCTGAAGAGAGTAATATCCTAACCTTGGAAGAAATCATCGAAACCACTAACAATTTGGTCATGATCCTCAATGCCTTTGAAACTAGTCAACCTGATGATCCTTTACCTTTAATCCACCCAGAGCTTATTGACTGGGAAGACAATGAACCCATTGACATAGACACCTTTCCCAATGATCATGCTATTGCCTTATATCTCAATGCGGTAGAATCTAAGACAACTTCCACTAGTGATTTTGCTAACGCATCTTCTAGTCGAGGGGGTGCCAAATCTCTCAGTCGCAAAAGTGAAAATAAAGAAACAAATATTAGGTCTAATGTTGAAAACTAGTTAATGGCAACATTAGATCAAGGAAAATTAAAAAGAAAGGATTTATCCGATTGTGAAAACCTCCTCAAGACGCTTGAGGATGAGAGATTTGAAACTCTACTTGAATATTTTCAAGAGAGATCCGCCATATTGATTGAGCTAAAAGAAGTAGTTAACATTGGTACCTCAGAGAATCCTAAGATCCTACATGCAACAACATCACTATTAGAGTAAGAAAGACATGAATACAGTGAGTTCTTCAAGAAGAGAAAAATTAGATTGGCCTGGTCATATACAAAAATGTTAGGGTTAGATCTAGAACTCATAATGCATCACCTAAATGTCGCTCCAGGAGCTAAACCTGTCAAACAAAACTGAGAAAAATGCATCCTCACGTAGCTCTTCTCATCAAAGCAGGAATAAAGAAGTTATCGGATGTAGGATTCATAAGATCGGTCACATATATCCAAATTGGGTATCCAATATTGTACTTGTTTCCAAGCCAGACAAGAGTATCAATGTACACACAAACTTCAGGGACTTGGATAAAGCATGTTGAAAAGACGATTTTCCACAACCAAGCATCAATATCATCATGGATCTCACAGTTAGACACAAAATGTTTTCTGTAATGGACTACTTCTCATGGTATAACGAAATCAAAATAGCACCTGGAAATCAGGAGAAAAAAGCTTTCACATGCCCTATGGTACTTTTTGTTGGAATGTCATCCTATTTGGGCTCAAGAATGTAGGTGCTATGTATCAAAGAGATATGACAACTACCATGACATGATGCATATATATATGGAGGATTATGTAGATAATGTACTAGCAAAATCACACACATGAGAAGAACATTTGAAAATTCTGGATAAAACATTTCAAAGGCTAGAACAATACAAGTTGAGACTAAATCCAAAAAAGTGCGCTTTTGGGGTCACATCAGGTAAGCTTCTGGGATACATCATTTCAGCTCAAGGAATAGAAGTGGATCCAACTAAGGTGAAGGCTATAATAGAAATAGAATTGCTTAAGAACATTAGTCAGCTACATTCTCTCCAAGGAAAACTGCAGTCTATAAGAAGATTCATAGCTCAACTGGCCGATAGGTGTCATCCATTCACTCACCTATTGCACAAAAATGTTCCATTTCGATGGGATGATAAATTTGAACAAGCCTTTGATAAAATAAAAGAGTATCTGTTAACTCCACTTGTCTTGGCATCGCTAATCAAAGGCAAGCCTTTGTTGCTCTACATTTCTACCACAAAAGAATCATTGGGAGCTCTTCTAGCACAACAAGATCAAGAAGGAAAAGAGAGAGCAATATATTATATTAGCCGAACCCTGGTTGGCTATGAGATTAACTACACATCAGTGGAGAAAAAATGTTTAGTAGTAGTGTTCGCATCCCAAAAGTTGTGACACTATATGCTTACTCATTCAGTGAAGTTGATAGCAAAACTAGACCCTTTGAAATATATCCTCTACAAGGCAACATTGATAGGAAGATTAGCAAAATGGGTCATGATATCGAGTGAGTTTGACATCGAGTATGTCGATAGAAAGGCTATAAAAGGACAAGTGATCGCTAATCAGTTAGCAGAAGCACCCCTAGATGATGCTACTCCATTGCAAATTGAATTTCCTGATACAAATATTCTCACAGTCAGCAAGAAAACCTGGGAATTGTATTTTTATGGTTCCTACACATAGCATGGATTAGGCGCTGACAAAATTTTTATAACGCCTCAAGGGCATAAAATCCCTAAATCATCTAGATTGATCTTTCCATGTACCAACAACACGACAAAGTATGAAGCATTAGTCATTGGAATCAAAATGGATATTGAATGGAATATCAAAGAGCTACATGTTTATGGAGATTCTCAATTAGTGATCAATCAAATTAATGACGAATATCAAACCAAGGATGATAAACTCATGCCTTATAAAAAGTTGATTGACGACTTCACAAAGTACTTTGCTCATATCATTTTCACACAAATCCCAAGGAATGAGAACATAGCAACAAATGCCATGGATACCATTGCATATCTCTTGCAAACATAAGAAAATCAAGAGAGCTATGAATTCATGGTGGAAGAATTGTTTTATCTAGCTCACGACTTCCTTGATACCCAACTGGTTTGTCAAATATTCAGACCCGATTCCTCCTGCTATGGCCAAACTTATACATACCTAAAAGATAATATCCTTCCCCGACCTCTCAAGAAACCAAAAGTGGAATTTTATCTGTCAATCTGCTCGTTATAATATAGTCACTGATACCCTTTATAGACAAGGTTTGGATGGTACTCTCATCAGGTGCCTCGAACATGACAAATTTAAGAAGGCTTTAAACGAAGTCCACAAAGGTATTTGTGCCACTAATTTGATTTGTCTTACATTGGCTAAGACACTCTTATGATTGGATTATTATTGGCCTACTATGGAAAAAAATCATTCACATATGCCAAGAAATGAAAGCAATGCCAGATTCACAACAATCTCATACATGCACCAACACAAGAACTCCATCCTCTAATGGGATCATGGCATTTTTATAAATGGGGTCTAGACCTGGTGGTTAAAACTCATCCTTCTTCTTCTAATGGACACAAGTTCATCTTGGTAGAAATCAAATATTTTACCAAAAGGATTCAGGCAGTGCCTCTAACAACGGTCATAGGGAAACAAATTTCCTTCTTTATCCTAAATTACATTATCTATCACTATGGTATCTCCATCTCCATCATCATGGATAATGGAAGACCGTTCAAGAATCATGATGTCCAAGAGCTTTGTGAGAAATTCCGCATCCATCGTACATTCTCTACGCCATGCTATCCTCAGGGAAATGGTCAAGCCAAAGCATCAAACAAAACAATCTTGAAAATCCTGAAGAAGATAGTTAATGAGGTTGGTAGGGACTGGCATGTTAAGCTATATCCTTCTTTATGGGCTTATCGTACTAGTATCCGTACACCTACTAGGAAAACACCATATTGTCTTGTGTATGGATCAGAGGCAATCTTGCCTATTGAAGTAGAGATACCTTCTCTACGAGTGTCACTGAAAGAGTTCATTCCAGATGAAGAACAACATGTATCTAGATTGCAAGAACTAGAGTTTCTACAAGAGCATCACCAAAATGCTTCTGATCACTTGAAGGCATATCAACAAAGGATGGCAAGGAACTACAATAAAAGATTCAAACCTAGAATGTTCCAACTTGGATATCTAGTCTTAAGGGAAAATCCACACAACCAGTAAGATCGAGAGAAAAAGGGAAAATTTGAACCAAACTAGTTAGGTCCTTTTGTTGTTGCTGCATATGGGTCGGACGCATATAAATTATCAATGCTAGAAGGTGACTAGTTTGATGCAATCATTAAAACTATGCATCTGAAGAAGTTTTATGTCTAAAAAGCAGAAAAAAGAAGTGAAAAAGCAGAGAAAATAAAAAAAAAGTGAAAAAGCAAAAAAAATAAAAAACAGTGAAAAATAAAAATAAATATCAAATATGAGAAAAAATGTAATAAAAATAGATGGTGAAAACCTAGCAATAGGCGCTATTGGTCAGTTGGCTTTTCCATCTAGGAGTTCATGCTTTTTTTTGCATCCATTCATCACATTTGTACATATCCATGATAAAAAGCTGTTTGTACATAATTGGGCACCTGCATCTTACCATGGCTTGGATCATCATGTATATCCATCATAATTTTGTTTCTAGATTGGGGGCAAAATCCTGAACCTACCTAGGGGCAAAATGCACATTTGAGCTCGAACAAAACAAGCAACAAAATGACATCGAGACAACACTTGTACAAAGAAAACTAAAACACATCCAATGCTGAATACAAAATTATAACCTTAACACATCATCTGTCAAACACAACAAAAAAAATATCAATGGATGATATCTTCTAAACAATGGTTTAAATACTTTAGCATGGTTGTTCAACTACGGTAATCTTAATTTTCACTATCATATTTCCTGAGTGACTTAAGGATGTCTCGGACTAGAGGAACGATGAAGGCACATGATATTTTATTTGTCTACTGTCTGTAAATTAATCATTAATAATGATAAAGTTTATCTCAAGACATGATCCACAAGGCATCATCAAATACATTTTATATTTGCAAATAGAAAATGGTTAATTCTTGTTTGTTTTACGCAAGCAACACTCATGTCATCTTGGTTCAATTATACCTCGATGCTTGTGCTAACTTGCAATATTAAAACCCAGGGAAGCCGTGCTCAGATCATCATGGTTCAATTATACCATTGATGTTTGCACTTGCTTACCACATTTTAAAGGCTCAATGATGATAAAAAACATGATCAAATGACCTATCCGATCAAAACATTGCATCAATAAGCATTTGCATATTTAGAATAAATTGCATTTCATTTTTTGATGAGTATGTTAGGTGCTCATGTTTTCCAAGGTTGAAGGCTTCAAATAGGTGTTATCTTTCCTATCAAGTGATTGAGTACATTGGACGTTAAAAAAATAAAGAAAATCATCCATCCTACATTATAGGTTAATCCATTGCATTTTGTAGCATTTCATCATAATCATTTATTTAGTTAGTTCATTCATGGCACACAACATCACATCTTGTACAATATTGCATCATCATTGCATTGCATTCATTACATCCATCTCATATCATCATCTATAAGTAAAATCCTAAAAAAAAAAGAATAGAAGGCATCACATCACATATTGTATCATCACATGGCCATACATTAGGATCAGTCGACATCTCATAAGCATATTCATCATAGCATATGAAATCACTGCATATTCATACATTAGGAACCATTGCATCAATCATGAACATAAGAGAAAAGTACATATAGAATCATGACATCGTGCATTTCATCATTCATATACATCATCATAACTAAGATCCATAATGCATTGAATCCAATCATCAATAAAAACTCATAAACAATATCATCATATAGAAAGTAAAGCATGCATCCATCATATAGATAACATATCATCACATAATAAAATAAAGCATACACTGTAAATAAGTGCATCCATCATGAAATATGTAGAGCAATAATCTCGGCCGCATCTCATATATAATAAAAAATAATCGAGGTCCAATGTACAATGATATCACAAAAATGTCAGAGATACATCAGAAAAATACATTGCAGGAATCATCAATATCTCATCACAAGGGTGCATACATCAATAATCAATGTCTCATGATGTGTATCAACTAGGACGCGAGATATAACTCTGTCCAAATGTGGTCGGTCTAGAAGTACCCTTTGATGTCCCTGCGCCTGGTTCCCCAGCTGGGGTATCTCTCTGAAGTGGCCCTATCACACCTCGACTCTCAGATTGGCTCCACCCCAATCTCATACTACTTGCCTTTATAAAACTAGGAGCCCTCTGATCAGCAAGAACAATTGTAAGATACAAAGTCCAGTAATACTCGACCTCCCGAGCTGAGCATTGAATAGGTATAACTTTAAGAAACCATCCCTTAGGAAAAAGTGTAAAATCCTGGCGAATCAGACATTATTTTTTGGGGGAAATTTTTATATTGATGGCGATTTTTTTTTTCAAAGTAGGAAAACAAATTAGTTTGTATTGGCGATTTTTTCCTAGGGCACAAAAATTACATAAAATTCTGGCGAATAATACCTTGTTCTGTGGGGAAAGTATATATTGGAGGCAAATATTTTTTGTTTAAAGGAGCACATATATAATTGTATGGGCGAAAAGTTTTAGTCCGAAGGAAAAATTATTTAAGTGTATTGGTGATTTTTATCCACCGCTTAAAAATTATTTAATTTGTTTGGCTAATATTTTGTTATTTATGGGAAAATATATATTTTATTGGCAATTTAATGAATTCATTGCCATTAATAGGCAAGGCACATCACATCACATTAGTACATCACATTGAGTCTGGACTTTGCAAGATGTATCAAAAAGTGCGGCCTCTTTGAAATGTGAAGGGTGACACATACCTAAAATCCATCAATGATTTTAAACCATTCGATGATCGTAGATCAATGGCTGAAGTTTTATTTCAGACCAATTTTTTGAAGAGAACATAGTTCACCAGAAAGTGCCTGGAATGGAATTGGATTCAATAGACATGTATCAAATGTCATGATAGATAAAGTTGGTCATTTAATATATGTATAGTCACTAACTACAATCCACTCTATCCCCACAACTTCCAATGTGGTACTTGCCAACTTGGTACTGGTTTATAGTTGTTTCCAATTTCGCACACTAGTGCATTTATGGGAAAGATTTGCAGAGATATACGAAAGATTTAAAAAAATTTAAAGAAATTAATAAGGTTAGAGAAGTAATTATTACAATCAAGAGCTTCAACTATTTATATAGGATCTCCGCTTCTTTCATCTTCAATTAGCGTTTGCCATTTGGTAGATAAATCGTCGGTGCTCACTGTATTTAAATTTTGCCTCTGGTTTAGGTCTATAGGCTTAGGTTGTTTAATTTGGTAATCTGATTTGTCAAGATGGACACTCCTATCCACTTGAGAAGCAATTCTGCGGAGGACCAAAGGGCCTTTTTGGGCTCCGTTAAAGACCTAACCCTCCAATTAGTCTACGAGGAGGTTGGGATGTTCACCAATGAGGTTGTGAGGATGGTGCTGGGCAAAGACTTTATAAGTAATGAAAATAGATACTATGTTAACATAGACATTACATCCCAGTTCTTGGCGTCTCTTCTGGACCTCAGAGGAGACAAGGTGGATATGTTGATGTTGTTAAGGAAGGTGTTTAAGGAAGAATTCCTTGGAGACGATGTTACTGTTGTCGTCCTTACAGAAGTAGGGGTGGAGATCCCTTGGGCGAGTGAATTAACCAAGCTTCTCCTCCCTTACCAAACAGTTTTAGTGGCCAGGCAACTGTTTCTATTGAACCTGAATGTGGAGCAGTTGACGCGTCATAGGAAATGGGCACGGATTGGCAGGGACTTTCTTCGGAAATAGTTGCTCCTGGATGACTTTCCAAACTACAGTTGGCTTGAAGAATTCTCTCAGCTTATGCTGTCTGAAGAATTCTACATGGAGGGAGGGCCAAATTATTAGGGTAAACTATCCACTACCTGTGCCCTAGCCCCGACCCCCTAGTAGTTTTTTTTTTTGGCTATGTCCTTGTAACCTCACATGCTCAGTGGCTCACTCATTTTGGCTTTAAATTTTTTGAGGGACTCAAGTCTTATGGATATAAAAATGCTTTCTATTTCATTTTATTAATGATAGTTTTGCAAATGCTTTTTGTCTATGAGCTACGTTATTTCAATATTTTGTTAAACAATGGAAATAAATTTAATATTGTGATCTTTTTTATGAAATTATTCTTCTTCTATATTTAATATATAAAAAAAAATCCAGTTCGTTCCATTAATTATTTGTACATTGATTATGGGTGATTATAATTTTATAAATATATATAAAAAGATGTTTATCTCGCGAAAAACAAGTGAATTAAAAGTCCAACTTACTTGTTGTTGAAGTTTTGAACTAGTGCATGCATGGGTTGGTACATGCTATGATTTATAGTTAAAATTTTGTCATTATGAAGAAATTTGAGACATTTATGAACGGTAGATGGGATCATTTTCATGGAAGAGAACCAAGGATGTGAATATATTATTAGAACAATTTCAAAAAATAGAATTGAGAAGTGGATATATTTTATCATTTATATATATGAATATACAATGTGGTAATTGGTCCCATTTGTTTTGTATCAAACAAATTAAAGCAATTAATTACTTTACAAAACACTCAATGAATTAGGTATTTTACGAAGAAAGGCATGTCCGCTTATTTGGTCATATCACTCATTTGATCTTATAATCTATCTTTGTAATATAAAAAAAAGACTATTTAATATACTTTTGATATGATAATCAACTTTGATACGATAATCGACAACTTACCCTCTTTTTTAGTCACTTTGGTGGGCTTGTTTTTTCTAGCAATTACAATTTTTTTTTTTTTAATTCAAAATGACGAAATTTAATGAATCTGATCAATATATCATATATATACATATATATTCACCAGTAGGATATATAGTTCACCGACAACGATGATGACTTGTTATCATCTGGAAATCATTTGGTTATGTCAAAGACATGGACTGAAAGTTTGGATTTGGTGTTTTTCTTATTGGTCTAATCGGGTTGAAAAATTTTCCTTTACCGGTAGATAGGTCTAGGTTATTAACCGGTATTCCAAATTAGCATGACATGTTATGAAGATTATTTATTGATTGGATAATATGGTAAATGTATGGAGCCGACATGTTGTATCGCATCAAGACTTATTTGTAATCGATTTAATTGTAATATCTTTAGTGAGCCAACCTATACATTTGGTCTTAGTTTTTGTATATATGACTATAAGATCTTATTGAAGATCGGGATATAGGATATGGTATGAGTGTGTTCGAATATTGAAGAACAAAAATAAGCAGATCCTTGTGCGAATAACGTAGACATTATTTGACGGTTGAAGAAAGGTTATGAAGGTGTTTGGCACTCATGTTCAGAGCTTAACCGATACTAAATCCAACATTGGAGATGCTATTTTGAGCAGTACATTATCATTGGATTTAACCATCCAATTGTGTAGTCAGTGTGACTCCTATTTTGTGATTGAGCAGTGAGCTCTAGGCGATTGGCCTTTTTGCATGTGCAGACCCCATTTGTATACACTTACTATTTGCACTAGTATCATTTGATTGTGGGTAAGGTTTCCCATCGTGGTTTTGCTCTTACCGGGTTTCCACATCAAAATCTCTATTTCATGTGTTGTGGATGTTGTTTCTCTTTATGTTTCATGCTTTAAGTTAAACCGGTACTGCTACAACTGTTAATTTGTTTTACTGACATCTAAGTTTGGTTTACCGACACTAAGTTTAAGTTGGAATAATTTGCATTTCGATTAAAATTTATTAACAACTGGTTTACATATGATTCAACCCCCCTCTTAGTTGTCCTTCCCAGAACCTAATAATTGGTATCAGAGCTAAGTCCTCTTTTTGCAGAAGCCTAACAACTTGAGGAGATCCTATGGCAACAAATATTTTAAGGAAGTATAGTCCAAAACTTGATGGAACTAACTATGGTACATGGAAGATCATAATGGAGACACATCTGAACTGCATTGGAAGAGATATATGGGATGTTACAAGTAATGGCTATGTTGCTCCTATTCCAAATCTGTAATGCCCACCAAAATACCCTAGAGAAATATAGCTAAAAACACACTATTTTAATTTTAATTTTTTTAAAAAACAATACAACACATAACATCACTTAAGCAATGCAGTGAGCACACAACAACATTTAAGTGTTATGAACATAGAATAATTCACTCAAGCTATTCAAACAATTACACAAGCGGAATACAATAAATCATTACTACTAACTCCCTAGGGTATATTAACGCCATTACTTATCCTACCTACATAAGAAATAAACATTTACTTTCTTCTAGATCAATACCTCATAATCTTAATCATTATCCACACTTAGGTGCAACATAGAAATACCTAACACTCATGATATGCAACCTTCTTAATCTTTCATTTAATATGAGATTCTATCTTTCAATGCACCACTATTTCCTTTTTCACTTAGATTCATTTTATACACCAACTCCAAATGTTCCTATTACCATTAACCAACCTCTGACTATAATCATCACCATACACACACCAAGATTAATCCCTTACATTTCATTAACATGATTTCCATTTACAATTAACTTATACATAGTCATTTATAATTCTATTCTCCTAGCATACTTATTACTGCATCATGATTCCAAAAGCACATAAAGCAACACTCACAAGGTCTCCTTAAACATTTAACCCATAACTCGTTTAATACTCATAAAATCTCTTACACTATATCAGCTAACCAACAATCATCTCATTACAAATCAAGTAACTACACGAATTCATCTCAACACAAACTAAGGTACAATATCCTAATTCCATAACAACTAATAGAATCCACCAAATGGAGATATAATTCTTAAACTATAACACATGAAACATTCTAATCCTTTCCTAAAAGACAAGAACTCATTTAATCGTCTTCCCATACACTTACTAGTAATTTCCATTAATAAGATTAATAATTCATTCATTAAGAACATCCATACAATATTTTCATAAGGAACATTCAACTACATCCCAAGCATTATAAGACTTTCAATCCTACCATTAGATCACTAACTACGAAGTATGATACTATAATTTCCCATTCTTTAATCACCAAATATAAACATGTCCTAAGCTATCTTCCAACATTACTCAAACTCATACATCCTATCAAGACATAACATTTCTTCTACTTAAATCATTAGTTAAAGACATCATTTCAAATCTAATACCATTATCATAACATTTACCTGATTTACTTCTAACATGGTTCATCAAGAATACAAAATACATCATTTAGTTTTGAACAACAATACTTATCCACATCTCATGCATCCATTTCATTTAACATAAATGTGTTACAATACCACTCAAGGTTCATCATTACAATCATCTACCATAATCAAAAGATATCACTATAACTAGAACAACATAGTCATTTCTCATATACATGACTTCTTTTACAACCGTTATAAGAATTTCATTACATAAATCACATCATCATTTACATTCTTGCTGCAATTATTATCCATGAACAATCTAAAGAAGCATCCTCATCCACGCAAGAAGAATCCAAAGACAGGACCATCCCAATGGTTTAAAAGCACCATCCAACCGACCATGTGGAACCAAAGTAACCACCCCCTGTGCTAGGAGATGACACAAGGTCCCAAAACACACTCTACATCGAGGCTGACACTCAAAACCAAAGAGACTAACCAACAAGGACTCTCAAGAAAGAACTCACACAGATCCACAAGAATAAACTCCCAGAGGCGTAAAACTCATCAGGATGTAAATGCATCCAATAAGCATAATCATAAATCATAAAGGGGGAACACATGTAGGAGTGGAGTGTCATCACATGCCATCCTCATAACACAATAACATAATAACACAAGGCACTAGCCTGATGGACACGTGGAGCCATCTCAACCTATGAGAGACCAAGGGAGATTAGCTTACCATCTTCACGGTCTTCTCATGCTTATTCTAAAACATCCTCCCTAGGACATAAGTCATGAGGCTCAAAACTATTCATTATCTTGTTTAAGTGAGTTATAATTTTCCCATCCCAATTAATTCATTATCAATGTTATCACTTGCTTACAAATCATGGAAAACTCCAATGTACCCTGGTGGTCTAGACTTCATACATCCTTACAAGGAACCTCATGCCAGCCTATCTCTCATGACCCCAGTCATCACAAGGAAGCCCACTCCTCCTAACATGGCCCAATAATAAATCACAAGAGGCTCTACAACAAAATACAAATCTACAACATAACACTCATATGCATCCAATGGCTTACTCCCCAAAACAAGGATATTCAAGTAGCCAGAAACACAATGAACCTCTTGGAAATACCACATCAAAAGCTATAATTAACCATCAATGAAAAGCATCATAAATATCATAAAAACCTTTTAATTCAAATCCGATTTAAATCTGAGACAAAACTGAAAACAGAACAACAACCAAACTCATATTCATAAAGCCTTATGACAAGGAAACTTGACACAGTCAAAGCTACAACAACATAAAAAAAATGAGCCTCTTGGCCAACAATAAACATAGGCCTATCAAGCCATTAAATTTGCTGTCATTAATGAAAGTAAAACCACAACAAGACCAACTCACTTGCTGCCCCAAAACAACAACACTTCCAACTCACCAATCATAGCACATCAATATGGATGAAAGCACAATTCTTTCCCCAATAACATAGGAAGGTAAATATGCTTGAAACCAACAAAATACATCAAATAAAATAAGATATAAAACTAGAAAACTCACCAACACCTTTAACAATGCCTCTGGTACACGAATTAATTCGGAAAGTACAACACAATCAAGCAACTAGCACATTAACCTACAAGAAAAACTATAGGAAAAAACAGTCCAAGCCTTTAATCCAATTTAAATCCAACCACCAACAATCTTAAAATTAATCTCAGAAATTCATTCACCAAAGATGCCAACCCCCGTGAATGCACAGGAAGGCCTATTTATCAAAAAAATAAAATAAAAAAATAAAACAAAACCAAGCAAAACCATGCTCCAATCAAAATATTTCAAAAATATTATATTCCATACCTACCTTCCCAAAGTTCAAGAAAATAAAATATATTTTCTACCTACCATAAACTTCCAGCCAATCAAATCCAAGGGTAGGTAAAATAAATTAAACCATTGACCTGGGGTGAAAATAACTTTTAAATAAAAGAATACAAATTACCCCCTTTTAATTACTTAATGGGTAAAATAATATTACCCAATAAATAAAATTCACTTCAAAATTAAATAAATAATAAACACTTGAAGGCCAATATTAAATCAAAACTCCATGCACGACACAGACTTAGAAAGACACAGAAGACTTTCAGCAAACCCAAAAATACAAATATTTCCCACAAACTATAGAATAAAACCTTACAACAAATTTATGCCTTCATATATTTCCTTCCTTACTATACAAATTTTAGATTCATTTCCCCAAGCTCACACATTCAATCTGCAGACACGGAGCATACAGAAAACTGTAAAATAAAATATAAAAAGGTAGAATACATCTCCAACCTGCAACCCGTGTTATGGAAGAAGCTGAAGAAGAGATTCCACCAGTCAAACCAATTCCAACCCAAGCTTCAGCCAAAATCCAAGAGAGAAGAAAACCAAAACCAAGAAGAAAACTTGCTGGAGAAAATTTTCCAGAGAGGAACCAACCCCCGAAAACTTCACGGAAAATAAAATAAAAAGACAAACATTAACCAAAAACCCTAGCCTCAATCTTAGCCAATCAAAAATATTCCAATCTATAATATATTTTACCAACCCCACCATATAATATAATTTTACCTCCCTTTTTAAATTCAACCAATAAGAGAAGAGGGTAGGTAAGGTAAATATGAATCATGCTTTTACATTTTGGTGGGAAGGTTTTATCGGTTTATTATTTATACAACCCACTTAATATAAAAGTCAGCTAATAAATAAAACATGAGCCACAATTAAATAAATCAAATGGGGAAATTAAATTAAATAAACCAAAGACTCATAATTGAATTAATGAACCAGATAAACATTAAAAGCCAAATAAATATTAAACCATAGGCGATTAAATAAATAAGTAAATAAATAAATACCAATAAAGGTCAAATCACAAATAAATATAAAACACATCATAAGCTAAACAATAAAAATTAAATAAATATTAAATCATCATTAAAATAAATAAACATTTAAATATCAAATAATCAAATAACCAAAAAGGAAAGAATCCAATAAATTAAATTAAACATTAGATAACCAAATAATCAAATCACTATTAATCAAAATAATTAAAATAAACATCATTAATTATTTAATCTCGCATCAATAATCAAATAGTCAATCTCAACATAAAAGGAATAATCAGCCAATACTAACATACTCACAACACAAAAGAAACCTAGCTTACTAACTATCATGACGACTTGTGTCAAGACACTGACGACTCATAGTGAACAACTTAGACCTAGAGTATGTGAGGGAAATTGTGCCAACTCCGAACCACATACCATTGGGATTTAAAGACATGCTCAGACATGTGGAGCTAGGTGGAGTCGGTGTCTGGTACCTACAAATTCTGCATCCACAAAGAAACGATACAACATATGCATATATATATTATAACAGACAAGGGTTAGAGAATCACAACGACACATCCTGCTCGCAATGAGTGATGTGGAATTATCTCTATCCCGAAGACAATCATGTAACAATCAAACACACCATAAGATCAACTCATCATAGATAATCATTAAATATGGTTAGTACATAAAAATATCATCAAGTGCATGATTAGTATAATTCACGATTATAGTAATGTATGTAAAATCCATCAACAATTATGCTCATCAGATCACATGATCAATATAATCTTTCGATAGTCAATCACATAGTAAGCATATAGTGTCTAATAAATCACACGATCATTAATGATAGTATCAACATCCTATAAATCATCTGAAATAGCCTATTCCCAATAGTGTCTATCACGCATGAATTAAAGGTCAACTCTAGTCAAACAAGTCAAGTCAGGGGTGGACCCTACATAATCAACCTCAACCACCAACATTAGCTAAGGACATGGACAATGATTGCAAAGCAAGAGAAGCACTTCTGAGCGCATTATCAGATCAACAAATCATGAGATTATCAAACCGATCTATTGCTAAAGCTATTTGGGATAAAGTAGAAACACTGAATGAAGGAGATACCACTGTTAAAATTGCAAAATTGGAATGTTAGCAGGTCAGGTATGAAAATTTAAAAATGGAAGAAGATGAAATAATTTCTGTATTTATGGAAAGAGTTAATAAAATTGTTTTAGGAATACAATATTATGGAGGATCCTTAAGTGGAGATGAAATTGTGTCTAAAGTTTTAAGAGCTTTGCCACTGGCTTACAAAATGAAAGTGATTGCTATTAGTGAATTAAGAACAATGCCTAATATTTCAATTTCTAGAGATACTTTGGTTGGAAAACTTTCAACATTTGAGCTTGAGGAATTTGGTCCTGTTGCTATTGTAAAGACTGATTTAGGTTTCAAAGCATCATCATCATCATCAACATCATCATCATTGGTGCAGGAGCACCTAGTTTTAGGAGGTTCCATGAGTTCAAAAGTGATGTCATGAGTAATTTCAATAATGTTTGAGTTTATAAGGTCTATTTGAGTCATTGTAAATCATAATGTAAAACTATGTAAGCCATTTTTCATAAATTATCCAAAAGGTCCTCATGAGGTTGAAGTGTTCTAAAATGTGTTAAAAGACCCAAATAAGGGTAATAAGGATGTAAAATGCATAAATGAGGAGTTCCAAATTGGTTAAAGGGTAGTTATGAGAGTTCCAAAGGATAGGAATCACTATTTAAATGACGTAATGTTGATCCAAACCGAAAAGAAAGGAGTACATTTTAATTTAAATTGGGAATTCAAAAACCTTTGTTTTGCAGTCCTAAAACAATTATCTTCTCTATTTCCAGGCCTTGTGATAAGTTGATACTTTGACATGTTTTTTTATCAAAACTCTTAGGTTATTGGCATCTTTTGGGTTGCATTTTGATAGTAAAGGATTGTGAATTGACTATATGTAATCCATGTGTTAAACCTGAACTTATGAAATCATGTTTGAACTTTGTCGGTTAATTCCTCAAGCCATACCAATTTATTCCTGCAACCAAGTGAGTTGTCCCTGTTGATATGCAGATTATTTAGGATAATGTCATATGTGAGTTAATGAATGTATTGATTGAGTAAGATACGCATGCATGCCATTGTATGTTGTTCTTGTTTAGTGCAGATAATAAATGATGCTGTAGTGGATGATTTCCTTTCGCGCCCAAAGACTGAAGAATCACGAACAGATAAGTGGAGATCAAACTGAAGGGGATCTGAGTAGGTGCAATGTATGGTATAATCGGAGTAGTCATACTTCATGATGGGAGTTTAACTCTAGTGCATATTGAATTCACAAATGTGCAAAGACTGTGGTTCGGTTTAGTTCCACTGACTGTTCCTGCAACCAAGCTCTAGTTATCTCCTTCATCTGACATTCATCCGCCTCTTCTTCTGGGCATGATTTGAGTTGTCTATTGTAGTTTATCTTTTCTTTATAATAAGCTCTTCCTTTTTCTTAGAGGCTAGACAAGATAGAAATAAATTCAGCAAAGAGTTTTTGAAAGCATTCTAGAGTTTTCTTTTAGAACATGTAATCGATTTCAGAATGAAATAAAGCAAAGATATGTTGTTCTGATCTGTTAAAAGTATTTTGCTGAAAGTTTGATATCACTCATCCAAGGGGGCCCACTTGGTGAGTGATCCTATGTTTATGTTCATTGAAGTTCGTTTTTACCTAGTTGCAGTAGAAGTTCATGACTGGATTGTTCCTGCAGCCACTGGAAATAGATCCACTGACTGTTCCTGCAGCCAAGACAGAACGATGTGATTTCTGTTATTTACATTAGATCATTCCAGCATTGTTTTATAAAGCTTTCATATAGCCTTTTATAATTTCCATTCTTGCCTTTCATTTCTGCGTAATGTTAGTTACTGCAACAATGCAGAATAACCATTTAAGGAGCTTAGTGCATATATATTGCAGACCCATTTCAAGTTTTATGTTCCTGGATTGATAACTAAATGAACATCAGCCATGACAATAGTAAACTCTACCATATGAATGTCCAAACTTCGGATTGAGATTTCAATTAGATTAATTATTATCATTATAGTTGGGGTAGACATATTTGGTGCCATTGTCGGGGATGGTGTCAAACTGAGAACCTTTTATGGTTATTATAGTTTCCATTTAATTGTTTGAAATTTCATGAATCTGCATGCATAGCAGAAGAAGAGATTCCAGAGGTAGATTTATGCCCACTCATCCTAATCACGCAGAAGATAATTTCTCAGATATAAACCCTTTTGCTGAACTTTATCAAGTCCCACAGAATTTGAATCACTCTGAATTTGAATTTCCAGAAGGTAGTCTTCAGTTTCTTTTTGGCACACAAGAAGAAGAATTTCCTATAGTAACAACCCCCACAAGTCCAATGCAAGGGAACCCTCCTCCTGTTGGGAATAATCCACCACCACCACCACCAGGTCCAACGTTTGAGTTTCCCATCTATGTCCGACATGATAATGCCAACCTTAAGAACATTCCAGCATCTTCACTTCCTAAATTCTATGGGTTGGTGACAGAGGATCCAGATACATTTCCGTTTGAGTTTGATGTTCTCTGTAGGAGTTTTAACTATACTACAGATGCCCATAGACTCAAAATTTTTCCTGCCACTTTGAAGGAGTCATCTTTGAGATGGTTTATGAGCTTGGGTAGTAGCACAATCAATACATGGGATGAGATGAAACAATTGTTTCTTGCAAAATACAAAGACTATTGTAGAGGCACCGATCGTCATGGGGATGATATCTTTAGAATGACACAAACTGAAGATGAGAGTCTTGAGGATTATCTGGAAAGGTTTTTATTTAGTCTCAAGAAGTCCAAGCATAGTACTTTGAATGAAGATTCCCTCAAATTGATATTTTTGAGGGGTATCAATGATGAATGCACCGATTCCTTAGATCTCATGGGAGGAGGTGACATTACACAATCTACTTGGGTTGAAATAGGGGAAATTTGCAAAAAGTATTCCAGATCTACATCTAAGAAGAACATGAGATTTAAGCTAGGGGCACCATTATCAGCATCTGGAACTGGAGTTTCTAGATTGGAACTTAGTCATCTGTTAAAAGACTTCAAGGAAGACATAATATGGCTACGCAGTTGGATACATTGGTAGCTAAGAAGAAGCATGAGGAAGCTAATGCATTCCTTGTAGAATTCTATCCTCATTGTAAACAATGGAAGAAAGATTGTAGATGTAAGATGGTTGCAAATGTGGAAGTACCTGACTTCAAACCAGTTCAAGGTGAAGATGAGCAAGTCTTCTATGTTGCTCAAAGAAGACCAAATTTTTAAAGACAAGGTATGCCACCCGATCCACTTTCTTTTTCTGGTTATAGTGGTAATTCTTATGCACCAAACAACCAATGGCAACCACAATATTCTCAAAATTTTGGTAACTATCCACATTGGTATGGGTCACAAGGCCAAGGGCAGCAATTTGTTAATCAAGTTCCATAGTGGCAGCAGCCATAGGGGAACTGGTATCCATCTCAAGGTCAAGGGAACCAGTTTCAAGGGAATTGGCAACCTACCTCTCAATGGAGGGGAAACCAATCATGGCCAGCCCAATCTTCTAGATATCAGCCTCCCGTTCAGCAGCCACAACCTCCTACTTTAATGCCTCCTCTTGCAGCTACAATTGCACCACCTAAGCCAACACAGTTGCCTACTCAACTGGTGCCTAATCCAAATATCAAATCTCAGCAACAACAACAAGCATATTCAGCTGAAGCTAATCAATACCCAACCTATTCTTTATCACTAGATGATATTCACCTCCGATCTGGGACAACTCTACCTAATCCCTCTCATCCAATTATTACTGAGGTACATGCAGAGCAGACAATCTCTGACCCGAAAGATACAATACCTCAGAATCAAATATTACCACCATTTCCCCATAGATTGCAAGACAAAGAAGTTTCCACTGAACAACAACAAAGCTTTGATATTCTGGATCAACTGAAGCACATTTGTGTTAAAATTCCATTGTTGCAAGCAATAAAGGATGTCCCTATATATGGTAAGGCATTGAGAGAAGTATGCCTAAAGAAACCTGACAGAACGAAAAGGGATCCACAAACAGTTCATGTTATGGATCAATTGGCTGATATCATGTTAGGTAAAATTGCAATTCCAAAGTATGCTGATCCAAGTAGTCCTGTTGTGAGTATAGTCATTAATGGCAGTCAAATAAGGAATGTTTTGATTGATTTAGGAGCAGCCATTAATGTAATGACAAGGGAAGTAATGAAACATCTAGAGATCAATAGTTTAAGGACTACACCCATAGTTCTACAACTTGCTGATGGCTCTACAGTGAGACCTGGCGGTATCATAGAGGATGTCATAGTTATTCTAGATTCCTGGGAATATCCTGCAGACTTTATGATTCTATCTCCAAAAGCAACATTGGGAGGATATTCGGTCATTTTGGGTAGACCCTGGCTTGCCACAGCTGATGCATATATAGGGTGTAGATCAGGAGACATGACTATTTTAGATGGAAGTTCTACAAAAATATTAGCCTTGTATTCTCCAGCACAACCACAGCTTGAGCAACAACAAGCTGTTTGGCCTATCTTGGGAGAGGAATCTGATAAAATTGACTCTATTAATCACCTTATGATGATTAATCAAGGATCACTCTAGCAGATATATGATGAGGAATCAATTCTTTATAAAATATTGATAAATGAATTCATAGAAGATCAAAAATTACAAGAATTGGTTTCGAATATTGCAGGTCTGGACTTTCCTGCAACCACTAATATTTTGCATACTCTGTTGCCGCAAGAATTATCTTTTTCTCATTTTTTGATATAAACCATATTGATCTTACTATTAAGATAGAGGTGGAATTGAATAAATATTTGAATATTAATAGAGATCTATCAGATACTCAAAATGAGGGCCTTGTAGACTTGCTAAAACTCCATAAAAATGCTTTTGCATGGGATTAAAAGGATATGAGTGGGATTGATCCAACAGTTTGTACTCACCGTATTTACATAAAGGATGATTGTTGCCCACTTAGACAACCTCAAAGAAGAGTCAATCCTACCTTGAAGGAGATAGTTAAAGAAGAATTACAAAAATTGTTTAAAGCAGGGTTTATCTATCCTATCTCTGACAGTCAATGGGTATCACCTCTAGTGATAGTGCCTAAAAAAGGAGGCAAATGGAGAGTATGTGTTGATTATAGAGCTCTGCATTTGGCAACAAGAAAAGACCATTTCCCATTGCCATTTGTGGATCAGGTATTAGATTCTCTTGCTGGTAAGAGATATTTTTCATTCCTTGATGGATTTAGTGGTTACAATCAGATACAGATAGCCCTAGAGGATCAAGAGAAGACAACATTTACTTTCCCATGGGACATGTATGCATATTATGTTCTTCCTTTTGGGTTGTGTAATGCTCTAGCCACTTTTCAAAGAGCAGTGATTAGCATTTTTTCTGATATTTCTCAAGATATTATGGAAATTTACATGGATGACTTCACAACTTATGGTTCTGAATTTAATCAAGCATCAAGTAATTTGAAGAAAGTGTTGCAGCGATGTGAAGACTACAATTTGTCTTTGAACAATGAGAAGTGTTTTATTATGATGGAAGAAGGAATAGTCCTTGGCCATCATATATCTGTACAAGGCATAAAGGTGGATCCAACAAAGTTTGAGGTCATTCAGCATATTAATGACCCTGTAAAGCAAAAAGATGTGAGAAGTTTTCTTGGTCATCTTGGATACCACAGAAGGTTTATTAAAGATTTCAATAAAATTGCAAGTCCCTTATATTCACTACTTACCAAAGATGCAGAATTTAAATGGACCCCAACATGCAATGAAGTTTTCTCAAAGCTTAAGCATGCTTTGAATCAAGCATCAATTCTTAAGGGGCCAAAATGGTCTATACCATTCAAAATCCATACAGATGCATCTGATTATGCAATAGGAGCAGTGTTGGGACAAAAAGTTGACAAGTTGGAAAATGCAATATATTATATCAGCAAGAATTTGCGGGGACCTGAATTGAATTATACAATTACTGAAAAGGAAATGGTAGCTGTCATATATGCCCTTAACAAGTTTAGACACTATATTACAGGTATCCCATATTTGTGCATACAGATCATACTGCAATTAGATATCTCATGAATAAGCCATCAATCACCGGTAGATTAGCTCGCTGGTTATTGTTGATGCAGGAATTTGATATCACAGTTGTTGATAAGCCAGGAAAGTCTAATGTGGTTGCAGATTATTTTTCACGTCTTCAATTACAGGAAGATTCTACAATGATAGATGACACTTTTCTAGATGAGCATTTATTTCTCATACATGCTCACACTCCATGGTATGCTGATATTGCCAACTATTTAGCTACAGCTAAGATGCCAATTTCTTTTTCTCCTAAGGAAAGAAGGTTGTTGGTTGAGAAAATTTTTAACTTTTTATGGATTGCTGATTGTCTATTTTATACTGGACTTGACCAAGTCATGTGAAGATGTGTCAGAGAAGATGAAACATATGACATCCTTCATGCATGTCATGATGAACCATGTGGAGGTCATTTTGCTTCCAAAAGAACAACATTGAAAATACTTAATACAGGATATTATTGGCCCACATTACACAAGGATGCAACTCAGTACACAAGGAAATGTGACAGATGTCAGCGAATGGGCAAACCTACAAAATCAGATGAGATGCCACTATATCCTCAAATATCTGTTACACCATTTGACAAGTGGGGATTAGATTTTGTTGGCCCAATTGATCCCCCTTCTAATGGCAAATCTTATATCTTGGTATGTACAGACTATGTAACAAAATGGGTAGAAGCTAGAGCCATGACACATGCAAGAGATAATAAGGTGGCCGAGTTTCTCTATGAAGAGATATTTACAAGATATGGAGTACCAAGGGAGATTGTCTCAGATCAGGGACCTCAATTTACATCAACCTTGATAAAAGCTTTGGTCAATGAATACAATATAAGACACAGGAAATCTACTCCATATCATCCATAGTCTAATGGACAAGTAGAAGTTACAAATAGAGAGCTGGAGGCTATTCTTACAAAAACAATGTCTGTTCATAGGAAAGATTGGTCTCATCGGCTTTCAGAAGTAATTTGGGCATATAGAACAACTTGGAAAACACCAATTGGTTTCACACCTTTTGAGATGGTTTATGGCAAAACAACAATGATGCCTATTGAATTTGAACATAAAACCTTGAGAACAACTTTACAACTAAATATGACATTATCTGAAGCACAAAAAGAACGAATTCAACAGTTAAATGCTCTTGATGAATGGAGGAAGATAGCTGTTCAATAGACATAATTGATTCAAAATCAAAGAGAAAGATGACATGATAAATATATCAGAGAAAATAAATTCAAAGTTGGTGACTGGGCACTCCTGTATGATTCCAGATATAAATATGCTATGGGAAAACTTCAAACAAGGTGGTTAGGTCCTTATGAGATAGAAGAAGTTTTTTAGAACGGAGCAATCCATTTGTCTACAATAGATCCCGTTCGATTTAAACTCTTGGTGAATGGACACTGCCTACAACTATATCACAAGCCAGCTACTAGAGAGGAGTTCCCGCAGCAGTTTGTTCCACAAAGTGACATAAAGGTTCCTACAACCATTGAAAAGGTTCCTGCAGCAACTCATGAGCTTCCTATTGCAATTAGGCAGGCTAATAAAGGTAATGTTCTTGTAGCCTCTGCAGTGGACATAATCACCTGTTCATAATAAAATATTTCCATTTTATATGGGAATATTCTTCTCCGTACATAAAATTCCATCCACTACATTTCATCCCACGTTCTTACTTATCACTTCATTTCATTTCGCCTTCATTTTCGTGCAATTGCAGGTACATGTATATTGTATTTTATTTTAATTATGCATTTATTAGTTCATTATGATTATATCCTGTTTAAATCCGCTCCACTATCCGAAATCTTGTCAGCTTGTGTGGACACGTGCTAGGTTAAGTTGGGGGGGGGGGGTACTTTATGGTTTGTTTTCCAATATGATTAATTATCAGTCCTTTTTGGTACCCCAAATTGATATGCTTCCCATAATTACCGATTATGTTATTATTTCACACAAGTGAATGATAAAGCCTGCCGCTAGAACTAAGATATGTAAAGAGATTTCATTTTTAGCAATACTGTCAAATATTCTGGTTCAGCTGTAGAGAGAAAAATATCAGAGTAAAAGATGGGCGGTGATCTAATTCGCCATGAGCCAATGATCCATGAAGGGCTGCTACAGGATGGTCTTTGTGAGCAGTATTTTTGAAACCACAGCTGGTTGGATTACTTCTTGAAAATTAGGGATTACAACGAAGAAATTGCTGCAGAATTCATGCATTCCTTTCATGAAGGGGAAGCTACGGTTAAAGGTTTGAGGGTAATTGCTACAGAACAATGAATAGAAGAATTAATAGGGTTGCTGCAGGAAGGGGAACTCTTTCCAGAATCAAAAGATGCAAGGAGTGCCAGGGCGGAGTTCACAATTCCTACAGATGGACCCTTAATGGTGGATAGACAAGGAACTAGAAGGGTTTCTTTACCGGAACATTGGCCTTAGGTAGCTTTGTATATCATGAAGTATATTATATGTGAAGGACGGTATTCAAACCTACATTCACCTCATTTTAGGTTACTTAGTCATCTGTGGCATGGTCAGCGAGTTAATGTACCTAATTTTGTATATCATCTCATCTCTACAAGTGCTAAGGAGATGCGAAAAAATGGAAATCACTTCGTTAGCCATCATGGACTAGTTAAGATACTTGTACAACGGTCCCTGAGAGATGTTTTGCAAATGGAATGGGGTGTATTTGAGGATATACTACAATTTCAAATTGAGGATGCCCCTATTGCAGATAACCCACCGGTTGAAGAAGAGAATGTTGTAGAAGATCCTTCTGATGAAGATGAGGGTTTGCTTGTTGCTGAAGGAGCCACAATTATGATATAAGAAAATATTGAAGAAAATATTGAAGCGGAGTCAATTGAAGAGCAACCCTCTACTTCTCTTCAAAGAGATTCACCCGTTCTGCAAAGGGAAGGAAAGGAGTTAGAAAATGATGAATCAAATGAAGAACTTGTTATCCGACCACAGGTAACTCAGATTCCTCTTGCACCCAAGAGGCGTAGGACAAAAACAAAAACTCCTGCAGCCATTCCAAAAGTGTATGTAAGGAGAACTAGAAGGAGGACACAGAAGACTCAACCTGTGAGTAATCCAGCAGAGGTTATTGCAGTAGAAACTTCAGAAGAAGAAAATGTTGTGGAGGAAGAAATTCAAGAACACCCTGTGGAGGAAGAAATTCAAGAACACCCTGTAGAAGAAGAAATTCAAGAAGAGGTTGTTATGGATAAACTAGCAAATCTTGCTTCTATGGCATTGCAATGTGAAGAAATTGTTGAGGATGTTCTACAACAACCTGAAGAAAATATGGGAGATATGCCAACCCAGAATGAGGAGTTTATTGAAGAAATCCCACGATCTAAGGTAGGACCTATTAGACCTCCTTCATCCCTAAGTAGTTTATCTATTGCTTTAACATTTTATAGGCAATGAGAAATAGATAAGGATAGGTTGTAGGGGATAATTAATAAACAACAAAAAGAGATTGAAAAGAGAGATAATAGAATTGAGGAATTAGAAGCTAAGGTAGAAGTGATTTATGGTATGGTTCCTAAGTTGATGCAGTGTAGGGCACCCCCAAGAGTTTATGCAGTACATTTGAAAGAGCGGTATATGAACCTCAGACTAAACCACATTCTTAGGGACCTTAATCCATCCTTGGAAACACCTGAGGAATTCTATTATGCTTATCAAACCTCTCCACCTGCTGTGAAGAATTTGTTATGTGAGTTATACTTACATAACTATGCTATACCCTAAAACAGGGAATGGAATCCTTTATTGTATATTGGGGACATCCATATCAGAGCTTTAATGTCATGGATCCAAAATGAGATTATCATAGGGCTACAAGCCAAGGAGTATGAAAAATTAGAGCTTGATTGTCCATTACCATTAAGAAGGGAATCAGAAGCACCAAGGGTTCTCTATTATGATTGGCAAAAGTTACTAATAAGAGATGATGTTAGTAAGATAGTACTTCCAATGAGAGAGGAATTCTATCAAGCGTATGAGCATTTGGTTCAAACTGACAGGACAACCACAATGAAAGGGTTAGCTCACTGCTGGAATAATCTACCAGAACATTTAAAATAGGGAGAACCTTACTCACTTCAGAATTTTCATGCAGCCATACAAAGAGCCCCCAGATACATATAGTTAGGTAGGGAGAAAGCCAAAGCCAACAACTGGATTCCATTGATTTTTCAACCTCCGATCCTTATGTGGCCACTTTTGGCATGCCAACCAGCAGAGTAGAATTATGATGCAGTTGCAGAGGAAACAACTAGATGGTCCAGGTTGGAAAAAATGAAAGGATTTTATTGGAATTTGGCTTCCAAGGGAATAGGATAGGACACTGTTGGTGATTTCAGAGTTTTAGCAAAAATCAGAAATTTTCCTTTTGCTGCAGGAGTAGCAAACCCTTAAAGTTGGGGGGCATGATAAGTTGATACTTTGACATGTGTTTTTTATGAAAACTCTTATGTTATTGGCATCTTTTGGGTTGCATTTTGATAGTAAAGGATTGTCAATTGACTATATCTAATCCATGTGTTAAACCTGAACTTATGAAATCATGTTTGAACTTTGTTAGTTAATTCCTGTAGCCATACCAATTTATTCCTGCAGCCAAGTGATTTGTCCCTGTTGATATGCGAATTATTTAGGATAATGTCATATGTGAGTTAATGAATGTATTAATTGAGTAAGATATGTATTCATGCCCTTGTATGTTGTTCTTGTTTAGTGTAGATAATAAATGATGCTGCAGACTGAAGAATCACGAACAGATAACTGGAGATCAAACTGAAGGGGATCTGAGCAAGCACAACGTATGGCATAATCGGAGCAGTCATACTTCACTATGGGAGTTTAATTCTAGTGCATATTGAATTCGCAAAATATCGCTATGGCGTGCAAAGATTGTGGTTTGGTTTAGATCCACTAACTGTTCCTACATCCAAGCTCTAGTTATCTCCTTCATCTGACATTCATCCGGCTCTTCTTCTGGGCATGATTTGAGTTGTCCATTGTAGTTTATCTTTTCTTTATAATAAGATCTTCCTTTTTCTTAGAGGTTAGACAAGATAGAAAGGAATTGAGCAAAGAGTTTTTGAAAGCATTCTAGAGTTTTCTTTTATAACATGTAATCGATTTCAGAATGAAATAAAGAAGAAATATGTTGTTATGATCTGTTAAAAGTATTTTGATGGAAGTTTGATATCACTCATCCAAGGGGGCCCACTTGGCGAGTGATCCTGTGTTTATGTTCATTGAAGTTCATTTTTACCTAGTTGCAGTAGAAGTTCATTGCTGGATTGTTGCTGCAACCACTGGAAATAGATCCACTGACTATTCCTGCAGCCAAGATAGAACAATGTGATTTTTGTTATTTACATTAGATCATTCCAACATTGTTTTATAAATCTTTCATATAGCCTCTTATGATTTCCATTCTTGCCTTTCCTTTCTGCATAATGTTAGTTACTGCAACAATGAAAAATAACCATTTAAGGAGCTTAGTGCATATATATTGCAGACCCATTTCAAGTTTTACATTCCTAGATTGATAACTAAATGAACACCAGCCATGAAAATAGTAAACTCTACCATATGAATATCCAAACTTCGGATTGAGATTTCAATTAGAGTAATTATTATCAATATAGTTGGGGTAGACACCTTGTACGACCATGTAAGGCCTGGAAATGGTGTATAATTATTATGAAAAGTTAGGGCAATGAGTTAAATTTATTTTGGCTTTGGGTTGGTGTTTTTTTATGAAGGAATGAATGAGTTAAAACAGTTTGTAAACCCTCATTTGTAGAGGTGTGTGCAAGGGTTTGATCATATTTCAAATTTTAACCATGGGAAAAATCTAAATATCAGTTATCCTGAGATTAGATTAAAGGGGCTTTCAGATGTATTTTATTTTACATCAAATGGGTTTGTATTTTGGGAGATATTTGATGCCCTAGGCGGACTCTACATGCACAATTCTTGTTTTTCTGTAACAGTCAAAACAGGCTCGGTGAAGAGGTCATAAATATTTATTTCACCATTGGATTTTCCTAAATTTTGGATTTGTTTTAGTAAAAATAGTTCTCTATGTCTCCACCTGAGAGATTTCAAAAATGTTGTCTGGTTTCAAAGATGTGAATAATAGAATGTAGGGTATCAAAACTGTCACAACTGGGACAGATTTGGAGGGTGATTGGAAGCATGAATGAGACAGACTCATGATTGCTTGGTATGAGTTTGTAAGTATATTGTGAAAGTTTTGTGATTAATTGAAGGTTATTTATTGAATGTTTAAGTTTATGGAATGAAAAGGTTGTAAGTATCTTTGATAAGATTGAAGAACCTATCACACTTGTTATTGATTCAATGAAAAGGTGTGTTGTTACATGAGAAATGCCTCTAAAATGTTGTTCAGATGATTGGATCAGCATTATCCTTGATGGCTGGTTTATTTTCCATGATGCTCTACATCAAATTGGTATCAGATCTAGAAGAGCCTGAGTGTGTGGGTAGAGCGTCGAAGGAGGCAATCCACACCAGGACCTAGCCCAAGAAGATTTGAGATTTTGTGTTGCTAGTGTGTTTGGTTGCAGGTGTTAATCCATCTAACTACAGAGAAGGTGTTGGAACAGGTTAGGGAAAAACCTGGTTGTTGGTGGCCAAGAGACTAGGGAGAGAGGAGAAAGAGACTCCTAGGTGAGGCAAAGGAAGTATGAGTTTGTGTGTGTGCAGTAGGAGAGGTGGATGTCTAAGGAACACCTTGAGTTGCAACCATTGGATACTCCATAGATGGGAGTAGTTGAGAGATTGGACAGTTTGTGTCCTTTTCATGATTTTGATTGCAGCAGAGGCATGAGAATGGTGATTAGATGAAGAGGCAAAGACAAAGATGAAGGTGATGATTTTTATCCAAGGCACTAATTTTTTTTTCTTGCAGGTTGATGGTCCCTATGTTTCCAAGGGACATGGAAAGATTTCAAGGTCGACAGTATGGTGTAGGAGCACCTAGTTTCAGGAGGTTCCATGAGTTCAAGAGTGATGTCATGAGTAATTTCAATACATTTTGAGTTTATAATGTCTATTTTAGTCATTGTAAATCATAAAGTAAGGCTATGTAAGCCATTTTTCATAAATTGTCCAAAAGGTCCTCATGAGGTTGAAGTGTTCCAAAATGTGTTAAAAGACCCAAATAAGGGTAATAAGGATGTAAAATGCATAAATGAGGAGTTCCAAATTGGTTAAAGTGTAGTTATGAGAGTTCCAAAGGATGGGAATCACTATTTAAATGATTTAATGTTGATCCAAACTGAAGAGAAAGAAGGAGTACATTTTGATTGAAATTGGGAATTCAAAAACCTTTGTTTTGCAGCCCTAAAACAATTATCTTCTCTATTTCTAGTCCTTGTACGGCCATGTAAGGCCTGGAAATGGTGTATAATTATTATGAAAATTTAGGGCAATGAGTTAACTTTCTTTTACCTTTGGTTTGGTTTTTTTTTTAATGAAGGCATGAATGAGTTATGTTAGTTTTTGTAAAAATAGTTTGCAAACCCTCATTTGCAAAGGTGTGTGCAAGGGTTTGATCATATTTCAAATTTTAACCATGGGAAAAATCTAAATCTTAGTTATCCTGAGATTAGATTCAAGGGGCTTTCAAATGGATTTTATTTCACATCAAATGGGTTTGTATTTTGGGAGATATTTGATGCCCTAGGCGGACTATACATGCACAATTCTTGGTTTTTTGTAACAATCAAAACGGTCTTGGGGCAGAGGTCATAAATATTTATTTTACCATTGGTTATTTCTGAATTTTGGATATGTTTTAGTAAGACTAGTTCTCCATGTCTCTACTGTAGAGATTGCAAAAAAGTTGTCTGGTTTGAAAGATGTGAATAACCGAATGCAGGGTATCAAAACTATCACAACTGGGACAAATTTGGAGGGTGATTGGAAGCATGAATGAGATGGACTCATGATTGATTGGTATGAGTTTGTAAGTATATGGTGAAAGTTTTGTGAGTAATTGAAGGTTATTTATTGAATGTTTAAGTTTATGGAATGCAAAGGTTGTAAGTATCTTTGATAAGATTGAAGAACCTATCACACTTGTTATTGATTCAATGATAAGGTGTGTTGTTACATGAGAAATGCCTCTAAAATGTTGTTCAGATGATTGGATCGGCATTATCCTTGATGGTTGGTTTTTTTTCCATGATGCTTTGCATCAAATTGGTATTAGATCTAGAAGAGCCTGAGTGTGTGGGTAGAACGTTGAAGGAGGCAATCCACACCAGGACCTAGCCCAAGAAGATTTGAGATTCTGTGTTGCTAGTATGTTTGGTTGCAGGTGTTAATCCATCTAACTACAGAGAAGGTGTTGGAACAGGTTAGGGAATAACCTAGTTGGTGGTGGCCAAGAAACTAGGGAGAGAGGAGAAAGAGACTCCTAGGTGAGGCAAAGGAAGTATGAGTTTGTGTGTGTGCAGTAGGAGAGGTGGATGTTTGAGGAACACCTTGAGTTGCAACCATTGGATACTCCATAGATGGGAGTAGTTGAGAGGTTGGACAGTTTGTGTCCTTTTCATGATTTTGATTGCAGTAGAGGCATGAGAATGGTGATAAGATGAAGAGGCAAAGACAAAGATGAAGGTGATGATTTTTATCCAAGGCACTAATTTTTTTTTTCTTGCAGGTTGATGGTCCCTATGTTTCCAAGGGACATGGAAAGATTTCAAGGTTGGCAGTATGGTGCAGGAGCACCTAGTTTCAGGAGGTTCCTGGAGTTCAAGAGTGATGTCATGAGTAATTTCAATAATGTTTGAGTTTATAAGGTCTATTTGAGTCATTGTAAATCATAATGTAAGGCTATGTAATCCATTTTTCATAAATTGTCCAAAAGGTCCTCATGAGGTTAAAGTGTTCCAAAATGTGTTAAAAGACCCAAATAAGGGTAATTAGGATGTAAAATGCATAAATGAGGAGTTAAAAATTGGTTAAAGGTTAGTTATGAGAGTTTCAAAGGATGGGAATCACTATTTAAATGATGTATTGTTGATCCAAACCGAAGAGAAAGAAGGAGTACATTTTGATTGAAATTGGGAATTCAAAAACCTTTGTTTTGTAGTCCTAAAACAATCATCTTCTCCATTTCCAGTCCTTGTACAACCATGTAAGGCCTGAAAATGGTGTATAAGTATTATGAAAATTTAGGGCAATGAGTTAAATTTATTTTGGCTTTGGTTTGTTGTTTTTTTATGAAGGAATGAATGAGTTAAGCTAGTTTTTGTAAAAACAGTTTGTAAACCCTCATTTGCAGAGGTGTGTGCAAGGGTTTGATCATATTTCAAATTTTAACCATGGGAAAAATCTAAAGCTTAGTTATCCTAATATTAGGTTCAAGGGGATTTCAGATGGATTTTATTTCACATCAAATGGGTTTGTATTTTGAGAGATATTTGATGCCCTAGGCGGACTGTACATGCACAATTCTTGTTTTTCTGTAACAATCAAAATGGTCTAGGTGCAGAGGTCATAAATATTTATTTTGCCGTTGGATTTTCCTGAATTTTGGATATGTTTTAGTAAAACTAGTTCTATATGTCTCCACTGGAGAGATTGCAAAAAATTTGTTTGGTTTGAAAGATGTGAATAACAGAATGCAGGGTATCAAAACTGTAACAACTGGGATAGATTTGGAGGGTGATTGGAAGCATGAATGGGATGAACTCATGATTGATTGGTATGCATTTTTAAGCATATGGTGAAAGTTTTGTGATTAATTGAAGGTTATTTATTGAATTTTTAAGTTTATATAATGCAAAGGTTGTAAGTATCTTTGATAAGATTGAAGAACCTATCACACTTGTTATTGATTGAATGATAAGGTGTGTTGTTACATAAGAAATGCCTCTAAAATGTTGTTCAAATGATTGGATCAGCATGATCCTTGATGGTTGGTTGGTTTTCCATGATGCTCTACATCAATCATCTGACAAAGCTGATTGGAAAATACTTTATGCAAAAGAACTCGAAGATATGAGGAGAGAAAATGAAGAACTTGAAGAACTTGAAACACTATTTGCAAGGAAGATGCCTAAAGGTCAAGTAGGAAGTAAGTATGAAGGTAAAGCACCTTTCAAATGTTTTAATTGCAATAAAGTTGGTCATATGGCTTCTAGGTGTCCTGATAGACATGCACGACTAAGGGACGAAGCAAAAAGATCATATAAGCCTAACCCTAAATATTAGAGATACAGATTTAAGAAAAATAGAGATAAGTCATGTTACTATGCAGATGAAGCTGTTACAGATGACTCAGATGAAGATCCAATAGATAACGGATGGGATTTTGTTGCAATAAAATAAGAACCAACACCTATTGTCAAACTGGTAGAGCATGCACTGGCAGCAAAAATTGAAGAAAAAGATGAATGGATTATAGATAGTGGATGCTTGCATCATATGATTGGTGACAAAAGCAAATTCTTATCTTTTCAAGAATGTAATAGAGGTCTAGTAAGGTTTGCAGATGATAAAGCTTGTTTAATCAAAGGAAGAGACACTATATCTTTGGATGGTAAGCACAATATTGACAATGTTTATTGTGTTGAAGGTTTGAAGCATAATCTTTTGAGTGTTGGTAAGTTAGTGGAGAAAGGATTTTAGTTACAATTCAAGAATGAAAAATGCAAAATCATAAATAGAACTCGATTGGAGATTGCAACCAGTAATTAGACTAAAGGTAATATATTTCACTTGAATACCAGTGATAAGACATGTTTAATTGCACACATTGATGAAAGTTGGCTATGGCATAAAAGACTCTTTCATGTGAATTTTGATTGCAGTGTAAAGATCAGTTCAACTAAGGCAGTAAGGGATTTACCTAAGATTGTGAAACCTCATAATCCGGTATGTAAGGAATGTCAAATGGGAAAGCAAGTTAGAACAACATTTAAGAGAATTACTGAGAAATCCAATAATATTCTTGATTTAATTCATATTGATTTATGTGGTCTAACAAGAACAAGAAGTCTACAGGGTGATAGATACTTTATGCTAATAATTGATGATTATTCTATAATGTGTTGGGTTACTTTTCTCAAGGAGAAATCAAAAGCTCTTGAAAGATTCAAGATATACAAGGTAATGGTGGAGAATGAAACCGGCAAGAAAATCAAATATTTAAGATCAGATCAAGGAGGAGACTTTACATCTAGAGAATTTAATGCATTCTGTGAAGTGAATAGAATCAAAAGACAACTATCAAAACCCCAGACACCCCAACAAAATGGAGTTGTAGAATGGAAGAAGAAAACCATTCTGGATGCAACAAGAACCATCTTAATGGAAGAAAATCTACCTCATGTGTACTGGAGAGAAGCAGTGAATACATCGATTTATACTTTCAACAGAGTTCACATCAAAAGTGAAACCGGTAAGACCCCTTATGAACTACGGTTTGGTCATACTCCTACTCTTAAATACTTTAGAATATTTGGAAGCAAATGTTATATTAGAAGAGATGGGTATATTGGCAAATTTGATCCTAGAAGTGATGAAGGAATATTTCTTGGTTATTCATCTAAAAGCAAGGCATATAGATGTTATAATAAAAGGTTACAAAAAATCATTGAGAGTAATAATGTGAAGATAGATGAACACTTTAGAAGAGATTCAAGATCTGTAGAACTGACAAAGACTTAGATGTTGAAGATTGGCATCAAAGTGACAGGGACTAACATGATTTAAAATTTTTTTTGTTCCGGCTTTGATGGAGGAGAGCTACTGCTTAGGGGGAGTAGTTAGCTATATGTTAAGTTTTGAATTCTTAACTTCTTTGGCATTTGATGTCAAAGGGAGAGAGATATCTATGGAAAAACTTTGTATTAGGGAGAGATGATCATTCTACTTGGAGAAATATACTCTTTGGATATATGTATTTTTGGTTTTTGGTTTCTGTTTTTGTTACAAAACTTTGTATTGATCTACCTTTAGAGATTGTTGGTTTATTTGTTTTTGTCATTCTATTTTTGGCACTTAGACGTTTTTCCATCTAGTGTTGCCATCAATGCCAAAAGAGGAGATTATTGGTATTATGGATGACTTTGTCATGTGTTGCATTGGTTTTATCATTGATGTCAACACTTGTCTTCTTGGAGGTTTACATTATGTTCACCGGTATGGTTAGTGGCTTATGCACAATCACTGGTATGTGTTCACTAGCAGGATATATGGTTCACCGACAACGATGATAACTTGTTATCATCTAGAGATCATTTGGTTATTGTGTGGGGGAAAAAGTGACACTAAGCAAACATGCCCTAATCTCACTTTCAATCACACATTTGTGGAATACGAAAGAGCCTAGAGGTATCACACAATTGGCTACTTCTTTTTGTGGAAGAGAGAGCCACGAGCTACCTATTAGGATTTCTATTCCTTTGTTGCAAATGATAGATAGAATGATGCAAGTTCAATTCCTAACCCCAAAGTGTAAGTACGAACTAATAGCAAGATTGTAGAATTGAACTTAAACAATGGAAAGCTATAAACACAAGAATAAGACAAGAATGCAAATGCGTACCTGGAGTTAAAATTTGAGTGAAAATGTTCGGGACGGGGGCGCGGGCGCCACTGTCCTGATTCTGCCCTTGAAATTGCTCCGGAAACTGCTATTTTGCAACCTGGAAAGCTGTCAAAAATGCTGAAAACTGCTGTCTGACAGAGGGACCAGGGCACCCAGCGCCCCTGTCCTGGCAGGACCAGGGCGCCCCACGCCCCTGTCCTGGTCTTTTGCACTGAAATTTGGTGTGTAGTTCTGTCTTGGTCTGCTTCTTCCGGATCTGCAACTTGCGGCGTCGTCCGAATTCCGAAACCTGCACTTATATTTGAAAAGGTGTGGTGGGCGGCTATATAGGGTTTTGCCTTAGTCAAACCCCCGCTTTGGTGATTTCCACCTCCATGAATAGCCAAGTTGTATTGTAAAAGTAATGTGTGTGCAGACCTCGTGTGTGTGCAAGATCCTAAAATGAAAGTAAGCAAACTAGAGCAACCTAGAAAGTAAACCCTAATTGCTTGCAAATGATAATGTAAATGCTCTAAATCAAGATGCAAAGTGATCTAAAGCATGAATACAAATGATATAAGGAGGCTTATGCAAAGACATGAAAACAACATGAAATCATACCCAACCCCAAGGGAGGGGTACAAGCCAATCTTCAGTCGGTGATCCCTTATTGCTCTTCAATGCCTTCAAAAGCCCTAAATGGATGAATGAAATTGATGAATGCTTGATGGATGGATGTTGAATGTTGTTGAAGTCTTCAAAGATCTGCTCTTTCGCTGCATAGAAGGTCCCTCCAACCAAAAATATGGATCCCTTCAAATGAAGAAAGAGAGCTCTTATATATGAAACCCTAGGTCTTAATTTCAACTTTTGGCCGACCTAGAGATTGAATATCCCGCCAATTTCTTGGGGTTAAGCTTTATTTTATGATTGGATTGCGCTCCTAAAATTTCAGAAAAAATGTCCGGGACCATGTGCACGCCGGGCGCCATGGTCCCGACAACTTTTCACCAAATTTTCAGGGCCGTCGGATATGATGATTTTAGAGAGAATCCCGAAGTTACAGGTGATTTTGAGATGTTTTGACCCCCGAAATCAAGCCCCCAAGTTCAAAATAGGACCTAATTAGGGTTTTTGATTAAATGATGTATTGGAAGAATAAAATGAAAGGGGCACACTTTAATAAAAAGGGCCCAACTTTATGATATGGGAGATGATAAAATATAACCTTAGACCTAATTAATTTAATTAATTAAGTGCTAAAGGGAAAATGCAATGCAAAATGCAAAATGCGCCAAGGCGGGTGCTAAACTAGGTGTGAAATTGTACCACCCTAGCAAGTGCGTACAATTTACGATGCTACATTTAGCCCCCACTTTAGCGGTCATATGAACACTACGTGCATATGCAAGCTAAAGTACAGAAAAGTAAACATTATTTGAAAAAGGATATATCCATAAGTCTGTCGAACGAAGCCCCCAGCGGTATCTGCAGTACACAGTTAGGAACCGCACCCTACAAAACACACGTTAGATCACAAAATCACCTAATGTTTACTAAGGAAGGTGATGAAAATTTGAGGGTAGCTATATGCCCCCCCTGTTTCGGCTTGCTAATTTTAGTGAGTTGAAACAGGGTATCATGTTTACCACTTCGAATTGTTAAAGAATATTGATGACAAATGCTCACAAGAAGATTTGATATGAGATCAAAAACTAATGGAGAATCATTTGGTAAGAAAGAGGACTAAATCTCAATTCCAACACAACAAAGAGTGTGAGGATTTGAGAGTTCTCTAACACAAGATGAAGGATGTGAATGGAAACAAAATGCAAAGAGAAAAAAAGAAAGGAAAAAAGCATGAATACACACATTGGTGATCCATGAGAAGAATAGTGAGAGAGAAAACATGGACTTCTCGCCCCTAGATCTTGTCTAGGTGATCCATGGAAAAAAGGACATGGAAAACTAGCCCCTAGAGTCTGTCTAGGTGATCCATGTAAGGGAGGAGAGTGAGAAAGTCTAGCCTTATGCCGCTAGTTCCACTCAACCTCGTGCATGTGTGTGTAAGGGAGGTTAGAAGCACCTCATAGGAGTCTATGCCCGAGTATGCTACAACCTGTATATGTATAGTACAAAAGCGTGACATCTCGCTCTAAGAGTCTGTGCTCTGGTTCCGAGAATAATCACCTTGCTTAAAAGAAAAAAATGGAGACATCTCGCTCTAAGAGTCTGTGCTCTAGTTCCGAGAATGACCCATTGCTCAAAAAGTGTAATGTTTATGTCATAAGCAAAGTAGAACAAGGATACCTACCTTCATCACAAAAGAAGATACCCCAAAAATGCAACAATGTCATAGATCCAAGCAAGAGAGTTTTGCACTCTTTAAGCAAGGATAAGATAGTTGAAGAGGGATATCTTGTAGTATGTGTAATGGAGATCCTTAGAGGAGAAGAGATCTTTGTACAAAAGACACCTATCCTCGAGAGGAATTGTCTTAGACAAATATAACATCTTCTAGAATAAGACAAAGAAGAGAATAAGAATGCAATACTTCCTTCTTTTGCGAGGTGAAAGTGATTCTTAATGAAGGATGACGCTCTTTTTAACCCAACTGGGAGAGTGAATTCATTATGGATGTATTTTACCAAGTGTAAAAGAGGTTGTAATCAAGGACTTACACCTCTTATGAGAGAGAATCCTTGAACAAACAACAACAAATGCATAGAAGGAATAACATCAAGTAATAAAGTTCACACCATCCACGAAATAGGAAAAAGTGGATCCTTAGATAAAAATAAGGAAAGATCATTGCCTCCCAAGGATAAGGATAATGAGAAGGACTTACACAATCTTCTAGGGAGAGATTTAGACATAAGAAAAATGTACTACATACTCACATGAGTTCATGCAAGCAAGTCATTAGTGTATGTAAAATGCTCCTCACAAGAAGTGGGTAGGATTCGAAAGAGAATACACCTCTTCTCCCATATCTAGGAAAAGAGGATTCTAAAGAAAAGATGATCAATATTTCCACATTATTACCCCATAGGAACAAGAGATAACATAGAAAAATTAGGCTATTATGTTGCTTCAAAAATATGATTGCACTTGGAATTGTACCATCATGAATGACAATGAGCCCCCAGTAAATGAGCTACCAATGTCACATAATGATGAGAAACATAATAGCCATTAATGTTATTTAAAGACATGATAGATTGAATGAGGTATTTGAATATGACATGTTGAATGCTCAACTATAAGTGAGATAAAAAACATGTATAAAATGATAAAAATTGAAGAAGGAAAGTTACGAGAAATCTTAGAAGAGAGATGAGTGTAATTTATTAGAGCCTTACCCCTAGAGGAAAGGAATTTATGATGAATAGGAGATAAAGATTCATAATTGGATTTAGAAATTTGAGGGGAGTCATAAAGAGATTTGTTCATCGCCAAGATTTCCTTATGAGGGGAATGAGAGTTGATAGAAGTAGAAGATGATTTAGTTGAAGTGAGATCATCATTACTACTAAATATAGCATTCACATTGAGAGATGGTCTTTTAGATGCTTTGGTGGGCTTAGAAAGATTATATTCCAGTCCAAATGAATATTCATGCATGTTATGTTCTAAAGGAACTTTAATTCCTTGTTCATTTGCGCCACAACCATTTCCACTATAGCCACTCTTAGCCAAAATATGAAAACCACGACCATAAAGATTAGCCATTTCAGAAAGAAAAGGTGTTTTTTCATAAGACAAAGAATCAAATTCTTCAGAATTAGAGGTGTGAGGAGAAGAAGTTTGAGAAGCAGCCACAAAATTATTGCTCATAGGTTCAGGTAAGACTGATTGATCTCTAGTTTCTTCCTTCTTTTTAACTTTAAGCTCTCTAGGAGGAACCCTATACTCACCTACAAAGGTGGGATTAAAATCAAGAGATCCCCAATCGTCTTCTGCGAGAACCTTCTCAGGATCAAAAGCCTTTTCATGTGTAGATTCAAGTTGAGAAGAATCTTCTTCAAGAATTTCAGACTCATCCAAAGAATTTTGATTATCAGAGGGTGATGATTCATCCATAGGTATCTTTTTTAACGAGTCATCACTAGAAGAGGAAGGCTTAGAAGAACTCCCTTTGGAAGTAGATGTTTGCAAACAAGATTGAAAATTAGTATCACCTATCAAGGTATATGTCTTATTATTATAAATAAATTTAACTTGTCTATGCAATGTAGAGGGGACAGCTTGCATACTGTGAATCCAAGGTCTCCCTAATAACAAGTTGTATGTTAGATTTCCCGACATAACATGGATAGGAGTAGGCAAAGTAACAGGTCCCACTGTGATGGGTAAGGTGATAATACCTAATGAAGACTTAGCCACATTATCAAAGCCTCGAATGGGACGAGAGTCAGCCTCAATGAGGGATGTATCCACATTCATCTTATGCAATAGATTAATGCTACACACATTAAGGCCAAAACCATTATCTACTAGTGTTCGTCTTATAGCAGTGTCATTTATGATAACCACAATCATCAAGGGATCATATTGATGTTGAATTTCACTAGTAGGCAACTCATCTTGAGTAAACACAATTTGAGCCTTAGGATTCATCACAGAGTTAACCAAAGACACTATATTACTAGATGTATTAGGTGGAGGAGCATTCAAATCTTTCAAGGCATCTTGTAACATTCCATGATGAGCGGAAGAAGTTTGGATCAAATCCCAAAGGGATATCTTAGCAGGGGTAGCTTTAAGTTGTTCTATGAGATCATATTCCTTACCAAGAACTTGTGAAATACGAGGAGCTTGAGGAAGAATAGGTTGGGAAGGAGGAAGGGAAGTTGGGATAACTGGAGGAGGATTAGGTTGCCTATTGTTTCTTGTATTATAGGTATGAGCAACCGCATTATAACTCTCTCTAGTCAGTTGCTTAGCATACTCATAAGGGCTCTTAGTAGAATAACCTCCTTGCACAGTAATAATAGGTTTGTTAGGAGTGCAAAAAGAATCATTAGCATAACCACCTTGAACCACTAAGATAGGCTTATTTAAAGGTTGAGAATTTTGAGAAGGACAAGCACCTTGGACAGTGAAGAGAGGTTTGTTAGGTGTTTCATTCACATGTATCAAATTGATTGAGGATGGTTTAGAGGAATGAACAAAAGTGTTGGAAGAATTATTTATAGTCTTCTCTTGCACTAAAATCTTATCACGGATTAAATCAATTTTAGGAGAGAGACAAGGGGTAGGCATTGATGTTCCAGTAGGAAGAGTAATACTAGGAAAGGTCATATCATCCTCTATCATCAAAGGATCTACATGGGGAATAAACTCTCTAGGAGAAGGATCAACATTACTCTCTAAAGTCTCACTTTTGAGAGGGAGATCTTTGAAAGAGATGTTAACCATCTTGCTTTGAACTAGGGTATCCTTATGAATAGAACCAAGTTGAGGAGAGGGAGATGCTTTATTTTTAGAGGAAGAATAATTGAGATTCAAGGAAGGTGAGAAACTATCAAGGGAGTTTTCAATCTTGATTTCATCCCCTTTGGCTAGGGTTCTCTCATGGGGTAGAGAATAATCTACACCTTCTTCTAATGGTTCATCCCAAATAGTGAAGTGGTCGAAAGGAATGTTTGAAGTATTGTCAATTTCGGGAGAGGAGATAACATTGTTTATTAATTCCTCATCCTTAGGAGGGAGAGGATCAATAGATGTGTTAAACTCATCCTCTTTCCTCAAAATATGTTCAATATGATCTTTAGGGGAGAGAGAATTAAGGAAATTGCTTATTATTTCATCTTCTTTCTCTAAGGGATGCTTATGGGTAAGACAAACTTTAGGAGAAGGGTAAGCATTTATCATCAACTCATCATCTCTAGTGGGAATTTTGTTGGAAAAGGAAATGCCATCACTAGGAAATGTAGGGATAATGTCATCTTCTTGCACAAAAGGATCCTCATGAAGGGAGTGTTTTTTAGGAGGAACATGAACATATTTCTCCAAAGATTCATGCTTAGGAAGGAGATCTTTGAAAGAAGTGTTCATAACCTCTTGTTGCACTAACATGCCCCCATTGGAAGGACCAACTTTAGGAGAAAATAAGTCAATGTCCATCAATACCTTTTCACTTAGAGAGGCATCATGTAGGGAAGGTGAAGTAACATTAAGAAAGGTGTTTATGATATCATTCTCTTCCTCTAGGATAGCTAAATAGGAAGGGCACATTTTAGGAGAATTGCCAAGATCACTCTTAAAGTCTTCATCCTTAGAGCATGGGAGAGTCTCAAAGGGATTGGTAGCAACTCTTTTAGGCACTAAAATGTTGTTATAGATGGGGGGAGGTTCTTTAGGAGAAGGAAAAATTGAAACAAGGGAAGCTAACCCATTATCACATCTATGAAATGAATGCATCATGACAACAATTTTCCTTTTTCAAATGATAACACATGCAAAATAGAAGGAAATGCTTAATTTTAACCAATGCAAGCACTTAGAATGTAGATTTAGAAAATGAAATTTATGATTCAAATGAGTTCCTAAATCAGATTTGAAATTATTGATCCCAATTAAGCTATCCACAAGTTCAACTTTGAATTGAAAAAATTAGCAAAAATTTCCTCTAATTTTTTTTTGAATCTTGCAAGAAATCAAAACTTGTAAATGGCATAAACACTCAAATTTGAAAACATAAATCAGAATTAGAGAAGATTGGAGTTCACGTCGGGTTCACCAAAATGTGTGGGGGAAAAAGTGACACTAAGCAAACATGCCCTAATCTCACTTCCAATCACACATTTGTGGAATACGAAAGAGCCTAGAGGTATCACACAATTGGCTACTTATTTTTGTGGAAGAGAGAGCCACGGGCTACCTATTAGGATTTCTATTCCTTTGTTGCAAATGATAGATAGAATGATGCAAGTTCAATTCCTAACCCCAAAGTGCAAGTACGAACTAATAACAAGATTGCAGAATTGAACTTAAACAATTGAAAGCTATAAACACAAGAATAAGACAAGAATGCAAATGCGTACTCGGAGTTAAAATCTGAGTGAAAATGTTCGAGACGGGGGTGCGGGCGCCACTGTCCTGATTCTGCCCCTGAAACTACTCCGGAAACTGCTGTTTTGCAACCTGGAAAGCTGTCAAAAATGCTGAAAACTGCTGTCTGACAGAGGGACCAGGGCGCCCAGCGCCCCTGTCCCAGGGACCAGGGCGCCCAACGCCCCTATCCTGGTAGGACTAGGGCGCCCCATGCCCCTGTCCTGGTCTTTTGCACTAAAATTTGGTGTGTAGTTCTGTCTTGGTCTGCTTCTTCCGGATCTGCAACTTGCGGCGTCGTCCGAATTCCGAAACCTGCACTTATATTTGAAAAGGTGTGGTGGGCGGCTATATAGGGTTTTGCCTTAGTCAAACCCCCACTTTGGTGATTTCCACCTCCACGAATAGCCAAGTTGTATTGTAAAAGTAATGTGTGTGCAGACCTCGTGTGTGTGCAAGATCCTAAAATGAAAGTAAGCAAACTAGAGCAACCTAGAAAGTAAACCCTAATTGCTTGCAAATGATAATGTAAATGCTCTAAATCAAGATGCAAAGTGATCTAAAGCATGAATACAAATGATATAATGAGGCTTATGCAAAGACATGAAAACAACATGAAATCATACCCAACCCCAAGGGAGGGGTACAAGCCAATCTTCAGTCGGTGATCCCTTATTGCTCTTCAATGCCTTCAAAAGCCCTAAATGGATGAATGAAATTGATGAATGCTTGATGGATGGATGTTGAATGTTGTTGAAGTCTTCAAAGATCTGCTCTTTCGCTGCATAGAAGGTCCCTCCAACCAAAAATCTGGATCCCTTCAAATGAAGAAAGAGAGCTCTTATATATGAAACCCTAGGTCTTAATTTCAACTTTTGGCTGACCTAGAGATTGAATATCCCGCCAATTTCTTGGGGTTAAGCTTTATTTTATGATTGGATTGCGCTCCTAAAATTTCGAAAAAAATGTCTGGGACCATGTGCATGCCGGGCGCCATGGTCCCGACAACTTTTCACCAAATTTTCAGGGCCATTGGATATGATGATTTTAGAGAGAATCCCGAAGTTACAGGTGATTTTGAGATGTTTTGACCCCCGAAATCAAGCCCCCAAGTTCAAAATAGGACCTAATTAGGGTTTTTGATTAAATGATGTATTGGAAGAATAAAATGAAAGGGGCACACTTTAATAAAAAGGGCCCAACTTTATGATATGGGAGATGATAAAATAGAACCTTAGACCTAATTAATTTAATTAATTAAGTGCTAAAGGGAAAATGCAATGCAAAATGCAAAATGCACCAAGGCGGGTGCTAAACTAGGTGTGAAATTGTACCACCCTAGCAAGTGCGTACAATTTACGACGCTACAGTTATATCGAAGACATGGACTAAAAGTTTGGATTTGGTGTTTTGCTTATTGGTCTAATCAGGTTGACAAATTTTCCTTTACCGACAGATAGGTCTAGGTTATGGACCAGTATTCCAGATCAACATAACACATTATGAAGATTGTTTATTGATTGAATATTATGGTAAATGTATTGAGCCAACATGTTGTATCACATCAAGACTCAAATGTAATTGATTTAATTGTAATATCTTTAGTGATCCAACCTATACATTTGGTCTTAGTTTTTGTATATATGATTGTAAGATCTTATTGAAGATCGAGATATAGGATATGGTATGAGCATGTTCGAATATTGAAGAGTGAAAATAAGCAGATCCTTGTGCGAATCACGCAGATATTATTTGAAGGTTGAAGAAAGGTTATGACGGTGTTTGACACTCATGTTCAGAGCTTAACTAGTACTGAATCCAACATTGGAGATGCTATTTTGAGCAATATATTATCATTGGATTTAACCATCCAGTTGTGTAGTTATTGTGACTCCTATTTTGCGATTGAGCAGTGAGCTCTAGGCAGCTGGCTGTTTTGCATGTGCAGACCCCATTTGTAAACACTTACTATTTGCAGTAGTATCATCTGATTGTGGGTAAGGTTTCCCACCGTGGTTTTGCCCTTACCGGGTTTCTACATCAAAATCTTTGTGTCATGTGTTGTGGATGTTGTTTCTCTTTATGTTTCATGCTTTAAGTTAAACTGGTACTGCTACAACTATTAATCTATTTTAGCGGCACTAAGTTTGAGTTGGAATAATTTGCTTTTGGATTAAAATTTATCAACAATTGGTTTACAACTGATTCACCCCCCTCTTAGTTGTCACTCTTGGGACCTAACAGTAAACACATTCGTTAGAACTTTGCCCAGAATTGAACATTTTACATTAAATTAAATATAATTAAGTCTATAAAGCTTTATTTTTGGCGGAAGTTGAAAATGATTAAGCAAACTTATAAAACAGTCTGGAAAAGTGACTTGAGTGTGGTGACGTGCCCGAAAAATGACAAAATTCATGGGACCCACGACAACTGACAACAAATACCATCGTCTGTTGGATGAGCACAAATCAACGACTTAGGGTGGATTTTGGCCTGAATTTGGGAAGTAAACACATTTGTGAGAACTTCCCCCGGAATTGAACGTTTTACATTTAATTAAATATAATTAAGTATATAAAGCTTTATTTCGAGCAGAAGTTGAAAATGATTAAACAAACTTTAAAAACAGTCCGGAAAAGTGACTAGAGTGTGGTGACGTGCCCAAAAAATGGTTAAAGTCATGGGACCCACGACAATTGACAAAATATACCATCGTCCATTGGATGAGCACAAATCAATGACTTAGGGTGGATTTTGGCCCGAATGTGGGAAGTAAACACATTTGTGAGAACTTCGCCCGGAATTGAACGTTTTACATTTAATCAAATATAATTAAGTCTACAAATCTCTATTTCAAGTGGAAGTTGAAGGATTAAAAAGACTTAAAATAATCCAAAAAAGTGACTCGAGTGTGGTGACGTGCCCGAAAAATGGCAAAATTCATGGGACCCACGACAACTAACAACATATACAATTGTCCGTTGGATGAGCATAGATCAATGGCTTCTGGTGGATTTCAGCCCGAATGTGTGAAGTGAACACATTTGTGAGAACTTCGCTCGGAATTGAACGTTTTACATTTAACTAAATATAATTAATTCGATAAAGCTTTATTTAGGGCGGAATTTGAAGGATTAAAAAGACTTAAAAAATAGTCCGGAAAAGAGAATTGAATCGAGTGTGGTGGCATGCCCGAAAAATGGCAAAAGTCATGGGACCCACGATAATTGGCAACAGATACCATCGTCCATTGGATGAGCATAGATCAACGACTTAGGGTGGATTTCGGCTCGAATGTGGGAACTGAACACATTTGTGAGAACTTCGCCCAGAATTGAATGTTTTACATTTAATGTCCTCAAAAATTAGATTGAAGCAATGAATGTTTTTTCCTTTGACGACGAATAGATATTAATAATAATTAATAAAATTACAATAGGCTTCTAGATATTTTTCCCTTTAGGTATTACTTTTGTACTTTTCAGTGTTTTCAAAATAAGTGACTCATAAATCATAATTGTATTTCATTTCATGGACAAACCAGTAAATCGAGGGAGATTTAGAAATGACTACTAGATTGAGGAATGGAAGTTGCAACAGAGACTGTCTGTGCCAATCTAGTGAAATAAAATTTTTGGGTAAAATCTAGAGCACCTACATCCCAGCTTTTTTACCTTTTTCAATCTCTTGGTTCAATTTGAGGGTTAACATTCTTAGGCTTGTATCTAGCATTATTTTAAATTATTAACAATAATAGTGATGGGGAAAACGGGAAGCAGTAGTTCAACAAGAAGCCAAGTGAAAAAAAAATGTACCTAACCGAACTAGTTAAAACACCGGGTTTTACTGATGAATACCATGATATTTATGACCCTGTTATCCATGGTGAATAGTGCATCATAGGTATTAGATATGCATTGTCTAGTAAGATGGTAGATCCAACCAGGGAAAAATTTACTATTTTCAACACAATGTTAAAACAACAAACAAATAAAATCGCATTGTGGGATGTTGGATTGGGAAGCATGGTGTTACCTAAAGTATTCCCTTGCCCTGATTTTGTCATGGTTTGCGCCAAAAATTATGATGAAGATAAAAAAGCAATTGTCAATAAAAATACCAAAGAGGAAATTATATCCATAAACGTGGGATAATTTGCTCATTTGTTGAACCTATGGTTTGAAACACAAAACTCAAACATCCACATTGACCTAGTAAAGCTGGCAGAGAATTATGAGAGTCTCGATCAAGGTCGTAGAGATTCATTTATTAGAGCTCTAATAATGCGTGGTACTCCGTTGGATCAGAATCATAAGCCTCCTTATGATTATAACATTTTTGTTCCATGGGTTCGAGATACTATTTCCTTGCAAACATTTTGCCTGGGATTGGAAAATGATAGGAAAGTGGGTGCTAGCCTTCTTGAAATGATTTTTAATATCCATTGTGTAACTCAGCTAGTAAGATATAATTTTGTTGAGCACATTGTTCAATCCATGCAAAAACAATTACTAATGATAAAAAAGGTTCCTGTAAGACATTTAGGTTCTCATCCTACTTATGCTATCTCCTTCTATCCAAGTATCATGCAATATTCAAGACCAACAATCTTCACATTGTGAACTATAAGATTGATGAGAAGACTCAGAACAGAACAAGTTGTCCAATATATGAATGGACACCAAAGATAAGGATACATGATAACAGAAAGAACTACAACCATTTTGTAGACTTCTTTTTAGCACCAATGTATAATGAAATTACAAGCACTCCAATGCCTAGATTGCCTGTGTCTTGTAGAGATTGCATTCAACTCGGAAGTCAAATACAATTGGCTGACTGGTTCTTCATGGAAGAATGTTTTACGAATCAACAGTAAAACCATACAGACTTCCAATACATGTGACAGAGAGGGTATTTGCATTGGAATATGTACGGCAATTGGAGAGCACAAATAGACACTTCTATGGTCAGCAAAAGAAGATCATATTTCCTTCCTTGCCTTTCTCATGTGGAGGGTTCACATTTGAGATAAAAGCAATCAATGTGGCACATAATTTTTTGACAGTTTTAAGCTTTGGTGATGAGGGTCTTTGGCTGTATGATCCAATTGGCGTAGTTCAAGCAAAGCTTAAGAAAAATGGGAACTCTTCAGCGTTATGTCAACATGAAAGTAAACCATTGCTAGAAAAGCTTAGAAACATGGATTCCTGGGATGAGGTAAAAAAAGAGATGGAGAAAATTACCGCTGACAATAACATGTCAATAGAAGAAATGTCATCACAAATTATGGCATTGGACACACAGAGGACAACAGTGGAGGGTCAGGGCATCCAAAATAGGAGGTCCTACAATTTCTACCAAAAATATGCTAATCCATCTAACAAATCTATTCCCAAAATAATTCTGCAAGAATGTAAAGAAAGTTATTGGACTCAAACCAAAATAAATGATTTTTAGACTATGAGGAAGAATCTCGGTGAACCAAAGACCAGTGCAAAATTTGAGTCCATCGATGAGGATGAAGAGTTTAGCAAATTGTGGAATATGGAGCATCCCACAACAACATATAACAGGAGTGAAGATGATAATGCGCATGAGGTTGAGCCCACTCCAACAACTACTACAACCCCTAAAATATTAGGTGGAGTCAATGAGTCCATGAAAGAAAAATATAGCAAAGGGGCAAACATTGTGGAAAAAATGGGTTTTGAAGGTGGTGGTCTAGGTCCCAGATGAGAAGGCATTTGGTATCCACTTGAGGTACAACTTCCATCAAATTCAAAATAAAAATCTCCCGTTAACCAACCATTGGACTTGATTCTTCAGATTCATCATGAAAAGGTTCTACTCATTACCCTCAAGGTCCACCTGCATTTGTTTTAGGTTCAAATCCACAACCACCACCACATCATGGTATTCCCATTGGTGGTGAATCGAGTGCCATTGCCATTGGTAGGGAATCTAGGGATAGTATTCCTATTAGTGTTCAATCAAGTGCCACTATGATTGGTGGGGTTGGCATGGGTACTACTACTGATACTAGTTGTCTTGGTGTTGGACAAGGGCAACAACAAAATATCTTTCACAAGAGGCCACTAGTGGTAGATACTCATACTATTCAGAATCCTATATCAAGTGCCACTGACACTACAAATCTATCATTTGCAGCTTCAGATCAGACCCCTCAAAAGATTATTAAAACTACACATGAAAGTGATAGTGGGATAGGATTAGGAATGGTTGCTGGTAATCCTAGTAATGCATTAGTTAAAACCATAGACATAGGTGGAAATGGAGCCTCTGCTATTCCTATTTCACCTTTCAAACATTCAATTGCTTTAACAAGCCCAAATTTTCAATTTTGTGATTACTATGAAAAATTTGAACACACAACAAATGTAAATAAATAAAAAAAGAGAGCATTTCATAGGGTTTCCCTGACTGAAGTTTTATACGAACAACCTGCAAGGAACAAGGTATTTCCAACATATGACCCACACAAAGATATGATGGAGTTCATGGTTGTTATGCTCCCAACTAAAGATAAAAATCCACCACACAGCTAGATAGATCCCTCTGAATTTTAAGTTAGCACCCTCCAAATGGATTTTTCCAAAGTACATAATGTGGACAAAATTAGTATGTCAAAAAGGACTAACAAAGTGGTCTACACTTCACTACTAAAGGTGGAGAGAGAAAAAAATAAACTGGAGAAACAAATAGAAAAGTTACAAGCAGACCTGGAAAATGAAAAAATCAAAGAGGAAAGCAGCAGATAACAAGTGCAATGATTTACAGAAAAGGATAAAAAATTCGGGCTCTGCAATAGAAATTGCAAAGAAGGAAAAGATGGATGTAGAATTAAAGGACCTGAGAGAAAAAATGGCTAAAAGCAGTAAAAAAATTGATGAAGAAAGACCTAGTTTTCAAAAATTATACAAAAGTTATGAGTCTACTGCTACTGAAATAAGAAAAATACAGGACCTATTGGATCATGAGAAGGAAACAGGAAAACATTTGGAAGAGGAAGTAGAGGAAGAAAGAAAAAAATGTGCACAAATGAAAGAAGACCTACACAATGCAAATGATAAAATTAAAACTTCGGAGGATAGATTGAAAGATAATATGAAAAATACAATGAAGTATATACAATAAAACATTTGGGGGCAAATAATGCAAAGGAGTGACAAGTTGTGTGAATGGTTTGAATTGAATGAAAGTCTGAGATTAATTTATATGAAAATCAAAGGGCACATTGAGAAGGGCATACATGTTTATTCAAAAGAGGATATGGCAAAACAAATTTCACAAGTAGTCTACAGTACCAGTAATAACTAATTAGCATCCAAGGGAATTAAGAGCCGCATTGATGCCACAATTAAGACATTATCTATCCTTCAAAAATGTCGGAAACTAAGGGAAACATCAAAAGTTATGGATAAATGTGGCAAAAAGATATTGAAGCTGCAAGAAAAGACAACTACTTTGATTAAACTTTGTTTGCCTAAGACCGTTGACCCATCAAATAAATTCATTGGAAAAGAAGCTTACAAAAAAAAAATGGAGATAAAAATGAAGTTTGATTTAGATTTGCTTCCTAAGAACACAACTCGCCAAATCTTTCTGGAATTCATCCAACCATTTACAACTCTAAATCTGGTATTGGATGAAACAGTGATGTCAAGTCACTCTTCTAAATATGGATTGTTGACTTTGTTGCAGTTGACTTTTCATAGTTTAAAGAATATTGACCTTCAATCAGATGAAGAGTGGAGCACCCTACAAAAACAGACACATAAATCTTAAGAATCATAGTATGTATTGCATAATTTTCTGCTTTTACTCTTAATTTCAAGGTTCTGTGTTTTTTCTGTTTGGAATTTAGCATCACTTGAAATAACTCTAGTTTATGAATAGGAAAAAACTAGCACCCGCTATTGCTAATCTAGCCTATGAATCTATGATGCACAGTGCAAACCTTTAGCCTGTAAATTTGTATTCTCAAATTCTCCCAAGTTTTAACATTTCTGCATTTCTCTATTTCTGATTACTAGGTTTTGGGCACTACTATTGTCTATATTTAATTTGTCATGGCTTGAATTAATTTTTAATTTTGAACTCTGTTTTTGAATAGGAGGCATCAGACATGTAGCAATTGTTAAATTGCTAATCCGACCTGTGATGGCCATGTAAATTTGTGCTAAAGCCTGAGTTTGTGATTTTGATGTTGAGTCTTCACATGTTGCAAATTGACCTGAAGTTGTTGTTGCTTCCTTGTTTCTATAAAAGGGAATTCAGGGTCATTTGCAAAGGGTTCTGAAACTTTGTATTGACTTTTGCATGGAGAATCATACAGAGTGGTGTGTTGAATGAATTGTATCATATGGCTATATTTTGAAATAATTAATGAAAATCTAAGTTCTCAAACATGTCTAAATAAAAAGATTTGTATCAATAAACACATTATGGTCTTTTATTATGCTATTTTAAATCTAGAAATAGAAAGTTGAAAAATACAATTAAAATCAATATTAAATTCTAATTGTAAAAAGTTGACAGAATCATAGAATATCATCAAGTTATCAACCATAATAATATTCTTTTGTAATATGAATGATGAGATATAGTAATAAGATTAATAAATACCAATCTCTTACAGTTGCCATTCATCCTCATCAAATTTAGAGCTTTCTTGATTCTTGTCTGTGTTTTCTTCACTCTGAGTCTACATACCTTCATTAAACTGCATCTCAATGTACCAGTAGGTCCAGTACATGAGTCAATAGTCCCACTGGCACTTTGGTTTGAAGTGTTTCCCAAACCTCTTCTTTCACATTTCAACCTCAAGATTTGTAGTGCCCTATCGTAAGGAAAAGTGTGGACATCATACCTAGATGTATAGATCCTCAAGCAATTTTCCAAATTTTTGTCTAGTTTGTTTCTTAGCTTTGATTTTAGGAACCCCAAAGCACTAAAAACTCTCTCATCTTCCATCGAACCCAATATCATGGTAAGACATAAATCAACAAGCTTCAAATATTCTGGAATTGAATCACACAACACTGTGTTCTAGGCTATATATTTCCAAAGCCTTGTTACTGATCTCTCTTCGTGGGGGTTCTCCATTGTACCATATTGTTCCCTCATAGTGTATGCAAAATGAGATGATTTCTCTCTAAGACAAGTTTCGTCTAATATTCCATTTATAGTTACTCCTTTCAATTCTCTGGATATGCAAAATTGTTTTATCAAAGTCCGTAGCTTACTTCGAAAATCAGCTGCATTGTTGAGGCTCCAATATTGAGGAAACACAATAGACATGGCTTCAAGTAGGTTGTCAGGAGGGAATGTTCTTCTAATTTGTGAGGAAAGATCATAGGCATTTTTCTTCACAGAAGTAGTTACAGACTCAACAATCTTGTCGAAATCTTCCCTTGTAACTCTTGCTAGTTGCTTCATGGGGTGCTTTCTTGGTTCCTCGGGGTCGACCATGGCATAGAAGTGCATTGGTATCTCAAATCCCCATACATTGGCATGTACCTCCCCGTTTGCACTGATTTGTAAAAAGTTATCAAGATTGTTCAAATCTGTGAGTGTCCACCACTTAATAAATTTTTCATCAGATAGTGTTGGTTGATTTCGATAGAGATTGTTGAGGGTCATGCATGTCATCTTACGCAACGTAGCATATTCTGCAATATATAGAGCTCCTTTTTGGGAAACCTTCACAATATTCCTCATTTCCTCTAGCATGGGCAGAAGAGATGCTAAAGTTAAGATTATCTCTAGATTACTTAACCTCTGAAGAAGGTTAGGAAATTTTGGTTGATTTGATTCATCGCGAGTTGTGTGAAAAATGTTAGGGTTTCAAGCAGATCTGAAGCAAATATGAACTAACAATTATATGTAGATTTAAATACAAAAGATAAAGAAATAAAACAGGACACAGATAACATAAAGATTTAACGTGGTTCACCCAAAATGGGTTACGTCCACCATACACAGCCGTCCAATCTTTCTTATTATCCAGCAAAAATAGTACATCAACCTTCCAATGCCTTAAGCATCCCAGCCACTTATAACATGCGTTTTTAGGGCAACCAACAATGTCGGCCTTTTTTAGGGTTTTATTACAATGTCGGTTTTCATCAACAAAAAATGGCAATTTTTTTTTCTACTTTGCTGATCAGTCACCACATTTCAACAATCTCCCACTTGGAGACTGATCAAGCTCCACACCGAACAATCTCCCACTTGGAGATTGATACTACACGACACCATTGTACATGCAACATCCGCTGGATAAAACACTAGGACTTGACTGGTATAAATTCCAAAATTATCAATCAAGAAGACCAACAGAAACTGATGAAGAAATCAGCTTCTCTTGTGGAACTGCCTTTGTGAACATATCGGCAGGATTCTCACTTGTGTGAATCTTCTCAATTCGTAACTGACCCTCCTCCAAAATAGTCCGGATGAAGTGGTACCTGAGCTGAATGTGCTTTGTCCTTGAATGCAAAGAAGAGTTCTTCGCAAGATGAATGACACTTTGGCTATCAGTATACAATGGGCTATCCTCTTGTGTCTGACCCAATTCCTTTAGAAAACATTGCAACCAAATCATCTCTTTGCTGGCTTCTGTAGCAGCAACATACTCAGCTTCAGTGGTTGAAAGTGCAACAACCTTTTGCAGCCTAGAAATCCAACTGACTGCAGTTCCCCCTATAATAAAAACATACCCTGTAGTACTCCTCCATGAATCAATATCACCCACCAGATCAGAGTGAACAAATCCACTTAGAGCAGCATTAGATCCTTTGAAACATAATGCCTTCGTAGTAGTTCCTTTCAAATATCGAAGAATCCATTTCACAGCATTCCAATGTTCCATACCTGGATTACTCATAAACCTGCTCACAACTCCCACTGCATGTGCAATATCTGGCCTTGTGCATACCATTGCATACATCAGACTGCCAATAGCTGATGAATACGAGATGTTAGACATTTTATTAACCTCTTCCTGTGCCTTTGGGCACATCTCCTTAGTCAATTTGAAATGACTAGCCAAAGGTGTACTAACTGTTTTTGCATCCTGCATGTTAAATCTTTTCAACACCTTCTTTATATACTCACTTTGGGACAAATTCAAGGTTCTATTTTTCCTATCCCGTGTAATCCTCATACCGAGAATTTGCTTAGCTGCACCCAAATCCTTCATAGCAAATGACCTGGCTAATTCCTGTTTAAGATCATTTATATGTTGCATGTTAGACCCAGCAACAAGCATGTCATCAACATAAAGCAACATGATAATATAACTACCATTATCAAATCTCTTAAAATATACACAATGATCAGAATGACATCTATGATAACCGTGTTCAGCCATGAAACTATCAAATTTTAAATACCATTGTCGGGGTGCTTGTTTTAGGCCATACAGACTTTTCTTCAACCTGCACACCAAGTTCTCCTTACCTTTGACCTCATATCCCTGTGGTTGCAACATGTAAATTTCCTCCTCCAAATCTCCATGGAGAAAAACTTTTTTGACATCTAATTGTTCAAGATGTAAATCATCTGCAGCCACAAGACTAAGTACAGTTCTAATTGAAGTCATTTTTACAACTGAAGAAAATATTTCATCATAATCTATACCCTTTTTCTGTGCAAAACCTTTTACCACAAGTCTGACCTTATATCTTTTCTGACCTCCTTCCTCCTCCTTTAGCTGATAAACCCATTTGTTAGGCAAGACTCTTTTTTCTACAGGTAAAGGGACTAAGTCCCAAGTCTTATTTTTCATCAAGGAGTCCATCTCCTCTTTCATGCCTAGCTCCCATTGTTGTTTGGCATCTACCTGCATTGCTTCTTCATATTCTTCTGGTTCACCAGAATCCATTAATAAAATAGAATACAAAGAAGGAGAAAATCTTTCAGGGGGTCTACTTGTCCTCGTAGAACATCTAACACTTGCAGGAGTTTGTGGGACAATCTGTTGTTGCTGAGCATCAGGTACCTGTGGCATTTCATTTTCAGGAATCTCATCCAACACCACATATTCTTGTTTGTCCTGTTCATGCTTCTTTTCTTGCATCTGTTCTTTATACATAACCTTCTCATTGAATATAACATCTCTACTTCTAATTATTTTCTTATTTTCAAAATCCCATAACCGATAGCCATATTCATCTATCCCATATCCAATGAAGGTACATTTATGAGATTTAGCATCAAGCTTGGTTCTGTTTTCTTTATCAACATGGACAAAAGCTTCGCAACCAAAAGTTTTTAGAAAAGAATAATTTACCTTTTTACCAGTCCATGCCTCATCTGGAATACCACCATCCAAAGGGGTTGAAGGTCCTCTATTTATCGAATAGACAACAGTATGTACAACATCTGCCCAAAAATGTAAGGGCAATCCAACATGCAATCTCATGCTCCTCGCACGTTCCATGATGGTCCTATTCATTCTCTCTGACACACCATTTTCCTGTGGAGTTCCTGGAACTATCTTCTGCTTTCGAATCCCATTTAAGGAATAGTAATATTCAAATGCTTTGCTGCAATACTCACCTCCATTATCCGATCTGAGACACTTCAACTTTTTTCCTGTCTCATTCTCAACCAAAGCTTTCCATTTCTTAAAAGTTTCAAAAATATCTGATTTTTGTTTTAGGAAATATACCCATTTTTTTCTGGTTGAGTCATCAATAAAAATAACATAATAACAAGAGCCACCAAGAGATGATACCTGAGCCGGTCCCCATACATCTGAATGTACAAGCTCTAACTTCTCACTCTTCTTTTCTTTCCCAACCTTGAGAAATCTGACTCTTTTCTGTTTACCATAAACACAGTTTTCACAAAACTCTAAATCAATCTTCTTTAGTCCTGGCAATAGATTTTTGGAGTGAAGGATTTTCATCCCTTTCTCACTCATGTGCCCAAGCCTATGGTGCCACATTATCAAATCTGTTCTTGCAACATTTATTGTTGTTGTCCCTGCAGTAACTTTATCTATAGTAGCTAAGGTAGAGTAAGTGTTACCAGTACACAGATATAATGTGCCTACCTTCGCACCTTTAGCTACTACTAATGATCCTTTAGTGACCTTCCACATACTTTCTGAGAAGGTAACTATGCAACCTTCACTACCTAGTTGCCCTGCAGAAATTAAATTTCTTCTTAAATTAGGAACATGTCTTACCTCCTGCAGAAACCAATCATTACCATTCTGCAACTTGATCTTTATCTTTCCTTTTCCAACAATTTGACAGGGCTCATCATCACCCAAATATACCTGTCCAAAATCACCTTGAACATAATCTAGAAAATATTTTCTATGGGGTGTAGCATGAAATGAAGCCCCATAATCTATTACCTAGGAATCATTAACATTATCCAAACATAAGATTAAAACATCTTGTAAAGTATTACTTGCAATATTAGCTTCCTTACTGTCATTTTCATTTTTTTCTCCTTCTTTGTTTTTTCGAGACTAACAGTCTTTCTTTAGATGACCGGGCTTTCCGCAGTACCAACAATCTTTCTTTCCTCTAGATTGAGAGCGTCCTTTCTTTGACTTCCCTTGTGACTTCTCATTCCCAAGACCTTTTCCTCTTTCCTTTGATCGTCCTCTGTTCTCCACATTCAAAACACTACCTGATGATGTTGGAGTCTCACCTGTGCTTTTCCTTCGCATTTCCTCGCTTAGGATAACACCAACAATATCATCAAATACCAAAGTATTTTTACCAGAGACAGAGTTACTTACAACCATAACCAAGCTATTCCAACTTTCTGGCAAAGAACATAAAATCAAGAGAGCCCTAACCTCTTCTGCAAAGGTAATTTTTACCGAAGACAATTGATTGGTAATTGTATTAAATTCATTTAAGTGCTCCACTACAGATCCTCCCTCACTCATTTTCAAATTAAACAAATGCTTCATAAGAAATACCTTATTCGAAGCCCAGGGTTTCTCATACAACTTAGCCAATGTTGCCATCAAATCTACAGTCGTTTTTGCTTCTGTTATATTGAATGCTACAGACGATGCAAGGCACAATCAAATGGATCCCAGTGCCTTTCTATCTAAAATGTCCCACTCTTCATCTGATATTATGGTTGGTTTCTTTGCCTTTCCTTCCAATGGCCGCCACAAATCCTTTTGATGCAGGTAATCCTCCATCTGCATTTTCCATAACTGATAATTTTGGCCGTTAAACTTTTCGACCTTGAATTTGGAATCCTCCATTGCTCCCACTTAAATCTGAAAGTCCTGCCAATTTACAGAAGACCTCGCTCTGATACCAATTGTTAGGGTTTCAAGCAGATCCGAAGCAAATATGAACTAACGATTATATGCAGATTTAAATACAAAAGATAAAGAAATAAAACAGGACACAGATAATACAAAGATTTAACGTGGTTCACCCAGAATGGGTTACGTCCACCATACACAGCCATCCAATCTTTCTTATTATCCAACAAAAATAGTACATCAACCTTCCAATGCCTTAAGCATCCCAACCGCTTATAACATGCATTTTTAGGGCTGCCACCCCCAAACCCCCGCTTTTCTCAGGGGTTGCCGCCCCCGAACCCCTGCTCGGGGCTTGGCCTGGCCTCGAACCCCGGCGAGGATACATGCTGAGTGTACAGTACTTTGCTGATCAGTCGCCACATTTCAACAAAAAAGTCCAATCAAGGATGGATATTCTGAAAAAACTCGATGCGCTGGACCATTCAAAGAGATCCATCTAGCATCATTATCCTTGAGAAGCTTGTTCCCATCAGCAAAGTGTTGAAATTCCATAAATCACTTGGGACATCGATAGAAGTGTGAGTAGAGCTCTCTGATTAAAATTTCATTTTTTTTACCAAAGCATACTTGCTCACACTTCCAAAAGATAGATTCATTTTGTGAGCCATGCAGTGAATTGCAGTAATATATGGTAAAAATGAAGTTTCAATATTTGTACAAAGACCGTTACTGTGACCTTGCATTAGTGAAGCTCCATCTGCTCCAACACACACCTATTTTTTGGCAACCATCATGTCATCCATACCTCCATATTCAATTAAACTTTTCTTTACTAGTTGACATAAATTTTCTGTTGTCGCACTCTCCTTCATATTAGCAACAGATAGTAGATGAGGTTGGCGGGCATGATTCCGTACAGTATAAACATGCATGCATACCCGTGAAGTATTGTCTATTGCCGTAACTTCGTCTAAAGAAAATGCAATAAAGTTTGACTCTTATTTTTTCCTTTACATCTTCTTTTTCAACCTCAACAAGACAACTTGCCCATTTCCATCCACTGTTTACTAACCAATGTCTATTAGGATAGATAGGAACTTTCAAAAATTGTAATAAACCACTAATTGATGGGAAATTTGTCATAGCATGCCCTCTGCTCAAAATATAAAAAACAACGCTTAACTGAACAACTTTTCCCAGTTGTTCTATTTGCATTGCTTTTCCAAAACTAGCTTCAATAGAACCTTTAACTTCAACAGGCTTCATCTGTATTTTCTCATGAAAATAATACTCTTCGACATTCCTCAGATGCTTACATTCCTCCTTTGTTTTCCATCTTATTACTGATTTTTCAACTCCGTCTATTATTTATTTTTCATAAACTTTACCCATATGCTTTTCTATGGTGTCAAATTTTAGCTGCAACCTAATTTACTTGTTATGTTTCCAAGTGCAAATCTTACACCTGCATTCTATTGGAGGCTCACCTTCAATTGGATTCTCCACTGGTTCAATGAATGGATACTTTTATGCCCAATTAATTTAAAAATTTCTCATTGACATATCCCACTCTCGATCCTTTTTTAAATGTGGTTGATCCTTTTTTGATCTGGCTTTTCTTTTCCCCTTCCATGCATTATCATCAATGGCATTATCACCGAAGTCGATTATATCATTCCGGCTAACTTGGGCATCTAATAGATAATCTTCTTCAAGATCACCCTGATCTAAGATGTTAGGTTTGTTGCCGTCTTCAACATGTGGTGTAGGTTGCAAATTTTGTACTTGTACTTATGACGATGTACCTTCCTGATTTTCACCACAATATTTTCCAAAGCCAAAGTACGAAGACAACGTTTTGCTTTTTGTTGGCCTCTCATGGCCTTCCCCACATTTCGGTTTCCTAATCTTCTTCCTGTTCAACATCTCCAACGAAATAAAGGCTGCAAAAAAAAATCAATTTGTTGAAGAAGCAATAATAGACTATAAAGTATAAGATATGTTTCATTGGCCCTACGATCTACAATCTAGATGTTTGAGGTTTGAATCTCCTGGTTGACCACTTGGCACTGATGGGTCCCCATTGAATAAGAATGAACTCAACAGTGCAAACAAACATAGATAAATCCAGAATAATATTATAATACATCAAAAATATGATCGCTCACCTTTAGGTCACTAGAAGTCGCCAATGCAGTCAACATCAATGATTTTCCTTGGTCTAGAACTTCGATATTGATCAGAATTTAGAGCCTAGAACCCACTAGATTGTGTAGAGATAGATCTGATCTTTGAATGTATTTATACCAATCCTTATATGGCAAATTCTATGGGAATTTTATATGGCATACAAATATTTGGCGAATCCCGCGTAACTATAACACGACTTATGTAATTTTCGAGGCTATTATGGGTCGTCCAAATAATTGGTAAATATAATATAGCTAGTGAAAGTTGGGGTGAATGGAGACACGCATCGACAAAATATCGAACGAATTGGGTCCTCCTGGCTAACAAATCTTCATACGCCTATAGGCGAATTATGGTCATCTATTAAGGCAACCTCGGAGAGTGTAGGTGAAAAAAAATTAAATTTACCATGTGTCCATTGTATATTGTATTGGCGAAATCCTCGCATAGAAACATTTAATTACATAACACATATGGCGATCGAGCCGCGAATTTGATAGAAATTGATAATATTCTGGTGACATGGCCACCCCCAGTCGGTACAAAATATTCGCCATTTCCCAGGTCATCGACTTGAATTTGCCATTGGCGAATATTTGCCACTAAAGTAATCTCCAATGCTGAACCATCTTGAGGGCCCTCCTAGGGCTAGTCCCTGTTGACATTGTCACTTGTGTCTCTGCCTGTCGGCACCTATCCAAAGCTGCATTTCTCTCCACCATCAATGTGGTGATTTGCATTCGCATCTGAGTTTGTGTTTGTGCTAGCTGACCCCGTAATTGTGTAATTTGGGCCCGCAGTCGCAACACTTGGCTTTGTAGACCACTAATATGTACCCGTTACTGCTGGGATGACACTCTGATCAGTATTTGTCAGGAAGGTTCCTACTGAGATACCTATGCCTCTTGTCCCTGTGGTTCCTACTACTGTGGTTCTCGCTGCACCTGTACTACCTGTCCTGACCTCCCCGTCACTAGGCAACTATCTAGAAGGCCTAGAGATGCTAGCTCCCGCTACACCTCCTACCAAACTTCTAGGCTCATCACCCCCACCTCCTATATCTCCTCCATCACTACCACCATCTCCATCACTGCCATCACCTCCACCATCTCCTCCATCTCCCTCGCCACCTTCTCCTCCCTCATCTCTATCTCTCCTTTGTTTGACATCCCTGCATGGTGGTCTATCCTTCCCATCATCAAGTCTTGACACTGGCTCATCAATAGAAGACAATCGTGGGAATGGATGTGTCAAGAAGTACTAGGTGTACTCAACAGTAGTCCTTGGATCAATAACACCGACTAGGTAGTCCCAATCCTATCCCCTGAGTGTCTGATACTCGACATATGTAGCATATGCTGATATTGTCGGCCCCCAAGCTGACACATCCTACCATCAGTGTACGTAGATGGTAGTACCCTATGGTGGTCCTTGCACTCTACCATATTGTTGTAACACTCAGGTGATTATAAACCGCTCGATGATATATGTTGTGGAGCCAATGAGGTATCGTGAAGTAAAAACATAACTCATCTCAAGTGCATCCTAAGCCCATGGCTCACAATCCCTGTATGGCCTCCAGATAAAAGTATCGAGATCATCCATAAATCATCTCCAATACTCAAGTTTGCCCAAATTTCACTGGACAACCACACCTGTATAACCATAAATGTAAGGTCTCCCAGATGGACGACCCCTGTCTTCCAAAGGGTGTAAAATGGCCAAGTGCTCCCAGAACCATATCTGAAGTAAGGTCACACCTATTGATAAGGCAACTGATCCCTAGTAAACCACTCTATGCAAGTCATGGTATAAGTGGGCTAACATGCAAGATCCCTAAGAGAACCTTGTAACCTGTATAATCGACTGCTCAAGCAAGTGACCCCATCCAACTAACAATCCCTTTGACCTATGGTTAGGACAAAGGAAGCCTCAGATGAAACCAACTAGGACTGACGAAAGTGGTGCGTAGGCCAGGTCAAGCATCTCCTGCCAAGGGATATCATATCCACAAATCTGATCATCATGGAAATCCCTCCTCAATGTGTCTATCCCACCCTTCTCGTATAGATCATAATAGACAATATCTCCAATGATAGGTATCCGCAATATTTGGTGGACATCCTCTGGTGTCACTGTCATCTCACCGATCGATAGGTGAAAAGTTTTATGTTCGCTGTGCTTACTCTTAGCCAACACGGTCAAAAAATCCTGGTTAATTATATATTGGGGCATGTCAATCAAGAAAGATAATCCACATCTATCAATCAAATCAAGCTCCGCCCATGTCAAATGCGAGATCAACTGCCATGTCTTCGGGAATCTCTCCCAAGACTGGAGAACACCTAGGGACTCCTGCAATCATATCATATAAACATATTAGTAATTCGATTTATCAACCTATCTATCAGTCAATCTATCAATCTGTCTCGCTCACGTGCGATTTCTATTAAATCTCATTGAGCACTTATAATCGATTCTCATTTATCAAGAGGTCGTCATCCTATCTTATTAGGCACACAAATCAAGATAATCAAAATTGATCAATAACTTTATCAACAAGAGAATCCAAATCAAAATTTCATCAATCTGGTATCAAAACGCTAATCTGGCTGATAAAAAACCTACCACATTGACCAATTTCATCAATACCTTACCTTTTGGCATTAACTCACAAAAAATCAACACTAAAACACAAAACTACATCATCAAAAACCCTAATTTTTTGTATCAAAATGCCAAAGTAATGGTAGTGCAAAATTGTGCTACAAGAACGCTAGCATATAATACCAAAGTGCTAAATACCGAAAGCGCTACCTTCCAAATCGAGAGCACTAACATTACAACCCATAGCACTAGGTTATGAAAGCCCTACTTTACAACCTCAAAACACTAATACATGGTGTGAGATTTTGCCAAGATCAAGAGCTCAATGAAATGTACAAAATAGAGACACAATATAGGACAAGAATAAACTGTATTCTCATCAATAGAAAATGATCAATAATCAAATTACGTACAATGTAGATGAGCTTGCTTATATAGGCAAGGCTAGGGATATGTGAGCACACAAGCATGACATGTGGCTCAATAAGAAACAAGGGTAGGTAGGAAATAGGTGTGGGTAGGTAGGAGAAATAATATAATAGTCCATATGAGGTGGATCACCCACTGAATGTGGAGTGTAACAACAAGATCAACACCATAAAAGGTGGAATTTCTCCTACACACACTATCCCAATGTGGCACAAACACCCAAGTGTCTCATACCCAAACTACTATGAAATGCATTTTCTAAGTAAACTTAAGTAAGTGTAATAATATCCAAGATGAATAATTATTTACACCAACACCCCCCCTTAAGTGCAACTTAGGGGAATGCACTTAAGTCTACAATGCAACTAAGCAATGCAAGATGGGTCCCAGCTACGAGGCCATGTTAGGTACCCATGTACAAATGCAAATGTATGAAAACCAATGCAATGAAAACTCTCACAAAGTGGGGAAAGAGAGAAAAACCCAATGGGAAAAAACCCTCCCCCAAAAGAGAGATGAAGAACATACAAGAGAACTCATAGAAGAATGTGAAGAACAAAACCCCATGTGAGGAAAAAGTCCCCCCCATATGAGAGAAGAAGAGAAGCTAGGAAGCCCCCCATCAATGTGGAATCTGCACCAACGATAGAAGCTCGATGTATGAAGAAACTGTTCTACGAACGTCGAACAACATTCCTCCCCTTAGGAAGAAACAAAACCAAAGGTGTATCCATGAAGTCTCCCCAATCATGAATGGAAGATGTATGAAGAAACCTCATGATGAAAGGAATCTCTGAAAACTGCTCAAGTGTCCCCATGTCGATGCTAAAAGAAACCCCTTCCAAAGGTGGTAAACTGTGCCACACTGCTGAAAAAGGCACTCCAAGATCTAGTGGAGATGGATGTAGAACATGTCCCAAAGACTCACATGTCTCCTCAAAACATAAAGAGACCTCCTCCAACTGCTGTACATAAGTATCCACAATCATGTCAACCTCAAAAGAATGATCATGTAGAGAATGAACAAGAGGGTCAGAGTGTGCCCTCGCAACAATCGAAGAAGGATCATCTTCATCAAAGAGAAGATGAATGTCATCAATGATGTCTCCCAAATCTGCAATGTAGGATTCCATAAATAAACCTGCAATATCTGTCAAGTAATCATCCCATGAATCTGAAGCTGGAAGACAATGAATATCTTGCTGCACTGAATCACATGAAGGCAAAACTGTCGCACTATCCGCATCATCAGGTGCAATAGGTGATGTGATATCAATATGAGGAGATGAAATACAAGACTCAAGAACGGGGTCACATGTGAGAATTCCCATGTTCAAGTGCCCAAAGTTCTCCTCAAAATCTGAACCATCACAAGAAGTGTGATCATAATGTGTAGAATAATCAAATGTGAAATCATCATCATCAACAAAATCTGAAAAGGAGTATAACTGAGATGCATGATCAACCACCCCAGTCGCAATGATAGCTCTAGTCTCCAAGTCTCTAATGAAAACTGACTCAGGTGTGAACTCCACAACCCTCTTAGTTGCGCCATGTGTGATTTGATAGATAGAAAGGAGATTGTTTGTCAAGTGGGGTACACACAACACATCATTGAAGGAGTTATCCCCAATGTCAATAGATCCTTTCCCAATCACATTCATGTATGTATGATTGCCCATCAAAATCTATGGCATGGTGCAAGGCTCAAATGTAGAGAACATAGACTGCGAAGATGCCATATGATGAGAAGCCCCTGAATCTAGAAGCCATCTCTCTGAATCATGACTGATAGTAGCACATAGAGATTTTCCTTTTCTTGTTCCAAAAGAGTGAGTCTTTCCACTTGTAGAAGCCATGAATGCTTGCCCTTTTCCTTTTGAATGTGAGGAAGTGGAAGTTGATGAATCATCCTTTTTGTAGACTTTAGGTAAATCAATGTTATGCTTTTTGATGATATGTGTAAGCTCATCAATCTTCTTAGAATGGCAACGATGCTCCTCATGACCAATCTTTTTACAATAAGCACAAGTAGGTCTCTCCCTCTTTGGTGAATTATCTCTCTTGGAAGAGGATGAATCTCCTTGTTGTGGAGAAGATGGTGCTTTTTCTTTAGGCTTTGATTGCCATTTCTTCTTGTTTGAGTTGTCCTTTCCTTGATTTCCTTTGTTCCCTTGATTTGCCTCTAATGCTTGAGACTTAGAAGCCTTAAGAATGCCCATGCTTATCAACTTAGTTTGTTCCATCATCAACATTTCATTGAAAGCATCAAATGTAGGCATTTTGTAACTTCGCCTCTCTGCTGACTGGGCGTCCGTACTGTACGGACAATTGACGTGGTAGATGACTATGCAGACCGTACCGTACAGATTTGCTGACTGGGCACTGTACTATGGCGTACGGAAAGCTGACTGTGTGAGCCACGTGGCGTCTGTGTGGCGACTGTACGGATTTGATGTGTACGGGTTGTACCCGCGGGCCAGTGGCCGCCTGCCACGTGGCAGACGTTGGTTCGCCTGTCTGGGTTGACCGCCGGCGGAGGAAGCGGCCGGAGCCGAGGGCCGACGGAGTCTGAACCAAGAGGACTGGCGGTGGGAGGAGCCGAGCTGCGCGGGAGGGAGCTCGGGACGGCAGAGTCTGCATGTCTCGGTGGCGACACTGGTCGCGACGGTGAGCAGAATACGGTGCCAGCGGAGCTGACGAGCGGCCCAGGGAAAGGCGGAGACCGGCAGGGGAGCAGAGGTTGCGGTGTAGTCGAGGTCCCGGCCGACGAGAGGAAGGTAGCATGCGGAACGAGGCGGCGGGTACGGGCGGCGCCTGCAACGCTGCGGACCTGCAGGTACACTCTGCACGGGGGGGGGGGGGGGTGTCTGCGGACCCCCCAAAAACACTTTTTGTTTTTTTTGTTTTTTTTTTATTCTTTTTTTGCTTTGTTTTTCAATTTTCTTTTTTTTTGATTTTGATTTTTCGAAAAGATTTTCAGAAAAATAAATTTTTTTTTTTCGAACAATATATAATTTTTTTTTCGAAAATCCGTACGATTATAGCAAAATTGGCGAAATTTTTTTTCTCACCAAAATAGGCCGACTTTATAACCAAAATTCATGGAAACGGCCTTCTAGACGCAATGGCGGGGTCGGATCTGGTCTAGGACGCCTCCAACAGATGCTGCTCCTCAGATCTGCCTCTTGACGTCACAATAATGCCTCTTCAAGACGAATTAATGAAGCCCCAATAGCTCTGATACCATGTGAGATTTTGCCAAGATCAAGAACTCAATGAAATGTACAAAATAGAGACACAATATAGGACAAGAATAAACTGTATTCTCATTAATAGAAAATGATCAATAATCAAATTACATACAATGTAGATGAGCCTGCTTATATAGGCAAGGCTAGGGATATGTGAGCACACAAGCATGACATGTGGCTCAATAAGAAACAAGGGTAGGTAGGAAATAGGTGTGGGTAGGTAGGAGAAATAATATAATAGTCCATATGAGGTGGATCACCCACTGAATGTGGAGTGTAACAACAAGATCAACACTATAAAAGGTGGAATTTCTCCTACACACACTATCCCAATGTGGCACAAACACCCAAGTGTCTCATACCCAAACTACTATGAAATGCATTTCCTAAGTAAACTTAAGTAAGTGTAATAATATCCAAGATGAATAATTATTTACACCAACACATGGACTGATAATGTTATTCTATGAAAGTGCTAGTATATTCACCTAACTTGCTAACACATTTACTGAAAACGCAAAATCATTCAGAGTGCTATCATATCCACCGAAAATACCGGGCATTGCATTCAAACGACAGGAAAATAAATAAAAAACACATGGCGCAACAAACCCTAGCTAAAATCCCCAAAACGCCAACTCAACTCCTTTGAGCGCCGAAACGGCTAACGAAAACGCTGTCCGATAAAAATTGGCGAAAAAAAACTAAACATTGCTAAACCCTAGCGAAAATCGAAAACACCCAATTGACTATAAAAAAAAGCTAGTACGACTAATAATAACACTAAACCAAAAAAACACCGACAATGCTAAACGATTACATAAAACCGCAAAATTGAGAAAAAACGCTAATTTCAAAACCAAACATGCTAGAACCACTACCCAAAACGCTAATTTGTTAAAAAAATGGCGAATTTCTAAAAAAAAATCTATTTCAAATAACCAAAAATCAACAAGATCATACAAAATAGGGTTTATTCGGGGTACGTACTGGAGGATCGTAAGCTGGAGGACGCTCGTGTCACTGAACTCACTTGAATCAGTAGTCACGATGAGGAATCACCATTTTCTCTCTAGATCAAAATTTCAAATCTCCATGTGTAAAAATGAATGAGTGGTGAAAAATGACACTTATGATTTAAACTTAAAAGAGGGGTTAAAAAGGGCATTTACGTGGTATGTGTTTTTCCCATTTATTTCAAAATTCAAATTAATCACCATGGTAGGGCATTATTTCTAAAATATTTATCGGGAGATAAATTGAACAAAATTCAAAAAATAAAAAATAAAATAAAATCGCAAAAATCCAAAAAATTCAAAAATTTATTCGATTCATCTCTCGAGGGTGCATCCTTGCACCATCATTCGACAATTAGTGTCTGGGGAATCATATCAAAATCAAATCGACATCATATCAAAATCAAATCGACATCAAATTGAAATTTTCTTTGAATTAGTGCATTGTCACACATCGCTTCAAAGAGGGGCAAAATATATACACTCAAAAATGGTCTGGAGATAATTGATTAAATACACAGTTATTTAATTAATGAACTTTCCTAAATGATTAATACACAAGTGATTTAATTAATTACCCCTTTTAAATACAAATTTGATGCTTCACATGAACCCATCTCTCACAAATATAAACGATGCATTTAAGATGCATTACATTTATGAATAATCTTCTTATCGTTCATTACATTCACAAACTAAATGCCTCACACCAACCCATCTCACATGAATATACATTACCCATTTAAATGAATTTATTTATGAATAATCTACTTATAATTATTACATTAAATATGATGTTTCACGTCAACCCATCTATCATGAATATAAATGATCCATTTTAATGCATTGCATTTATGAATAATCCACTTAATATTCATTATATTTAAGAATTTGATGAATGTTAAGTATACCATTTACATGCATGAGTAATAGGTTCATATTAAACAATACTCATCTAGTATGAATTAATGAAATTAATCAAATACAATACAATTGAATCATTATTTAATGCATTAAAAATATTTTTACTATAGAAAAAAAACATCTAAATAATAAAGAAGAAAATATTTTTATATTCAATAAACATTTAATTATAGAATATTTGTATTCTGTTATATTGGTTCACATGATCTCATTCCACATGAATAAATAGTTGACGTAAAACTCACAAGCTTAATGCTCCACATTGACCCATCTCTCATGAATATAAATCATCCACTCAACATCCATTACATTTATAACTTCACCTAACATAACACCATTTACAATCATAGTCTGAATTGCTCGTCTAATATGAATTAATAAAACTTAATCATTTTATCCAATTACATCATAACATAATCTCATAATTTAAATAGATATAAAAACTTAAAAACTAAAATCTAGTTGAAATACATAAATACTATATCAGAGGAAATGATGAACAATTTATTTGGCTAGGACCAATAAGTGTCCCGTTTCCTTGAAATGATAAAATATCATTTCAGCCAAATTTTAGGGTTGAACACTAGGAAAAGAATGAAGAGGCAAAAGCAGTCATCTCTTCATTTTTTGTACCACCTTCTGCCAGGCAGGTCGGGCAGAGATTTTTTCCCACCATGCATTGACATGGGGTCTGCTAGTTATGAGTTCTCCCTTTCCTGCAACGTTCACTAAGTAGTGAATAGAAGATAGATGGTGAAGATCTGCCAGGCTGAAGAAATCTCCTGCCAAGTAGTTGTGTTTAGCCAGCCTCTCTTCATACACATCCAACACTTTGCTCAGCTTCTCTATGCTGATCTTCACTATCTCCTCATTTGTCTTTCCTCCTTTCATTGGAATTATGACGATCTGCATCACAACTTCAGTGCAGGGTGCATTGAACTGCTGGGCCTCCACTTCACACCACACATCCACCATGGCCTGCTCTCCCAGAGTGCCTCCTAACAGCTCCGTGTCTTTTCCTTGCTGCTGCTTGCTCAGATATCTTGTGATTGCTCTTGACTCTGTTCATATAATTTGGCAATAAATGACAATGTATAAATAGCACTGTGGAACCCTAAAAAGTTTGCAGTAAATTGTACTTAAAATCCTTGTTGTAACATTAAAGAGTTTATTTTAAGATTTGATTTGTTTGGTTGGCACAGTTAATTTTTCACTAGTAATCCACTTTGTAATGTGATTTAAGGTGAGTCAACTAAACAAGTCAAAGTAAACATGATACTGGAATTGGAGACTCCATTGAATGCAAATGGCAGAGCTTAAACAATGCTAAGATTTGACTTGTTTAAGATAGTCATATGGAATCACTTTTGCTTCTTAGTAGGACCCATCTAATAGTAAGCTTTATAATAAGCCACCTTAACATATATATACATATTGACTCCATCTAATGACTGCACTTATACACACTTTAATCCATTACTTGTTTATGTGGTACATTTGAAATCACAATTAGTTTCAAATGAACCACCCATTTAAACAAGTCAAAGCGAACATAGACATCCAAACTTTATCAAATTTAAAGGACTTCAAGCTTAAACATACTATAAGCTTTGAGTTGTTTACATGGTTACAAATGAACCGCCCACTCAAACAAGTTAAAGCAAGCAAAGAAATTGAAACACCATCAAATGCAAATGATCGAGCTTAAACAACAAATTCTAAGCTTTGACTTAACTGTGTGGTTCATCTCAAAGGATTCTCACTTTTTCAAATAAGATCTATCTATTAGTGTAGATTTAGGATGACCTGCCTAAATGATCATCTTACCTCACATTCACTCTTTCAATAGGGTGCTTTCAAATTAGCTACCCACCTAAACAAGTCAAAGCAAACATAAAAATTGAAACTTCATCAAATATAAATGTCTGAGCTTAAACATCACACTCTAAGCTTTGACTTGTTTATGTGATTCATCCTATGCCACACTCACTTATTCAATAAGATCCATCTATTAGTGTGATTAGAGATGATCCACCTAAAAGATCGTTTGAAGTCACATTCACTTCTTCAATAAGTGTGGTTTCAAATTAGCCACCCACTCATACAAATTAAAGCAAAGATAGAAATTGAGACTCCATCAAGTAGAAATAACCAAATTTTAAAAACACACTCTAAACTTTGACTTGTTTATGTGGTTCATCTTAAGCCACAATCACTTCTTCAATAAGTGTGATTGCCACCCACCTAAACAAGTTAAAGCAAACATAAAAGTTAAACTCCATCAAGCACAAATGATCAAGCTTAAACAATACACTCTACCGTTGACTTATTTAGATGATTCATCTGGTATCACACTCACTTCTTCAATACAATCCATCTATTAGTGTGATTTAAGATAAACCGCGCAAACTGATCAAAGCTTAAAACATGTTGTTTAGATACACATAATGCAAACACCCATACCAAATAACGTTAGTTCTTCATCCTGAAATGCAGGTACCTGTCCAAAAGGCTGCATAGATGAAACCAAAAAAATGATCAGTCATAAACCCAAATCAACACAGAAAGAAAAGAATCCATAAGTTTATCCTGTAAGATTCACGGGATAAGCAACAGAAGAACAGCAGGTAAAGATCAAACTTACATTGAGATCCAGATGAGGTTTTTGCTTGTGGGCACCTGCCATGAGATTAACAGGTATGAGCTCATACTCAACCTCCTTTTCATGGCAGCATGCCAACACTCTGGCTGTACAAGTCGAGAAAGGAAGACCATAGATCTTCACCATTTTGAACTCAAGTTGATATATGCACTGTCTCTCCAATTAGCTTATAAAGATAATTTTCCGGCTGAGGATGTTACACGTTCCATAGTTTACTTCCACATAGCTTACTTACTTTGGTACGATTTAGGAACTCCATATATGTTACAGTAAAGTAAGTCAACCTTCAATACTAGGTAGTTAGATGAGCACGTGCCCTGATGAGACATTTTTGTTAGTTGGATGAGAATTGCCCACTTGAAGGGGCAAGGAAAACCATCATGCTCTGATGAGATTTTTTTGTTGGTTGGATGAGAAGTAAGTGCTCACTTGAAGGCAAGGAAAACCATCTTCCATACTGAGTTTAATGCATGCAATTTGCCTTCTTTATGGTGTCCACCTACTTATAATTTAAAGCATTGGAACCTTTTATCTAGTGCATCTTTGATCATTGGATTTTAATTTACATTTTGGGATGGAAATAGTTGGATTATATAAATGTTAATACATATGGCCTTTTATATAGCATATTATAACAATATGAGGTAGCATACATCGAAATCAGAAGTCATCTTTTAGTCAAGCAATCATACGTAGAGGGATCTGTCCATCAAAGTCATCCAAGTGACAAACCTAGTTCGAACATGCTTTTGGGGATTTCAACCTTGATGGATGACTTTTTATCATATATTACATACCTATCAACATCCTCACCAATTGTGATCAATCAATTGAACTACGACCCTTTCACATGCATTGAATTTTTATATATTATTAACTAGTTGCTTTTTCCTTTACTAAATTCAAAGCTTACAATTCAATATGAATATTTTTATGAGTGCATCAAAGACACCCAAGTGTGAGACATAGTTCCTTGATGAATGATTTTTTATCACATACCGTCATCCTCACCAACTTTGTGATCACCCAATTGAAATGCAACCCTTTCACAAGAACTAATTTTTTGTGTATTACTAACTAACTACTTTTCCTTTATTCCTAATCAAAGCATACCATTTAATATGAATATTAAATATGAGTGCTTTTAATATATGCAAATAGTTGCAAGAAAATAAAATGAACTTTATGATCACTTAATCTAATTTAATTAGTTTTAAAATTTTAATTAATTAAATAATTTAGATATGAAGATAGAAAGAAAATAGATGATAAATGAAATTAAGAGAATTAATTAATAAAATCATTCTCTTCTTTACTTATCATCTTGGTGAGGGATCATATAATGTGATCTAAAACGTTGATGAAGAAAAAATGCTCACACAATTTATTCTAGAAATACGCAAGCCATTGAAGCAAAACGTTATGATAAATTACTCAATCTAATTTAATTAGTTTAAAAATTTAACTAGTTAAATAATTTAGATATAAATATAGAAAGTAAATTGATGACAAATGAAATTAAGAAAAATAAATAAATAAAATCATTCTCTTCTTTTACTTATCACCTTGGGGAGGGATCATATAGTGTGATCTAAAATGTCGATGAAGAAAATTCGCTCACACAATTTAATCTAGAAATAAGCAAGCTACTAAAGCAATTTCATGTCTTTAGCTTAAAGTTTATCTAGAATTTAACATAATTTTGGCATTTAACACAAATATTTTAGAACATACAATATTAGAATAAATAACAACGAATTATTTATTTCTTCGTATTTTTACCTTATCTTTTTTTCAATTTGTACATATTTTGGAACATGTCATTATTTATAATTCAACATTGACTTGAATTATTATCAAAATGGAATTCATCAATATATAATTTAATCATATATTTATGTTAATTAAGTGAAGGCTTTGGCATTCATATTTAATTAGTTTTTAGGATTTTATCTAGGATTTAACCTATGTTTTTTAGTCATTTTCAAGTTTTATTTTTACCAATATTAAATTGATAATTGTGACAGTAGTAACTTATGATTTTGTCTTTTGATGCATTATCTATTTAATTTTTATTTATCTTAATATAAAAATAAATGTATTTAAAATGGTTAATCATGGAAGCAATGGACAAATGATCATTTTAGTCTGTTGATTTTACTAAAAATGAGCAAAGGAAGGCTTCTAGAAGTCTTTAATAAGAATACTTTCTTTTTATTTTATTATAAAAAATATATTTTTTTATCATCCTTTTTGGAGATATCAAATAGGTCTATGAGACTTATTGAAAGGAAATTTGAAGCCATAATGAAATATTTTCACATCACTCAATGAGAAAAATATTCATAATTCATGATGCAAAAGAATAGATGAACATACCAACAAGATGACACAAGATATATCTTGAAAAATCCTCATAAGGTAGAAAATCATCCTCCAAAAGTATTCAACTCAATATATTATCCCATGAACAAAGATTATAATACACTTGGAGACTTCATGAATACCTCAAAAACATTAAGCTCCCTACACACACAACATGTGAATAAGCAAGCTAGAGGTTTCTGACGAAAATGTGTGCTCTTGCTTCTCTCGCTCGAAGGGCATTTTTGAATTCAACCTTTGCAACAACCTGCAATGGTTCCTTCCTTGGCGTGCCTGGTGGTGTGGGTTTTGCAACACACACTAATGACTATGTTGATGGCAGCAACCTCGTTGGCCCTTGTGCTTTTGTGCTTGTCGGCTATGCTCCTACAGACAAAATGTGCCCTCCCCCCTCCTTGGATGCTCTTTCGGGAGGTGTGGCGACTTCTTCTGTTGGTGACATTGTTATTGGTTCGGGGGGTCATCTCGCTATTGTTGTTGTGGTATGAATGCTTCTAGTGTTGTCGTGGTTCCTCCCCGACCTCCCTCTTTCACTAGTGGACGAAACTTTTCTCATGTGGCTAAATCTATTGCTCATCCTCCTAAGGGGATTCGTCCTCTCCCATGTGCCAAATCCTCCCCTGTGGCGGTTTGTGGTCACAATGTTGTGGAAAATATTTACTTCTATCAACATTGTGCATTGGTGTGCAGATTTGTTGGGTTCTATCCTTCTCTTCCAGATCTCCATTGTTGGGTGAGTGAGTCTTGGAATCCTCTAGTTGCTTTTAGCATTGAGCTTTTTCCTTGTGCTAAAGGTTTTTTCATTGCTTCCTTTACTTCTTTCTCGGATCATGATTTGGTGCTAGGTAAGCTATGGGCTTGGGGAGATAACTCTCTTTCTATCAAGCCCTGAACATCTTCTTTCAACCCCATTACTGAATCACTTAATGTGCATCTAGTATGGGTTCGCCCTCCAAATCTTCCTCTCCATTTTAGGGAACAATCTTGGTATGAGGCTATTGGCAACTCTATTGGTTGTTTCTTGAAAGTGGATGATGCCATGTCTTCTATGGGGCACTATACTTTGGCTTGCATTTTAATCGACGTTGACATCTCTTCGCCTCTCTTGAGGGATGTGGTTCTTATGGTTGTTGATCGGCCATGGACGCAACCGTTGGATTATGAAGGCCTCCCCTTTTGTTGTCGAAAGTGCTATTCTATAGGTCATCTTGTTGCTGACTGTTCTATTCTACATCATAGGGGTGCTGCTACTTGGTGGAAGAATGCTACTGCTGATCATTTAATGGTCAATTCTCCCGAATCTGATGACTCCTCTCATGAGGATGGTGTCTCCTCTTAGGAGGAAGTTATGCCCCTCATTGATGTTGAAGCTTTTGATCCTCCTATTGTGGCCTTCTCTGTTCCTAAGGCCCCCACCTCAACTTCTCTTATTTTGCAGCCACGTTCTACTCCTGTTGGACCTACTTCTGGTGTTGTTTCGTCATAGCTTGATGTTGTTTTGCAGTAGCCTCCTGTTGTTCTTCAACAACCTCTCGATGTTCTGTTGTGATACTCTATTGACACTACTGATTATAACCTTGCGGGGTCCCTCCTGATTGATCTCTCTTTGAATGGTCCTAATGACAACATTGTCCGGATAGTGATTTCTTACAGGTGGAAAAAGAACTTTTCTCCCCTCTCCCAAAACCCCCTTTGTCTGGGTTTGGGTGTCTCTCCCCTTCCTTGATTGGGGTTTTGGGTGTTTTCTAGTTTGAAACAATTTTCTTTGGCCTATCTGACTGTGTTTTGTTTCTTACTATCTTTGGGTTGTTGTTTTTGTTACCAACATCATGTTTTTGGTGTTGTTTGTTTGAGGTTGATAGTCTTTGACTATGTAAAGGGTCAACGCCCTAGTTAACGCTGTTTTAATAATAAAAAATATGTGAATAAGAAAATGAGGATCATGTAAGCATTCATCTCAATCTATGCTTCTACTTCTCACATATACAACCTATAAGAGATGCTTAACCAATGTTGACCAACAAGCCAAAGGTTTTGATAGTCAACCTTAACAACAATTCTCATGCTTTCTTTTATAAAAATAAGCTTGCACAAAACCACCAAGTCATATGACATAAACCATGTGGCCAATACCTTGAGATTACAAAAACATGTCTTCTTTCATTTAATTTTTGGTTCTAATGTTTCCCTTTTTGGGTAGTAAGTTGTCTCAATGTTAAATATGTTAGGAAAATGGTGTCTCAACCTTGCAATAATAAAAGGTTAATGTACAGATAAATGAGCACGGGGGTACCCCCCTTGTGGGGTCCATGGGTTGCAGGTGTGTTGGCTTCCAACATGTCAGGTTACTAGAATGACATGCATATTCTTGATTTGATGGAGATAATCCTCCCACTTGTGGACCCCACTGAAAGCTATTTTACTAGAATTTTGTCATAAGTTGTAAGACTTGGACTACTATGATGGATTATGATAAAACTATGATACCTTGTATGATAGTGTAAGAGTCATGACTAGTGAGGTATGGTAGGAGGAAATCTTGCATGTGGTAGGTACTATGCATGTCAAGTGGGACCTCTTGCATGTATGCAAATGCCTTGCATGTTGAGATTGGATCCATTTTACATAAGTAGGTGAAGATAGGCGCCTTGCAAGTTCATCTTTAATTTTGAATGCATGCAATGAAGAGGATGATGACTAGTGAAATTTATAGGAATCCATCTTGTAGCTCCATAAATATGGATTTTTTCTCAAGGAGCAATCAGGAGAATTTTTTAATAGAGGGTTATGTTGTTGGATTTCCTTTAGAGAAGCAAGATTTAAATCTCCATGTTAAAGATTTGAACTTGATTTCTATCACATTAACCCTTAGAGAAAATATAATATAGTTTATATATCTAAGTAAATTTTCCTAGTATAATGACATGTAAATAAGCTCTTTAAAAATAAAAAAGAAGAAGAATAGAAGACAGATAGATAAAAGAGAAGAAATGCCCATATACGTGGGGAAAACCCTTTTGAGTAAAAAGTTGTGCACTCCAACTATGTATGATCTACTTTAAAGGCATATTTGTATGTGCTTGTATAAACTATTTGAGAATTTTATTAAAAAGAAACATAGGATACTAGAGCATGCATACTGGGTTCATCTTTCCCTTTAAAAATGAATTTTCCTTCTTTTGTGCGATGAACAATTATTTGGTTTACTCCTCCTAGAGATCTAGGAATTGGAGGTATTTAAAAGTACTTTAAAAGGCTATTGATTTGCAACAAGGATGTTATAAGTTCTCCTAGATCAACCCCTTTTAAGTGTACAAAAACCAAAGAGTTCAAGCAAGGGACGCTAATATGTAGATTTGTTACTCCTTTTAGTGCACCAAACAAAAAATTGTCCCTAATAAGTGCTTCAAATGTTTAGAGGATATCAAATGGTTTCCTAATGTAATTTGATGAGTTCATTGAATTTCTTTAATTACTAGAACATAATGTTATCAAATTTCATGAAATATGTGCTTAGTTGGGTCGAAGTAGGAAAGTGAATGAAGCTAACTTTGATTAAATTTGAATTTTAAATATTAAAAAGGAAGGGGATGATTCCATGACCATGAGGTTTCCTTCGTGAACATATAAGTGTCTCAATATGGGAAAACAATTAGATTGAGGTCACTAACAACTATTTTGAGGTACATGTATAAGTGAATGGAATATATATATGGATAAGATAAATTTATAGAAGTTTGTGTATGTGTTTAAGGATAGGATAAGAGAGGCCTAAATATACAAAGATATATGTGTACTATGGATGAATAAAATGTCAAGGAATGAGCCCTTCTTCACCTAGTAATGCACCATTTATCACTATAAACACATAACTAAATATAAAATGATGCAAGTAAGCAATTTCCATCATCACAATGAGACAAAGTCTCCTCTAGGGGCAAAGAATCAATATATGAGCTCACTCTAATAACTATTATGATGTTATACAACAATGATTTTATGTTCATTTGATATATTCTTAGCCATTACTTGAAATGTTAAGCGCTATTAGTCGTTATTCTTGTACTTAAAACATGGATACAAAGTATTGATTTTCACAAGTCACATAAAAACACCAATCACATGATGACACATAAGGTCGTTGATATTACATACCTTGATGCACATGATTTGGTCCAACTTTTCTTGGATACTTTTGAACAACTTAATTTAAATTTTATTTGTGTGACTACATTAGTCATACCCAAAACTCCGAAAAAATAATTTTTTAATTATTAAATCACATACCAAAACATGTTTTCGATATTGAAAGCAGCATAACAAGTGTGCTATCCCTATAATGCCCACAACCTGAAGGCGTCCAAAAACAACAACAAAACTGCAACAAACCAGTAACAACAAAAGTCATAGCACAAACCAAAACATGCTAAAATATTATAGAACTTGAAATATAAAAAACTAAGAATGCATAACTTAGGTACTAGTAGTGGACATAGCTTACTTCGCGCACATAGAACTCTCAAACCGTACGTTGGATTTCAATTTCTTTTTTTTGGTTGTCTTCGTATTCTAGAAAAAAAATCAATCGATTACATTATCAAAGCTAATGGATAGAGAACGGTCTATCCGACCACCCAAAAAATAAACTTTACCTAAAAACCACTTAAGGTAGATTTTTTTTTGAAATCTCCCATTTAAAAGTTACTTTTTAGATTGTTGGAATCTCTTATTTAAAAGTTACCTTTTATGTTGTTAAAAGTTACTTTTTGAAATCGATTAATGGTCCTTTGCCAATGCAAAACTAATAATTCGCGGAGAATACTATCTACTCATTAGAAAAGCAAATATTCCACCATACCTTAATCTGCGTTCACAATTCTTCAGATTGTACATGAGTTGGCTTCCATTACGTAGAGTAACATTGATGTTAGACAGCCTGCCTATTCTGATAGTGACATCTTCACATTCTTTTATGATGTCTTTAGTTACAATTGGGTGCTGCATACTTATTTGGTGAGATTTGAATGTGCTTAAGATTAGAAAGAATTAAGAAACTTTACAATCAAAAGAACTAGGGATACCTAGAAAAGAACAATGAGCTCTAGGTGTGTGGAGAAAAAGGAGAACTAAAAGGGCATGTTTGAAAGTGAGTTCTCCTTGCAAAATGGGTAAATAATGGTTTGGGTTTGAAGAAAGTTGAGGTAGTTATCTGATGGGGAGTTCAGTAAGGAGTGTCGAACGTAGCTATTCTGGTTTCAAAACGGAGTTAGCAAACGCGTGTTATTGATACATTCGAAAAATTGCAGACATTCTTTATGAAATCAATGGTATATAACTATCGTGTTACTGACATCTGTATCACGACAATTGCGTTTTTGGAGTCAGAATAGCTGTAGGCAGGAGTGTCTAATAAGGAGTGTGTAGCTCAACTAATGGATTTTGTCCAAAATTTTGTACCAAGAGAAACAAGCATGAATTATGTAGCTAGTCATTTTTTTGAGGGTTTTGTTTTTTTATTTTAGCAACACCATTCTATTGTGGTGTGTATGAATTTGAATGTTGAAGATAAATCCCTTCAAAAATACAAAATTGCCAAGTTCACTGTTCACATGTTCTCGACCATTGTCCATGTAGAGAATCTTGACATACTTTCTAGATTCCTTTTCAACATGAACCTTGAAGTTCTGAAATACTTCATTTGTTTGTCAAGGAAAATAGATGCAAGTGAATCTAGAGCAGTCATCAATGAAGGCGAGTATATAGCGAGGCTTACTAAAAGACAAAACTACAAATAGACTTGATAGATCACTGTTTTGAAAATACCAAATATTTATAACTTGCTTATCTCTTAATGAAACCTCAAATATCATTTTCTAGAAGAGTCAAAAAATATTGAAGACGTGCAAGATATAATATGTCTAATGTAGTATCTACTTATATAAGTGCAAAAGTGCTATGTGATTTCATCATCTATGAGATTTTTAATTGATTTTCTCTATAAATATTTGATCATTTCTTTTGAATAATTTAAGACTTATTTTTAAATATTATATCATAAATATCCAGTTCGACTAAATTTTCATGATTTAATAAACAACTAATCATTTTAAAATATAATCAACTTAAAAATTTAAATAAAATATATATGATTTATATATAATTTTATAAAAAAATATCTCGAATAACCCATAAAAGACATAATATTGGTGAGACTCTTTCAACTTATAGAAAAATAATCACATCAAACAACAAAGTCCATAAAATATTGACTCACATGAATTATAGACATACATAAAAGATATTAAAAAGTGCTTTGCAAAATTAATATAATAGTTCTTTATCCTTAGCTAATCGACATTGAAAATTTCAAAGCCGATTTAGTCCAAGTCCGGTATAAGTTTTAAGTCTATATTGATTTCTTGAGTCCTTGTCACTCTTAATTTATTATTTACTATTAATAATAAAATAAATAATTCTAATTAGTTGTTAATTTTATAAGTGATTTGCAATGATGATAGTATTAATTATTTATAATTTTATTAATGTTTTAATTAAACTTTTAACAAGTTGTTTATACTATTTTTCTAAATATTATGGTCTAATATATTTAGAATATCTTTTGGGATATGAATATATATATTTAGGTAAATTTTATTTTATTTCATTAAAAGAATGCAATTACAAATAAGAAAATTGTTGTTAAAAACTAAAAGAAAAGTTGTTCAACAACAAACAAGACAAATGATGACAATATACTCATTATACAGACCGGCATATAAACAATAATTGAAATGTCTTCAAATAAGGAAAATTGGAGGGGATGGTGTTGAGTTTTCTTAGGTTTGTTTTTTGTCATAGCTTATGTTGAGTCATTGTTTTGATGTCATAATGCACCCTTGTTGTAGGAAAATATTATTTTTTCACATTTATTTTGGGATTTTTTAGTGTACCTTTTTAATGGCCTCAAATTTTATCAACCTAGTAGTTTCTATTGGTGTTGGTGGTTTAATGGCTCTAGATGATCGCCCCTCTAAACACATGCATCATAAATTTGGTCCCAAAGTCTTTCACAAGATATGAATTCTAATATTCCTATTGATGTGGTTTTTCCCATCTTAGAGTTCAGAAGTTCCTATAAATAGTTTGAAATTTTTACTATAATATGATATTTTGTTGGGAGAACTCCCTTTGAAAGAACGCTTATGAATTGGGTTAATGAGAACTAAGTTCCACATGGGGTTAATCTTGACGTGATTCAAAATCTCACCAAGGCATTTTTTCTTTTTACTTTGCCGAAGCTAGTCATATAGAGGCCATTCTTAAGCACAACCCTTAGTTTGTGTGTTCCTTTTGTTTTTTCAACCTTAGAATAGAGAGTTTGTGGTCACTGATGAAAAGACCCTTCATGTGTCAGCTTGGATACAATTTAACGGCTTACCTTTACTTTGTTGAATTTTTTACCATAATTGTTGGATTGCTTGATAAATTTATTTATTTTGACCATGATAGGTTCTTTTTGGCTTGTCTACGAAAGCATGTATGTGTTGAGGTTGATCTCTCTAAAGATTTAAAAGATGCTATGTTTATTCAAATTGATCATTAATTTTCTAAACACTTGTTTTTAGTGTCAATCCTCTAATCATAAAATTAAGAATTATTCCTTGGTCTCCCCTCACAATAAACCATATAATCAGCCTATTGAGGCCCTCCTTCTAATAATGATGATGGGTGGAATCAAAACATTTAAACATATTTAAATCCTCAATGTAAATCTATATCTAACATTGGTCATCTAATTATTATAGTGCACTTTGGTGCATCTTCAAACCCTTAGGAGAAGGGGAAAGAGGTAGTTCCCTCTAATGGTGAGATCCACTTGGCATAATTTTCTCAAGATGTCACAAACTACATATGTTCTATCTTCTTAGTTGAATATAATTGTTCATTCTCCCACCTCCCCGATGGCCTTGCATTAGTATTCAATTTGCTGGGGTGGCTGGAGGAAGGATAATTTGTTGCAAAAAAAGGAAGGATGAAAATTATCAAAATTTACATGTGCAGTTTCTCTTGTGAGGAGTTTCAATAAAATTTCTACTCCACTGTTGATAAGGTGGATAGTGATGATATGCCTATGGATGCACATTAATAAATTTTGTCTCCTAAAATTTTCAAGTTTTTACAGACCTCTCCAAGAAGTGTGTTATGAGGGATGCATGCCAAAGATTTGTAGCTCTAGTTATCATTTTATTGTAGGAGGTTAAGATTACTAATTTTTTATTCATTTTGTTACTTGACATGATATTTGGCCTGCTAGCTCCTTTTTTTTATAGCAACCACATTGCTAATTGTGGAGATTTGTCACTTTTCTCTCTCCTAATTGGTACTCATATTATTTGATCATGGATATGACCTCATCAACAAGGTGATTTAGATCATCTTTAGTATTAAAAATTATTATTTTGGCATTATTAATGCTTTTTATTCTAATGATGCTACAAAGAGATCTCCTTTGTGACATTAGGTCATCCAATGACACTTCTAATGACACTACAGAGAGATCTCCTTTGTGAGATGGATTGCAATAAGATGACTCCTTTACCATGAAATGGATAGATGGTCGAAGGGAGCTTGGTATTTCATGCATAATAAATTATTGAGTCTCTTTGAATCCCATACTCATTCAAAACGATTTATGTGAAACAATTCAAGGTTAAGTTTGATAGATTATAGAAATAGCTTGATCGTGCCATGAATTTTTCTTAGTTTTTTTTCTCCTTTGCTATTTATTTTCCTCTTCCAGTGGAACCAATTCTAGAGAAAACTCTTTTTTATCATTGTTATATGTAATTTTGCATTCAATAAAAAATTATTCTCCCCAAGGTGAACAACATGTAATTTTTTCATATCTATTTTGCTAACTCATTAACCCATACTAACCCATATCCATTGGATGTGGAATCTTGAGCTTGATCCTTTAAATAGAAAATAGTTTCAATTGATTGGTATAACAGGAATATAAAACACACTTCCCACTTCCTTGGCATCTAAGGCTACTAGTCAGCCAAACTCCATCATCGTGAATGTACCGTGTGACCACCTTATATCTACACCATATGACCACACCACTCAAAGTCAACCCTTTTTCTCTTGTTTTGTAGTTGTGAGTGGATAAACTCCATCATTACATGTAATTTTTTGACAATCATTAAACTAAAGGTGCCCAAATTAAAACTCACTTGCATTAACTAAAGGTGGGTGATAAAGCTTCTAAAGATTTTAGCCAAGATATTTATGCTCACTACACCTCTTAAAGTATCAATTAAATTAGGGATGACCACCATTTGCTCAAAGAACTCCTTGATATTCATCAAGCAGTTGTTCAACTTCATGAATATATTTTCAAAGCTTAATATAACTCTTTTAAACATGAACATGCTTTACAAGAGTGTCTCAATATTTTTCCTTGTTGACTCTCTTCTTCTCAATGAGCCTTTTATAATCAATTTATAGCTATTTTTAATCTTTACAAAACTATTGCCACTATGACTATTGACAATGCTCTTAGCTGTGATGGTTTTCCTTGTAAATTTTAGACGACCCTTTGGGATTATGTTGCTGAGGGAACTTTAAAAAATTTACTTTGAAGTCTTTCACTTTGAGTCTTTAGGAAAAGTTATTAAAATTTAATAAAATATCAAATTCATATCTCAATTTGGTGATCTTGAAGATATTTATAATTGGAGGCCGCTCACTACTTAATGTCTCATACAAGATCGTAGCCAAGACTCTTGCACTAAAGATGAACCATCTTCTTCCTTAGATTGTGTATCATGAGGAAACTAGTTTTATTAAGTCCACATATATTACTAATAATATTATAATAGTCTAGGAAGGCATGGCATTGGATCAAAGATCTCATCAACAAGCTATTTTTATCAAAATTGACTTTTCTAAAGCTTATGATGGTATCAAGTGGTCTTTTATCCCTAGCATACTTCAAGATCTAAGATTTAGTTCTTATTTCATTTGATCAATTCATGTACTTTTTTCTAATACTTCAACATGTCTTTATATCAATGACCATTAATCTAGTGCCTTTACCCTTTTTACATGTATTTAGTAGGTTTGTCCTTTAGCTCTACTGTCTATGTGCTTTCTAGAAAAAGGTTTTAGATATCTTTTAGCCCACTATGTTTCTTAGAGATTGATCAAAGGTATATTCTTGCCAAATTCTATTGCTAAGTTAGTGTGGTAATTTTTATAATGGTTCATTTCTCACTCTTTTGGAAGATGAAACAACATTAACCAAGATCTTCATTTATTGGATATATTTTGTAAAGCCTTAATTCTAGCATTTAATAGAAAAAACTCAATGTTATAGATAATCATTTTTATCTAAGCCTCCCTAGATAGGTGGAAATGGATTGGGCATGGAGAAATATTCAAGTTCTTGCACGCATTCCTTTCAATTTTCAAGCTTCTCTAGCCTCTATTTGGTAAGTTGTTTTATCCAAAATTAAAAAGTAAGCATGCTAGGTTATTAAATCACTATCCCTGGTAGGGAAATTCTAGATTTGTTTTAAGATTCTAGCAACTACCCATGTATTATTCTTCTTGTTGGGTCCCTTCTAAAGCTTGCCATATGAATCTTGAAATGATTGTTGAAGATTTTATTTGGGTATCCTTTGCAAATCAAAAAGGATTTCGTTAGGTGTTTTGGGGGTATAGTTGTTTCCCACATGAATGTGGGAGTATTGGATTAATTTGCATCTTGCATCAAGGTTTGGCTCTATGCTCCAAATCGATATTTGAGTCTTAGAAGGTAACGAGGCTTGGAATTTTTGAGAGGTTATCTTGGAGCAGACTGGTCTAGAATCCTTTCTGTAAATTCCAAAATCTGACTTGCTTTCAAGATATAAATTCGATTTATCATAATTTCTTGCTTTATTCTAAAGCCATTATTATGTTCTTAGCTAGATTTGCGTGCAATCCAATAAGATTGCACTTGAGGTTTCCCACTTATTTCTAATAAATGATTGGGTTAATGTCCTATGTACTGTTGCTTGGTCTCTCTATCGTTCACTTCTAGTTGAGGTTGGTCTCATCTCCACCTCATGGGTGTCATTGAGAACATAACCAATGTACTCTGAAACCAAGATGCCCATTCGCAAACCTCTTCACCTCTCGTGAGAAGAGATCCCGTTCAAAGTGTATGGTCATAACCCATAAGTCACTAACCTACCTCTCCCCCAACTTTTGGTTGGCCAAAGATTCACATATTCTCTCAATTAGCTCTTGCTATTTCTCCTCTTTGAGATGTTGAAGATAAAAAAGATAGCAATGATAATGAGGATAATGATGGGTGGAACCCTCTTGAGGACTCTTCTAACCCTCCTGCTGTATGGGAAAATTGAATGACTAGGATGCACTTGCCTCCCCTTAATGCTCTTGCTCTTGGGATGTAGTGATTTTATGTAATTGTATTTGATTCCAAACTTTTATTTTATTTGAACTTATGAAGTGTGACTATTTCCACCTACCATTTTTAAAATATGGACGATACTATTTTATAAATGAAAATATAAACACTTCATTAAAATAATTACTATCTAGAAGAACATTTAATCATAAATTATAATTAATTAATTAATATTTGCAGCTAAATAGTCAAATTTGCGTCTAATATGGATCAAAGTAGGTATTAATGCTTTAGTAATTTCTTTGGGGGACCATAAAAGAATACACATGGTTGAACTGACGATTAAAGGAAAATAGAATAATTACTTCGTTATGGCAGGTGGGGGTGATGCAGATTCTCGTTCCTTAGAACAAACGCCCACCTGGGCTGTGGCCATTGTTTGCTTGGGCTTTGTACTCATTTCTATACTGATTGAACAAGCCATTCATTTCCTTTCCAAAGTATTCTATCAATCTATCTATCTATAATAATAGTTTATACTATTATCTTTGTTTTTGCATATGTTGCATGCAATTCTGTTGCATGTTTGGATTGAATTTAAACTCTTTTTTGTGTGTATGTTTGGATTGCAGTGGCTCAAGAAACGCCAAAAGAAATCCCTGGGCAAAGCACTAGAAAAGATCAAAGGAGGTGAATAATCTGAGGATTTCATAATCAATCTGAAATCGAAATACTTTGAAATTTTTTTGGTTTGTATATGCAGAATTGATGCTGTTGGGATTTATCTCCCTTCTGCTTACTGTTGGGCAGAAACCAGTTTCAGAGATTTGTATATCTAAGAGCTTAGGAGACTCTTTGCTTCCATGTTCAAAGGAGGAAACCTTAGCAGACAGTGTTTCTGACCAGATTGAAAAAAATTCATCACTTGGGTACCATCGTAAGCTCATGTTCTTAGCTTCTGAAATACCATTAAGGCGTAGCTTGGCCACAGAGGAGCCTGTGACTGGTCGTTGTGCTAAAAAAGTAAGTATTCATAATTACTATTCATAGTATTTGAAATGGAAATGGATTTAAGTGATTGTCCTGTGTTATTTTGATGCAGGGGAAGGTTCCTCTGATATCACAAGATGGACTCCATCAGCTACACATCTTCATTTTTGTATTGGCTGTTTTTCATTTCTTGTCTTGCATTTTAATTATGACGTTAGGATGGGCAAAGGTATGAGTCAATCAGCCTCTTCCTGTTATTATTATATGCAAAATAAATGTGGGAAGATGTAAAGTAGTCAAGATTAATAATTAAACACTGTGCAGATGAAGAAATGGAAAGCATGGGAGGAAGAGACTAAAACATTGGATTATGAATTTTCAACAGGTTAGTTTTATATTTTCCATTTTCTTTATTTCTCAAGATGAAAATTGTATCATTGTATTTCATAATTTGTTTTGTTCTAAATTGGGAATCTTATGTTGTATAAGAGAAAAAAGTTTTATAGATCATTCTTGGATTTGGAAATTAAGTAGACACGTAATTATTATGTTGCAGATCTTTCAAGGTTTAGATTTACTCGTGAAACTACTTTTGGAAGGAGGCATATGACCTTTTGATCTACAACACCAATTCTCACTTGAATTGTAAGTAAACTTAACAATTCAAAGTCATTTTTTATTTTAAATTTAACATTACTGCAATTCCTATATAGTAAACTCTTAACTCTTGAATTTGTAGGTATGCCTTTTCAGACAATTCATTAGATCTGTACCTAGAGTGGATTACCTAACATTGCGCCATGGTTTCATACTGGTAAACTTTGTTATACCATACTTTCAGAATTTACATTGCATAATTAATAAGAGACATGTAGTTATGCATATGTTTAATTTTGCAGGCTCACTTTGCTCCACATAGTAGATTTGATTTTCAAAAATATATAAGGAGATCACTGGATGATGACTTTACTGCTGTTGTATCTATCAGGTATGCTTCGTAATTCTAATTTAAGAATTATTACAACATATTTTGTATTGTTAATTTCTCTAAATTAAAATTGATTGCTTAAACAATTTATGTCATTGTCTGCAGTCCACCACTATGGTTTTTTGTCATCTTATTTCTACTTCTCAACAGAAGAGGTAACTCTAATTGACATGCTATTTTTTTTGGTTACTTCTAATTCTTTAAGAGGCTGATAAGCATGGAATCTAATTGTGCAGGGTGGTTCACATTTATTTGGCTCTCCTTCACTCCATTGATTGTAAGTGAAAGCAATACTCTGGTTCACTTCTTTTTTAAGAATATGCCAAAGTGAAAGTAACAAATTGAAATAATGTGAAAGTATCAATTTAAAAAAAAATTGAACAGTAATTTAGAAAGATTAAAATGTTTTTGTTTCACAGATTCTTTTGATAGTGGGATCAAAACTGCAAGTCATAATAACTAGAATGGCATTAGATATCCAAGATAGAAATCCTGTTGTGCAAGGAACTCCAGTGGTGAAGCCCAATGATCAACTCTTTTGGTTTGGTCGACCCAAGTTGATTCTCTATCTCATTCTTTTTACCCTATTTCAGGTTAGAGATAATTCTATGAAAACATTCTTTTGTATTATCTTTCCATGCTTCACAGATTGTAATTATAGAACGTTCATTTTGCAGAGTGCTTTCCAGTTAGCTTTCTTCTTTTGGGCATGGGTAAGGAAGATAAATCATCATCCAAATGTCATAATATATCTACTTTTTGTTGTTTTTAAATCTTGGCTCGATAGAATTTTCCCCGGCTAAACATGCGTACATTCATATGTTATGATTGATGCAGTATGAATATGGTCTGAAATCCTGCTTCCATGATCGGGTGGCAGATATTGTAGTTAGAATAACCTGTGGGTAAGTTTATTTGATTCTTAAATTGCTTTCAAAAAGTAATAATGCTCTTAGGAAATTGGTTTTCACAGTACCATGAGATTAAAAAGAAAAAAAAATTGAAAGAAAATTGTTTATTCTTATTTTTGCTTTGGGATTCGATTGTGTCTGAATTTTTTGCTCGGACCACATTCTATGATCCATGATCAGAGTATAAAAGATCTAAAAGAGCTGAAGATTCATTTATATTCTAATGATAGATCAATGAATTTAATCTGAAATGTTGATATAAAAATTTACACACGATCAAATTCAAAAACAAATACAAAAAATAATATGAATTAACATCAATATTTAGAATTCTATAAGGATCCACTATCATCCTGAATGATGAAACACCTGTAATAAAAAAGTATTCTAAACAGTGTTTAGTGAAACTTTGTTGTCAATATTATATTGTTAACTCGAAATGCATTTGTTTTTTCATTAGGGTTGCAGTTCAAATACTATGTAGCTATGTAACTCTCCCTCTCTACGCTCTTGTTACACAGGTACATGCATCAAGATCGAAAGAAACATATATTTGATTTCTGCTCTTTTCAATTATCACTGTAAAATGAAATATGGGTTTTGATTGCAGCTAGGGACAAACATGAAAACAACCATATTTGATGAAAGAATAGCTACAGCTTTGAAGAAGTGGCACCAGAGAGCTAAGAAGAACCTTAGACAGAAAAGGCATGAAGATCTATCAAGCAGGGGAACTACTACACCTACTACACCTGGAGGATCTTCTCCACTCCATCTTCTTCACAAGTACATAAGTGCAGGAGACAGAGAAATTGCCCAAAGTTTAGAGCAATCTGAAAATGATGTTGATCAGGATGCATCCTCCCCTTCTTACCATTCTCACCACAATCCTAATGACATTTCAAAGGAAGAAATGGAGGAAGAGAAACAAGATGTTCAGACAAATGAGTTTGAGAACATGTAATTTTGTCCTTTTAGTCAACTTTGAATGTTATTTTCTAAAAGAGTTTGAAAATATTGAAGACCTCTAAGATCTAACATATCTAATTACGTCAAAAGGTGTATTATATTCACAAATGGATGCAAAAATGTGGTGAATAGAAAACTAAAAACATTTAATTTGATGTGTTGGTGACACTTAAATGTGTAAAAAACATTTTATTTATTTTCTGATGCACTCAATTTTTAATTATTTAATGCTAATTATATCTCCACGTCCACCTCTAAAGTACCACTCACTCTTTAATTGATCAATCAATTCTGTCTATTTCCATTGTGCAATCAATTAACTTCGTAATTATCTCAATCAAATAATATTAAATTATGAGAGATTGAAATATAATAATAATAATATAATGATTGATAGTATAATAATAATAATGTAGTCTATATGTAACATGCCAACTATCATCCACACCAAAACTATATCCTCCTAAGTTCCCGCGTCTAATAAACTATATCCTCCCACCCCGAGAATACAACTATATCCTCCACCATAGAATAGTAGGGGCCCACCCTGAGAATACAACTATATCCTCCCACCCTGAGAATATAGATCATTGACAAAAATTCTGTTATTATTGCTTGGGTCACAACAATAATATACCAACTACCTTAGAATTGTAGGGGTTCACTTAATTAATCAACCTGCTAGAGTAAGGTAGGGTTATTCTAGCATATTCTAGCCCCTACTATTCTAAGGGGGCAGCATGGGGGGTTAAAAGCTTTTTTACTTTTGTAAAGAGTTTAATGGAAATATAAAAATAAGAATATATTAAAGAGTAATAATGTAATCATATCTTAATAATAATTTAATATTAATTTACAGTGTAACAATATAATCATTTTTTATGTGAAACAATGAACAATTATGACATTTTCTCTATGAATATTTAATTAATTCTTTTGAATGATCATATTTTTTTCTTATTTATATTATATCATAAAAATCTAATTCAAATGTTTTTTTCACAATTTAATGAACAAATGACCATTTTAAACACAATCAACTTAAATAAATAAAATTCAAATTCAAATAAGATTATATGCAATATATATCTAATTTTATAAAAAACAAATCTACAATCTAATCTATATAAATCTAATCTATTATATATAGATGTATCATTTGAAATCTAGACTAACCAATAAAAGACATAATATTGGTGAGACTCTATCAACTCATAAAAAAGTTAACACAAAACAAAAAAAAAGTCCAATAGAAGATAAAATATTTGACTCACATGAATTTTAGACAATTACATAAAAGATATTAAAAAGTGCTTTGCAAAATTAATATAATTGTTCTTACCGTTAGCTAATCAATATTGAAAATTTCAAAAAGTCCAAGTCTAGTTGATTTTATTGCATGGACATAGAAATGTCCTTTTTGTGTGTTGTAATCGCAGTAAATATGACTTGTTCCATATATGGAATGCAAGTTCAGGATAAGTTTAAGTCTATTTTAATTTCTTGAAGTCCTTGTCACTCTTAATTTATTATTTACTATGAATAATAAAATAAATAATTTCAATTAGTTGGTAATTTTTTAAAGTGATTTAAAATGATGATAGCAATAATTTTAAAGATTTTATTAAATTTTTTATTTGAACCTTTAAAAAGTTGTTTGTACTAATTTTGTAAATATTATGACCTCTAAATATATTTAAGAAGACAACTGTGGACATGAATAAATATTCTTTAGGTAAATTATTTATTCAAATTTGATAACAATTATTATTATTAAAACAATACAATTTTAAATAGGAAAATTGCTATTAAAAATTGTAAGAAAGAGTTGTGTTGGGGCTTGAAATTTCCAAATAATTTCAAGCACCGTACTATTAAAAATGGTGGTCACTTTATGGAAATGGAACATAATGGACGATGAATGATTTGAGCACCTAGAGTAAAGGAGGATAAGATAAGGATATGAATAATTTAATTCCAATGGACCCCATGAAAGGTTGTTAAGCTGCCTTGTATTTCACATATACATCCATTCCCTTCAAGTCATAAAGAGTCTATGTATCTAAGCATATTGAACTCTCCATCCCACTTCATGCATGAGTTAAGAATTCCATATAATCCTTCATCACCCCATCCTCATAATCCTAGGCATGTCATATATATTTGTACCAAAGAGTGTTCTTATGAGCCATTTTTCTTATGAGGATGATAACATCTCATAATAACTTGCCATCTCAAATTTCAGCATGTCACACCCTAATATGTTGTTCCTACATATTCCTAAATAGACAATACATATTAGACCTGCTAATATGTTGACCCAACCTATCAAATAGCTAATATGGACCCTTGACCTGCTGATTGTGCTTGCTGATTGTTGCAGATTGGTGTTTTCGACTTGCAGAAAAGCTAATGTTGAAAGAGAAATAAAATGAGTAAAAAATGAAAATGTAAGAAAGACCCATTTCAGAAAATCAATTTTCCAAGTTCCAGTAAAAATCTCACATGTTTGTATGGGGTGTTTTGGGTTGTGGACCATGGAAAAGACCATGAGAAGGCTAAAAAAATGCATAAAGCCTATCATTTTGACCTAATAGGAAAATGATATCAACTAAGCATGGAAACGAAAGAAAAATAAAATTTAAATGAAGACCCATTTGAGATATGGATGTTTCCTACAACCATAACAATTTTTAGCTTCTGAAATGAAGTTTAAGGTTTCTAACCAAAAGTAAACTTGAAAGATAGCTTAAAGCAAGGTTATTGACTAACTAGTTGATATATTAATTTCAAAGGGTTTTGTTAACTTTAACAAAAAATAGTGACTCTTCACCCCAAAAGGGGTATGATGACTATTCAACCACATATATAAGTGATGGAAAATGTGGAGGATAAGGGACATAGAATAACAAAAAATAAAATAGAAGACTAGCCACAAAAGGGTAGAAATTGTAACATATTAGTTTCAAAAAAGGGGCTTAAATGTAAAAGCCTTTCAAATATTGTGCAAGAAGTATAATTTAATGTTCTCTAATTTGGTTTCACTTGTTATATTGGCTAAAGTAGCCAAGGTTGTTTGAGAACTCCTATATGTCATGTTTTTCCTATTATATTGATTTGAATATCAAGGGTATTTCAAATTGATCAAAGAACTTTTAGTATCTTTGTATGATTTGTTGTCTTGATTCTCTCAAGGAGAGATTAAAATTTATTGTTGACAAGCTGTAGTAATAAGGAAAAAATCATTGAATGTACAAGGATTCAAGCAACTAACAGATTCATGCAAGGCATGGATGTAAAAATTGTCTAACAAAATGGAGCAAAACCAGTCAAAGGAACAGGAGATTGACTCTATTGCCCAATGGATGAAAGGCATTAATCAAATCTCATTTCAATACCAATTACATTACTTTCATTTTTTAGTTTCAAGTTGTAGGAATTAGTATAGAAGATATAATTCTTGATTCAATATATTTCTCACCTTATGCCAGTGAGGGATATAACAAAGGAAATAGAAGATAATCAATAATCTACTTGTATGAGTGGTACATCTACCAAGGTATAACAAAACCTGAAGAGAAGGGAATTTGTAGCTTCAAAGGTTCATTCCGTTAGTTGGCCAAAGTTGATTGTCTAACTTGATCATAGAGTTTGATATCCTCTTAGAGTTTGGCAACTTGCAATTTTGAGCTCCAACAAGTTGTTCAACAATAGAAACTATAGGAGTTGAGAAAATACAACACCACAGGAGCCCAAATAATCTCTGCAAGCTGAAAAACCTGTTACAAGGAGAAGCAAGGAAGCAAATCACAAAAGGAACAAAACACAGGAAAAATATGCTCCAAAAGATGAGAGCTCAATAATCTCCAAAATGTATTGTCAATAATAATCCTTCTTCATACAATGAAAAGAAATAACTTAACCTTTAATAGGTCAAGAAACCCTAAAAGGGAAAACCTAGGTTTGCACATAATAATTAATTAAAATAATTAATTATATGCACCTAAAGTTAGCTTAAGTGTAAAAGAGATAAAGGGAACTTAAATAATTAAACAAATAATGTTTAATTAATCAAGTAAATACCTGAATACTCTAACACCCCCCCTTAAGCTAGACTTAGGGAGAAGCTAAAACCTAGAACAACTAATGAAAGCAATAAAGATGGGTCCCGACAACAAGGCCTGATCAGGTACCCAAATACAATGAAATCTCTATGAACTGGAGAAATAGAGAAAACCACGTGGGAACAAAACTCTACTCCAAAAAGAGATGAAAAAGAATATCACTGAAGCATGAAGACCTTGCAAACTCTGTCAAAGAATAACTGCTGATCTGAAGAACATCCACTAAACTAGAACATGACCAGGTAGAGAAGACTGTAATCTGCACGAGTGCCTTCAAATGACACTACTCAAATCAAGAGGCAAACAAGGCAAAAACAACTGAAATTGAAGATACAGATGACATGAGAAACCAAAGCCGGAAGAGATGATCAATCAAACCACGGAAACAGTAGAACCAACAGGATAAACGTCCCCATAATGCGGAAGTGGGAGAGGGACAGGAACACTGAAAAGGACAGCCAAAAACAACTGCATGACGAAGAACCAAGAACATCAAAGGTGCTGAGACACATCATCATGAAGTGAATATCATGGAAGGAACACTCACTGGATAAAAGAAGATGGCTAACAACAGGCAAACATCAACCCCCTCATGGCACTTGATCAATAGTGCATGTACAACAAGACAAGAGATATGCAAGATTCTAAGTAAAAAATGCATGATGACACTTTATCTCAGTGTGTTTGCATAAATACAAGCTATAATGATAAGAAGACTGGAAATAGAAATGTGAACCAAAATAGAGACACCCTACTCAGAGAAAAGATCCCAGGACTTGAAACAACCACAATATCCACCAAAGTGCTGAAAAGAAAAAAATTGAATAAAATATGCATGGAGCAGAGTTTGGAAATAAAACTCAAATGGATGGAAATTACATAGTACACGCTTTCCAAAAATATAAATTTTTTGAAAAACGGAGGTCGGATGCTCATTCTATGGCTTCCGGAGTGCAAAAACTAGACCTCACTTTGACTGGAAAAAAAATAGTCAAACAAAAAAATTGGAAAAAATACCAACACCATAAGGTCGGCCTCGGAACTAGCTTTCTGATGCCTATTTGTTTTCGAAAAAACGACTCCGTATGCCCAAGATAGAGCCAAAAAACTAAACCCCCCTTGAAAAAGCCAAAAAAGGGAGTCTGGTGGCTTGTTTGCGCAGAGGTGGCCAGGGAGCGTCGCTCCGGTGGTGGACGGGTGGAGCTCTGGTGGTCGGTGGCTGAACCCAGTGGTCGGGCGGCGCAGGGAGGCTGTGGGCTAGCGGCTGAGCGCGGCAGCTAGTTGAGCGGAGCGGGGCCGAGGAGCTGGGCGGAGTGGGCTGCACAGGCGGGTGAGGGCCGGGAGGTGCAGCAGCGGCAGGGCTAGGAAGCGACGGCCGTAGGGAGACCGCCGCAAGCGGTGGTGGCTTGCGGGGGCCACAACATCAGCGGAGCCGGGAGGAGCACGGGCGCCCGGGGAGGTGGGGCTGCATGGCCGGTGGGGGTTGGAAGCCGAGGCCGGCGAGGGGCTGGGGGCTGAGGCCGACAGGGGGCTAGAAGCCGAGGCTAGCAAGGGGCTAGACTGACAGGTCCGGTCGCCGGATGACGGCCGAACTGTCAGTCCAGTACCCTGCGCAATACAAATTTCCAAAAAAAAACATTTTTTGTTTTTTTTTTTTAAAAACAACTATCGCTTTTGATATTTTTTTTAATTTTTTTTTTTCAAAAATATAAAAATCCGGCCTGCATGCCATAAAAAGGAAAAAAAAATAAAAAAATATATATATATATATTTTTTTTTCAATTTTTTCTCGATCTGCGTGCCAAGGCAGTACAACCTGGATCTGAAAAAAAAATTCACCTAGAGGCTCAGGAACTAAAATAGGTCGAATTTTATATGACCATAAGGGTTTTTGGGCCTTTTGAGCACAATGGTGAGGTCCGTTTAGGCCCAAAGTTCTCAGAAAAAAGGGTCAAACCTTAGGTACATAAAAAATTCCTGAAACCCCAGATCTGCTTCTAAAGCCAAAAATTCTCAAAACAAGAATAGGTAGCTGCAGATCTGATGCTCTGATACCATATAGGAGTTGAGAAAATACAACACCACAAGAGCCCAAATAATCTTTGCAAGCTGAAAAACCTGTTACAAGGAGAAGCAAGGAAGCAAATCACAGAAGGAACAAAACATAGGAAAAATATGCTCCAAAAGATGAGAGCTCAATAATCTCCAAAATGTATTGTCAATAATAATCCTTCTTCATACAATGAAAAGAAAGAACTTAACCTTTAATAGGTCAAGAAACCCTAAAAGGGAAAACCTAGGTTTGCACATAATAATTAATTAAAATAATTAATTATATGCACCTAAAGTTAGCTTAAGTGTAAAAGAGATAAAGGGAGCTTAAATAATTAAACAAATAATGTTTAATTAATCAAGTAAATACCCGAATACTCTAACAGAAACCACCAAGATAAATGATGACTATGTACTAACCAAGATAAATGATGATTATGTACTCATTATACATACTAGCATATAAACAATTATTGAAAATTTGTTACATCCCACTTGTGCCCTAGATATTTTGATGTTATTTTATGCATTGATACTTGTTGCTCAATAATGTGAAAATGATGATTCACAAAACATATGTTGATAATTTATTTTTAATCATTATGAAATACGAGATGTTTGCTTCTATTATTAATAAATGCAATGATAGAGATATGGCAGGATTTCAAATTAACTACATGAATCTGACCTAGTGTGTGCAAGAGATCGTTGTCCTCTGAGAAGGGAGGGGGAGTATCACCAGGTTAAGAGGTAACAAAAGGACTAAATGCCATCTGTAATCCTATCTGTAAGTTGAACATGTAGAATTATGTTAACCATGTTTCCATCAACCAGTGTTAAGTCAGGTAACCAAATGGTCAGTATAGGAGGTTAGGGTTTAACCAACCTTGTCTGAGATTAGTAGTCGTTTCTCTCGTCGAACTATATTGAGTTCTTATCTTAACCTGATATGTTCTTTATGATTGATGCAAACTATCATGAAATTGTAGTCACATAAATTTGTCCACTTAATTAAATGAATACTTAGTATTTGTTTGATTATTTAACCATCAATTAATATTTAATTAATTCATCTTAACCCTATTCTCCTATTAATTAAATAAATTATTCAATTTATTTGATTTAATTCACTTAACCAAATTCAGACCATTAATTAAATAAATAAATCATATTTATTTAATTAAATCTTCTCTCACATTTAAATAAATTAATATTTATTTAAATCTCCCAAAAATCCCACCTCTCACATTTAAATAAATTAACATTTATTTAAATCACCTTTATCCTCCACCCACTTGCATTTTCCTACAAAAGCAAGTTGCACAACTATTTTAAATAAATTATTTATTTAAAATCCTATTTATCCTCACCCACTTGAAACCTTTAATGGTTTCCCTTAAAGTAGTCAAACTTGATGGCTTTAAAGTCTTCAAACTTGATGGCTTCCTTCTATAGTCTTCTTAAGACTTTAATGGTTTTCCTTAAAGTCTTCAAGCCTTTAATGGTTTCCCTCAAAGTCTTCAAGCATTTTAATGCTTTATCTTCTTTTTCTCATTTAAATAAATTAATATTTATTTAAATATTTATCCAAATGCAACTTACACCATTTAATTGAAATAAATGATTTTATTTTAATTGAAAATACCAAAATTTCTCCCACTTGCATTTTCCTACAAAATCCACTTGTATGCCTAAACCCCTTCTAGATTCTTCTAAACCCTTCCTAATTAGCCTAAATTCATCCCTTAAATATTGTCACATTCCTAAGCAAATTGGAGTCACTTCTCAAAGACTCCAAAGTCTTTGAAAAGCAATTAATGCTTTGTGTGTTCAACAAATTAACCCTCAAAGTCTTGGATAACCTTTGAAGGCTTTCAACCTTCAACCACCAAAACCCTTAAAGTCTTTGAAAACCATTGAAGGCTTCCAACCTTCAACCACTTAATCCCCAAAGTCTCCAATAACCATTAATGGTTAATTCAACCCTCCCACATGGTTAAAACATTTGTTTTGACTCAACCTCTACCCAACCCAAAGGTCTCATCAGGCCATTAATGCTTTGACCATGATTATCTCTTAAACATTTGCACAAAGGTTTATCCTTGGATTAAACTCTTAATCCAGTGGGTAATCTTAATTTGGACTTGACCCTTACCCTCTAGATAACCATGAGGTCTTCTCAGGCCTTTAATGCCTCCAACCTCTTCTCTCAACCCAATCTTATGTTGACACTTGTCACCATTTTATTGGTGCCAATTGTGCACATGGATCCCCAACTTTCAAACTTGGCCCTTGATTAAACCATTCAATCTTAACCCTTCATTTCCCCATTTCTTCTATAAATAGAACCCTTCTCCTCAAGCAAGAGAGAAGCATTTTAGAGTATTGTTGTTATACTGGCATTAGCATAGAGCTTTTTCATAGCATCACTATCTACTCTAGCATAGTATTTAGCTTTTCATTTCATATTTGAAGCTTAGTATTAAATCTCAATCCTCCATAAGCATCCATAGTGCAAAAAGCTGCTGAGAGCTACACTCATTTGGGACTTGGAGAGGAGAGGAACAAGGGAGGAGCAACTATGAGCATCTTGATTAGCTATTTCATTTTATGTTTATATGCTTTCTATTTCATGCTTAATATCTCTCTTGATATGCCTGTTTAGGATAATCTTTTGTTGCTAACACTAACGTTTGTTTCTTGTGCTCTTGTGTGTGTTGCCATCAAACAGATTTTCTAATCCTTTTTGCAGAGCATCAGAAATCATTTGCTATTTTATAAATAAGATGTATATATATATGCATGTGCCTTCATAGTTAAATGATACAAACACATTCATACTTATATGTATATATATGCATATATATAAATATAGAGGCATATGAAAGGTTTATTTAAAAATCTTTAATTACTTAAATGTATGGATGTGGCTTTTTAAACTTTGCCACGATGAATGGGAATTGGCCATTTTGAGTCTATATAAACATCAAGTCTTATTTATCATAAGATTAATATTTTAGATTTATTGGCTCTTGACCGATGAATAGGAAAGGGGTCATTTTGTGCATGCTCTGCCATAATCATAGCTAAACTGAGCTTACGCGTTGGGAATACTCTTTCAATTCAGACTTCAAAATTACACAGGTCATGTTTTTGTTTGATTTAATTAGATGAAAGTAGTCTGAATTAGTAAGGTTTTAAATTTAGTAAAGAAAGGAAAAGAAACGTATTTTTCCTTAATTTAAGATGAAATGCATCTCTGTACATTCTTAGTTGGAAGAATAAGTCTCGACAAGAATGGAGGAACTGCTACAAGTCGTGAATTATTAAACCCTGCAACTTAGACTGAAATAATTTTAAAAGGGGAATTTCATTTAGAAAGTTTCTCAGTACTGATAAATCGAGTCAATGCAAGTGAATAATCTACTATAAGATGAGAATGCAAAATAAAACCTTAGTATGAAGAAGGTTAGATAGACAATAGGGTAGATCTATTGTGCTCCTTAAATGCAGATTGGAATATATATATATATATATATATATATATATATATATATATCACATGCATAGTAGCTTAGCATGAATATGAGAGATAGCAGTAATGTTGCCTATCTAATCTCCTTCATGCCTATGCATTTAATACAAGACTAGAACAATGAAGAGTAGTGAACCAAGGAGGTTACATCTTTTTTCATAATGAGATAGCAAGGTTGTATACATCACACCAAATTAAATAAAAAATTAAAAATCTATTTATATTTGATTCGGGTGTGTGTTGTAACTAGATATCAAGTTGATGGATAAGTGGTCATCCATGGGTTAAGTCTTCCTAGCAAGAGAACTTAAGTCCTATAAGTTCAAGTTGCACTCGAGTAGGGTGATGAACATTGACTTCATGCATTGGCTTGATTGTAATTACATTAAAACTTTTGGCCAAGGTGATGCTTCTTGTTGTAAGCGTTAGTTAGTTCATTAATCCAGATATATACAACCTGGTCAGAGGTCATACTAGTTAGGAGTAGCCTATGGTGTGTGATTGGCTAGGGATTGTGTAGGGTTAAACACTAGTCTTAGATGGCATGAGTCCAACTTCTTGTTACCTCCCTACAAAGGGTCGGGCCTTTCCAGTAGGAAACAACATAGGGGATTACTAAGTCTATGGTTAGGCAAAAAAGTGCCTTGATAATACATTTCCTCTTCCAAGAAATGTAAAGGTTATTTAAAATTCAAAATGTGTTTCAAGAAAAACTGTAATCTCTGAACCTCTCTTTATTCCTTTATTTGTATTGTTTAATTGTACAAATTTTACACATGCACTAGATTATTTCTTCCTAGTTTAAATTCACTGTTTCAAAAAAAAAAAGTTTATGATTTCAATTTCACTATTGCATTCTTAAAAGATGATAGTTGTTGCAAGTTTTATTTCCATTTCATTAAAAAGTTGTTTATTTTAAGTTGCTTAGTGAATGCATGTTACAAATTTTTTGGAATGAGGAGAATTGGAGGGAGTGGCTTTGAGTTTTCTTACTTTTTTTTTTAATCTTTGTTTTTGTTGAGTCACTGTTTTGATGGCATAATGCACCCTTGGTGCAAAAAGGTCATTATTTGGTATTGGTGAACACCATTCAAATTTGTTGTAAAATGATCTAACATTTTAACTTTCTCATCTTTTAGTCAAACCTTGAATGTTATTTTCTAGAAGAGTGAAAATATTGAAGACCTCCAAGATCTAATATATCTAATTACCTCAAAGACGTATTATACTCACATATGGATGCAAAAATGTGGTGAATAGAAAACTAAAAGCATTTAATTTGATGTGTTGGTGACACTTAAATGTGTGAAAAACAACTAATTTTTTTTTCAATGCACTCAATTTTTAATTATTTAATGCTAATTATATCTTCACTTCCACCTCTCAAGTACCACTCACTCTAAGTTTCATTGATCAATCAATTTTGTCTATCTCCATCGTGCAATTAATTAACTTCGTAATTATCTTAATCTAATAATATTAAATTATGAGAGATTGAAATATAATAATAATAATATAATGATTGATAGTATAATAATAATAATAATAATAATAATAATAATAATAATAATAATAATAATAATAATAATGCAGTCTTAATAGATTTTTTACTTTGGTCAAAATTTTAATAGAAATATTAAAATATAATAAATATTAAAATATAATAAAAATTATAATTTGGTACTAAAAGCTTTTTTACTTTTGTAAAGTGTTTAATGGAAATATAAAAATAAGAATATATTAAAGAATAATAATGTAATCATATCTTAATAATAATTTAATATTAATTATTATATAGTTGTTAACAAATTCGACAAGATGGTGAGCGAAGGTGGTGAATTCAGCAGAGGCAGCGGTAGCAGCAGGCTTCTAATCGACGAGCATATTGTTGGGGCTCTAATCCATGGCAAGGGAGGTCAGGGGAAGATCAGGTCTTGGAGCGATGAAGTTGATGAAGCTTTTCCAATCAAAGCAATACAAAACCTTACGATCGGCCAGCAACCAACTCGCAAATCAACAGCATGGAAAGATCAAACCCCAGGCTGACCATGGAAGGTGGATGCACCTAATCTTGTGGTGAGAGGTAGTAGGGATCTTGGACCACAGAGGAAATCAGATGCTAGTCACCCCTACACAAATAGTAATCTCAGGCCAATAAACTCGCAAGCATGGAAGAAGAATGGCTTTTCATGGAGCAATGATGGTTGGTTTCGAAATGCGAAGCTTCCTGCTTCTGATTTGGCACGCAATTGGAAGTCAATTTTAAAACCTAATCCCTTTGTATCGGAGATAGGAAAATTTAACATCCCTAATTGTCATAGGCAAGGTTTTAACCCTCCTTCGGGTAATGACCCTAATAAATTTTGGAATGGGTGGTTTAGGCAAGACAAAACCTCGTGCGCCGATCGTGCAGAGGCCTAGCGGTCCACTGCCCCAGCTAGAAACCAACGATCTAATCTAGATCGAGTTGGGAAAAAATAAACCTTGGTGAAGATACCAACCATCGACTCATCCAGTCATCCACAAACCGGTAAGGAAAACTTCGAGACCCACTGTTATTTTGGATGATAATAAGATCAATTTGGCTAGATCAAATCTTCAAGATTTCTATTTCCTTACCAAATGGGGTGGAGGCAAATGGTTAAGGGGAAATTTTGAGAAACGGTGTAGATCGCAATGGGGGGAGAACATTAACTTTAATGTCCTTCCGAACGATTATTATTTGATTGAGTTTATGAAAAATGAGGACATGTTTAATGCTAAAAATAAAGGTCCTTATACTTTGGATGGGATTGGGGTGCATATCATTGATTGGAAACCAAATTTAAATCCCCGGTTACATACCCTGCTGGAAAACACAGTCTGGTTAAGGTTATATAACTGCCCATCAGACTATTGGCATATTGAGATCATTAAAGATATCTGCAAAGAGCTTGGCACTTTTGTTTCTATGGACAATATTCTGGAGGATAGGGTGTGGGGTAGCTTTATCGGGATATGCATTAATACCGACTAGATCTCCAAAATATTAGAAGAAGTCAAAATTATTGGGGCCGGAGAGGTATGGATTCAAAGGATTGACAGGGAAGATCAGTTGCACCTTTACCCCGAATGCTTCTCAAGGGAGCACATAGGTCTTGAATGTCAAGTTTTGGCCTCTATCCTTAAAAGTTATGCTTGTGTGCAAACTAAGTCGATTGACATGAAGTTGGTCAAGGAAAATACAAAAAAATGGGAAGCAAATGATGTTGAGAAATCCTCGACGGCCAATACGAAGGTGGTGGAAAAGAATAATCCTATTGTTTATTCTCCTCTTGTTGTGTCTAGCCATCAACAGATCCATACTGCCAATAGTGAAAGTGCTCAAGCTCTACTAAATCTTTTGGAAGATGATAGAACCCTTCAAAAGGATATTATAACAAAGTTTGGAGCTACTCTTTCCTCAATACCCAATAAGGCCGGTGATTTTAGTGTAATGGAGGATGAGATTATTCCCCCTCTGCTAGTTGGTCCAATTGCCTTTGATGATCCAGGCAAGAAAGGCTGAACACCATTGGCTTGGAAGAAGGATACATTGTTTCCTCTGCCTCAGAATGGGAAGAAGATGTTGAACCGGTTGCCATCCTTATAATGGATAATACTGCAAAAGGGTTTGGGAAGTCTGAGTCACATATCAATGTACCAAATTTCCATCCAAAGGGTAAAAGGGGGCCCAAATCAAGGAAAACAATGTTGATAATCTCAGGTGCAGCTAGTGGGCAGTCCAAACTTAACTTAGGGAAGGGGAACCCCCTTCCTCAGGCTCCATGAGACTACTATCCTGGAACATCAGGGGCCTTGATGCCCTTGAAAAGTGGCATTTAATTAAGCGCTAGATTGATGAGACTAAGAGGGATATTTGGGTATTACAGGAGACTAAATGGAGTCAGTCTGAGATTGAAAAAAAAATGAAAGTATGGAAATAATGGAAAGGTCTATTGAGGCAATTTGAGGGAGTCTCTGGTGGCATGGGAATAATCTGGAATCCTTTGAATGTTCAAGTCACTCTCCTTGGAGAAGATAAATATTGGTAGCATTGTCTGGTCACTAGTTTATGCAAAAAAGAGAGTTTCAATCCCTTTAATGTCTACGAACCTTTTTTGCTGCTAATGACGAATGAGAGCTTTGAGCACTCCTGTCAAACAAATTCCAAAATATCACTATGGGCAATTGTGTGTTTGCAGGCGAATTCAATGCTATCTTGGAAAGTAATGAAAAGAAGGGTGGTATTCAGAGGATTGGTATGGTTCAGAAATATTTCCAAGATTTTGTTGATAAGAATCAGTTATTGGATGTTGCCCCAAAGAATGGTACCTTTACATGGACAAATAGGCGTACAGGTTTCACTGAAATTGAAGAACATCTTGACCGGTTTCTGGTGGCTGGTGATTGGCTAGCACAAAATCTTATTCTTGAATCATCTATTCTACCCCTTATAGGATCAGATCATTTCCCTATTTGCCTAAATGTGTCTCTAGGACATTCTGAGGGTGGCCATCCTTTCCGATTTGAGTCAATGTGGCTTAGAGTGCTAGAGATACACGATTTGATAGCAGCATGGTGGAATGAGCCGATTCTCGGAAACAACTCAAGGTTGTTCAGGCTAAATAAGAAACTCAAGTATATCAAGATCAAAATCAAAGAGTGGAATTTGAGTCAGTTCCAAAACATCCATAAGGAGAAACTCAGGGTTACGACAGAACTGGAGGATCTATCTAATTCTGTCATTAAGTCAGGCATGAATGATGTACTCTTCCAAAGGGAGAACTCTCTCAATTTTGAACTAAATGAAATTCTCCGACATGAAGAAATTCACTGGAGACAAAAATCCAGGGAACTTTGGCTCCAGGATGGAGATAGAGATACCAAGTTCTTCCACAGATCGACTATTGCCAACCGTAGCAGGACCAGAATATCGAAGGTTGTAAAATCGGATGATAGTATTGCCAGAGATTATGAGGATATTGCCCAGGAAGCAGTAAGACATTTTGAATCTCTGATGAATGGCAATTGTTAGAATGTTCAGGAAGCAAGAAACAAAATTCTAGATGCAATCCCTCCTATAATTACTGAAAGACACAATAAAGAGCTCTTAAAACCTATTGACTTAGAAGAACTCAGGAAAGTTACCTTCCAGTTGAATCCTGATAAGACTCCAGGCCCTGATGGTTTTCCTACAACCTTCTTTCAGCATTTCTGGGACATTATTCCCCAGGATTTGCACCTAGCGGTAGAAGAATCCAAGAAAAAATGACTATGCTGGGAGCCATCAATCATACCTTTCTAGCTTTAGTACCGAAAAAGAAGAAGCCTCAGCAAATGGGTGATTTTAGACCAATTTCTTTATGCAACTTAGTATACAAAATAGTAACAAAGATCATTGCTAATAGATTGAAACCTCTTCTAAAATATATTATTTCAGATGAATAGAGTGGCTTTGCCCCTGGTCGCTCTATTGTTGAAGGCATCATCACTACTCATGAAACCTTCAACATTGCAAGGAAAACTAAAGCTTCTTGTATGATATTAAAGCTGGATATCATGAAAGCCTATGATATGGTGGACAAGGAATTTCTTGTAGAAGTATTGAGGAAATTAGGCATCTGTAATGAATGGATCACTTGGGTCAAGAATTGTCTATCAACCCCCAAATTCGTAGTTTTAGTTAACGGTTCATCTCATGGTTTCTTCCCTTCAACAAAAGGTATTCACCAAGGGGATCCTATGTCACCATTTTTGTTTATAATTATGGTTGAAGCTTTAGGTCGGATGATTAAATCTCTTCACCATGATGGTCATTGGCTGGGTGTCAATGTCGCTACAGAGTTGAACATTCAACCCACTTCCAATTTGGTGATGATACTATTCTTTTTGGAGCCTCTAGCAGAAGAGAGGCAAGGATTATAAATACATGCCTGAATGACTATTGCAAGGCATTGGGGGAAAAAATCAATTGGAACAAGTCAGAAGTTTTCTTTATCAACACGATGCCGAATATGCAAGCTGTCCTATCAAGAATCCTCAATTTAAGAGTGGCAAACTTTCCAAGTGAATTCCTTGGGACTCCTCTTTTTGGTGGCCATAATAAGACGTGCTATTGGACACATCTTATTGAGAAATGTAAAGCTAGGCTTGAAAATTAAAAAGGGAAGTGGTTATCATCTGCCGGTAAGCTTACTATGATAAAATCAGTCCTCTCTGCCATATCGGTTTTCTCCATGGCTTGCATGAAGCTACTAGTTGCCATATAAGATGAGTTAATTACTATAATGAGAAATTTCCTTTGGAATGGATCGAATGACAAAGGGAAATCTCCACTCATTGCCTGGGGAAAAATTAGTCAACTAAAAAATGCTGGGGGTGCTAGCATTCGACAGATTTCTATTATGAGTTTGGCTATGGGAGCAAAATTGGTGTGGGAAATTTGAAGAGGCGATAATCAGAAGTGGACAAGAATCCTAAAACACAAATATTTGGACTCACTTGAGCCTAAAAGGATTCTCACAGTTACCAACCCTCCCAAGGGCTCGACCATTTGGAATTTTATTCTGGAACGCAAAGAAATCATAAGCAATCAGGTCACTTGGGATGTCAAAAATGGGAGGAATGCATCCTTCTGGCTGGATTCTTGGAGTGGTGAAGAAGCCTTGTGTCATAACCTCGTTCTTCAACCTATAATGAGAGAAACATGTCGTCTTTGGGGTCACAAGATCTATGATTATGGTAATTCAATTAAGGAGAATGGTATGGACAAATGGGTGTGGAACTCTCTAGACCCCTTGGTTTTAGCCCAAAATCAGAAAGACCTTCTTGCTGATATTCTAAAGAATAGAATAATTCATCCATCCTCGGATGAGGACATCATTAGATGGTGTGGCTCTTCTGATGGTAAGTATAAGGTATGTTTTGGCTATAAATTGAAAGAAGCTGCAGTAGATAAGAAGGATTGGTCGATTAGGCTATTCTGGCACAAACATCTACTTCCTAAAGCAGGTTCCTTTTCTTGGATGACTTTTCAGAGGAAAATCTTAACCAATGAAAGACTCCTTAAATTGGGTATTAATGGGCCTAGTAGATGTGTATTATGTCGGAATCAAGAGGAAACAATTGATCACTTTTTGCTACACTTCAATTTCTCCAACAACTGTTGATGGCATTTTATGGGTAAGTTAAATATAGAATGCCCTTTTTCTAAAGGTTTGGATGATTGGTTTCTACTATGGCCTAAATCAAAATGCAAGGCGTTATTTGGGGACTTATTTGTTATCCTACCCCCATTGATGATTTGGGAAATTTGGAAAGAAAGTGATAGAAGAATTTTCCAGGATAAAGAGATGGACTAGTTAGCCCTCTATGAGAAAATTGAGAACCACCTGGTTGAGCTCCTGAATGAAGCGGCCAAGTCCAAAACACTGAAAAAGAATCTATACACTGACTGGGATTGGAAGTTAAAGCTTGCATTCCCAAAATTGATCATCCCCTCGCTTTTCGAAAATGGTAATCCCTAGATACCGGTTAATCCAAGATTGGATGTTAAATGGGATGCCCTAGAACTAGGGTGGGATAAGATTAACTTCGACGGTGCCTCTGCAGGGAATCCAGGGCATAGTGGAATTGGATGTTTTATTAGAGATTCTGAAAGCATTTGCATTAAGAAAATTTCTAAAGATATCGGTCTGGCCACTAACAATGAGGCTGAATTCCGAGCGACATTAAGAGGTTTGCAATTGGGGTTTGAGTTGGGGATAAAAAAGAATCCATTTGGAGGGTGATTCATTAAATATTATCAATGTTGTTCATAGTAACCATACCCCCAGTTGGTGTCTCAACCTATGGCTTCGACCTATGGTGGGTTTGCTTGAGACCTTTGAAGGTTTTTGGATTAGCCATATCTATAGAGAAGGCAATTTGGAAGTAGACAGACTATCTAAGATGGCAATTGTAGACGAAGGTCTTGATCTGGGCATATGACATACGGCTCAGGCATAGATAAATCTTGATTATAGCAATTATTATGGTTTAATGTTGCATTTATTTTGGCAGAGGAATGAACCACTTTGGTTCCCCGATGTTTTGGTTTCTACCGATCGGTAGTACATACTGGGGGATGTACTCTTACCGTGTATGGGTATCCCTTTGATGGTGGTTTTTTGGCTCCTACCGATAGGGGTATCTGTCCTGGCTACCCAATCTTTACCGGTTGGTGTTGTTGTTGTTTACATAGGCCTCTTGCACTTTTCCCCCAACCGGTAATTTTTACGTTCCATTTTAGGATCTCTTTAGGGTTACTTCAATGTCGTTGTTGATGTTGCCAGAACGATAATCTAGCAAATTTATGATAAGCGACTGCATCCGGTTCTCTCTTCAGATACCCAGTTTGGATGGAGGCACATCTATATTTTGACTATGGTGATTAATATGATGCAAGTGATACAACCGATCTTGTTCTAAGAAGGAATGTATGTGCCCCTAATGGTATTGGCCCCTACCGGTTGGTAGTTCTTACTGGGAGATGTATTCTCACGGACCTCTTGATTTATCCCCTACTGGTATTCTTTATGGTTTTGGTAATATGATCTTACCAAGGTCATTAACTCAAGCTCTGGTTTAGATGCTATCAGAAGATATCTAATTCTCATCATTACTTTTAGATATGATAAATCCGGACGACGATTGACATCAAAGAGGCAATCAATTGCGATTAAGGTGGCATGATTAAGATGTATCTTGTTTGTGCGAAGTAATTGGGCTCACTTAGCTAAGCCCTCAAGCTCCTCAACCTTTATGAGCTGGTGAGATAAATAAAGGATGACCTGCTTATTTTTAACATATCAAACTCTTCCTGTTTCTTGCTCTGTTGCTTACAATGGAAACACCAATTTTGTTGGAGGCAACCTATCGTTAGATGGCATTCCTAGGAAAAATCTTTGATAAGCACCTGCAATCGGTTCTTACCTCGAGTCACCCTTTGATTCTGCACTGTGTTAAAAGAATTTTGGGGGAGGAATTCCTTAATGCATACCACAGATACAAAGCTAATGCAGACATCCTGACTTTCTTCCTAGCAATGTTGCTCTATATGGGGACTAGCAAGCAAAGGGTGAAGCTTCTCACCCAAATGGTGTTTGAGCATCGCTTTCTCGGGGAAATTGACGCAATGTTGGATAATGTTGATGGCAATATTAGGTTGCCCGTTCCCCAAAATTATTATATAAGTTTGGGAAATGGTGCGAAGGTGTGGAAAATGGTGATTGTAACCTCTCTTGACTTCAATGCCTTGGAAGCCTCCTGGCCTATTATTACCTGAAATATTGAGTTCCTTTGCAAGATTGTCGGTATACTGCCCGACTTCACAGCTGTTTGGAGAAGCACCTATATCCAGGAGGAAGGGCTTTCAGGTAGAGAAGACATTGGTATTATGGCCAATGGTGACATAGTTGAAGGCAAATCTTGGGGGCTTGGTCGTGGAGAAGAGTGGAATCGTAATGATGATCGCCACCCCTGGGAAAAAGCGGAATCATTGGCCCATGTTGCTCGTGGGAATGATTGCCCGGTAATTTTGGATGCAAATGCTGCTCCTACTCCCAATACCGAGGACCCAGATTCAAGTGCAAAAGAATCCTACTTTCCATGTTTCATTTTCATGTGTTGTTTAGTTGATTATAGGCCTTTGGTTCAATCGACATTTTTCTCCTCTGGTTGTTTTCTCCTAGCTTTTTAGCATCTCGGCCATTGTGGCTGGCTTTTTTGTGTATTTACTGTTGGAGCAATGGTAGGGGGTTTTCTTACTTGTTCTTTCCCCCTACGGCTCTTTTTGAACCAGTTATCTATTTTTCAAGTTTTGATTAATACAAGGGTGCTGCCCCTCTACAGTTATTAATCTATTCAAAAAAACAATTTAATATTAATTACAATATAACATTATAATCATTTCTTATGTGAAACAATGAACAAATATGATATTTTCTCTATGAATATTTAATTAATTATTTTGAATGATCACAACTTTTTCTTAAATATTATATCATAAATATCTAATTCAAATGTTTTTTTCATAATTTAATGAACAAATGACCATTTTTAAACAGTCAACTTAAATAAATAAAATTCAAATTCAAATAAAATTATATGCAATTCATATGTCAAACAAATATTTACAATCTAATCTATTATATAGAGATATATCATTTGAAATCTAGACTAATCAATAAAAAAACATAACACATAAAACAAAACAAAAAAGTCCAATTGAAGATAAAATATTGTCTCACATGAATTTTAGACAAATACATAAAAGATATTGCAAAATTAATATAATAGTTCTTACCCTTAGCTAATCAACATTGAAAATTTCAAAACTGATTAAGTCCAAGTCGAATTGATTTTATTGCATGGACATAGAAATGTCTTTTTTGTGTGTTGTAATCGCATAAAATTTGACTTGTTCCATGGAATATGCAAGTCGAGAATAAGTTTAAGTCTATTTTGATTTCTTGGAGTCCTTGTCGCTCTTAATTTATTATTTACTAACAATAATAAAATAAATAATTCTAATTAGTTGGCAATTTTTTAAAGTGATTTAAAATAATGATAGAATTATTTTTTTATGATTTTATTAATTTTTTTTAATTGAATCTTTAAAAAGTTGTTTATACTATTTTTCTAATTATTATGGTCTTTAAATATATTTAAGAAGACAACGTGGATACGAATAAATATTATTTAGGTAAATTATTTATTCGAATTTGATAAAATTATTATTATTATTTTTATTGAAATAATGCAATTACAAATAGGAAAATTGATGTTAAAATTTTTAAGAAAGAGTTGTTCAACAGTAGAAACAACCAAGATAAATGATGACTATGTACTCATTATACATACCAGCATATAAACAATTATTGAAAATTTTCAAATGGAATGAGGAGAATTGGAGGGGATGGTTTTGAGTTTTCTTAGTTTCTTTTAATCTTTGTTTTTGCCGAGTCATTTTTTTGATGGCATAATGCACCCTTGGTGCAAAAAGGTCATTATTTTGCCACATTTATTTTGGGCTTTCTTTTAGTCTACCTTTTTAACAACCTCAAACTTTATCAACCTAGTAGTTTTCACTAGTTTTGGGGTTTTACAACTTTAAATGAAGGCTTATTTGAAAAAATGCCCTTAGAAATTTGTTCCCAAAGTGTTTCATAGGATATGAATTTTAATATTCCTTTAGATGTGGTTTTTCCCATCCTAGAGTTTGATAAGTTCCTATACATAGCTTGAAAATTTTACTTAACATGATATTTTGTTGGGAGAACTCCCTTTGAAAACATGTTTAGGGATTGGGTTGACAAGAACTAGGTCCCACGTGGGGTTAACCTGGACGCGATTCAAAATCTCACCAAGGGATTTTTTCTTTTTACTTTGTTGAAGCTAGCCATACAGAGGTCATTCTTAAGAACGATCCTTAGTTTGTGTATTCTTTTTGTTTTTCCAACCTTAGAATAGAGAGTTTGTGGCCTTTGATGAAAAGAACCTTCATGTGTCAATATGGATAGGATTTACTAGCTTACCTTTGTTGAATTTTTTACTGCAACTATTGGATTGCTTGATAAATTTATTTGTGTTGAGCATAATAGGTTCTTTTTCGCTTGTCTACAAAAGTGTGTATGTGTTGTGTTGAGGTTTACCTTTCTAAAGATTTAAAAGGTGCCATGTTTATTCAAATTGATCATTCATATCATATCTAGAGTATCCTTTATCTTAGTTTTCTAAACATTATTTTTAGTATCAATTTGATGATCATAAAATTAAGAACTATTCCTTGGTCTCCCCTTACAATAAACCATATGCTTAGCCTATTAAGGATCCTCCTTTCAATAATGATGATGGGTGGACTACAATGAAAAAATTTAAACATAACTAAATCCTAATAATGTAAAAGCTTAGTCTAATCCTATATCTAACATTGGCCATCTAATTATTATAGTGCACTTTGGTGCATCTTCAAAACCTTAGGAGAAGGGGATAGAGGTAGTTCCTTGTAATGGTGAGATCTTCTTTGCATTTTTTTTTAGGATATCACAACCTAAATTTGTTTTATCTTCTTAGTTGAAGATAATTGCTCATTCTCTCTCCTCCCCCATTATCTATAGTCCTAGATAGAATTAGTAAGGGCCATAACACTAAAGGTCTACATAGGTAGGGTAGTCTAGGCAACCTCATAGTTAGGAAGAGGGTTGACTCTAAATTAGGAGGATCTAAGTTAATACCATTGTCCTCATTAGTACAAAGAACATCCTTTGAATGATTTTCCAATACGTTAAATCTGTTAGAGAATTTCAGATCTATCTCCTTCTCTATGAGTATTGCCAAACCATCTGACCTATGGGGGATCTTATTGAGATGGCTCTTACTCTCAATATCCTAAATTATAGACCTAATAAGGGATCTAGTCTCATTAGGTAGATCACTATCACAAATAGACAAGGGGTGTGCGCCAACGTCACCCCAAGGCCACTCTTTATGAGGGGCTATAGCAACCACATTACCTTGAGAGGCCTCAACTACATTGTTACTATCAACGATGTTATTCTTGATCTTCTCCATGGCAAGCTATTGAGTATTCTTCTTTCTATTTTTTCTTTGCTTGACCTGGATATTGGTTCCCATAAGACCATACTTGTCTTTGGAAGACTCCCTGATTTGGGTTAAGGAATCTAGAGCATGAGAGTGCCAATATTTTATCATTAACAGTAATAGGTGACCACTTCAAGGCCTTGAAAGTATAAATTACTATAGTCTAGTATTGTCCATTGACAATAGCATTTTTAGTTTTTGAATCTTAAAAAAAAAAGAGAAATAGCCTTTTTGAATCAATCTACAAAAAAAATTTGAAACCCTAATTTTTAAAACCATACATGTCAAAATAAGGTTGTGGGGATTGAATGAGGCTTATTACTCGTGGAAAATCAATCTATTATTTTGGATAAGGTTTAGGATATGGTAAATCAATCCTAGAAAACACTCAAAGTATGATCACTAAACTAGATCCCAAAAAATAAGACATAGATTGAATAGTAGTTAATTTATGACCCTACACTTACCATTATTTGTTTCACAACAAAGAAAAAAAAATCCATGGGAAATTGATGTGTAATTATATGTTATGAAAGATGATTATAACTAATATCAGTATCAATGTACTTTTTATATAAAGGAAACATGAGTACTCTACTTTAAATATGCTTCAGAATATTCATTATTATATTAATGTTAGATTGGTTGATAGTGTATGTATAGGTGAGAATGTGACTAATGATAGATTTGTTATAAATTTTTACGAGGGGAACAATAATATGAGATGTATGATAAGGTATAAAAGGTTTTTGATGTACATGAGAGGCAATGTATTAAAAGAGGAGCACTAGTAGTGGGAGAAATGTAAGATGCACCAAATATAAATGTGAAATGAGTATGTGAGGGACTAGAATGTAAAAGGGACAAAATAGGGGAAAATATTGAGAATGCATAATGGATTAGAAGGCTTGTGAATTTAAGATACCATGGAGTAATTTGGGGCCATTCATTAGTTGACCAATGCATATAAGTACAAAGAGTTTTTTAGTGGCGAATCTTTGCCAATTGGCGAATTCCACGTATTTTTTTGAGGAAATGGCGAATAGTCTGGGGCAACATCGCTGGTCAAATCACCTAGAATTTTGAGGTTAATGGTAAACTGTATTCTGGCTTCACCATTGACCACACACCGTTCAACGTGCATGCCCATAATATTCACCTGGAATCACTTGGACGTGGGTATTAGATCACCTCCGTTATTTGCTAGCAATAGTAAAACGACCACATACCCCAGACCTAATTCACCAACGCTAAATTACATGTTCATTGCATGCGTAAGCCAAATTTTCCAATATCAATTAAAACATTATAAGCATTCGAGGACCCATTTCGCCCCGCTTAAATTAAATGTTCATTGCACGTGTCAGCCAAATTCACCAAAAAAGCAATCATGGATTGATATAAATACACTCTTTGACTTTCTTACAATTTGTTCATGTCTGATTAGTAAATTTGGGAGCTCTCGATTCGTATTCCACAATTTGAGTTGGAGCGTCGAAGTTTATTGTAGGGCGGAGGGCTAGAGTTAAAATCCTGCAACACAGGCCCATGCATTCTTGATTCCTGATTCAGAGAAATGAGAAGGCATAAAGGTGAGTAATAATTTCTTCATACTTGATAGTATTAGTTTTAACTTTTAATTCGTAGTGAGAGGTCAAGACTCAAGATGTCATAGTCAGACATGGGTGAGACTCCTCAGGGTGGTGAAGGGATTGAGATGTCAGACAAGGGTGAGACTGAGACTCCTAGGGTGGTGAAGGGATTGGGATGTTAGACAAGGGTAAGAATCCTCAGGGTAGTGAAACTGAAGGTATTGGGAGGCCATCAAAACACCCAAAACTTAAACTTAAAGATACTACCATAAAGTCTTTCTTTGGAATTGGCAAAGTTTCTGGTCCATCAACTTCTGCAGTTGCAGAAGCCATTCATAGTAGCTCACCACCACCACAAGGTGGGATTGTCATTGAGTTAGATGCATCAAATGAGGATGACAATATCGACACGACATAAGATCTTCTAAGGGATACACACAGTGAGATAATTCACTTGGATGCAAATGCTAGTACTGAAGATGATGTTGGTAGGAAGAAAAGAAAAAGGAAAGTAAAACTGGGGCGAGAGTGGGAGATGACAAGGAGTTTTAAGATTGATTGGGTAGAAAAGTACCCATTCATTGAACCATTCCCAAACAATGATGAACAACCAACAAAATCCAGGTGTAAGATTTGTAGCTGGAAAACTAAAAGAGAGAAGAAGATGCAGCTAAAGCTTGACACCATAGAAAAGCATATTAGTAAGGTTTATGAAAAACAGATCATAACGGAAAGGAAACACCAGTACTAAGATGAAAATCAAAGGAAGAATGTCTTCATGTTAAGTATGCCACATAATATGATGAGCATAACCACAAAATGACACTGATTGGTAATAGTGGATTTGAAAATACAATCAAGGCTGGGCTTGAACATGCAACAAAAGATGCAAACTTGGCAAAGACTGTTAAGATGAGTGTTATTTTTCATATTCTGTCGAGAGGACATCCTATGAAAGATTTCCTAGAATTTAGTAATTTATTATCTTTTTTGAATATTCCTCACTATCCTATGTCACATTGGTCAATAAACGTTGGATGGGAAATGGCAAACTGTCTCATTGAGGTGGAAAAGTAAAATTTACAAGAGAGTATAAAAGAGTCAAATTTCATTTCATTATCCATAGATGAATTTACTATGGTAGATAACATTGCTTGGGTTTGTATGCATGTGTATACCGTAAAAGAACACGTCCACGGAGCTCATCTACTTTGTGTTTGTAAAATGAGGGGCAAGTCAACAATGGAAAATTTATATTTGGAAGTTAAGAAAGCTTTGAATGAAATTTTTGGTATGGATGACTTGACAATTGCCAAGAAGTTGGTGTGTGTTGGAGCTGATGGAGCTGCAGTAATGCAAGGTCAAAGGACCGGTCTTTGCGCAAGATTACAAACTAGTATTGCACCATACATGGTTGGCATTCACTGCATGGACCACTATTGAATGAATTTAGCATATAGAATTGTAAGTAATTTCCCTATAGTGTCAAAAGTTGAAGATCTGGTCCATGAGCTCCACTCATACTTCTACCGAAGTCCTAAATGTTTTGCATAATTTTAGATTTTTGTTGAGGGAGTAACAGTAGGAAACAAGCTTCTCAGGGATGTTGAGACCAGATGGATCTCCTTGCATGGACTAGCGGAATGAGTTCTAACAAAATATCAATCATTGATCAGACTAATGTATGAGCAACGCCTCATAGTAGACAAAGCTCTCAATCTCTTACATAAGTTAAGTGATATAGAGACTCTGTTAGCTTTAGCTAGTCTTCTCCCCATGCTAGATTCAATGAATAAACTTGTTAAGAAATCCCAAGACAGAACTATGTATATCAATGAGTATAGCACTCTACGTAAAATGACATGCTTGAGCCTAGATGGTCTATATTCAGATCTAATAGGTCGAAGCCCAAATTTTTTTTAGGTGGTAGATAATTATAGATTTGAATCATGTTGATTTTTTTTTTACATTTCAATACAAAAAATGAGTTATGTGTCTTTGTAAAAGGATTTCAGATACCAATGCACTAATCTAAGATGGGCAAACGAGGCAGAGCACTACCAGTAAAAAAGGAAGATTTTGACAGGATTGTTAAATCTGTTAATGATAATTTGAAGTCTACAGCATATGAACTTTCAACTGAGATTCGTGAAAGATTCCCTCGAGAAGAAATACTTGAAGCCATGGGTTGTGTGTATCCTCAATTTTGGCATTCAATTGGAGATAATCCAAATGACACAAATATGTTTCATAAAAAAACTAAAGGAATTGATATTGACATTTACAAAAGATGCATATTGCAATGGACAACCAATAGAAGGAATTTTAAATTCAGATCATCTTAAAAAATAATATAAACACTTTGCATTATTTATGAAACAACAGTTGGTTGACCTAGAGAATCCATTTGAACCTGGATCAATCACAAGGATTTGGAAAAGGATATATCAAAGTGAAGCATTGCGTACTGCAATACCATAATATTTGAAACTTGCTGATTTATGTCAAACAATGATATTGGGGTCGATGGAAGATGAGAGAGTTTTCAGTGCATTAGGGCTTTTGAAATCAAAGATCAGAAACAAATTAGACAAAAATTTGGAAACTTGCTTGAGGTTGTTTGTAACTCAGTATAATGTTAGAGATTTTCCATATGATAGGGCACTGGCAATCTGAAATTTCATGCGTGAAAGATGAGGGTTGTGAAACACTTTAAAAACTGGTGGTGCTACTGCTAGTGCTAGTGTTGAGACAGATGATGGATCCTAGACTCAGAGTCAACATGAAGATGAAGAAATTTTTGAATACCCGACTCAGAATGAAGATGAACCTGTTAGTACTAGTCAGTTTCCGGATCTTGAGTCCATTTGGGATATAGAAGCCTCAGATTGAGTCACTGAAGTGAATTAGTAGTCAGTTTATAGGTATTTATAATTATACTACAGTTCTTGAGTCATATTACGATTTCAATTCACAATACTATAGTTGTCATTGATGATTTTTGATATTGTATTCCTTGAATTTGTCAATTAGAACAGATACTTATTTCATATTTTTAATTGTGAATTTGAATTATTAGTAAACAATTAGAATTTATTTTATGAATTATTAGTAAACAATTGAATTATTAGTAAATTGGTTCCACATTATGTTGAACATGAAATGCAACAATTTGTGTCACAAGATCCATAAAATGAATCATATTGCATAACTATTAGAACCTTTCTACTGTTCTACATTAAATTATTAACATGATGTTCATGGCAATTAGGGTTTTGTGTTTGTTTTTTTTTGTCTTAGTTGGCTAGTAAACCAAAGTTATCGTGCGTTGAAATTATGAGTTGTCCTCTCTTTATTTGTCCATTTCAACGTCAAGTGTGGTCATACGGTTGGTCAGACAATGAGACATGTTTAATGTTTCATCTCTAACTCGCAAATAAATTTCATGTTTAACAATTTAAGTGGCAAGTTAGCGAGTGTTGGTTTGGGTTTAAATCATGAGGTCTCTAGTTTTTCGAGTGTTAGCATTTTATGTTAGCGAGTTGGAGATTGTTAATGAAATTGCTATGGTCGCGAGGTCTCGAATTGGTTTGATGCCATGCATTATAGCCGTGAGAGTTAGTGAGTGAGTCATTACTCATTAATGGTTTGTGTGCCACTTCTCGCACCTGTTTATGATGGTAATTAACATAAAAAATTGATTTTTGTTGGTACTTGCTAGGTCGCTACGGTCAAGAGATAAAAAGTTTTGAGATTTTATGGTTATCGCTAGCTCGCAGGTCCTTTATCATCAAGTCAGTTTAAGTCACGAGCTTGCGTGTACTGGGAGATTTTAGTTGTCGCTACCTTGCAAGATGTTTTACAATTGACCATTTTTTGTTGTGAGGTTGTGACTGGGTGTGATTTTATGTTATCGCAAGGTCGCGAGGTGTTCGTGGTTAAGTCATTTTAATTTACGATCATGCGATGTGGTTGGTATCGCAGCTTAGTTGGTTTTGTCGCTTGCTCACAAGTTTTGAAGTTGTTTAGCATTTTATGTTGCGATCTGGCGATAGGTAAGTTTTGGTCTAATTTTGTGGTCATCGCATTCTCGTGGGTTTGTAAGTATTAAGTCAAAAAGTGTTGCAAGCATGTGATGGCGGTTAAGTATCTTGTTGTGGCGGGATCGCAAGTGTTTAACCATTTAAGTCAGGTTAAGTTTCAAGTTGCGAGCTTGAGATGAAATAAGTTGTTTTGTTAGATTTGCAATGGTCACCAGCTCGCAGGTAAAGAAAGAATATTACAAATGTTGTTACGAGGTTGCCACTGAAGGGCTTGATGAAGATCAACGACTGTCGCTCACTCACGAGATTATTTGAGGATTCGTAAAAGGGGTTGCGAGCTTGCGATTAAGAGCATTTGGTAGCATTGTTGCAAACTTGCCGGTTACTTTCCAAATTGTTATAACCGGTTGTGAGTGTGTGATTAAAGATGGTGATTGACACGTGGACTTGGTTTCCGAGTTGCATAAAAGTTTTGAATGGCAATCGCCAATCAAATAGAAGGGCATGAATTCAAATTTTTCTCAAGTACTTTAGCTTTGAATTAATGTCACAGTAGCTAGTTCATGAAAGTGTGGTAATTAATGAGACTTGAGAGAAGTGACGATGACCAAATACCATAAATTGCATGATTGAGCCGAGATTTTGTATAATTGCATTAATGCATTCTATCTTTGAGGAAATCCAGTGAATTGAGCTCTGCAATAACGTTGGAGAATTTAGAGTGTTGGGTGTGGGAAAATTTCAAAAAATTGGTTAAATTTTTCTCCTACAGCTAAAATGAGCAAGGCGACGAGTGGAACTTGAGCTTCCAAGCCCAAGCCCATGACAAGTGGAGGACCTGGAGGTTCCAAGCCCAAGGCCACTGAGGAAAAGATGGTTAAGAAATACAAAGAAGAATTTGTAGATTTGCTGCCAGGGACTTCCGTTGCTTTGAATGCAAATGATTTGGCATGGAAAGATTTATGGAACCAATGTAGAAACCCGACCACACTTCATATGACTGATTCTGCTGTGTTTTATTATTATTGGAATAATAGGGTTAGGGTTGTCCTGATGTCAAACCCTTGGGATTTAAATATGACAAAGTTAATTGTGCCAAAAGTGTATGTTGATGTGGATTTGATCAAAGAGTTGGCCAAACGCTATTGCCAAGTATCTAGGGTAATCAGAAGAAAGAAACAGTCTACCCTAGTTTCAATTAACAAAGATAGCTTTGTTGAAGCTTTCCAGATTACTGGTGCTGCATGTATAGATATAGATTTGGAGCGAATTGCAGAGGATTATGACAAATACAAAGGTGTTATCAAGAAGCATGCAATGCCCAAATACATGCCTAGGGTGAATAGGAAGCCGATTATAATTCCAAATAGTATCCAACCACCATTTGAAATCACACCTTTCCACCATTATATGCATTGTCCAATCTATGGATTATGCAGAGTGTTGGGTTTTGATGGAGATTCAATAGTGTCAGTTGAATTACTAATGATGGCTATGGACATTCAACACCCATATGTTAATAAATATTACTATGTGGTTGAACACATTCATATTGCTCTAGTTGAAATTCAGAGTGGTGCACCCAGCCCTAAATTCAAGAATTCTTCATTGTTGATGCATTTAATCTTGTTCAATAATGTTGAGTTCATGGATAAAGAATTGGAGCTTTACAGAGAAGAATTGGGTGTCTTAATGCCAATACAAAGATGGGCCCAGGTTTGGGACAGTAGTTCTCCCCAATCTTCTTTCGTTTTATTTGAAAATTGGATTGTTTTGCCAATTATGGAAATGCTAGGAATAAATAGGCAATGATTGTCAATTAATGTTAGGAGAGTTTTGAGATCTTACTAGTATGTTCCAAACTGGGGGTGTAATGCCCTGCCAGGAACCCCGAAGGAAAACCCACAACAAGGGTGAAACAATTTAAAAAAAAAAATATAAACATCATAAGTGCATTTACACAACATGCACGATATCACAAGTGAGAGACTACACTAGAATTCCTTAAGGGTTACCAACGAAGAATTAACTTCAAGAATAAATTCCACAAAAATCATAATTCCACATATGCATCATTAAATCAATGATCACAAGAAGCCATAAGCAAATAAAGATTAATCATAGAAAGATTGAAAGGATACAATATAATTTCCACTTCAATAAGCATTTCCTAACATCATTAAAGATACTGATAAAAACATCCCAATAGGATTACATTGCTCTTCCAATACATAGCTTCTCAATAAACATATAAGGGTAGATCTCATCCAGTTACAAGTTTACTAAGATCAATGATAGAATGATATAATGATCACAAGGGTCTCCAAATAACAATAATCTTCAAACAAGAGATGAAGCATGAGTCATGAACCATAGGAACACCTGCGAAGCCAATCCTCACATGAAGGTACAAATCCGAGCATCCGATGGGAAGTGGCACTACCACCCAACCATGTAATTCCCAAATGGAATCACCCTACCATGATAGGAGATAGCTGAGGACCCTAAAAAAAGCATAAGCATTATATGGTCGACAAAATAATACGACTCCATGACAACACATAATGACCCCACAAAGATCTGGGTGACTCAACATCACAAACACACAAGTGAACCAAATGAGAGAGTGTCATGGCATAGTTTAACATGGTTACCATAGTCGGCCTCCATAGGTCCTGACTCACCATCCTGGTAACCTCTCCTGAACCTCCAGCTCCAACTAAGTCTCATGCGGACCCTACAAGCCTTTCGTGAAGACAAGGTGGCCGGTTTTCCATTCCAGGCCTTCTCACAACATGATGAGTCTCATACAAGCACTCACCAAGGTGTGAGGTACAATTATCTTTATTAATGTTATGATACTACCCACCTAATCAATTCATTAGATTACCAGTTATTATCTGACTTTCGTTGGGTCGTAATGCCTACCACTTTGGGCACAATCCCCAAGCGAAAGCCACTAAACAAACATGGTCACTCCCCGAGGACCCTATGGCGAAGCAGACAACCATAACACCACTATCAGAAACAAGTGGTCAAACAAGGACATAGTGACTCTTGGCTAACCATAAGGCAAAGACACTACATGGTTAAGACAACGAAGCCAACATATATCTTGTGGTCAAAGGAACCAAATACGCCTCCACGGGACGATTGAAGCAGAGACCAAAGTGTAGACACCTAAAAATGTCTCATTGATCATGTACTAATTATTCCTCTAATTGATTAAATAATCTTTATTATTTAATTAAGTCAATTAAACTTATTCTTCTAAATTCTTCTAATTTCATATTTCCTCATCGTCTTATTAATTATTCTATTTCCTATTCTATCATCATTTAATCATTTTCTAAATATTAATTAAATATTAATTATTTAATTAATTCTGATTAATTTCCCAATTTAAATAATCTTCATTATTTAAATAAATTACTAATTACTCAATTTCTATCTCTAATCATCTAATCATTCAACCCTCTTCTAAATATTAATTAAATATTTATTATTTAATTAATTATGATTTAATCCTTTAAATTAAATAGTCTTTATTATTTAATTAAATTCCATTTCTAAATAATTAAATAGTTTCTTTAAATTATTTAATTAGCTAATTAATTCTTCCAATTCCAAATCCCCAAATTCTAATTTCATTTAATTTCATATTCTTCTAATTTCTTCCAAATTCATCACATGTGCATGATTTCAAAAATCAAATTGAAAATCAAAGTCAAGTTCTAAATATATTCAAAGGCTAAATTGAATTAATAAATTCAATTATTTGAATAATATCTCATGCAAAGATTAAATTAATAATTTAAATCTAAATGCAAGCACATGCTAAATTAATTAATTAATTAAATCATTTATCTCTCCAACTTCTATTTCCATCCTTCAGGTAGCTTTTTCTAAATTTAGCTATCTGTGTCATCCTCTTTATTTCCACCAATCATCCTTTTTCTTCCTTCAATTAACTCTTTCATCAATCAGTTGACTCAATTAATCTATTCAATCTATTGAGTTTTACTCCCACAATCAACAGTTCAACTATCAACTTGCATTTGAGCTCACCTGAGTTCACACCTCTTGATCAATATGTTCCACCTTTCAATCAATCTCATCCAATTATCTATAAATTGAGCATTCAATCCTCCTCAATCTTGAACAATTATTAGGATCACAAACTTTGAATCTTTGTGTCACTTGTAGGCTACCAGCACAATATCTGAGAGCCATCATACCACGAAGAGAAGAAGAGCAATGGAAGCAATATGCACATCTTAGAATAGGGAGTTTTATTTGAATTGATTTCATTCTTAATTCTTGTTTTGCTTGATGATTGCATTATTTCATTGTCTAGTTTGTTAGCTTTTCTAATTAGACAGGGATTCGTGATTTCCATCTAAATCAACCAAGCAAACCATCAGATTACATATCACAAAGGAATTTGTCCACACAGGCTCTTCCATCTTCATCTCAAACAGGCAATCAGGTACCTACATCACCTAGCGTAGAATCAGATGGGTAAGACATGAGACAACTCGTGCAAGAACCTACCACAGAGTTACAAAATGATGCAGCTATTGGCACAACAGTACAAGCTAATGTGGCAACAGATGCAGGATTACCCCCACCACCTGAATCCCACCCATGGTTATTGTCACTACTTCTACCACAAGAGGCAACTCAGGCTCAACCTAACGAAATAGATGAAGAAAGATTGCAAAGGCTTATACCTGGCTTAAGAAGAGTCACTAATGTACAAAGATGACCAGTCAATCTACAATAGAATCAGGGACAGTAACAAGAAGAAATAAGTGATGATAGCCCATATGATGAAACATATATTGATAGTGAGACAGATTCTCATGACTATGAATTCTTATCACTCCATGATTCTACCCCACCAGAAAGTGTAATATCAAACAATCAAGTCTTCATGTTATCAGACTCTACTACAGAAGAGAATAATGATTTACCCCTAGTAAATTCACACTTGATTGATTGGGGGAAAGAAGGAAAACCAACACTGGATTGGTTTGAAAACAACGAAGCAATTTCAGAATTTCTAGGAGTCAGAGAAGGATTTCCACAAGGTGATCATAAAGCAGGGTTTGCTATAGACCTAAATAGAATGACATACTTTGGAGAAGAAAGTACTTCTCAAACAGAAGATAAGAATGAAACTACCCATAATGACAAAAGTGATTTGGGTAATCTTCCTATGGAAAGAGAAAGTTCAGCATTACTTATAGAGGAAACAGAAGAAGTAAACATAGCAAAAGGGGAATTTGTACATAACATCCATCTGGCAAAATCATTGAGCAAAGAAGAAAAAGACAGATTCATTCATTTTTTCAAACAACGACCTATCAAATTTTCTTGGTCCTATTCAGACATGTCGGGGCTTAGATTTTGAATTAGTGTTGCATCATTTACCATTGACACCAGGAGTTAAACCTTACAAGCAAAAATTGAGAAAAATGCATCCAAGTATCGCATTACTAGTTAAAAAAGAATTACAAAAGTTGTTGGAAGTAGGTTTTATCAAACCTATTGACTACGCGGAATGGATATCAAACCTGGTACCTGTGACTAAGCCCATAGGAGGCATCATAATTTGTATTGATTTTTGAGATCTAAATAAAGCTTGCCCTAAGGATGACTTCCTGCTACCTAATATTGACATGATAGTTGACCTAACAGTTGGAAATGAGATGTTATCCTTAATGGATGGTTTTTCAAGATACAACCAGATTAAAATTGCACCAGAAGATCAACATAAAACGGCCTTTACATGCCCATGGGGAACGTACTGCTGGAATGTGATGCCATTTGGTCTTAAAAATGCTGGCGCAACATACTAGAGAGCCATGACAACATTATTTCGTGACACAATCCATAACACAATGGAAGATTACGTGGATGACATATTCTCTAAATCACAAACCAGAGAAAGTCACCTTGCAGTTCTTACACAGATATTTGATCGGTTGGAACAATATAATGTCAGATTAAACCCAAAGAAATGTGTGTTTGGTGTAACAACAGGTAAACTATTAGGGTTTATAGTATCAAACAGAGGAATTGAAATAGACCTTGGCAAGGTCAAGGCAATCATTGATATGCAACCTCCATCAACACTTAAACAACTCAGAGGGTTACAAGGGAGATTGCAATCCATAAGGAGATTCATAGCACAATTGGCAGATAAGTGTCACCCATTCCAGCATTTACTTAGGAAAGGAGTTATTTTTAAATGGATAGAACAATGCCAGGAACCTTTCGAAGCTCTAAAAGAGTATCTTTTGAACACACCTATGTTAATATCCCCTATTCCAGGACAACCTCTATTATTGTACATATCAGCAACAAACTCAGCTCTGGGAGCTCTATTGGCACAACATGACAAAAATGGAAAAGAAAGAGCCATTTATTATATAAGTAGGACTCTGATCGGCTATGAGATTAATTACACCCCCATAGAGAGAGATTTCTTAGCAATAATCTTTGCATCCCAAAAGCTCAGACACTACATGTTGAGTCATAAGGTACAACTCATTGCACGGTTTGACCCACTCAAATACCTATTGAGCAGAGAAACATTGACCGGGCGATTGGCTAAGTGGGTTATGATCTTGAGTGAGTTTGATATAGAATACATAGACAAAAAAGCTATCAAAGGAAAAATCATAGCAGATCAATTAGTAGAGGCTCCTATACAAGACAGTCACCCATTGTTGATAGACTTTCCAGATGAATCCGTGTTTACACTAACTACCTCAATAATGTGGAAGTTGTACTTTGATGGATCATATACAAATCATGGATCCGGAGCAAGTATTGTCTTCATTACTCCTGAAGGGGATGTTATACCTAAGTCATTTACGATCAATTTCCCATGCACCAACAATATGGCAGACTATGAAGCTCTCCTCATAGGACTTCGTATAGCTATGCAATGGAAAATACAAGAGTTATAGGTCTATGGTGATTCACAGTTGATTGTGAACTAGGTCAATGATGATTACAATACAAAGGATGACAAACTCATGCCTTATAAGAAGTTGGTCGAAGATTACAAGGAGCACTTTAGAAAAATTACCTTCAAACAAATCCCTAGAATACAAAACAAGGCAGCAGATGCAATGGCAACAATAGGGTCTCTTCTGAATATGCCTGCTAATGAAACTCAGTTTGAGTTTATCATAGAACAGTTAATGCTACCTGCATATGAGACCCCCCTATCAGACTACGTATGTGTAATTGTGGGACCAGAATCACCTTGGTACAATGAAATATATATATATATATATATATATATATATATATATATATATATATATATATATATATATATATATATATATATATATATATATATATATATATATATATATATATATATATATATTTGAATACCCAATACATGTCAACCAGATTTGTCCAGAAATCAAAAGAAGACCTTTATTCGTCAAGCATCTAGATACACCATCATAGCTGATACTCTGTATAGAAAGGGTTTCAATGGAACATTTCTCCGATGTCTGGATGAGAATGAAGCACACCTTGCTTTAAAAGAAGTCCATGATGGAATCTATGGGGCTCACCAAATTGGTCTGCCATTGTCAAAGAAACTGCTGAGAACCGGGTATTACTGGCCAACCATGGAAAAAGATGCTTACAAGTATGTACAAAAGTGTAAACAATGCCAAATGCATGGAGACCTTATTCATGCACCAGCACAAGATCTTCAACCCATCACATCATCATGGCCATTTTCATAATGGGGATTAGATCTTGTAGGTAGAATCAACCCTACTTCATCCAACGGGCACAAGTTTATCTTGACAACCACTGAATACTTTACAAAATGGGTTGAGACAATTCCTTTAACATACACTACGGGAAAGCAGATATCAAAATTTATGCTCAGCTACATTATATGTAGATACGGAGTTCCAATGTGCTTTGTTATAGATAACGGGCATCCATTTAAAAACCAGGAAGTGAAAGAATTGTGTGACAAATTTCACATACAACAGAGATTTGCCACGCCATATTATCCACAAAGTAATGGACAAGCAGAGGCTACAAATAAAACAATATTGAAAATTCTTAAGAAAGTAGTCACTGACACAAGATGAGACTAGCATCTCCAACTAAATCCTGCTCTCTGGGCTTATAGAACAGGAGTGCGCACCCCTAAAGGAGCAACACCATATTTCTTGGTCTATGGTATAGAAGTGATACTCTCCATTGAAATAGAAACACTGTCTGTAAGAGTATCCTTACAAAACATTATATCAGAAGAAGACTACAGGGTAGTGAGGTTGCAAGAACTAGAAACCCTTGATGAAAAACAACAAACAACATTCAATCATTTACAAGGATATCAAAATATACTGAGGCAAAGCTATAATAAAAGGGTCTGCCCACGAACCTTTCAAGTGGGGGATCCAGTACTTAAAAAGAATCAAAGGAACTTAGCAGAATGAGAAAGGCCAGGGAAATTTGAACCTAATTGGCTAGGTCCTTTCATTATAACAAGGGTCATAGGCAATGGTGCCTATCATTTGGCTACCTTGGAGGGAATCCAATCTCTAACCCTATGAACAACATGCATAATAAGCGGTATTACACCTAAGGGCTGTGTAGTTTAGGTTTTACTTTCCGCATTGCATATCATATCATTTAAAACACTGCATTACATATAGTTTATTTTTCAAATGCATCACATTCTTAAAGTTATACATTCTCACATAGAAGCATCAAATAAAACAAGGCAACTGTTCGAGTTTATCATTCGTTTGCATCTTGAAAAGAAAACAAGGGTCATCGCCTTTCTTAGATATTCGGACATGAAGTCTTTGGGGTTCTAAAGTCATTCATTCTCAACATTACACTGCGACAACATTTTACTTATGGTTGGGTAGTAATTTCACTATTTGAGACTTGGTAACCCACAATCTATCAATTGCTATATCTTACACCTTAACGAGATCTCTAATTTACTCGAGACACCTAGTTGATCATATGACTAGTGAAAAATCTAAAATTCTACTTCAGCGCCGTTGTAATTGTCACACCCAAGTAGGTTTCATTACTTACAAGTCAAGGCAAGAAAATAAAAATAAAAAGAGCTATGCCAAATATCCATCTAAAGGCAAAAAGAGCAATGATATATAATTGAAATATCACGCATACAAATGCGATAAAAAGCTTGACTATGGGAACATGCAAGTAACTCCATCAAGGCTATGAATGCCTACCGACAATGGAGCAATATTTGAGAAATTACAGTCTATAACCTCGTCGGAGCTCTCAAGGCTTGCTGGCAACGAGGCTGTATTCGGGATGCTTTTGAAGTTAGAATAATCCATGTAGCTAGTCATATAGGATTCTAAGGATCTTTAGTGAACACAAGAGCAGGAATTAACTCATCTGCACACACATGGGCAAAAGAAGATCAAAGTTTCAAGAACCAGTGGGGAAGTTTTCCGCATCTCCATTTGTAAATCCTAGTCACTAAGTGTGTTGAGATAAATGTTTTGAAGGACTTTAAAGATCGATTGACCGCTTACCTATGAAATGTTTTGCACCTCTGTTTCTATTGGTGTATTACAAATGCAAAAACAAACACAATTAACCTTGTTTGAATAGGAAAGGCATCTTCATCCTGCATGTTGCATTCATGTAGGTCATGTCAAAAATTCATTTGTCTCCACATACATTCTGTAGATCATTATGTCATATAGGTCTGCACCCTGGGGGCATAACTGCAAAAAATCCTAAAAATCAAATAAAGTCCTGAAAAAATCCTAAAAATTAGATAAAGTCCTGAAAAAATCCAAAAACAATGAAAAACTCAAAAATAAAAAACAATGAAAAACTCAAAAATCAAAAACAATGAAAAACTCAAAAAACCAAAAACAGTGAAAAACTCAAAATCCAAAAAATCAGATAAAGTCCTGAAAAAATCCAAAAAATCAGATAATGTCCTGAAAAAATCCAAAAACATCCCTATAAAGTCTTGAAAAAATCATCCAAAAATAGTAAAAAATGATCCTGAAAAAATCATTCAAAAATATTCAAATACGATCCTGAAAAGATCAACCAAAAAAACATCCATATACGATCCTAAAAAAATTAATAAAAAACATTCAAATATCGATCTACATAATCCAAAAACATCGAAAAAGCTCTTCGAAAAGAACTAAAAATCGAAAATCAATCAATCAAAACTTGCAATAACATGTCTTGTGAGAAACAATGCCCTAGCAGATATCCAACAAACACTTCACACGAAGTTAACAAAGGATACGACTATCCAGTCAAACATCTACAATCAACTGATCAAACTGTCTTATCAATCGTATCATATCCATATCAAAGTGATTATTATCTTGTCTTAAACAGAAGAGGATACACTCAAAATCAGACAGGTCAGTCTTAAACAGGGTCCGCAACTTTCTGAGACCAGACATTATCAACCATCACATCAAACAACTGAGAACAAAGGCATAAGGTCAGTATAGCTGCTGAATTTTGTCCGGGTCAGTCTTTATCTTTTTATCATTTGGTGATAGATTATGTTCCTATGCTACTCAAGGATGTCCACAAGTGACTAGAGGAGCCATGATGGGCATTATATTTTTCTTTGTTTGTTGCTTGTCTGCTACGTGTTTGTTTCTTCAATGAGATATCTTTACATCTTGGTTCCTTATACCCTGATGTGTTAAGCTTCATGGTTCACTAATAAGGCTCAGTGATGAATATATATTGACACAATAAAATATGTGACACAGGTTCGTGATTCATTCAATTTCATTCTCATTGTCATCTCATTTGCTTATTGATAGTTTGTTGATTTCCCATCTTCTCTCTAAATCGTATATTCTTTCTAAACATTCTTTTCTCATCATCTCTTTCTTAATCATTTTCTATCATCTAACATTATTCTATTTCATTCTTTCATCAATCTATTCTCTCATATTCTATCTCAATATCATCTTCACATCACCTATCTCTATCTCTAATCAACTAACCATTCTTTTATCTTTCATCTCACAATTTTCTTTTTTCGAGAGATCATTCATATCTTTAATGCATAAACAATCTCTCGAGGGGGCATTACAGCCTAAGTATCACTGGGGCATACTGGGGCATAATTTTTTGTTTTCTTTGAAACAACATCATTTCAACATTGGCTCAAAGAGGGGCAAATGTAGACACCTAAAAATGTCTCATTGATCATGTACTAATTATTCCTCTAATTGATTAAATAATCTTTATTATTTAATTAAGTCAATTAAACTTATTCTTCTAAATTCTTCTAATTTCATATTTCCTCACCATCTTATTAATTATTCTATTTCCTATTCTATCATCATTTAATCATTTTCTAAATATTAATTAAATATTTATTATTTAATTAATTCTGATTAATTTCCCAATTTAAATAATCTTCATTATTTAAATAAATTACTAATTACTCAATTTCTATCTCTAATAATCTAATCATTCAACCCTCTTCTAAATATTAATTAAATATTTATTATTTAATTAATTGTGATTTAATCCTTTAAATTAAATAGTCTTTATTATTTAATTAAATTCCATTTCTAAATAATTAAATAGTTTCTTTAAATTATTTAATTAGCTAATTAATTCTTCCAATTCCAAATCCCCAAATTCTAATTTCATTTAATTTCATATTCTTCTAATTTCTTCCAAATTCATCACATGTGCATGATTTCAAAAATCAAATTGAAAATCAAAGTCAAGTTCTAAATATATTCAAAGGCTAAATTGAATTAATTATTTGAATAATATCTCATGCAAAGATTAAATTAATAATTTAAATCTAAATGCAAGCACATGCTAAATTAATTAATTAAATCATTTATCTCTCCAACTTCTATTTCCATCCTTCAGTTAGCTTTTTCTAAATTTAGCTCTCTGTGTCATCCTCTTTATTTCCACCAATCATCCTTTTTCTTCCTTCAATTAATTCTTTCATCAATCAGTTGACTCAATTAATCTATTCAATCTATTGAGTTTTACTCCCACAATCAATAGTTCAACTATCAACTTGCATTTGAGCTCACCTGAGTTCACACCTCTTAATCAATCTGTTCCACCTTTCAATCAATCTCATCCAATTATCTATAAATTGACCATTCAATCCTCCTCAATCTTGAACAATTATTAGAATCACGAACTTCGAATCTTTGTGTCACTTGCAGGTTACCAGCACAATATCTGAGAGACATCATACCGCGAAGAGAAGAAGAGCAATGGAAGCAATATGCACATCTTGGAATAGGGAGTTTTATTTGAATTGATTTCATTCTTAATTCTTGTTTTGCTTGATGATTGCATTATTTCATTGTCTAGTTTGTTAGATTTGTTAATTAGACAGGGATTCATGATTTCCTTGGTGTTTCTAATTGATAGCTTTGTTTATTTGAAGATGAATTCTAGCATGCGTTACACAAAGCAACACATAATACACTTGCAACATTATTGATTGAGAAGAATTGAAATAAAACACTCTTTCAACAGTCACATTATTCAATTTCCAAATCAATATTCCATCAGGAATGAAATCCACATTAAACATTCAACCAGTTATAACATGAATTCCTAACAAGCATATAATTCATTTCCAGAATATATCCAAATCTACCAATTTGAATCTCTAATTCATGCCTTGATTTCCATTGATAAATTTATTAACAACATAATAAAAATCACATGAAAAATCACCATTTATGCTTAACATAAAACAACCACATCAACATGTTCACTTAATAAAATAAAATAAAATTTTATAACACATACCAGTTTGCATCGGTAAAGCTCATGGTCAAGCAGTGGCAAAAGCCAACCCGCAGTAGTGTTACTGCCGAGGCAACATACACTACTTGCTGGTAGTGCTGCTACCACTAGTAATAGCCCTACCGATCGGTAGTGTTGCTACCACTGGTAACAGCCACTACCAACCGGTAGCACTGCTACCAACCGGTAGTGGTACCACCGACCGGTAGTACCGCTACTGCTGGTAGTAGCTGCTACCAATTGATAGCAGTCCTACCGATTGGTAGTGCTGCTACAAACCGGTGGTAGCCCTACTGATCGGTAGCACTGCTACTGTGTAGCGGTGCTGCCGACCGATAGTTCTGCTACCTGCGGGTAGCAGACACTATCGACTCACGTGATGAGACAAGCACATCATGGGAGTAGTAAAGTCTACGAAACTAACAAAAACACATGCCTCCAAGGTATTAAAATCAACACTCCACCAAATCGTTTAAACATGCAAATGATTCTTTCCCATATTAGTTTATAGGCACACACATACACAGTGCCAAATCCAATTTTCTCAAATGGATATTTACCAGCAAGGTAAACAATGAAATATAAACCCACAAGAACCCCAAATCTATGCAACATGAAACTAGAAAGCACACAACAAGCTAAATCTAGTCCATTCATTCCAAATAGAAGAGGTAAAACAAGAAATTGATTTCCAAGATCAAACACACAGCAGATAGAGAAATGAACCATTTCCTTCCTAAATGCAAACATGTGATATATATTTCACAAAACCAACAATAATAAACACTATTTCTTCCATTTCAATTCTTCCAAAAACATCTACAAAAGATTGCATGAATTTCCACACATAGGAAGCAAACTGAAAATTTCAAAGAAAACAAATTCAAAACAAGAAGAGAACCTCCAACCTTGAAGCAATTAGCAAGCAAAGAGATGAAGAAATTCTAGTCTTGCAACTAGGTCGAATTTCCAGCTCCTCCAGGAAGTTTTTCTAGAATTTTCTCTCCAAATATTCTCCTCCTCTTCTTCCCGTGAATGCCTCAGGAATAGCGTGAAAATAATCTTTTTAACCTAAACTTTCTAGGTTGAAAGTTATTTCATCCAATCAGATTTAAATATTTAAAAAGTAAAAACAATCAGATTTACTCCTTTTTCCCAAAATAATTCTTTTCCAACAATTAAAATGAAAAAGCAAAAGTCAAATTGAAAAGCAAAAAGGAAAGCTTTTATTAATTTCTATATCCAAAATACTTCCTTCAACATAAGCATTTAACCTTTTTAAATGGCTAGGCAATTTATTTATTTCAGAAAAATATCAATGCAACTTTACACAATACACTAAGCCATTTAACCATTTAATCTAGCAATCATTAATTTAAATAAATCAATAATCACAGAGCATAATAATCAACTAATTACGCCAACATGAGATAGCATCATCCATTTAAATTAAATAACCATTTAAATAAACGGAAACACGTAAAACTAGGGATGATCAAATGACGACTCACAAATGACTAAACCAAACACTATGACTCGCATACTAGCCAGATGGGAAAGACAACCGATTGACAATACTCACACGAGTATAACTATCGTCAAGATAGGGTAAAACAACTATCTCCTCCACTCCCATCGGATATATCAGGCATGCTTAGACCTGTGAAACCAAGTGGAGTCCATACCCTGTACCTACTCGGTATTAGTACCTGCAACCACATGTGCATATAGACCAATATATATATATATATATATATACACACACACACACACACACACACACACACACACACACACACACACACACACACGACATTGTAAAGCGGAAAAATGATCAAACCCTAGTTGCTCTCCCCTCTTCCAACTCCAAGGAGAGAGAAGGGAGGTTCCTAGGGTTGACGGTTTTCACTTAGGGGAGACTTTACATTCAAAAGAGGGGTTGAAACCCACAAGATCCAATCCCACACAATGCAAGATTGGATTCTAAATGAGTTTCAAGTGTTAAGACAGCAAGGCTACCCTCTTTTGTAAAGAATGTGCATAGAATGATTAAGCTAGGAATGCATAGAAAGTGAGAAAGATTCGCTTATAAACTGAGATAGGGATATAGGATGAAGCTGCGGACCTGGAATTAGCAGTAAAATATCAATACGGCGCTGTCCTGCAAATTTGAGCAAAAGTTGATGGGACGATGGCGTCCGGCGTGCACACGGTCCTCCGAAAAATCTGCGAAACGAAGGGGATCTGTTCGTCTCTGCACAAGGATTCCAGATCTTCAATTTCAGCCGCGTACCTGCAACCTACACACAGAAAAGCGAAGACGATTGGGGGGTTAGGGATTAGGGGTTTGCCTTTAGGTCAAACCCCGATTTTGGAATTAACCAAGAAATGAGAAATGCTGTAAATGTAAACGATTGTAATGTAAAACAAGTACTAATACCTTGTTGTAAGGATGTTTGTATCCTTATGTGCGAAGGTATAAATGTTGTTGTTTGTTGTATTGTTGTAGTATGTGATCTCCTCTTCAATGGTTGAATCCTTGTCTTGAATGCAACACTTAGCCTTGAATGGAGACTTGGAATGATCAATTGGTTGAAGGAATGTTTGAATGCTTGAACGCTTGAATGTTTGAATATCGTTTCCACGCTTGTACACATCTATCCTTTTTACCCAAATGGGAGAGGAAAATGTAGTTTATATAATTGCCAATTAGGGCTAATAGACTGATTTTCCTGACCTTAGGCCGACCAGGAAATGTTATTTTCCATTTTGCAAACAAAAAGACCCGAAGTCCCATAGGAGACCGGGCCCAAAATAGGGCCAGGGACCAGGGATGCTTAAGGCATTGTAAGGTTGATGTACTATTTTTGCTGGATAATAAGAAAGATTGGATGGTTGTGTATGGTGGACGTAACCCATTCTGGGTGAACCACGTTAAATCTCTGTGTTATCTGTGTCCTGTTTTATTTCTTTATCTTTTTTATTTAAATCTGCATATAATTGTTAGTTCATATTTGCTTCGGATCTGCTTGAAACCCTAACAAGGAGGAGGAATGTTCTCATCCTTATCACTTGGGTGTTTAGGTTGTGGTCTCTTAGGCTGGATAACAGGAGAAGAAGAAGGTCTCTTCTCTCTATAAAAGGAAGGAGGAGGAACTGCTCCATATAAAGGAGGAATGTTTGGTTTAGGAAGAAGACCAAGTCCATCATGACGAGGAGGTATAGGTCTACTCTTAGAAGGTTTATTCGGCATAGGCATAGTCACATCCATAGGAATGGGTTGGGAATCTTCTTGAGGAAAGACATTAGTTTTATCTTTCAAAGGAAGAACTTCCTTCTCAAGAATGATAGGAATATCAAGTTTGGGTGTTCTAGGTTCACTTAAAGATAGGATCATATCTGTTTTCCACTTTTGATAAGATTTGAAAAGATGATCACTTCGCGGAGGAAGGGATTGAAATTGTTTAGGCCAAAAGTAATCAATAGGAATGCTAGAAGTTCTTTCAGCTGGTTTAAAGAGACTATGATTGACAGTAACAACTTCACCATTATGGGGAAATTTTAAACATTTGTGAATAGGAGAAGCAATAGCTTTCATGGAAGATAGCCAAGGATAGCCAAGCTTCACATGAAATTGTTCGGATGAAGGAATAATAGCAAAGTTCACATCAAGGGATTTGTTATGAACTTCAATAGGTAATGTAATAGAACCAATTGCAGGAGAAGAAAATGCATCAAATAATTTCACAATCACATCTGTTTTGTCATAGATCACTTGATTCAATTGCAAAGTAAAAAGAAATTCCTCAGTAATAACATTAACCGTGCATGAAGGATCAATAAGCACTCCATGGCAAGGTGTATTCTGGACTTTTGCAACTATGTATAAAGGACCATCAGGTGCCCTGATAGTTTCATTAGAATCAAATGTGATGGAAGGTTCTTTAGGGTTTTCTTGCTACTCTACAAAGTTAATCACATTCGGAGTCATAGACACAAGACCATCAGATGAGAGAGAGGAATCATTAGTCTCAATCGCATTAGAGGTATGGGAAGGTAATGGATCAGTAAAGATCTGAAGATTTTGGTTAGGAGGAGCTACAGATGTGTTGCCTTTATCATTCACTCCAGAAACAGAGATAGTATTATTATCAATCAAATCTTGAATTTTACCCTTTAAAGAAAAACATTTTTCAGTATCATGCGATTTGTTATCAAAATAAGGTGAATTTATCTTTGCAGGATCAATTTGCCTTATAGGAGGAAGAGTAAGCACATCTTGTTCCAATAACTTACTCATAATACTATGCAATGATTCATTCAAAGGAGTATACTTTCTTTCTTTCTTGAAAAAATTAGAAATAGGAGGCACACCTGATGCTGCATTCACATTGTTGTTGATGATGTTTTCATTGAATTTGATGGAATCTCTGTTCGGTTTAAACTTTCCAAATGGTTGTTGACTGCTATCACCCTTATCACTCGGAGCCATAGGATGTGATTGTTCCATTTGACTCACAGTCAGTTGATAATTGTGAAGAGTTGCACACAACTGTTGGAAAGAAGTAAACTCAGAAAACAGAAGTTTGTCTCGAATATCTTTTTGTAAATTAGAAATAAAGATTCTTTGAATATCATTGTCAGGCACTGGAAAAGAAATTTGAGCATACAAATGCTTATATCTACCAATGAAATCAGTCACTTTTTCTTTAACACCTTGTTTACAATGCATTAAATCAATCAAAGTAACTTTAGGACTTATATTGTTTTGAAATTGTTGAATGAAAGCATTTGCAAGTTGTTCGAAAGAAGTAATAGAATAAGAAGGCAACGAGCAATACCATTGTAGGGCTTTGTCTCTTAATGTTCTAGTAAACAATTTTGCAAGCAACCTTTGGTCATAAGCAAAATTAGTACATATGGTTTGAAAAGTCTTAACATGTGTTAGAGGATCACCTTTACCATTATAAAGCTCCAAATGCAGGATTTCAACATGTTTAGGAGGGATAGCTCGAACAATGTCAAGAGAAAGTGGGCTCGCAACATCAAATGTGGGCACACTAAACTTAGATTGATTCATAGAGGCAATTTGTTGCTGTAAAGAAGAGACAGTTTGTGCAAGATTGTTAATGGTCGCTTCAGTCGAAGAATTCATATTAGATGTGTTAGATTGAGATGGAGGTGTTATGTTATTGAAAGAAGGTAAAGAGTAAGGTGGCGGGACACTATGATAGTTAGTCATAGGAGATGATTGGAAAGGAGGAACACTACAAGGAGGAATAGAATGGTTAAATGAATTGCCCCCTTGCGTCATGTTCATTTGTGGAGATGTAATAGGAACACTTATTGAAGGAATGAATGAAGAAGTCGGATTAAATGAAGGAAGAGGGTTGATTGAAGAGGAAGGATTGCCCCCATGACTGGTAATCATAGGAAGAATGTCTTGTATAGAAGTAGCCATTATGTTTGATGTAAAGGTAGGTATGCTAGCAATAGGAGTGGTCAAAGGAATAGAATGATTGACTTGATTGGGAGGTTGTGTATAACCTAAAGTTTCGGCACAACTCTTCATAGGCATCACATTCGAATCCATAATGTGTGCAATACCACGCAAAATATCAATTCCATTCTGATCACTTTGAAGCATATGTTTTAGACCCTCAATTAAAGGAAGAGCTTGACTATCGGGGTATTCTTGAGACATCCATTGTCGAAAATCGTCAAATTGGTTATCCAATTTCGAAAGTTGTTCTACAAAAACCTCATGGAGAGCTTCTTCATCATTAGGAGGATTAGAAGAATTACCCGTGTCCTTGTTAAAAAGGCCATTCAAATTAGGTTCCATCTCCTCGGTAGTTAAACCTCGGAAAGACTTAATTCTACGGCTTCGTCTAACGGGAATAGTGTAAGTAGGGCTTATTGTTGTAAAACTCATGCACTAGAGAGGGAGAGAAGATTTTGAATGTAGAGGTAGCAAATTTCAGTAAAATCAGCCAATCTTCTAGATTTAAGCTGTTAAATGCAATCATGACAATCTCCCGAAATTTCAGAAAAAATGTCAAGGACCGTGGCGCTCGGAGTGCACACGGTCCTCGCAACTTTTTTCAAAATTTGCAGGGAGGAAAGTTATGATGATTTTAAAGCTAACCTGAAAAAATTGAGTGATTTTACGATTTGTAGATAGGCCAAATTAAAGTTGCAATCTCAAAATTGAACCCTACCAAGATTGTTGAAAAATGCAAAATTTGAATTTTGAAAAAGAGAGGGAAACTGAAATTTTGAATTTTATGATTTTAGAGGGAATGTCAAAAGCAATGCAAGTTTTGAAATTCAAAAGTTGACTCAATTTCACGCAAAATTTAATTTTGAAAGCGGAGATCAAAGTTGTTGTAATTAAGCATTTAATTTCAAAAGTCACAAATTGCAAGAATTTGAATAAAGTACCGAAATTTTGAATGAATGCAAACACACTTTTCAGATTTAGGACAGTAAGAACACAATTTTGACACAAAATTTCAATTTCAACAATTTTTGAATGATTAGAAGCCTTAATCCAAGCAATCACTAGACCAACTTTGACTTTAATTTTGAAAGTGTTGTAATTGATAAAATCAGCCAAAATTCTGGATTTTAGCAGGAAAATACAGTAAGATCTTGCTCCCGAAATTTTGGAAAAAATGTCAGGGACGATGGCGCTCGGAGTGCACACAGTCCTCACAACTTTTTTCCAAATTTTCAGGGATGAAAGATTTTATGATTTTATGCCGGAATCCAAAGTTATATCCGATTTGGAGATGTTTTGATCTGTGAAATTGTCGGACAAAAGTTGAATCAAGAGGGTTTCAAAAATTAGGGTTTTGACACTTAACCACTTAATTTTCAAAATTAAAGCACAGATATGAATTGATAATTTGCAATAGAAGGGTAGATCTGAAACAAGCATTAACAATTAAACATTTCACAAGTTCAATTACTAAAAAGAAAATTTAGGGTTTTTATGCAATTAACCTCTAAAATTTTGCAAAAGATCAAACATGGAAATGTAATCAAGGAATCCAATTTTCAGATCTAGCCATGAAAAATCAGAAAGGATGTTCACGTCGGGTTCACCAAAATGTAAAGCGGAAAAATGATCGAACCCTAGTTGCTCTCCCCTCTTCCAACTCCAAGGAGAGAGAAGGGAGGTTCCTAGGGTTGACGGTTTTCACTTAGGGGAGACTTTACATTCAAAAGAGGGGTTGAAACCCACAAGATCCAATCCCACACAATGCAAGATTGGATTCTAAATGAGTTTCAAGGGTTAAGACAGCAAGGCTACCCTCTTTTGTAAAGAATGTGCATAGAATGATTAAGCTAGGAATGCATAGAATGATTAAGCTAGGATTGCATAGAAAGTGAGAAAGATTCGCTTATAAACTAAGATAGGGATATAGGATGAAGCTGCGGACCTGGAATTAGCTGTAAAATGTCGATACAGAACTGTCCTACAAATTTGAGCAAAAGTTGACAGGACGATGGCGCCCGGCGTGCACACGGTCCTCCGAAAAATCCGCGAAACGAAGGGGGATCTGTTCGTCTCTGCACAAGGATTCTAGATCTTCAATTTCAGCCGCGTACCTGCAACCTACACACAGAAAAGCGAAGACGATTGGGGGGTTAGGGATTAGGGGTTTGCCTTTAGGTCAAACCCCGGTTTTGGAATTAACCAAGAAATGAGAAATGCTGTAAATGTAAACGATTGTAATGTAAAACAAGTACTAATACCTTGTTGTAAGGATGTTTGTATCCTTATGTGCGAAGGTATAGATGTTGTTGTTTGTTGTATTGTTGTAGTATGTGATCTCCTCTTCAATGGTTGAATCCTTGTCTTGAATGCAACACTTAGCCTTGAATGGAGACTTGGAATGATCAATTGGTTGAAGGAATGTTTGAATGCTTGAACGCTTGAATGTTTGAATATCGTTCCCACGCTTGTACACATCTATCCTTTTTACCCAAATGGGAGAGGAAAATGTAGTTTATATACTTGCCAATTAGGGTTAATAGGCTGATTTTCCCAACCTTAGGCTGACCAGGAAATGTTATTTTCCATTTTGCAAACAAAAAGACCCGAAGTCCCATAGGAGACCGGGCCCAAAATAGGGCCAGGGACCAGGGCACTGGGCGCTCTGGTCCCACCTCCCGAGACAGCAGGGTGCAAGGAGGATCAGGCCAGGGTGCTTGAAAAATGCAGTTTTTGGTGTTGTGGACAAGTTTCGGGGTTTCCATTCAGGTTCCGTGTTGCGTCGCCATCGTGAAGACCGAAATGCAGTCGAAATTGCAAGTGTCACAATTTTAGGACGCTACAGACATGCACACCGATAAAGGAGAATCTTGATGTTCCTTGTCTCACCAGAGTGAGTGAAGGAAAATCATCCTGTCGCATCCCAATACACTTGCAAACACACAACATATAAACAACGCATCGCAATATAAGGGAAAAGTGTCAGTCCATGATAAAGATCCATAAAATAACATTATTCATAATCACTAAGATACTGCATAAAATCATACACCATAAATCCAGATAAAGCATGAAATAACATCACATAATATCCAAATCAAAATACAATAATGTTCCACAGAACAGTCACTGAAGTAACTCAAAACATACAAAAGAGGCTGATCGAGGAGGGGTACTATAGGGGGGACTTTTTCTTTTTTGATAACTTTACTATGATCAGAGTCTATGGGTGTCCTCAGCCTCCCCATATTTTACCAAAATTTGTTCCAATTAGGATTGCTTTTATGGAGTTTATTTGGCAATTGACCCTAGTTGAAAAAGAATACCTTGAAAGACACAAGAAGGGTTCTCTTCTTCCTAGGCTTTGGGTTGTGTTTGATTTTACCATTGGTAGGAGTTCCTTTGATGAAGTAAACAATTTCCTTAAACAATATAGGTTGGTTAATGTTGTGTCTAGATTCTGTGATCCTGAACAATTTATAAAACATGCATTGCCAAAAATGACACCTTAGGCCACAATAAAGGACCACGAACCATTGGATGATGAAGATATGGTTAGAAATGTGTTGAGAAAAGAGGAAGTAAAAGAAAGAAGAAGAAAATGGGAAAATTCGATGAGAGTTGAAGCAAAATTGAAGGCTGCTAACCCTAGTTTCTTAGGTTTTTGCCTTGATAACCCGTACCTGGAGAGGATTAACAGAATGTTGAGTTTATATGAAACTCTAATGGAATAAATGCCTCAAATTCTAGAAATGGCTGCTCAATAGCAAGACCTCCAAGATGGACATTCTTCACATGGCAAGAGGCCACTTAGTGTGTCTGCTAATGATGTAGAGAGTGGGGATGAAGTTCAATCTACCCGAGTGCTAGCTGCAAAGAAAGAAAAAACCAAAGAGGTTGATACAATTGTGAGGAGAGACCCTGCTAGAGCAATTGTTACAGAACAAGGACAATACTTTCATCAAATAAGGACACATCTCAGAGAAGCATGGCAGAATGAAGAACATGGAGAAACAAACGAAGACCTTTCTCAAGGCTTTGATGAGCGTGTGATGTTGTCAAATGAGTTCATGAAAGATGATGACTTTATTAAGTTAGATGAATTTTAAATTTTTTTTGACAAGGTTGAAACAAAATCAATTAAGACAAAATCTGATCATAGAGGAAGGAAATGTAGAAAAGAAAGAGGAGATCATCAAGGCACTGTAGGAATATGATACTGACAGGAAGTAAATATCTATGGAATAAGAAAGATAATTGATTAAGAGTACTGGTATGATTATGATTCCTGACTGGGATATCCAGTCTATTTTTATTATTGATCAGATTAGGAAGCAAGAGAACCCTATGTTTAAAACTGAATTTGAAATTGGATATGTAATAAGAGGATCAAGATTTAATCCTAAGTCAAAGACACTTGCTGCTTGGTCTTTGGCCCCTTCCACTCAAAAGCCCCACCATCTAAATATCCAAGTAGAAAAGAAAGCTGACAGAATGATCTGGAATTTGCAGAACACAACTGACATGAAGATTGCCTCATTTTTTACTCAAGTTTCTTTCATGAATTTATCAAAAATAGAAAAAATTGCAAATGAGCCCCCTCCGATACAGATTACAGAACAAGTACAAGAAATACCAACTGACGTGACAGCAAAAATGGAGGAATACACAGAGAAAATTTAAAAGATTGAAAAGGAACAAAATGTCAAGGCTATCTCTGTTGTGTCAGGAAGTCTGAAACATAGGATTAATGTATTGAAAGGAAAATTGATGGTAGTGCATGATTTGCAAATTTCTTTGAAAGAGGCAAGTAAAACATCCTCTGAGGTTGTCTCTTTTCTTAGAACTTTGTTCAATGTTTGGTCAGGAAGAAGCAGATTAATGGATAAGCTAGATACTGCAATGATGTATAGTGATAAGTTCCCTCCCAAGATCAGTGACACTAAAGATATGGTGGAGGTAATGAATGGAGCTTATGCATTTTTCACAGGGAAGGATGTGCTTATAAATAAAAAATTGCAGACATTTGGGAAAGGTTATGTTGGCATTTTGATGATGTTTTGATTGTCATTGATGGACACACACTTTCTTTATGATGGACACACACTTTCTTGATGTATGAGTTATGACTCAATCAGTAATTGTTCCAACCAGTATTATGTATTATTGATTGTATAGTCTTTAGACTATCAGTATTTTGTAGAAGATGTTTACCAGTCATAGATTGACTGAAGAACTCAAGCGGTATGGAGACCCCAAGCAGTTCGAGGATCACAAGTGGTACGAAGGACCCAAGCGGTAGTTAACTTTTGATCAGAACACTATGATCTACCAGTCTTCATTTTTGACAACCGGTAATTGGTATATTGTTTTTGACAACCGATAATCGGTATATTGTATTAACCGACATTACTCTATGATGAGTTACCAACCGGTATTTTAGTAATGTGTGATGAGTTATCATCCACCAACACTTTGGTGGTGATTTTGTGTCATGTTACCAAATGTGTCTAGATGCACTGAACCTAGGAACTTGTAATCTAATACTATTGGACCAACATGAAATCAGTTTCATTTATAAGGACATCATGTCTAGGGTTTGCATGTATGAGATAGAAAAGAGATGTGTGACATAAGTGGTTAGGTGCGATCATTGTAGAGAAGATTAAGTCTATGTGAAGAGTTAGAGTGTTGAGATATTGAAGACTAAAGAAATGTTGAAATGCATTAACAATGAGCTATCAAGGATCTAACCAAGCATACTGTGCTAGTATCTAGATCACTCACTTGTTGATTACTAATATCTTCAACAAGTCTAAAACCCTTAATTGGGTAGGCCCATCAAAGCCTTTGTAAATTCTCTAACAAGGTGGTTCACAACTGTGGATTTGAAATCCTCTAACAAGGTAGTTTTTAATAGGACTTATCTCCTAACAAAGATCTAGATTCCTAACAGGATCTGGTAAAAGACAAAGATCATGAGATCTCCAAGCTGAAGCAAGAAATTATTGCCCATACCAGTCATCTCCAAGAGAGTAAAGTGAAAAAAGAAGAAATGCAAGGTGAACTAAACATGGCTATTTCTGAGAATGCAACCTTGATGGAATCTAATGCTACTATTTCCAAGGAACTTACCGAGTCAAAGGAGATAATTTCCAAATTCAATCAGAGTACTGCTAAGCTAGAGAAAAAGTTGGAATTGGCAAAATCAGTAAAGAATACCACTGGACTTGGTTTCTCTGGGTATGAGGAAGGTGAGACCTCTAGAACAAAAGATGAAGCATCAAAGAAGAAACCAACATCCAAGGATAAAGGTAAGCAAAAGTTTAAACCTGTTTGCTTTAATTGTCTCAAAGAAAGACAGTGCTAATGTTTGTAGAAGCAAGGCCTACAACAATTTTCTTTATTTTCTAAGCAATAAGCCTAGACCCAATAGATTCAATGGTAACTGTTATGCATGCAACAAGTTTGGGAATAGAGCATTTGAATGCAGGTCTGTTTTGCAGAACACTGAGAGATACCCTCCAAGGACTCAAGGAGTTATCCCAAAACCTTCTGTGAGCCGGAATCCCAACTGGTACACTACCTATGACCATCGGTCAGGAGGTTATCAAGTGGAAACTGGTTGGAGAGCAACCTGTTTAATCTGTCGTGGTAGCAGTCACACTGCTGCAACATGAAGAAGGAAGAATGGTAGTATGAATAATGGACCATGGAGAACACCTGGAATGGTATGCTATCATTGCAACAAACTGGGACACACTACTAGAACTTGTAGACTAAGAAAGAACCTATCGGATGATATACCAATCACGCCTGAAGGGAAGATTGATGTTGAAACTGTTCAAGCAGAAATGAATAAAACTTGGAAAAAGAAACCTAAAGAAGTGTCACAGGATGAACCGGTTTCTACACCTAGTGTGGAAGTCTCTAAACTGACAAACTGACCTTCGAAAAGCTTAGGGGGAACATATCAGTGAAATGTTTCAAACCCCCGGTTTATATCGATAAAGACCTCAACCGATATATGTTACCTGTCCATTGGTAGAATATTTGAAGCTGTAAAAGGCAAAATTAGGGTTTGTGCCCTAATGGTGATGCATTTTTTATGGTAGGTGAAAGGTTGTTTAAAAGGATTTTGGTTGTCATTTTCACTTATCTGTATTTGAGAAAAGAATTTTCAAAAGCAGAGCAACAAAGAGTGATTCATCTAGCGATTCTAAGTGAATTCAAAAATCTTGCAGAGGAATCCAGAGATCGTTTTCAGTCTATCAGTGAAGAACACTAAGTGTTAATCTAGCAACCAAAGTGGTGTATTGTGCATGACATTGGCAAACCCTAAATTCTGGATCGTGAAGGTATTTCTCAAATTTCTTTCTCATCATGGCTTCTACATCACACTCTAGTTCTAGTGCACCTGTAGATTCAACTGAATTTATTCAAAGGAAAATGAAATACAATGCCCTGTCCCAAATACCCACCGGAATTATTGTTGAAGAAGATATTTCAGGGTATATTGACTACAAATTAGAAGACCTAGGATCCCTGGAGATTCATTCCCAGCTAAGTCTATTTTGTGGGGATGATAAGAAGATCAAACCGGAGTACAACGTCCTTGAGAAGATGAAACTACATAATGCGGTCTATTTTCTGGAAGAATTCATAGAAGATCATATCCACATCATCCTCAGCAGAGTACATGGTGATAAGATGTACCTTGAGTGCACGCATGACATCACACCGGAGGTAATTCATGTCGTCACCAGTTTCTATAATACTGGAGAGGTGCTAGCTCTACGGAAGGTCACCAAGACTAAAATGACTAAGCTCACCAGTTCTTTGAGTGACCAATGGGCGATGACCGTCAACACCATCAAAGATGATCTGGTGAAATATTCTTGCATGGTGATTGGTTACCGGATATTCTATGCCAGCAGAATGAATTTTGTCCCTAGTACTGCGGTAAATACGACTTACAGAATGATCAAAGAAGACACTACATTTGATCTCTGAACCTATTTCCAGAAGTAAATATCTATTGAACCTGAAGTCCATCAAATAGGACAATGCTCTAAGATTCAGGTTTGGACAACTTTTGGTCAGTTTATTCTTCTACTTTCAAGGTTATTTTCCTGGAGTAGGTGATGTGCAATGGTTTGCTGACTTACCAGTCTCCAGACAAATTAGGGAAAGTCTACAAATAGTGGGAACTAGATATCCTGAGGTTCTTAACAAGTATTTTGATGAATTCAAGCGGAAAAGGAGCCAGAGAATGAGGATATCAGATGATATTGTGAAGAAGTATAAAGATGATATCTGCTTCACAATAAAGGTAGATGAATGCATAATGGAAGTAGTAGAACCGAGAAAGGAAGCAATTGAGCCTATGGTTTATGAAGTGGTGAATGACATATTGATCGGGTATGCCTCTACCCTACTTGCCTCACCACTGGATGCTAAGAAAAAGAGAACCGGTACCTACTTGGAGAGGGTCACACTAGTTGAAGAACCAAAATAGAAAAAAGGATAAAGTAGTGCCATTGGTATCTGCACCGATTACCTTTGCTAGTCCAAAAGTGACCAAGCGATCACTTACTAAGAAGAAACCTGAGGTTATTCCTGCTAAAGTCTTTGAGAGGAAGTGAAAAACCAAAACCATCTCACCAGAGTCAGAGGATAATGAACCAGAAATTCAACCAAAGAAGACAAGACAATCAAGCAAGAAGGCAAAATCTACCGGTAATGTTCCTGCAACTTCAGCACCGGTGACTATAGATATTTCCTCTTATAAGCCAATGACACATTGTCAGAGGACTATTAAGAATATTAAGAGGAAAGTGCTTGATGATTTAAAGGAGTATTTTGATGATTTTACTGATAACGAGAAAGAAGAAGTAGAACAGGAAATCATTAAATATTTATGTGTTAATGACTGGTCACCATCAGATACTAGATCGGTTACACCTGATTATTTATATAATTCTTTAGATAACAAATGGCACATTTCCATTGAGAAAGAACAGGAGATGGAGGAAAAAAATTTGCACAATATTTTCCTGATACTTCAAATTTAGAATTATTTGAGATAATGGATAAGAACAAAGGCCTCTTCTTCATGAGAAGGAGAAGACTCAAACTGCTAGAAGGAAGAGCTTCTGAAGTGGATAAGGACACACATTTACATGCTAAAGCTGTTGTCAGGCTACACCAAGTATCTAATGCCAATATGAAGGCTGAACAAGAACCTGAGCTATCATCAGGTAAACTGGATGAAGTATTTAACAGTGAAGGTGAAAGAGAGACAAAGCAAATGGATCCTATTGATGTGGATGCATTAGATGTTGAGAATGTCACTATTGAAAAAGAACAAGTAGAGAAAGAAAAATAGGACAAAGAAAAAGCAGAGAGAGAGAAACAGGACAAGGAAAAAACTGATAAAGAGAAAGCGGAGAAAGAGCAAGCGAAAAAATCAAGGCAAGAAGAAATCAAGAGAAAAAAGGAAGAGAAAAAGAAAGAGGAAGAGAAATGGAAAGAAGAATAGAAAAGGAAAGAAGAGGAGAATAGAAAAGAAGAGGAGAAGAGGAAAGAAGAAGAGAAGAAGAAAGAAGAAGACAAGTGGAAGGAAGAAGAGAAGAAGAAGGAGGAAGAGAAGAAAAAGTAGGAAGAAGATAAGAAGAAGGAAGAACTAAAGAAGAAACAAGAAGAGGAGAAAAAGAAGAAAGAAGAGGAAAAGAAAAGAGCAGCAGAGGAGAAGGAAGCAGAGAAAACCAAACAAGTAGAGACTCCTAAGGCAACCGGTGGTCAACCCAAACTGGTTGACACCACCAGTCCTATTCATCTTCAATCAAGAGATTAGTCGAAGCCGCTTCATAGCATAAAACTTGCACATGAGAGACTGGAAGCATTATGGAGGAAGAAGGAACAGGATGTAATTCAAACTGTGGTTGACACCCTTACCAGTCTGATTCCCGGTACTAACCTCCCCAGTATAGATTCCTCTTTGTCCAAGCTTAAACTTCTCTGTACCATAGTGGAGGACTAGGTACAATGCTTGGAAGATGTTGTTGAAGCCACTGCCAAGAAGAATCATGAAAAGGCACTCAACACTGCCTTAGTCAAGAAAATGAATGAGCTCCGATCACAACTTCTGAAGCAACAAAATGATATTAGTGTTGCTATGGATGAGGGAAAATTATTGTTGAGTAAAATCTGCCAACCCCATCTATTTTGTGATGATGTGCTTACCCAAAAAGATAAACTCCAATCGGAGTTATAGGCATATATAAGCAACTTCAAGATGCCATATGATTCATTCACTACATATGGGCAAACAATTCATCACTATCAGCTTTAGACTGCTAGGATGAAATCAGAAATTTGCAACTGGACCAAAGATTCGCAGGAGCTTCAACTGGTTTTATTGCCAAGACTGTAGATTCTTAAGAAGTTTTATCTCAACCTGGAAGCTATCATGGTAAGTCAAGAGATGAGTACCATTGATGCTATGGAAGAACTGGTATTCCATATGCAGACCGAAAGTGAGGTTGCTACCTCATTGCTTGAGTCATGGACATTGGCCATGAAAACTTTTATGCAGGACTTTAAATCTATTTTTGATAAGTTTCATTCCTTATTGTCATAAACATTTACTCTATTTTTATATATAAGGAAACGGGGGTTATTCTGCATTACTTTGTCAATGTTGGCAAAGGGGGAGTAGTATTTAAAATTTTGGTGAATGTTACCATTTCATGTACGTTCATGTTACCTCTTTAGGGGAGTAGTATATATTGTAATTTCTGCAAAAGGGATAGTGTATATGCTTAGGGGGAGTAATTTTGATTATGACATTTTTTTTGTAAAAACACTTAGATGTCAAAATTTTCCTAAGTGTTTCCATCAATGCCAAAGGGGCAGATTGTTGGCATTTTGATGATGTTTTGATTTTCATTGATGGACACACACTTTCTTTATGATGGACACACACTTTCTTGATGTATGAGTTATGACTCAACTGATAATTGTTCCAACTGGTATTATGTATTATTGATTGTATAGTCTTTAGACTATCAGTATTTTGCAGAAGATGTTTACCGGTCATAGATTGAATGAAGAACTCAAGCGGTATGGAGACCCCAAGTGGTTCGAAGATCACAAGCGGTACAAAGGACCCAAGCAGTAGTTAACTTTTGATCGGAATACTATGATCTACCAGTCTTCATTTTTGACAACTGGTAATCAGTATATTATATAACCAATATTACTTTGCGACGAGTTACCAACTGATATTTCTGTAATGTGTGATGAGTTATCATCCACCGACAGTTTGGCGGTGATTTTGTGTCATGTTACCAAATGTGTCTAGATGCACTGAACCTAGGAACTTGTAATCTAATCCTATTGGACCGACATGAAATTAGTTTCCTTTATAAGGACATCATGTCTAGGGTTTGCATGTATGAGATAGAAAAGAGATGTGTGACAAAAGAGGTTATGTGCGATCATTGTAGAGAAGATTAAGTTTGTGTAAAGAGTTATAGTGTGGAGATATTGAAGACTGAAGTAATGCTGAAATACATTAACAATGAGCTATCAAGGATCTAACCAAGCATACTGTGCTAGTATCTAGATCACTCACTTGTTGATTACTAATATCTTTGAGAAGTCTGAAACCCTTAACTGGGTAGGCCCAGCAAAGCCTTTGTAAATCCTCTAACAAGGTGTTTCACAACTGTGGATGTGAAATCCTCTAACAAGGTAGTCTTTAACAGGAATTATCTCCTAATAGAGATCTAGATTCCTAACAGGATCTGTTCTGGTGAAGAACATTGTATGACCTTAACCGGTTTGGTTTCTATTCTGCAGATAGTTACTTGTGAGTTTCTGCTCACCGTGGTTTTTCCCATTTGGGTTTCCACATCAAATATCTTGTGTTATGGAGATTTTACTCTTGTGGGTGAATGCTTCGTTTTCTATTTGGTTTGCATTTATCTTAATTAGTTTATTAGTGAATCTATTGTACCGGTTATCTACTAAATTGTTTAAGAGTTTGTTTACAGTATTTTTTGGTATACTAATTCACCCCCCTTTCTTAGTATTCATCAGGTTATAGTAAATTGGTGCCTTCAATTTATGGTAGTAATGGAGATTTGAAATCAGTTTTTGATTGGACTAGCGAATTTGATTTGATTCTGGAGCAAGAAGAAATAATCAAATATATAGATGAACAGGTTGATGCTGATTTCCTTAACGGTATGCTTGATTCACTGTTCAAGGTTGAGGTTGATCATGCAAAGTTTATTGTTGAGGCTAGGGAAGTTACAGATGCCAAATGGATAGATTTAGTTGCAAAGTTGGAAGAGGTAAATGCATTCAATTGGCCAACAGACAAAGAGGTGGACGGGTGGCAAGCCATGCTAAAGAAAAAGAAGAAATGTCAGGTTGAGGTTGCTACCCAAGATTTCTCACAGTAATTCTAAGCTTGTTGAATCCTCATCATATAAAAGGATTCCAAGATTAATTTGAGAGGGATGGCCACTTTTTCTTTTTGATCGGTAGAGAGGGATGGCCAGTTGGCCACTTTTATTGTTGTTGATTACTCTTATATAGTTATAATAGTTCAATTGTTCAAGAATTTGATAAGTGCATGGCTGAATCACATTTTGAATTTACTTTTTGATATCATTATGATTATAATATCAATATCATTTGCAGTTTGAGATCTTCACATAATTGTCTTTGTGTTGAATTTATGTTTTCAGTGTGAATTGAATGGTCAAGGGTTTTTCAGTTTACATATGAATCTGGGTTGTGTATGTAATGACATATACATTCCTATTATCTGAAAATGAATCTTATTGAAGTTTATTATTAGGTTGTCTTTGAATTGTAAGTGACTCTATGCCCTAGGATAAGGCACTGGTCTGTTGTCTTGATGTTGACTTGGTGAAGTGACCTTCCAATTATAATAGTTGATTCATTGTGGGTGAATATGTTTTCTTGTTTGCCTTTGATTATGAAATTGTGATTTGTCTATAACATCTATCATGGAATTGGATCCTTAAAAGATATTCCCTTAAACCTTTAATTGAGTTGCATGCATGTTTTACTAATTATGTTGTATTTCTATCTATTTTGGTGTTTGATACTTTCATTCTTAATACTCTTATGATTTTATATGCTATGGATGTTTATGTAATATATATGGAGGTGTTCTATGACTATCATGTACATATTTTCCCTCCTCCATAAAGTTGGCATTTACTCATACCTATAATCCGCCCACCAATTACAATGAGGTGAATCCTTAATATGATTCTAGACTAACATAAATTTTGCATTACTGGGCATAATAGGAAGCATTAAATAAAAAAATACATACACCATAACAATGCAACAAATGAAAAAAGTTAAAACTCATGATTCTGATCATTTGAAAGAGATATAATTATACATCGGAGAGAAATAGATCAGAATTTAACTTCTATTGAATAAAATTAGTACTTCTGTTGTCTGTCACAAAATAAATATATATATAACTCCTTAGTCCTTCAAGAAACCACACAAAGCTTTACACTAAATGCTTTTCATTTTCTCTGTAAATGACTATAGAACTTGCTCCCTTCACCTAGAGTCTATAATCACTACTGGAACCAGAAAAGGAACCCCAATGACTATACAACTTGTAAAACTGCTTAAGCCATGCCATTATCACCCTGATGCCTTCGGATGGAATGTGAGATGTTACGTTCTATCCAACATATCATTTCCAAATAGAGGAGGAAGCCTTCATACCTAGGAACATAGAAAATGGAAAGAGGAGCTCGAGCCTTCATGCCCACGATTAGGGAAAGTGGAAACAGGAGCTTTAGGGTAAATGTAATATGTTGGGGAGGGGTTGCAGCTTCCATGTCATCACAAAGATGACTTGTTGCCACTCCCCACCCAAGCAAATCCTTCTTTCATTCCTCTGTGGGCTTCTTCTTCAAACCTCCTGCCATCCTATGGCAGAGTAGAAGCAGAGGATGTGCCATGCTTGGCCTTTCTTGATAAGAAAAGGCTTTCACACCCCCTCTGGCAGTCCTTCTCACTTTCTCAACCCCTCTGACAATAAACAAACTCACATAGGAGAAAACCAAAAAACACCTATCCGGTATCACAGAGCACGCAACAACTCCATGCAGGATCCTGCTCAAACATCATCTTGCTTTCTGAGGAAAAAAACACTCCCAGAAAATAAAAAAAGGTTTCTTTTCTCTTCTACCAATTAAGTCATCATTCACGTGAAAAATCATCATTTTGGTATTTTTCAACATGAGTCATGCCTATCAAATTCACGACATCCTGCTAAGGCTCATCTATTGTGAATGATTTTGTTCTGATTTTATTCCTCCTTGATTGGACAAATTCTGCTTCAGAATCCTTGACAACAAGCAACCTGAGCTCTGATTTCTCAGAGAAATCTGTGATCTCCCATCTCTAACTCGGAAGCTATCCAATCCTTTTATGCCTCTGAAACCGTTGTCCTTGCTTGTCTAATCAACCTCGACTTAGGAGAAACCTTCAAACTAGTCCCTCAGGAATGAGTCGGCATCCAAGCCTTAAAAATTCCTTGTACATATTAGCTTGACACCATAGTTGTCGCTAGCTCTCATGTTTGTTTAATGTTAGCATTTTTAGGTTGCGAGTTAGCGACCAGATAGTTTGTGGTTAAGTTTTATGGTTATCGCTAGCTCGTGAGGTAAAATGTTTGAAGACATGATCAAGCCATGAGCTGGCGACAAGTTGGTTTGGGTTTACATTGCAAGGTCTCTAGCTTTTTGGGTGTTAGCATTTTATGTTACCGAGCTAGAGATTGTTAATGAAATTGCTTTGGTCGCGAGGTCTCAAGTTGGTCTGATGTCATACATTATAGCCTCAAGAGTTAGTGAGTAACACATTTCATACAGTTTTTGGTAGCTCTCATGTTTGTTTAATGTTAGCATTTTTAGGTCCCGAGCTAGCGACTAGACAGTTTGTGGTTAAGTTTTATGGTTATCGTCAGCTCGCAAAGTTAAATGTCTAAAGACCTGATCAAGCTGTGAGCCTGCAAGTGAAGTGATAGAGGTTAAGAGATAAACAGTTTTATGTTGGTGAGTACGCGACAAGGGTTAAAGCTACCACTATCTCCAAGTCGCTGCAGTGATGAGGACTTAACCTTTTATGGTCAAGAATTGGCTCGTGACAGTTCAGTTTCCCTCAGTCGCTAGATCTCGAGGTTATGAAGGCTTAGAATTTTTAGCTTGAGATTTGGAGATAGAGTCATAAGGGCTTCTTGCTAGGTCGTGAGATTTTCTAATGGGCAGTCTTTCAGGCAGAGAGTTGACGACTGTGTTCCACGTGTTTTAATGACTTAATATCTTGAAATCGCCAATATTTTTTTTTAAGGTATGAAAATAGCTTGAAATCGCCAATTTTTTTTTTTATGGTTTGAAAATAGGTTGAAATCACCAATATTTTATTTTTATGGTTTGAAAATAGGTTGAAATCGCCAATATTTTTTTTAATGGTTTGAAAATAGGTTGAAATCGCCAATGCAAATATGTTTTTGGTTTTAAAAACATTACAATTCGCTCATGCAAATATTTTTTTGGTTTTAAAAACATTACAATTCGCCAAGATTTTTCACAAACTTTGAGCGATCACAACTAATTCGCTAATGGAGATTATTATTTTTTCTCCGTAAACTGCAAAAATTCGCCATAAAAATTAAAATTTTCCTCGGGAATTATACAACTTTTGCTAGGTTTTTACACCTTGTCCAAGGGGGGGGTTTCTTAAAGTTTTCCCTATATACATACCTCCATTCCATAATATTTGTTCATTAATGAACCATAGAATGTTGGAGTATTTTTGGGGATTTTATCTAACTATTTATTAATTAGGTCCTTTAATTGTTTTTTCACTTAAGATAAACTTAGGTGCTTTATTTTATTTAGGTTTTATGTTTTTTAGTCTGAGGTCACTTAGAGGCACTTCTAGTTAGCTTTTTTAGCTTGTAGTTGAGATTAATTTAGCTCCTAATTTGCATTGCTTTATTTCTTCTAATTTTAGGAGTAGGGCATCTCTCACTTTCTATAAACCGAGTCTTTCATTCATCATAATTGTACCTTCAATATCGAATCTTCAATTCTTTTATGCAATAATACAAAATTATTTAGTTGTTATAGAGCATACGATTTTTGCTTGATCTCTTTTGTGTGAAAGGTGTTTTTCTTGCAAATGATTCTTGGCTTTTGTGGTTGATCATCATCTCCTACATGGTATCAAAGCTTTTCTATCAAGTTCCTATCCGCATGCTTGAGGGATTCAACTTGAGGTGAATTTTCTATGCATATTGGGCTCAAACAGAGGTTGCCATTGTCTACCTAGAGTCAAAAAACCCCAAGATCGACTGTTGTTTTATCAAAATTTGAGCAGTTGAAAAATCAAGTAAAAATTGGCTCAGGGCATAAAAATTGAGGCAAAATCTGGGGTAGCTGAAAAATTTAGGCACTTTGGCACAAAATGGAAGTCACCATTATGCTCAAAAGGCCCAAAAACCCCTAAATTGTCTATCAAATTGTCAAAAACAAAGAACAACAAATTTTTTGTTGATTTTTTATTTACACACTTTATGAGGCATACAAATTGATACGAATGTACCGCCTGTGTCAGTGCCAACATCAAATTTTTTTTTTAAATGTTTGAAATTTTTTATGGGAATGTTAATTTTTTGAGGTTTTGTAAAAACCTTTTACAAATTTTCACAACATTTCACGTGGGTGCAATTTTGGTTAATTTTTTAAAAGAATTACCAAATCACAAGTCAAAGAAGGTACATACCAGTTTGTACCAGACTTGCGATAGCTAACATCGACACTTTTCTCACTATTTTTGTCAAATTTTCTCTAAAATTGGCGCTTAGCTAAATTTAGCCATGCTTTCCTATTTTTAGCCACCCAAACCATAAAAAGTAGCGTGTAGTTTTTTGGCCATAACTTCATCATATGAAGTCAAAATTGGGTAAATAAGATATCGCTGGAAATCTGGTTTTTGTGCCAATTGTAATCTATAGATGTTTTGATCATATTCTACACCAATTTTTGGTAGCAAGCCTCCAAAGTCAGTCTTCAGTTTTTCGCTTCAAAGGAATCTTACACATCCACTTCATTTTTTGACTTCCATACATCGTTGGAAAGATCTCAGAGTCCTCTATTCAGATCTTAATTCCTTTTTTGATATTCTTATTTAGGTACTCAAAGATCTCAATCTTGTCCTTTGTGGGATCTTTCTTTAAAAAAGTGCAAATCAGTTGTTTTTCTATGATTCAAGTTGAATTTTTTTGGCATCAAGAGGATATATACTATTGTATTAGTTTATTTCTATACTTTCTTTTAAGTTTTCATAGATCCAAATCATATTTTACCTCTTACTCCATTCAACTATCATGGTTGGAAACAACAAATGGAGATTCACCTAAAACACTAGGGGTTATACAAAGTAACCATGACTACATAAGTTGAACCTATAGGTGCTACAAAGAAGAGAAAATGGTTTGATAGGCGTGATGAGGCTTTTGGAACATTATGCATGTCTATCTCTCCAGATATTCTATTTCATGTTGAGTCTTGCACAACACCCAATGAGATCTGGACTACATCAGAGTCCCTATTTGGAAAGAAAGATGCATTGAGGGGTTTTCATTTGGAGAATGAGATTATTGTCTTGAATCCTAATAATTTTGACAAAATCCAAGACTTCTTCACCAAAATTGAGTCTCTTAGATTATAGTTGAAGCAGTAAAAATTTGAGGAGGACTCTCAGCTGATTCTCTCTATAATTGCCAATCTTGGTCCCGATTATTCAATTTTTGTTTCTACATTTTATGTCACTAGAGATGCTCTTTGTACTTGTTACAACATGCCTTCACTTGATGATTTTTCTTCACAACTCACATGAGAGCAAACCAAGCTGGTTCAGATGGGGAGATTGAAGTCTTCCAAATCATGAGATCTTGTTGCTTCCTAGAATTCCATAGATTAGAAGGTTTCACATGGAAAAGGAAAGAAATAGAAACAAAAGGATTCCAAGTCACATGAGTAGCCCAAGGACACACAATCACATGATTCTTTGAATTCTTCTTCCTCTTTCAAGAGGTCATCATCAAAGAAGGATAAGATGAAGTGTGCATATTGCACTAAGATAGGACATGATGAGCATCAATGTTATGCAAATAAGATTGATGAGGTGACACATCTTCTACAAAAGCACAATATTCAACCACCTTCATCTAGTGCATCTTCTTCTACCACTCTAGGATCTAGACACTCTAGGTCTTCTTCATCTATGACACATGGTGAATACAAGATGAAGGGCCTTTCTCTATTTGCTTCAACACATTCTCAGTCCTCTGGGTGGCTTCTTGTTTCAGGAGCTTCATATCATATGGCATCATTAGAGGGTATGTTCTCTTCTTTTGAGCATCATCGTTTTTGAAAAATATTGATGGGTAATAACTCCTACATTAATGTTAATGGGAGTGGTTTTATTAAGGTTGATGGCGGAACATTCAGTAATGTTCTTTGTGTCCTTATATTATCTTCCAACTTTCTTTCCATCTACTAGATTACTCATAGTGGGACATGAAAGATGATTGAGTTCACCTCTGATTTAGTGCTCATCAAAGATCTTCATAGTAGAGAGCTTGTTGTAGTTGGTAGTGTTGATCATGCATCACAATTGTATGATCTATCTCATTTTTATCCCATTTAGCATGCATCTAGTCTTATCTCTCATGCATCAAGAGTAGATTAGATATCTAAGGAGAAGTTTGGTCACTTGAACCTATGTGTGCTTTAGTCATCCACAATGGTTATCGAGATTTATTTTGATCCTCCTCCACTTCTTGCTTCTTCTAAGATCAGTTCAATTCAACAGGTTGATTGTTCCCTTCAGTTTCAGTAGTGTGGGATGAGTCCTTGCCAGAAATTGCAGGGTAATTTGATACATCACACACTCCAATGATTGGGGAAACGATTGAGGATATTCCATTCCTCTTTGATGGTAGTATGAGAATTACCATAATCCCATATTTAGTGCCTTCAGAGATTGTTCATTGGATATCTTCATAGTTGTTTGGATTTGCTTCAATTGATTTGGCATATCATGATTAAGATAGTTGGACAGTTGAGCAGTCTTCCATGATACACATCCAGAGACTATACTTTCCATCTCCTTTCATGGAGTTTCTTTAGCCTTGGCCACTTGACTTGTTTCTTCCTAAGGGGAGGAATATGGTTTGCCACTCTTGTATCTTCATCAATATACATCCTCGAGCCTACATCTTTAACATTGGAGCTTCTTCATTATGTGCAAGATACATCATCTCTTTTTCTCTCTCTTGTGGGGAGACATTTATTGTACTTCTGTGACTGATTCCATACTTGGGGACTAGTTGGATTCCTTCATCTTAGTCACATGTAGTATCTTTTTTCTTTTTCATTACATCTCTCTCTTTTGGAGAAGAGTTTTTTCCCATGTGTTTTTTCTTCTTTTCTCTGTTTAGAGAGACCTCATTGGTGTGAGTTGCATTGATTTGCATTGGTTTGTACACAACTACATTATCAAGCCTTGGTTGTCATGACCCCTTCATACATGCATTTTGCATTCATTATTAGGTCTTTAGCTTATCCCTAAGTTAATCTTAAGGGGCGGTGTTGGAGTAATTCTAGGACAATTATCTAATTATTTATTAATTAGGTCCTTTAATTTCTATTTCACTTAAGCTAGACTTAGGTTCTTTATTTTATCTCAGTGTTAAATGCTTTTTTGGTTTGAGTTCACTTAGAGGCACTTCTAGTTAGCGGTTTTAGCTTGTAGTTGAGCTTAATTTAGCTCCTAATTTGCATTGTTTTAGTTCTTCTAATTTTAGCATTAGGGAATATCTTACTTTCTATAAAGAAAGTCTTTCATTCATTGTAATTGTACCTTCAATATTGAATCTTCAATTCTTTTGTGTAACAATACAAAATTATTTGGTTGTTATAGAGCATACAATCTTTGCTTGATCTATAGTGTCCCTTCCCGATTCATCTTTTTGTTTTGTGCATCGATAAACTTCTCTAGACTCTTTGATGATGATTGATTGATACTTATGACTTTATTTATATTTCAAATGCTTACTGATGATGCTTATGGATTATGTAGACATTTTATATTGATACCCAATACATTATATGGATGATGATATATCTGGATTCACATTTGATGGTTTATATGCACCTATTATTTCTGGATGGATTATATTGCTTATGATGGTTTATATGGTTTATATTATATTGGATGTGTTGATACCATGATTGTCATGATTGTGCTACTTTATTCATGATAGAGACTATGTCATATCACTCATTACAAGCATGACATGATGTTGTGATTCTCTTCACTTGTCTGATTATTTAAGATATATGAAATGTATATTTTGTCTTGTGGATATTGGTGGTTGCAGGATTGTAGGTACTAGACATCAACTCCACTTTGTTTCACAAGTTTGAGTATGTCTTATCCCAATGACAAGTTGATCGGAGGTTACAAGATTTCCTTCTACACACTTTAGGCTTAAGTTGCTACCCTTGTCAGTTAGTGTCTTGGCTTGAGTTGGTGGTTAGTGTCTTGTGACGTGTTGTTCGACCCTTGTTGGGTTTCCTTGTGGTGTTATTAGTACTTAATTAATTAATTGATTGGTTCATATAGTTTATTAATATTAAAATTGAATTAATGTATAGTTTTAATATTTAATTATTATTGGATGATTTATTAATATTTATTAATGTGATTTTGATTAATGTTTATTATGTTTTGATTTATTGAATTTATTTTAATTGGTGTCTTTATATTATTATTTAATGATTTAATGTTTATTTAGATATTTATTATTTAATTATTTTATATTGAGCTTTGGGTATTTATTTATTATGCCTATGGTTTATTTTATTATTGGTTATTCTTAATGTTTAATTCTCTTTTTATCCATTTGGGTAATTTAACTACTATTTATCCTACCTACCCCATTTTATTATTGGTTGAAGATTTGGGTAAGTTAAATAATATTATTTTATATTTTCTTTCCTCGATTTTGTGCATGGTTGGTAAGAAATATTATTTTATCAGTTATTTTGATTGGTGGAGATTTTTGTATAGTTTTGATTGAAATTTTATTTAATGGGTTTGATGAGCTTGGTTGTGGGTTGACTTTCTGGAGAATTTTCTATATGATTGAAGATATTCGATTGTGGGAGCTTGGATTGATTTGGTTGGTTTTTGGATTGGAATTGCACTTTGTCAAATTCATTTGCCATAACTCCTATATTTCCAAGTTGGAGACTTTTACCTTCTTGCAATTGGGTTGATCTAATGAATGCGCTATTTTATCTATCATATGTGCTAGAAACACTTATGTATGCGCCATTTTATTCAATGAATGCATTGTTCTGAGTAGTGGATGCATTGCAAAATTGTCTATAAGTGTTGGAAGAAAATGTGAATGCACTACACTGTCGAGTGTAAGCGTTAATATACTCTACGAATGTGCTATTTGAGCCAACATATGCGTTGTATTGTTCCTCATAGGTACTAGATTGTCCCGTCTTCTGTGTCTAGGTCGCTTTGACTTTTTGAGTTGGGTTTTCTTGATCTGTTCTTGTACCAGAGGTAATTCTTGGTATCCTTGTGATTTTTTAGAGTTTGTATATTGTTCAATTTTGGATATTTATTTATGTTTTGGCTCTAGCAAGATGAATTGTACCTTGCTATTGAGGATTGTATTGTTATGGCTCTAGCAAGATGTTTTATTCCTTGCTATGGAGGATTTCTCCAACGAGATGATGTGTGCCTCATTGTAGAGGAATGTTTTGATTTGGATGAGCAAGAGGATTATGACTTGCTCTTGTTTATTGATTATTGATGAGGTTCTTGTTTTATATGTTGGCATTATGGAATTTTGGCTATTGTTCTTATTGCATATTTATATGTGGATATTTTATTGTGATTATGGTTGAACCTCATTATTGATGTTATTGTTATGTTTACACTAAGGTCTTGGAACATGGTTAGGGGGAGTGGGCTTCCATGTGATGTTCAGGGTCATGAGAGAATGGGCTACCAAGAGGTTCCTTGTAAGGATGCTTGGAGTCTAGACCACCAGGAACACAATAGGAGTTTTTTCATGATTAAATAAGTGATAACGATAATTATTAATTAGTTGGTTTGGGTAATTAGGACTCACATAAATAAGATAAATAAATGGATTTTGGTTCCCCACCTCATAGCCCTTGAGTGGAGACTCGAGATGAGCATGGGAAGGTCATGGAGACAACCTAACAGAACTCCCTTGATTCTCTCATAGGTTTATATGGTTCCACATGTCTATCAGGGTGACGAGTGGAGATCCCATAGTGCTAGGTGGATATCTTGATGTATTTATATATTTCTCTTCTATGTGAGAATAAAAAGTGATGAAACTCTTCCCTACATGTGTCCTTGTTCCTTATGCCATGATTGTTGATTGCCTTTGGGAGTTTTATGCTTTTGATGTAGCTTTGTGATGAGATGTGGATTATTGTTCTTGTGGATGTTTTCAGCCATGGTTGTTAGGTGTCAGCCTAGGTCTAGAGTGTGTGTGGGACCTTGTGTCATCTCCTAGAACTGGGGGGGTGGGGGGGTGGTGGTGGTTCCTATGGTTCCACATGGTTGGGTGTTTTGATGCCTTCTTCCATTGGGATGTTCTTCATTGGATGCTTTATGCTTGGATGTGGATTCTTATCTCTTCAGCTATTTGATGGATTCTTGGAGTAGATTAATGTAATATAATTCACGTGGCATTCGTATTAGTAGGTTTCTTTAGATAGTTGTATTTGTAGATTGAGTATCATGTATCTATATGTAAGAGGATCTTGTATTCTTATGTAATGTAAAGATGTAATAGGTTGAGACCATTATTATTGCAATAAATATGTTGATGTAAACCTTGTTGATTCTAGGGTAAGTGCACAAAGATGGTGGTAAAAAAGGGGGGTATAAGTGGACACTTTTTTTCTTCTTCTGAAATTAGGTGAACTTGAACTTGGAGGAAAAAATTGTAAGTTATCCACTCAAGATATGAAATAATCAAAGAACAAATATTGTAGTACTCTTAATATAGTTTCCCAAATACTAAATGTTTTCAAAAGTGGATAAGATTAAGGGGGTCAAATCCTTCATGCACGAAAAATAGACCCTAATTTTTCTTGAAAAACATAACATAGTGTCTGATGTGCACATAAAAAAAGTCATAGTTAGATTTAGTATTTTGACAAATCCTTTGGCAGAAAGATAGTTAAGAGTGAGCACTAGAAGATGTGTATTTTTTGTAATTTTTTGTTGAGTTTTTTTTTTTTTTGATTTTTCCAATCGAGCACATCCTGAAAATCAGGGACATGTTCATGCGTGAAGCATAAGTTGCACTAAACAAATAAAAAATATAATGTTTTTTTAAAATTGTCAAGAATCAAGTTCACTACAATAATATATAGTTTTTTAAATCTGGATAAGTATATCAAAAGTTATTAAAAAAATGGTGCACCGATGTCTGTGAGAACTATGGAGACACTAGTAAAAGAAATTCAATAATAATATGTTATTGTTGTTCAAATTTTAAAAAAAATTATATGGTTAGAAAGCTCAGAAGATGGGTGAAAATATGGTGGCAATTTTAGAAATACCCACTTGATGAAGTGTAAACCTGATGATGACAAAGTTGATAAAATAAAACACATCAAAAATGAGGGAAATGGAGGGAAATCAAACTTCCAAACCATAGCTTTCTCATCCAGGCCTATTTCCAAGCCTAAATAGTGAAAAGCGTGTATGAGGTACTTATGGTGTAAGACGCGCATACGCGCTATGTTTACTATAAACAACGTGTATGCACTATGTTTACTATAAACAATGTGTATGCGCTATGTTTACTATAAATAGCACGTACGCGCTATGTTTACAATAAATAGTGTGTACGCGCTATGTTTACTATAAATAGCGCATACGCGCTATGTTTGTTTAAATTTTGGGTGTGTATAATATGATATTGTATATATAATATGTGTATATACATATAATATATAATTTTTATATATACTATTTAATATTTATATATATATGTATATAATAATATATAATATATTAAGTATATATATACACACACATATAAGTGTATTGTCTCCCCCTCTCAAGCATGTACAAGGTGCCTCTCTTTCTCTCCCTCTCACTCTGTCTCTCTGTCTCTCCCTCTCTCCCCTTCTCCTTTTCTCCATACCCCATCCCTCTCTCTCTCCCTCTCTCCCCTTCTCCCTTCCTCCATACCCCAACCCTCTCTCTCTTCTTCTCTCCATCTCTCATTCCACACCCCACTACAATTGTGTCTAAACTTCTATAGAAGTAAGTGAATTTATTTCTTGTCTACAACTTCCTCTTTGATTTTTATCATGTATTCTCTCCTAAGAAAATTGACTGATGGGTTTGTGTGTGTGTATTGAATAGGAGGAAGAAGGGTCTGAAATTGAACCACGGGTGCATTACCGTGACAAACAAGGAAACCTGTAGAAATAATCTTCTATAATGTGTTTTTAATGAGCAGAGTAGATGTGGAAAATAGTGTCAACAAAGCAAAATGATGAGTCAGACTACCTGCAATATGTTTTTCAAAAAGAAACAACCTGTAGGAAGAGAAAGAGGGAGACGATGTCATAGAGAATGATAGTGGTGGGTATGCAAGAGTTCCCATGCTGTTACACAACGCCTGTCACCTAAAGAAATTAAAGTTTGTTGTAAGGATGGCAGTGGTAGTATATGATGATCATCACTTCTCAAAAGGCTTGGAATGGTACATACCCATGAAAGAAATCAAGTGTGTAATTCCAATAGTCACAATCGAGATCATTCCTATAACCTTGCAAATTTAATAGCATCATATATTTTAGAAAGGCAGTACTCTTAGGGTTAGGTCAAGCTCTTACACTTGCTTTTTAGAGAAGCCTCGTTGTTTGTTCGCTTGGAGTCTCTCTTATGCTGTCAATGGTCTAACTTAGCTATATCAAAACTAAACTACCAATGTTCTATTGTATGATGTTCTATTCATAACTTTAAATAATATATCATTTTATTAGCCCACCATATGACCCCTTAGGTGTCATTAGAGGTCATATTGTTTCCTAAGAGGTCATATGGTGTCTTATGGCCCCTTAGGACACCATATGACCCCTTAAGACTGTTGGTATTTTGGTATGGTTTGTCATTGATGTCAACACCTACTAAACTCTTATGAACTTTGGCACTTTGGAGAATCAACAACATTCATCGACAAGCAAGTGACTCATGCACAGTCACCGGTATATGATACACCGACAAGATATATTGATCATCAACACTTGGAATGATATGGAAAATACTTGGTAATGTCAAAGACATCATTTGGACATCTTGTCCTAGAGTTTTGTTCATTGGTATATTCATAGTTGCATATTTGTTGTTACCAGCAAATAGATCCAGGGTTGCACCGACAGGTTTATCTTTTCCAGAACAACATGGAACACTATGGAGATGATTAATTATTGTTGTAAATGCATTAAGCTGACATGTTCAATCGGTTATTGCATCAGATATTAAATTGTTTGTAAAATGTTTTTATTGTAATATCTTGTGGAGCCGACCTACTAAAATTGGTCTTAGGTTATGGTATAAATGTAAGATCTTATTTGTAAGATCAAATGTGGAATGCGAAAAAGGATTGTGTGAAGGTATATGTGAAAATAAGCAGAGCTATACACGCAAACATCATTTGAAGATTGAAGGAAGGTTTTTTGAAGACAATCAGAACTACATCGGTACTGAATCCAGCATATGAAGATGTTATTTTGTGCAGTACATTCTTATTGGATTTAACCATCCATTTGTAGTCAGTGTGACTCCCATTTTGTGATTGAGCAGTGAGCTCTAGGCGGTTGGCCTTTCTACATGTGCAGACCCCATTTATGTACACTTACTATCTGCAGTAGTATCATCTGATTGTGGGTAAGGTTTCTCACTGTCGTTTTTCCCCTTACAGGGTTTCCACGTACAACTATTGGTGTTATGTGTTGTGGATAACTTTGTGTTTATGTTTTATGAACTTATCCTTACGGGTATAGAAATTAACTATTAAAACTGTCTACTGACATATTGAACTGGTTTATCGATATTAAGCATTAAGTTGGTTAAGTTGTTTTTGGTTTAAATTTGTTTGACAACTGATTCACCCCCCCTCTCAGTTATCTCCGGGACCTAACAAAGACACCATACAACCTATAACAACACCATATGGTGTCCTAAGGGGTCATACAATGCCATATGACCCCTTAGGACACCATACGACCCATAACAACACCATATGGTGTTCTAAAGGGTCATATTGTGTTTTATGACCCCTTAGGACACTATTTGGTGTCGTTATAGGTCCTATGGTGTGGTAAGGGATTATATAGTGTCATATGACCCCTTAGGACACCCTATGAGCCCTTAGATGTTGTTAGGGGTCATATTGTGTTCTAAGGGTCATATGGTGTCCTATGACCCCTTAAAACACCATATGTTGTCGTTATGTGTCTTATGGTGTCCTATGACCCCTAGGACACCTTATGAACCCTTAGGACACCATATGGTGTCATTAGGGGTAATATGGTGTCCTAAGGAGTCATATGGTCTCCAACGACCCCTTAAGATACCATTTGACCCCTTAAGACTCCATATGGTGTTGTTATGGGTCATATGGTGTCCTAAAATGTCATATAGTGTATCTATGACCCCTTAGGACATCATTTGGTGTCATTATGGGTCGTATGGTGTGCTAAGGGGTCATATGGTGTCCTATGACCCCTTAGGACTTCATATGACCTCTTATGTGTCGTTCTGGGTCATATGGTGTCCTAAGGAGTCATATTATGTTCTATGACCCCTTAGGACACTATTTGGTGTCGTTATAGGTCCTATGGTGTGCTAAGGGATCATATAGTGTAATATGACCCCTTAGGATACCTTATGACCCCTTAGATGTTATTAGGGGTCATATTGTGTTCTAAGGGTCATATGGTGTCCTATGACCCCTTACGACACCATATGTTGTTTTTATGTGTCTTATGGTGTCCTATGACCCCTAGGACACCTTATGACCCCTTATGACACCATATGGTGTCGTTAGGGGTCATATGGTGTCCTAAGGGGTCATATGGTCTCCAACGACCCCTTAGGACACCATTTGACCCCTTCGAACTCCATATGCTATCTTTATGGGTTGTATGGTGTTCTAAAAGGTCATATAGTCTTCTATGACCCCTTAGGATATCATTTGGTGTCATTATGGGTCGTATGGTGTGCTAAGGGGTCATATGGTGTCCTATGACCCCTTAGGACTCCATATGACCTCTTATGTGTCGTTATGGGTCATATGGTGTCCTAAGGATTCATATGGTGTCCTATGACCCCTTAGGACACATGCATGGATCCCTAGGATACCATATGACCCTAGAGAGGGAGAGAGGGGGAGGAGAGGGATGAAATGGGAGAGAGATACACCTAAGAGAGGAGGAGAGTGAGATAGATAGATAGAGACTGAGAGGGAGAGATAAGAGATAAATGAGAGAAAGAGAGATGGAGAAAGAGAGAGGGGGGGGAGTCAGAGATAGAGAAAGGGAAAGAGAGGGGGAGAGAGAGATGGAGAGAGAGAGAGGGAAATAGAGGGAGAGATAAAGACAGAGAGCGACACAAAGAAGGGGACTCAAAGAGAGAGAGAGTGGGATAAAGATACCTAAGAAAATGTGTGAGAGAGATAGGGAGTGGGGGAGATATAGAGAGATCTAAGAGGTGGATAGAGGGATTGGGAGAGAAAGAGAGATCTAAGAGGTGGAGGGAGAGAAGGAGAGAGAGGGTGAGAGATAGAGAGAGTCTGAGTGAGAGGGAGGAAGGGATGGAATGAGAGTACAGGAGACTAGAGAGAGAGAGGTGCAAAGAGAGGGAGAGAGGAATAGAGACTTGATTCGCTCCCATTATCTCTTCCTTATACCCCTCCTTCCCTCCCTCTCCCCCTCCTTATCTCTCCCCCCCTTCTCTATCTCTGTCTCCCTCTCTCCCCTTCTCCCTTCCTCCCTACCCCTTCTTCTCCCCCTCCCTCCCCCCTCTCTCTCTCTCTCTCTCTCTCTCTCTCTCCATACCCCATCTTCTCTCCCTCTCTCCCTCCCTTCCTCCCTCTCTCTCTCCCTATCTCCCTCTCCCTCCTTCCCTCCCCCCCCTCTCTCTCTCTCTCTCTCTCCCTCTCCCTCCCCCCTCCTTCTCTCCCTCCCTCCCTTCCCCCCTCCTCTCTCCCTCCCCCCTCCTTCTCTCTCTCTCTCTCTCTCTCTCTCTCTCTCTCTCTCTCTCTCTCTCTCTCTCTCTCTCTCTCTCTCTCTCTCTCTCTCTCCCTCCCTTTTCCTTCACATTTTTCTACTACAAATAGCATGTATGGGGTACTGAACCTATTAGTTCACTACCCTAGCATAACATTTTTAAGGCATAGGAGCACGTACGTGGTAATTATTACTTGTAAGTGTGTATGGGGTACTGAACCTATTAGTTCGCTGCCTTGCCATAACATTTTAAGGCTTAGGAGCACGTACGTGGTACTTATTAGTACAGAGTGGAAAAAAAAAACCGTTGGGATTTCCAACATTTTATGTACTAATAATGCGCACAAGATTATTAATATAGCGCGTATGAGGTACTTAGACATAGTTTTATTTTCCCAAGAGCCTCAACAGCTTCAAAAGAAGTTTTTGAGGTCGTTGAAGGCCCCACTGCAACTATGTCTGCACTTATATCACTGTTTTATACATAGAAGTAAAGTGAATTTTTTGTTTTTGCATGATTTCAAATGATTGAATTATTATGATTGTTTAATAGTTTTAATTCAAAAAAATGATGATAAGATGCATATTTATGGTTATTTATTTGTTTATGAACTTTTGTTTACAAAATATGTAATATGATTCTATTTAGGACAACCGATATCAACCATGGGAAAGAACAAGTGAGGAATGATGGAACAACGAGAGGCTAAAAAGGAAAGACAAGGGTAGTGTATGAAGAAATTACGTGACATAAGAACAATGGGAGAAGAAGGTATTTCATCCTCAACATTTGAATTCGATTTACAAAATGAACATAATGCACCTAAAGCAATTGAAGAAGAGACATTTGATTTATTGTATGAACCTAATGCAATTGAAGAAGATAACACATTGAATAATCAATTAAATGATGAACATACACCTTCTCTATTTTATGAATTGAATGTACATAATGCACCGATGTTAACACCTCCTAGAATCATTCGTAGGAAACCAAAGTATCTAATTGACATTGATGAGAATATATTGAAGCCAATGACCGATAAAATGAATGAATGAACTTGTAGGAGAATGGTTAAAAGAATATGTCAAAACTATTTTGAAAACTTAAATAAAACCGCAAGATGTCAATTAATTGTTGAAATGATTAAAAATTTGAATTTTAGAGAGAATAAAAATTCTAGGCCTAAGATCATCTGAAAGTAACAATGAAAGAACTATTGTGAGAAATAAATTTGATGCATATCAAAATATTGGTTTAAAATCACATACTAAAGATTCTAATGCTACTCGATTACATCAACCATAATGAGCAAGTAAATAAAAAAGGATCGTTTGATAAGCAAAACAAGTAAGTCATTAAATGTTAGTAGAACAACATTAAGTAAAGCATTAAAGAGGTGGGAAAAAATAGAGGAACCTAACAATAATTCTCTTTGGGAATTCTCGGGTAGACTACCACGCAAAGACAAGGTTGTCATTGATGCACTAAGAACATTAACTGAATTTTTTTGGCATGACAACACAAGAGTTTCACCCAACCAAAGAGATGCTGTTAGAAAGCGAATTGGGTCTACAAATCGCGAGCCACATGTCAAGCACTATTTGGATATGACTCAAACTAAATTTTATGAAATATTCCTTCAAAAGTTTCCTCAAATAAGAATTTCTCAAATATTTTTTGAAATGGCAAAACCTTTTTATATTAAGATTAATCATGTACGTACTACATGTTGTTGAAGGATGCATATTGAATTTTCCATGCACTATGATATTTTTTGTCATATTTGTTCTACTTTGCACACTAACGATGTTTTGCAGGAATGTAATATACAAGCACCTCCTAAGTTGGTAAGAGAATTTATTTCAAGTGTGCTATGTAATAGACATGATGGTTGCTTTTATTATAAGATGCCTTGTTTGGAAGGTTTTTGTGCTATATGTGGTGGTTTGCAACATTTACCAAGATGCGTACATTTGGAGAGCACACATGAAAGTGGTAGGAAACTAGTCTCTTTTGGAGAAAAAAAGACACTCACATATGGAGTTAAAGATGGAAAAGATTTGAAGAGATGCGAGCTAGTGAAAAATGATATATGTGTAGCTGAATTTATAAAAATGTTTGAAGAGAAACTAGTTTATGAGTACATAATGCATACACATAGAACTCGATGGTTAGATGAGCAATTCAAGTAATGTAAGGACACATTTCCTCTTGGTACCATTGTCTCTATGATTGATTTTTCTGAAAATTATACACTACAACCTCAAAATGAAGTGCAATCTATGTATTATCATTCTACACAAGTTTCTATTTTTGTACACATAGAATTCATGCATGCAGATGATAGCACAGAGGAGGATAGAAAGGTTGTAAGAGAGTATCACTTATACATAAGTGATGATCATACTCATTCATCAGAGTTTGTCCAAGGATGCTTTACAACTTTCTATGATAGTTTAAGGGAAAGAAACATATGATACAAATGACACTTAATATGGTCAAATAATTGCACCGCATAATTCAAGAATGCAAGGATGTTTTATTGGTTGACAAGGATGCATATGACAAGCGGTGTACAATATTTTTGGAATTTCACTGAGCCTGGACATGGTAAGGGAGAGCACGATGGTGTAGGAGCATGTGTAAAAAGAGCCCTAGCTAGAGAAGAATTGAAGTACGAAGGTGGTGCTGAGTTGATAGATGTAGAAATAATTGTGCGATGGTGTAAGTCTACGATGGGTCTAGGTAATCTAGGTATGTCATTGGTTCATAGATATTTTTGGTTGATCACTAAATCTAACATTGAAAACTATCTAGATTGTTGTACAGTTGCAGGATCGAGTGACATGCACTCATTTATGAGTTCAAATTCAAGTTCACCGGTAATTTATACGAGATAGATGGTATGCGTTTTCTCTTCACGCATATATTTTTTGTGGGAAGAATGTGAATCACAAGAGTGGGTTGACAAATGGTCTTGTAGACCGTTGGTTCCCATTGATACATATCAAATTCCCAAAGCACTACAATTGAGCCAGATGGAGACATCATTGAATTTTGACCATGTATCCGACCTAGTGGATTAGGGTGATTTTTTGAGTTAATTCTTTTGCAAGTATTATTTTTTGGTTCATTTTGTTGTACATCATACTTTATTTTTGGTATTAATTAACACTTTATAAAATGCAGGTCATGTGTATGCAATTGTTGTAGAAGAGATCAATGAAGGAGCAAATTACTATTTGTGTCATTGTGTTGAGCCAAAAAGAAAATTGACAACCACAATTATTGACGAAGAGGGTATTGAGTACCCAATAGGGTCTGTTATTGTGACAGGAACACGACTTAGGAGATACCCTATCAAGAATTTTGATATTTGGTTGTTCGAGGACTTTGAAACACATAGACGTATTCTTCATTTCTCTAACCTTATTGTTGCAACAAATATTCATTTGATAAAGTATCGTGGTAGACCTCATAACAAGATTTTATGGAAAGTTTGTGAATCTGACCACGAGGCAATACTTGACACAATACGGGTTAGAGTCGATCCTGAAGGCTCGATTGATTCTATGGTTCAAAGTAGAATGATTTTGAGAATTTTGTACATATTGTTGATGAATTATTCTATATTCATTTTTTGTATATATAAATGCCCATGAGCTGATTTTTACATGTTTAGGGGCATAATTTTGTATATTTTAATGGAAATGAGCTGATTTGTACATATGTAGATGCCAAATCTTGTATATTAGAATGGTGATGAGTTGAATCGCACATATTGTAATACCAAATTTTGTATAAAATCCCCTGAGATGATTTGTAAGACATTTTTTTGTATATTCAAATAGCCAAGAGTTGATTTGACCATATTTAGAGGCAAATTTTTTAATAATATGTGACAATAATTTGTGACTATTTTTTGTGTCTATGTTTTGAATTTATGTGATGTGATAAGGTCAATCATGAGCATTCTTGATTCTTGTATAATTATGGAGAATTATTTGAGTCATTATCGGGTCATAAGGGTCATAGATTGAGTAGAGATCATGTCGGTAGGGTATGACTCTCAATGTTTTGGCACTTTGGGATGCATGAGAGGAGCATGCATAGCATAAACCTACCCACTTGGACATGCTCGTGATGTCAGTTTGTGCACATGACAAACCCAATCAATTCTAGCCATTCCTGCAATTTTGCATTGCATGCAACTGACAGTTTTTGCAGTAGGCAAAAAATGCTACCAATTGAAAATGGTTCCGAGTTGTGAAAAAAAAGATAGGCCATTATAGAGGAGCCTCACGCAACCCCATAGGTTCAAATTGATTGATCATATGTATCCTGGATTGGAAGAATTAGTCCATCAAAGTTTGATAATTTTTTGAACTCAGGGCACTTGAGAGATCGCGTCGGTAGGGTATGACTCTAGACATTCTGATGCTTTGGGATGCATGAGAGGAGCATGCCTAGCATAAAACTACCCACCCAGATGTGCTCATGACATCAGATTGAGCACATGATTAGTTGAATTAATTCTACCCAATCCTTCAACTTTGCATTACATGCAACTGATGGTTTTTGCAACAGGCAAAAAATTGCTACCAATTGAAAATGGCTCGGAGTCATAAAAAATAGAGTCTGGCCATTGTAGAGGAGCCTCATGTGACTGCACAGGTTCAAATAGATCAATCATATGTGTCCTGGATTAGAAGAAACAATCTGCCAAAGTTTGATTATTTTTTGGACTCAGGGCACTTGAGAGATCGCGTTGGTAGGGTATGATTCTCGACATTCTGGCACTTTGGGATGCACAAGAGGAGAATGCCTAGTGTAAAATTTCCCACTTGGATGTGCTCATGATGTTGGATTATGCACATGATGAACCAAATCAATTCTAGCAAATCCTACAACTTTATATTGTATGCAACTGACAGTTTTTGCAGTAGGCGAAAAAAATGCTAGCAATTGAAAAATGGCTCAGAGTCATAAAAAATGAGATAGGCCATTGTAGAGGAGCCTCACATGACCTCATGGGTTCAAATGGATTGATCATATGTGTCCTAGATTGGAAGAAACAATCCATCAAAGCTTGATAATTTTTTGGATTTAGCGCACTTGAGAGATCGCGCCAGTAGGGTATGACTCAACATTCTAGAGCTTTGGGATGCATGAGAGGACAATGCCTAGCATAAACCTACCCATTCAAATGTGCTCGTGACGTCGGATTATGCACACAATGAACCGAATCAATTCTAGCCAATCCTGGAACTTTGCATTACATGCAACTGATGATTTTTGTAGCAGGCGAAAAAATGCTACCAATTGAAAATGGCTTCGAGTCATCAAAAATTGAGATAGGCTATTGTGGAGGAGCATCACACAACCCCACAGGTTCAAATGGATCTATCATATGTGTCTTGGGTTGGAAGAAATAGTCCATCAAAGTTTGACAATTTTTTGGACTCAGGGCACTTGAGAGATCGTGTCGGTAGGGTATGACTCTCGATGTTCTGGCACTTTGGGATGCACGAGAGGAGCATGCCTAGCGTAAACCTACCCACTTAGATGTGCTTGCAATGTCGGATTGTGCACATGATGAACCGAATTAATTCTAGCCTATCTTGCAACTTTGCATTACATGCAACTGATGATTTTTGCATTAGGCAAAAAAATGCTACCAATTAAAAAATGGCTCTGAGTCATCAAAAATAGAGATAGACCATTGAAGAGGAGCCTCACGCGACCCCATGAGTTCAAAAAAATTAATCATATGTGTCTTGGATTGGAAGAAACAGTCCGTCAAAGTTTGACAATTGTTTGGACTCGGGGCACTTGAGAGATCGCGCCGGTAGGGTATGACTCTTGACGTTTCGATGCTTTGTGATGCACGAGAGGATCATGCCTAGTGTAAACATGCCCACCTGGACACACTCGTAATGTTGGTTTGTGCACACAACAACCAAAATTTGACCATTGCAAGCGTGAGGGTTCTCTCGCGTCAAACACATATTGTTGTTTATATTCATATTGTTGATTACATAGGCAAATATTCATTTAAAATTATAAAAGGGCAACCACCAAATATAGCAAATACACAATAATGAACTGAATACAAGGAGTTTTGTAGGGTTAATTCAACATTTTAGAAATTTTATGAATGAGGCAATGCCTAAAATGAGAGAGAGAGAGAGAGAGAGAGAGAGAGAGAGAGCAAGAAGCTCTTTACAATATTGTCATTAAGAAGAAATGAGAGAGGAGACATCTCTTAAATAGAGATGAGGAGTGGAGTTACAAAGTAACTCCCAAATCTATGAATGCCACCATTCATAAAATGTGTGTGCCATGTGTCCACATCCTCTTATGGAGGAAATCTAATATTCCTTAATAAAAGAAAATAAAAGAAATGACTTGTCCTCACACATATACTAGAGGACAAATTACATGTAGGAATTCCAAAGGAATATCCTAAACTAAATACAAATAAACCTAAGACAAGTAAAGATTAAATATTCTAACACCCCCCCTTAAGCTTTACTTGGGGAGTTTACATCAAACCCTTCAATGGGTTGCAAGCCAAAATTTTTACAATGAAATTGGAACTTTTCTTTACAAAGTGGCTTGGTAAAAATAGCTGCAACTTGGTCTTCCCCCTTGCAATAGAGGAGTGAAACTTGCTTGTCTTCAATTTTTTCTCGTATAAAGTGGTGTTGGAGAGAAATGTGTTTTGTTCTTGCATGGAAAACTGGATTTTTAGCCAAGGCAATGGCACTTTGGTTGTCACAATACAATTGAGTTGGTTTGTGTTGAGGTAGACCCAAATCTTCAAGTAGTCTTCTAAGACACAAGACTTCTTTGGAAGCATTAGTGCATCCTTTGTACTCAACTTCAGTGGATCCAAGAGAGGTAGATTGTTGCTTTTACTATTCCAAGAAATTGCTCCTGAATCAACAAAAAAACAATAACCACAAGTAGATTTCCCATCATTGGGATCTCCACCTAGATCGGAATCAGTAAAACCTTTTAAAGTAAAATCTGAATCTGCATCATAAAACAAACCTACATTAATAGTTCCTTTAATATATCTTAAAATTCTTTTAGCAACTTTAAAGTGTGTTTGTTGAGGTTTAGACATGAATCTTGAAACCAAACCAACACTATAAGCAATATCCGGCCTAGTAAGAGTTAAATAATTCAAACTTCCAACTAATTGTCTATACAAAGTAGGATCAACAAGAGGAGTTTTCATATTAAGCATTAACTTAGTGCCTAATTCAATAGGAATTGAAACATGGTGAGCATCATTCATGTTAAACTTATCTATGAGATCTTGAGCATATTTACTTTGAGATAAGAAAATTCCTTTAGAGGTTTGCCAAATTTGCATTCCTAAGAAATAATGTAAAAGACCTAAATCAGTCATTTGAAATTTTTGATTAAGTTGAAACTTAATATCAGAAATCAAAGTATTGGAACTTGAAGTAAGAATCAAATCATCTACATACAAGATAATAATGATAATATCATCTTCACTATGTTTAATATACAAGTTAGGATCATTTTTACTTCTAATAAAACCTTGAGAAAGAAAGAATGCATTAATCTTTGAATACCACTCCCTAGGAGATTGCTTTAATCCATAAATTGATTTCTTTAATTTACAAACTAAGTGTGCATTACCTTCTTTAATAAAACCAGGAGGTTGAGACATATAAATTTCCTCATGTAAATCACCATTAAGAAAAGCACTTTTAACATCCATTTGGTGAATAGGCCAATTCATTCTAGAAGCTAAAGCAAGCACAAGTTTAATTGTAGGCATTTTAGGAATAGGAGCAAAAGTTTCAGTATAATCTAAGCCTTCAATTTGAGAAAAACCTCTAGCAACTAATCTAGCTTTAAATTTACTAACTTGATTATTAGCATTTAATTTGGTTTTATAAAGCCACTTGCAAGAAACAAGATTTTTACCATGAGGCAAGGGAACTAAATCCCAAGTTTGGTTAGAAATTAAAGTATCATATTCTTCCTTCATTTCTTTTTGCCAATGCAATTGATTTTTAGCTTGATCAAATGTTTTAGGATCATTAGAATTCATAATAGTAGCCATTAAAGCACAATTACAATAATTAACTCTTCTAGCTTGATTTCTATCCATTCTAGCTAAGTATTCATCGCTATCTTGAATTAAATATTTAAACCATTTAGGTCTTCTTTTAGAAGTAATGGATTCATCACTAGAAGAGGATTCATGAGGAGTAGAGTTATTATTATCGTCATCACTATCACTAGAAGGAATAGAAAGAGATGCATGAGGAGTAGGGTTAAGAGAAGGAGGTTGGTCCTCCACAAGCACAACTTTGCTTTGAGTAAGTTCATCATCCTCCAGTTTAGAACAATCATGAATACCTTTTTCTGCAATACAAACATCTCTTGCAACTTTTACCTTGTTAGTAATAGGATTGTAAACTCTATAACCTTTAGTATTTTCATCATAACCAACAAAAATAAAAGGAGAAGATTTAGCATCTAATTTTTTTTTTTCTCCTTAGGTTTGTGAACATAAGCTATGGAACCAATAATTCTTAAATTCTTTAAATTGGGCTTTCTACCAGACCAAGCTTCTTCAGGAGTTTTATCCTTTAAGGCTTTGGTAGGTGTTCTATTAATTAAATAAGTTGCACAAGCCATAGCTTCAGCCCAAAACTTGTAATCCATATTTTTAGCATGCAATAAACATCTTGCCATTTCCACAATGGTCCTATGCTTCTGTTCTGCCACACCATTTTGCTGTGGTGTATAAGGAACGGTAAGCTCACGTTTAATTCCAAAAGATTTCAAATAAGCATTAAATGCATTATTAACATATTCTCTTCCATTGTCAGTACGAAGAATCTTAATTTTAGAACCAGATTGCCTTTCTAAAAACATATGAAATTCAGTAAACACATCAAGCACTTGATCCTTACTATGAAGGAAATATATCCATGTTCTCCTTGAAAAATTATCAACAAAGGTAAGAGCATACCTTGAACCTTGGATGGAGGGATTCTCCATGGGACCCAAGAGATCACTATGAACTAAATGCAATTTAGTATATGCCCTCCAAGATTGAACATGAGGAAAGGGTTCCCTATGCATCTTACCACTCATGCAACCATTGCAAACAATTTAAGAAGGAACAATAGTAGGCAATCCATCAACCATATTTTCTTTTTGCATCAATGAAATATAATCAGAATTGAGATGGCCAAGTCTTTCATGCCATATAGTAAAATCAACAGTAGTAAGCAAAGAATACTTTGGAGGAGCAAATTCATAGAACTTGAATAAGTTATCACTATCCATTTTAGCAGTAGCAATAACATGATTAGTTTTGGGATCAATGATATAACATATGCCCCTATAAAAGTTAATCTTATAATCTTGACAAAGTTTAGGAACTGAAATCAAATTTGATTTTAATTCAGGAACATAAAGAACATCATGTAATTTCTCATTAGGAACATTAACATCACCAACAACTTTAACTTTGCAACTATGATTATTAGCTAATTGAATAGGAATATTAGAAGTATCAGGATGCAAAGATTCAATACATTCTTTATGAGAGGTAACATGTTGAGATGCACCATAATCAATAATCCACTCAAGTGGTTGAGAAACATTATAAGTACATGTAAATGCATGACGAGATGAATTACCATTATTATTACCTTTCTTATAATGAGGTTTATGTTGATTATTTTGATTATTTTGGTTCATGGGCTTTTTACCATTTTGCTTCTTAAAACAATTATTAGTAATATGTCCATCTTTCCCACAATATGTGCGATGGAGTCTTGTTTGAGAATTATTCCTTTGATTATTGTACGCATTATTATGATTATTATTATGAGAATTGTTATGATAGGATTTAGAATGAGATTGATAATTAGAAGATTTGTGATTATTATTATGATTATGATTATTATTATTGGATCTAAAATTATTATTATGATTTTGGTTTTTAGACATAAAAGCATGTTCACTATTTTTAAGAGTACCAAATTGAATTAATTTAGCTTCCTCTTGACGTAATAAATTACGAAAAATATCATAAGTTAATTGAGCAGCTAAGCTAGGAATAACAAGTTGAGCATGAATATTCGTAATAAATTGTTTAAATTGGAAGACATTTTTTTAGAATAAGATGAATCAAATATAAATCAGCTAGAGTAACTTCTAAACTAGTTAATTGACTATTAATAGAATCAAATTTTAATAAGAATTCATCCATAGTTTTAAAATCCGTATACCTGAGATCTTCGAGTTGATCTCGAAGCTGAATTTTTCGGAATTCATTTGAGCTATCATAAGTTGTTTTTAAAATTTTCCATGCTTCATACGCTTTTGTACAATTTCCAATTAAAACATACAAATTAGGAACCATTGAAATACCAATTAAACCAAGTGCTTCCTCATTTTGAGCCTTCCATCTATCTTGGTCGGCTTGAGGAGCAGTTGTAGCGGGCTCAAAGGTTTTATCAGTTGCAACATCCAAAAGGTGTTTGAAACGAAATATAAAAGAAATATGTGTTTTCCAGGAATGATAATTAGTGCTATTTAATTTAATTTCGGGAATTAAAGTAGACATGATATAGAACTTAAAAAAAAAATTACCTCCTTTATTAAAAACAAAAAATTAACTTCTTGAATTAAAAATGAATCAAATTTCAAAAAATAATTTTAAATTTTTTATCATAAAATGTTATTTTCAAAAAAATTGATTACAAATTTTAATTTTAAAAAAAACTTAAATTTAAATCTTTATTAATAGTAAACAAATTATATGAAAAATTAATAAAGAAACTTCATATATTAAAATTCTTCATTAAAGAAAAATAGACACAATTAAAAAACTTAACATAAACTTTTAGAAACTCTTTTTAAATATATAAAATCTTGTAAACTTTTTTTTTTACAAACTTGTGAATATAAACTAATGTAGTAAAATGAATATGAGATTTTTAAAACTTAGTAATACGTGGAGAATGATTAAGCATTTTTAAATTAAATACATGAAAGGTAAAGAGTTTATGAGATTTTAAAAAGGTGAGTAATATGTGGAAAGGGTTTAAGCCTTTTTAAAATTAGATGCATGAAACGCAAGAGGAATATTAAGGATGCATTATATTAAAAAATGGATGCGCAATAATAACGGATGCAGAAATAATAATGGATGTTAAAGAATAATAGATGCAAGAATAATAACGGGTGCTGAAGAATGAGAGGTTTAACATGAGCAAAATGCAGTCAAAGTAGGTGTAACAAAGACAAAATAAATACAACGAAGTTAACCAACTCGAAGGCAATTAGATCTGCAATCAAAATATTAGCAGAGAACAAATACTAGAAAATAAAATGTAAGCACAACCAACAAGAAAAGGTGTGATGAGATTTAAATCTAAATAATAGATATAGAGGTATTTCCTGCAAATAAACAGAGATAAATCAAATCTATTGATATTTAATAATAGATATACCAGGAAAGGATGTAATGCCCCGCCAGGAAACCCCGAAGGGAAAGCTAAAATAACAAGAATAGAGTGCAATTTTTTTTTTTTTTTTTTAAGTTACAACACATAAGATGCAACACTATATCAAAGATTCAGATTACATAGCGGAAGACATTAACAACAATCTCCTAAAGAGTTTCCCAACGAGATTACTTAATTTCACAATTCATTTAACTCACACCATTAATCCATTACGTTGAATATCTTAATAACGAGATAATTCATAATCAAGACAATTTCTTTCAAAAGACGGAAATATAAATCACAAGCAAGGATTCATCCATTAAGGTCCATTCCTGAACTTCATCCAATCTTTTCATTTAAATTACAAACCATACATCTAACAATCTAATACATTAGGATTTCATCATAACACAAGAGATCTTTCCAAGCATATTTAATTTCTTAACAACAACTGAGTATAATTCATTACTCTAAGTTACATTATTCCATATTCCAACTTATTGCATTAAAGGACGAATTCACACATGCATTACGATAAATCGCATCTCAACCAATTATGCATTCGATTAACATGGCATTCAAGGAAGAAATGAATATAAGCATTAATAGTTAATTCCAATTATCCACTTAGCCATTTTACATAATTTAATCATACATGATAAGCTGAATAAAGGAAAACATAAGAGAATACACCACATAACACCATAATGATCTCGGAGTTCACCCCTAAAGGGCTACATCTCCGGGTCTGCGCAACTGCAAGACCCCCTCTGATAAATAATAAGGTTAAGAATACAAGAGGTTACATCTTACAATCCAGCCATCAAGGCGATACATAAGCAATATACACGACCACAACGGTCAATAATACATAAACGATCCTTAGAAAGAACAGGATCCAGCTGAACATAATCAAAGCTAAAACAAGAGGTCCACGAGAGCATCCATAACACTGAGCCATCACCGCCCAAGGGTCTAATATGAAACCGACACTCACAAGAGCAGAGACAAGGGACGACTCTCAAAGGAACTCAAAACAGGACAAAACAACAACACACTAGCGAACGTAGGGACAAGTGTCATCACATGACCTGGTATGGATACCATGGCAAGTCTTCATAGGTCCCGGCCCATGCACTGGTAACCCTGGCAACCTAATCCGAACTTCCGGCCCATCCAAGCCTCATGTGGACCCACACATCCTCTCGTGAAGACAAGGAAGGTAGTTTGCCATTTCAGGCCTTCTCACAGCATGTCGAATCTATGATAGCACTCGTCTCATGTGTGAGGCACATTATCTTATTTAGAGATTAATTTCTAATCTACTTAGGTTATCACTTATTAGACTCACTTTCGACGGGTTATCCAGCAACCACTTTGGGCGCGGCCCCCAATCAAAAGCCACTTTCCCATACGACACTAGACTAACTCAGACGAACTCAAACCACAGAATACCCATGGTAAGACGAACGGAGTTCAAGGAGATACAATCATCAGGTCAAACACGACTCAAAGATAATCACTTACTGACGGTACTCTAACTAGAGACCTGACAGCTAAGGTCAACCATGAATCATCATTCGACTCACACAAAGAGGGTATAACCAACTAAGTCAACATCACAATCCAAAGTCAACTCAAAATTCGAGGACTGAAACAGGTACACCAAGTCAATCCATACGACAGGGTCCTATTAAACAAAGCAAAACATGCCATTTCATAATTAAAGCGAATACAGTAATTAAACTCGCAATGCAATAATCAGAAAAGACAATATTTCCTCAATTTGATTTAATCATTAAACGACGATCAATTTTTCTACAAGATCCAAATCAGATTACAGTTATCTACCTCATCAAGGGATAAGTTGTTCTTGGTTTTCTAACTCCTAAGTTTCAAAGCATCGAACAGGCAATTAGGCCGCAATGAGTTTTTAACCAATTCATATTAATAAAATATAGACAACCATTAAACGATTAAAATAAGATATTTAATCTCCATCCCCAAACGTCATAAACATACTGGACTAAAAATCAATCTCTACAGATTCATAATTTCACTTCCAGATGCATTATGCGAATAACGGAAATAAAAATGTAGAAGGAGAAACTAAAGAAGCTAATCATTTCCAAAAACTCATCGTTTAATTTCAATACCCCACGATAAGTATTTCACTACTATACAATTACTCAAATGATCTGTTCTACGATAAACTTTAACATCATCAAGCAGTACTTACATCGTATTTCAACGGTCAAGATCTAGATTCAATAATCCAAGATCGATCAGAATATAAGCAACAATATTCAATTGCAAAAGTTCACAGTTTCAGAACTTAATCAGGAAGGGAGCAAAAATCATGAAATGAAAATGAATAGTTAATTCACCTATAACTCCGTTATAACACTATTCCATATCCAAATATCATTTTCCAAGATTAATGCTACCATATTCCTAATTAAGAAACTAACTCAAACTTAACATTAAGATGGCTTACATTAAAAAGATACTAATATCATATGCATTTTCTTTTCTTCCCTTTTTTTTAAATGATAAAAAAAAAATACATCAAAACATCCCATGAATCAACAAACTAGGATTTCATTTAACAAAAAAACGCATTATAAAACATGCATAAAAAAAAGATTTTTTTTTTTAAAAACTTTGTTTAAAACAAAATGCATTAGGCAAAGGGTAGGGCGGGCCGTGCCCTAACCCTAACCCTAGCCGCAGGCCTTGTGGGGCTTCGTGGGCGGCGCCACGGTGGTGCCCGCAGGTGCCGCGGCGCCCTGCGGCCACCGCCGTGAGCCGCAGGCCCAACAGTCCGCGAGGGAATAGCACGGGACGCGGGGAAGAGCAAGGGGGCGCGAGCGGGAAAACAGGGGACGCGCGAGGGAGGGGAGGGGAGCGGGTGGAGCTCCGCTCCCCGCTCTCCCAACCCCCAAAACGCAGTCCGAAACCATGAAAAACACGCCCAGCTCGGAAATGCTATAATTTCTTAATTTTTGAAACACAGATAATGTTGAAATCAACGTTTTCATTTCCCCAAAATAAACACAGTTCGAACTATAAAGCAAAACGTCCATCACAGAATTGAAATAAATTTCGATTCAATTTAAATTCGAATTAAACAAAATAAGATTGATATCATGTTTTCATGTAGGGTTTTCTCATTCTCTACAAACGCCCAAGGGTTTCAAACGCCCAAAATCAAGGAGGAATTAACCAGCATCTCAAAACCAAAAACTCAAAACCAAAATTTCCAGCCAAATTCATATGAACAATCAAATTGATTTTCAATAACCAATTCAGAATCCTACCTCAATTCGCAATCCTGGTATGGCTGAGGGAGAGCCCACCTGTCAGATCTAGCAACATTCCTTTCCCCAAAATCTTCTCCAAAATTGTCCATCCCCCATTTTTCCCCAAAATTGGGTTATATGGAAGAGTTGACCCAAAAATTCCATTTTTGGAATAAAAACTCTTATTTAAAAAAATAATTCGCAAAATTAATCCTTTCTCACAAACACAACAAATTAACTTGCCTTTTCAATTCAGAATTCGATTTCTCATTTAAACCAATTTAATCTTTCGATTCAAATAAGCCGACAGAACACAATTAACTCTATGGCGATAAAATCTAAAACTTCCTTTTCAACAGCATATATAAATGCATTAATATTCAAAAACAGTCATTAATTCAAATTTACTTCCAATTTTAAAACAGGCAATTCATTAACAACGAAAATCGCATAACGAATTCTCAATCAATTTAATCCATTAATCATCAATGCACAAACGCATATATTTAATCAAGAAATTACTAAGGACTAATTCATCAATTAACCAAACACAACCGGCACGCAAACCGAGAAGGTCAACCAAACAGACGACTCGCAAACCCAAGCAAGAAGGGATTACCGACGACGACTGGCAATGCTCACTTGAGCACGACTAAGGCCGACTAAGGTCTTACGACCACCTAATCCAACTCTAAGGATTAAAAGGTATGCTCAAACCTGCAAAACCAGGTGACGACGAACCTCGCACTCATGCGACTTCGTACCTGAAATCTCCTGCAACAAAAGATCATACATGCATACATTTATAAAATCTAATGAAAGCGTTAGTCCGATACTAAAATCACGAAATAGGTACACTGAATAACCTGCATACAACTAGTGTGAGAACCACATCAAAAGCTATGCGATAAATCAAACATCTGACACTAATCATAATATTACGATAAACTAATCCAGATTAAACCAAGGTTAGAAATAGACTAGGGTAGGGGTACTACAAAGGAAATACAAAACAATATTAAACATCTGGTAACAACAATATGCAATACAGAAGACTGGAATAAAAACCGGCAATACACAAAACTAGAGAAAATAATATGAAAAACAAAGATAGTTATTATACAGAGATCAATATGAATTTTTTTATTCTTTTAACAAAATCCTACAGACACAATAAATGTTAAAAATTGCACCTTCCAAAGCCACAACTTTAAACTAGAAAGAAGAAACTTTGGCGGCAAGCCTTCCAAAGCTTTTCTTTTTTAATTAAAAAAACTAGAATAGAAGATTAAACCTGCAGGCAAACTTGTTAACAAGTTTGAAAGAAAATTTAAAATCTGAAACCAAACCTGCACAATAGAAAATATTAGAAAAAGAACTTCTTTTCCTCTCAAGAATGCCTCCAACAAGGTGAACTCCACAGAATGGCAACCTTCATCAATGTCAACTTAAAACAAGGATTAGAAACCTGCTCTGATACCATGAAAGGAAATACAAGAGCAAGGAAAGAATAATAAAATCCAAGTAAGTTTATTGATAAAGTAAATGTTACCAAGAGAAATGCAAAAAACCTTGGAGCAATCACCCAAATGTGAAGAAGGAGGCACAAGAATTTTTGAAAGGGGAAAAACAAAGAAAAACCCCTTGTGATATTATGAATGAGGCAATGCCTAAAATGAGAGAGAGAGAGAGCAAGAAGCTCTTTACAATATTGTCATTAAGAAGAAATGAGAGAGGAGACATCTCTTAAATAGAGATGAGTGGAGTTACAAAGTAACTCCCAAATCTATGAATGCCACCATTCATAAAATGTGTGTGCCATGTGTCCACATCCTCTTATGGAGGAAATCTAATATTCCTTAATAAAGGGAAATAAAAGAAATGACTTGTCCTCACACATGTACTAGAGGACAAATTACATGTAGGAATTCCAAAGGAATATCCTAAACTAAATGCAAATAAACCTACGCCAAGTAAAGATCAAATATTCTAACAAAATCATATTCCACGATTGCAATGTTCTATATCATAATTTTTGTTTGTTTATATTCATATTGTTGATTACATAGGCAAATGATCAATTAACTTTGTAAAAGGACAACCACGAAATACAACAAATACAAAATAATGAACTCAATACACATTTATTGGATTGAATATCAACATTTATATATATCAAAAAAAGGCATGTCTACCAAATACAAGTATTAAAAAAATGTGGCATATGCCATGTCCAAGTCAATATACAATAAAAATGTAGAATATATCTACATGTATTGGTCATTCTATGACCAAAACTAACACTATATGATCCTAAACTTGTGGTGGATCATCAAAATCAAGCCTCTTCAATGCAGTACACGGCTCTGTAGATGGCTGCAAAACCATAATTCAAAAGCCAAGTTAGAATTCTTTTGTAGAAAATAGTTCACAATTAATAACATAACTATGCATTTGACTATAATTCCTTTGCAATTGAAATGTAGATTACCTCATCGGCTGATCTAGGAGCTAATGTCTTCGCTCTCCTCTCCTTGTCACTCTTAGGAGTTTCCTTAAAGACATACTTAAAAGGATCCACGTTACCGCCGTACTGTGAAGGGGTCTATTGTAGATTAAATGTACAATTAATACAATGTACTAACATAAATATATCAAAAACACTTAAAAGCTATAATATAGAGAACAATGATGTACCCATGCCTGAGATGCTTCTCCAATGGACTGAGGATGGCTCACCATTGATGGAGCAACTATCACTATTACCTATATCAAACAAAAGTGTACTGGATCCTAAGATGCTTCTCCATTGCATGTAGGAGGGCTCGCCATTGATGAAACAACTATGGATATTTCCTGTATGAAAAGATTATAGGATTATAATTTATCACAAGTTCACATGTACATGTGCATATAATTATGAAATCAAGAAAATAAAGTAGAGATACATATCTCCACCCTCTCTCGATCCACGGGTGAATCAGGTGCATTCAACAAATCCACATAGCTCAATGGCCGCTGTACATGTAAAATACACAAAAAAACACTAATTAATCTATAAACCCCAACTAAGAATTGATTTCAACATTTTCAAACAATTGTACAACTAAAAATGTCTTCAATTACCTTCTTCCCATGTTTTGACGTCTTCGAGGAATTCTTTTTCTTAGGATGAGACCTAGACGTGGAGGGTGTACCCTAAAAAACCAAAATTAACATGAGATATTAGTACAGATAATATATTAAACATAATTTAAAAAATCTAAAATGAAATGACTTGCATATTCCATGAAAATAATACATAAAAAGGGTTGTACAAAATATGATACCGTATAACCTTGTAGGCCAAAATCGATCACTGAGAGCGTGATGTCATCAATCTGGGATATTTGGTCCCCTGTCAAGACCTACAAACCAAAAATTGGACCAACCATTAAAGATAGTTAGTATATCTTGCAATATTTTTTAATTCAAAATGTACTATTCTATTTTAACATGTTACAAAATTTATACCTCAAGCATCAAAGTTGCAGTTGTAGTAACTAGGGGAGGAGTATGGGATATCGTTGCTGCATCCTGAAATGCATATTATTTGTCTCAATTTAATTCGATGTATAAATAAAAATTCATTTATGTAATTAAAAATTTAAAGTGACTGATAAATAAAATGCTATGAATTCAAATCAACACACCTGTGTCTGTCGTTGATGGGAAAACACCATGTCCATCAACTCATCTATCATCACGAAATCCTCAGCCATGCAGGCCTGACATCTACTCCCAAAAATTGTGCATGAATGAGATGTGGATCCATCTACACCAGTCACATCATTTATCCCCAAGCATATCCCCAAGCAACTAACACACATATACTAAATGGGCTCTTTGTCGCCACCTGGAGCAACTAATGGCTTATCATCCAATACAATAGGGTGTGCTAATGATGTCCTATGTTGAATGATGGCACAAGTCAATGTTGTGGTTGCCTAAAGAGTCTGTAGCTCCATCGACTCTTTCAGCTCTATTGGGACAACCTGATGCACCTTGGGTTTGGGTGCTAGGGGCCGATGACTCTCTAAGGATACTCGCCTACGGGCTCCAGGTCTATCTTGGATAGAGCCGCCACCTCTACCATGGAACTCTCTCATGTCAAAATAGTTTGACCGTACATTGAGCACAAACTCATTGTATACTTTTCTCAAAAAATACAATGGCACCTCATAATTATTACAAGGTGGATCATCAAAGACCATCCACCACCTCTGCCAAAAAAGATTCTTCATTTGCACATTGGTACACCAATGCATGAGAAACCTCTTTGCATTAAGAGGTAACGACTGATGAGTTTTAGGATCAACAAAAAGGGCACATATTTGTTGTTTACTAATATTTTTGTTTTTGACTCCCTCGTATGATAACCCATCAGCATAGTATTGATGATACCTATCCCTAAGGTTTCCCCATTTTGTAATTTGTGTGGAAACAACTATGACACCACTAGCTAATGTTTCTAGGCTAGTGGTGAGGGATTTATGATGCTCAAGTTCGGATGTTTTCAATTTATCAATCAGTCTATTGATTTTAGATGTATTTTTCCCTAATTGATTAATTAATTGCTCTTGTGTTTTAGGTGTGCAGTCACAAGGAGGAATTGGGGGTGTATCTTGTGGGTTTTCAAGAGGTACATTTTGTTGTTCTGGTTGTGGGTTATCAGAATTTGGTTTTTGAAACAAAAAATGAAAAAACCTAATCAAAATTGATGAAATTAAATTCAAAACGTAAAACAAATTGAACAAACGGGAAAGAAAGACAAAAATTAACAAAAGCTAAGCTTGATCCATAGTGTCTGGAGGAGAAATGAGGCACCCCCTTCATGGTTTGGAAAAGAAATGAGGCACCTTGTTCGTGGTTTGGTGGAGAAAATGGGGAAAAAATGTGACTGTCATGGAAAAATAAGACCTAGTTTTTTTTACAAACTTTTTTGACAGGCAGCGCGTACGTAGTTCTTTAGGGCTTATTAGCTCGCATGCACTCATTTTCCTATAAGTAGCGCATGCAGACTCATTTTTCTAAAGGTAGCGCGTATGCGCTACTTTTCCTAAAAGAAGTGCATATGCGCTACCTTTTCTAGGCTTGGGAACAATGAACCTAAGTGCGTATGCGGTGATTTCAAATTTTATAACCATGTACATGCTGCTTGTTTTTCCATGTTTTTTTAAGGTGGTGTCCACTTTTCTGACCACCATCTTTGTACACTTACCCTCTATGTTGTTCATTTATGGAAATACGAACTAGATTTATGGTTGAATAATTTGTCATTGGATAAGTTTTGAATGGAAATAAGTGAATGTTCTTAGATAGAAAATAAGTTAAATTCCTTAGTGTACTTGTCTTTGTTGGATATTATTGAGAAGTTTGCGGAGTAATGTGTTGTCATTGATGTCAACATATTCCTCTGTGTGTTTCAGTCTTGTAGTCAGATTAAATGAGTTGGTTTGGCTAGTGTGTTGTAGATGAGTTGTTGCGAATTAAAGGGTTTTGAGATGAATATCTCTATAGTTTCAGAGGTTTGCATGGATATTTGGTCGAGTTATGAGATTCGGTATTGTGATTGGTTTTTCTGTTGCCCAGTGTTTTGGATTTTTCTCCGCATTTCTCTATGTTGAAATATCTTGGTTTGTAGATTTGGTAGAGTGTTTGGAACATTCATATGTATCCTCAATTCAAATGGGTCATGATTTGGAGGTCCACAAGTGAATCTTTCAATTTGACAATCAATTTAGTTAGTGTTCTTGAAGTTTGATATAATGATGATGAAGATTCTAGTAAGTGGTGATATTGTGGTTGTTTTTGTGGTAATTCATGATGCTTGTGGATATTTCTAGATTGTGTCCTATTCATGTTGATGGTCCACATTGATCATTGTGCACACTATTGACAATTTTCTTTGATCTGGTGGTGTTCTTCATGTTTTTGGCAGACATGATGATTGTGGCATGTTGCAGATGTTCAAGGCATAATTCTTGGAGGTGTTTCTTGTTTGAGGTGTTGATTCAAGTTCATACTATGTCTTAGTTGACATTTTTTTGGTCCACATGTTATATTGTAGTGTGTGTGGTTATTTGTGATGAGTGTTGATCCGACCATGAAATATAGGTTGATGATTTGTATAAACATATGTAATAATCATATGAGAGATGTATCTGCGAGTGTATTTGAATGTGTGTGAGCAAATAATTGTGTGAATAATGTTTTGATCTTTAGGAAGTGTGAAGAAGTGTGGCAGAGCAGATTAGATTATGTGCTTAACCAGAATTGTAACCAGGCATGAGGAGATGCTATTTTCTTAGTTCATGATCTTCTGGATGTAATTCGAATGTTTTTGTAAGACAATGAGTCTTCCCAAGGGTTGTATCCCTTCTAGCTATGTGTTTTGACTAGTGCGCTCTAGGTAGTGTGCCTGAATGCATTAGCATCCCCATTGTAATATTTCATATACTTCTAACAGTGTATCATCATAGTGTGGGTAGGTTCCCACTGTGGTTTTTCTCTTAACCTGGTTTCCACATCAAAAATCTTGGTGTTATGTGTTTATTGATGTGGTACTGATTTGTGCTTTCACCGTTGATGATTAGATATAAAATTGTGTTTGAGATGAATAAAGTTTGTGACAAAATTGATTCACCCCCTCTTAGTTTGCTGCCTTGTTGCCAACAATTGGTATTAGATCTAGATCCTCCGAAAGAAGCTTAACCACTTGAGGTTATCCAAAATGACAACCTATGCTTACAAGAAGGATAGTCTAAGATTTGATGGAATAAATTACACTCTTTGGAAAAAATAGATGGAGTGTCACTTGAGATGCATTGGTAAAGACTACTGGAAGATTACTAAGAATGTGTATAATATTCCTTCAAATGGTCCTGCAACTCTGGATGAGATAAAGGAAGCTGAATTCAATATTTGAGCTAAGGAAGCATTGTTGAGTGCCCTCACTAATTCTGAAATGACTATGTGATGGATTTGCAGACTGCTCATGAGATCTGGAAGAAGTTGGAAAATTTGTATGCAGGTGATAGTCATGTGAAGATTTCCAAGTTGCAGAGCTTGAAAGAAAAGTATGAGTTGTTGAAGATGTGCGAAGATGAGAATATTACTTCTTTTATGTAGAAAGCTAATGAGCTTGTGTTGAATATCAGATGTGCCGGTGGAGTGTTGGAAGAATTAGAGATTGTAGCTAAAGTGTTGAGATCCTTACCTCCTACTTACAAGCACAAAGCTATTGCTATTGAGGAGATCTAGATAGTGACAAATGTGACTAGAGACATGCTGATTGGAAAGCTTGCTACCTTTGAGTTGAGCGAATTTGGTGAAACTCTTCCTAAGTCAGAATCTACATTTAAAGCTATTGTTTCTGGGAAGAAGAAATATGATCTAGGAGAAAGCTCTATAAGGGGGTCTATACATAAGAAGGAGATAAGAGATCTTGAAGAATAAGAAAGAGAGCTTGAGGAACTTGAAGCCTTGATTGCCAGAAGATTGCTGAAAGGAGTTGGTAAGTGTGAAGGGAATTTGCCTCTTGAATGTTTTTCTTCCAATAAGATATGACATTTTGCTTCAAGGTGTTTGGAAAGAGTGAACCTAAGTCCAAACCATATAAGCCTAAATATAAGAAGAAATGTTATTATGCTATTGATGAAAGTGTGACAGATGATGAATTTGATAAGCCAGTAAATTCAGGAGATGAATGGGTGTTTATTGCTATCAAGGAAGATGATCCAATGCCTACTGATTCTACTAGCTACATTAATGAGGAGAAAGATTTGGTTTCTAAAGTTGAAGAGAAAGATGAATGGGTTATTGGTAGTGGTTGCTCTCATCATATGATAGGTGATAAGAGTAAGTTTGTGAGTATGGAAAAGTATGATGGTGTTGTAGTAAGATTTGGTGACGAAAAAGTTGGTATAATCCATGGTAGAGGTTCCATTTCTCTTGATGGTAAGCATAATATCGATGATGTCTTATATGTAGAATGTATAAATCATCATCTTCTGAGTTTGGATAGATTGTTGATAAGGGTTATTATCTACAATTCAAGAATGACAAGCATCAAATCTTAAGTGGTTCTGGAATTGAGATTGCATTAGGAACAAAGACTAAAGGTAATATCTTTCACTTGAATGTTGGTGGTAAAAGGTGTTTGATTTCTTAGATTGATAAAAGTTGGTTATGATATAGAAGGATGTGTCATGTGGAGTTTGATTGCATGGTTAAGATAAATTCTGCTCAAGTTGTGTGAGATCTTCCTAAGTTGGTGAAACCTACTAATCTGATAAGCAAGGAATGTTAGTTAGGAAAGCAGACAAGAGTTACTTTTAAAAGAAAACAATATAGTTCTAATGGATTATTGGATCTTGTGCATACTGATTTGTGTGGTCCTTCTAGAGTGAGAAGCTTGCAGGGTGATAGGTATTTCATGTTGCTGATTACTTTGTGTTTCTGCATCTTTCTTTTGCTCAATGTATTTTGTGAAGAGAATGGAGTGAAGAGATTGTTATCTGCTCCGCAGACCCCTCAACATAATGGTGTTATGAGGAGAAATAATAGAACAATTTAGGAAGCTGCTAGAACCATGATGTTCGAAGGAAATGTTCTGCATATCTATTGGAGAGAAGCTATGAGTACTATTATATACACTCTTAACCGAGTGCATATCAAAGGTGATACTGGTAAGACTCCTTATGAGTTATGGTTTTGTCATGTTCCTACAGTTAGATATTTTAAAAATTTTGGAAGTAAATGCTATATAAGAAGAGATGAAGATCTAAGGAAGTTTGATGCTAGATGTGTTGAAGGAAATTTTCTTGGTTATTCTACTAAGAGCAAGGCCTATCGATGATATAATAAGAGATTGAGAAAGATAGTTGAAAGTGCTAATGTGAAAGTTGATGAAAGCAATGTATAATAGATCAGATCTTGCGGATATGATTAAGGTGATCATGATGTTAGTTCAAATAAAGGAAAGCAAGTGCACACCCAGAGTCAAATTTAGATTGTTCTAGAAAAGCTTGAGAATGAAGGAGAAGGGTCAAGTGCTAGTGTAGAAGAAAGATCTCAAGAGTCTGGAAATCAGAAAAATCCTAAGACTCCCAGGTATGTGAGGTTGAATCATTCATAAAATCAAATCATAGGAGATTTAAGAATAAAGATGTGATGAGTAGGAGAAGAATTGCGGAAGAGTATTGCTTGATTTCTAAGATTGAACGTGTAGACACATAAATTTGTCCACTTAATTAAATAAATAATTATTATATATTTGATTATTTAACCATTGATCAACAATTAATTAATATTTAATTAATTCATCCTAGCCCTCTTCTTCTATTAATTAAATAAATCATTCAATTTATTTGATGTAATTCACTTAACCAAATTCAGACAATTAATTAAATAAATAAAATATATTTATTTAATTAATCCCTCTCTGCATTTTTAAATAAATAAACATTTATTTAAATCCCCATCATCCTTCACCCACTTGCATTTTCCTAAAAAGGAAAGTTGCACACGCATTTAAATATTTGAATCCCCATCTACTTGCATTCTCCTACAAATGCAAGTTGCATCACTATTTTAAATAAATGAATTATTTATTTAACATTCTATTTATTATCACCCACTTGAAACCATTAATGGCTTCCTTTAAAGTCTCCAAGCCTTTAATTGTTTCCTTCTAGAGTCTTCTTAAGCCTTTAATGGCTTCCTTTAAAGTCTTCAAGCCTTTAATGGTTTCCTTCTAGAGTCTTCTTAAGCCTTTAATGGTTTCCCTCAAAGTCTTCAAGCCTTTAATGGATTCTTTCTAGAGTCCTCTTAAGCATATTTATTTAATTAAATCTCCTTTTCACATTTAATTAAATCCCTCTCACATTTAAATAAATGAATATTTATTTAAATATCTATCCAAATGCAAGTTGCACATATTTAAATAAATTTATATTTATTTAAAAATCCTAAATATCCCTCCCACTTGCATTCTCCTACAAAACCCACTTGCACACTAACCCTTCTTCTAGATTCTTCTAATCCCTTCTAATTAGCCTAATCCCTCTTGTTGGTGTAAATAATTATTCATCTTGGATATTATTACACCTTACTTAAGTTTACTTAGGAAATGCATTTCATGGTAGTTTGGGTATGAGGCACTTGGGTGTTTGTGCCACATTGGGATAGTGTGTGTAGGAGAATTTCCACCTTTTGTAGACTTATCTTGTTGTTACATTCCACATTCGGTGGGTGATCCACCTCATGTGGAATATTATATTATTTCTCCTACCTACCCAAACCTATTTCCTACCTATCCTTGTTTCTTATTGAGCCACATGTCATGTTTGTGTGCTCACATATCCATATAACCTTGCCTATATAAGCAGACTCATATTCATTGTATGTAACGCTTGATGATCCAGTTGATTAGTATTTTCATCTTGATAGAATACAATTTATTTCTATCATCTATTTTGTTCTCTCTTATTTGTGCTTTCCATTGCCTCTAGATCTTGGAAAAATCTCACATGGTATCAGAGCCATTAGAGTGTCATTGGTTTGCTAATTGAGAGAAATTTGATGCTATTTGGGGTTGTATATTTTGGAGCTTTCTATTGCAGGTTATTATTGAAGCTTGATAGGTCAAATATGAGGTCACCATAGGATTGAGGAGGTCCAAGAAACTCAATTTTGCCTTTTGTTTCATCCAAATCGGACTTCGGAGGCCAAAGCTAGACGCATTTGAAGTTTGAAGCTGGGACAAAATTTTTCCAGAAATTATAATTTTGCAGGCAATTTTCAAATAGTGATATCTCACTCATTCGGACTCCTGTTTTCGAGATTTTTTTTTGTTTTGGGGTAGAATTTCATGATCTATATTGTGGTGCAGGATTTTTATGATTTTCAGATACAGGTTTTTTTGAAATCATGAAATCCTGATTTTAACAACTTTGGAGGCTACGTTTGTGCTCATATGGAGTCCTTTTCAGGTACCATTTTTTTTGAAAGTGCATAATTTTTTGTCTAATTTCATAATCTGCTATTAGTTTGCAGTGATTTTGAGTGGATATTTTACTTTCAGTATTTGGTCATTTTTGACCAATTTGGTACTTGTATTTTGCTTGGATCTTCGTTTTGATCACTAGCAGTATTTGTTCAAGTCTCTTATACCTCACTTTGAGAAGTTGTAAAGTTGAAATTAGAAGTCCACTTTGCCATTATTTGCAAGTGCCAACATGATCTTTTTATGGGGGGTCAGTTGTTCATTTATATCTCTTGGTGAAATTCCTTTTGGAGGCATCCTCATCTACAGTATTCTACAAGGCTTCTTTGTTGGTGGCATCATTTTCATGTTTCCAAATTTGAATATTTTATCATGATGTATGCTCTTTATTGAGAAATATTGTACTCACACTATCATAAAGTGTCACACCTCTTTGTATCTTGTCATTGTTGACTATTTGATGTAATCCTCTTGTATACATAGAATATGAATATCTTGTGAGACTTGGTGCATGGCTCAAGTTGAGACTTAGATTGTACAAATTTGTGCATGGCTCCCCTGAGACTTTGATTGTACCAGTATTTTTGCCATTTACGAGTATACAAATGATTCTCAAAGCAGGTTGTCTCCATGCCTGATCTTCATTTTATTGCTGCTAGTGATTCATCATCATTGACTTAGTACCTTGTTTTGTCACACTTTGACATTATTGGTGCAGTATTGGCTCTCTTTATTCCTTATGGGGAAGGTATTTTGGTCAACATCATTGCACCATCCTTGTAGGAGATTTGACATTGAGGGGGAGCTTCATTGTCTCTTCTTCTCTCTTATGGGGGGACATATTTTTTGTTCTTCTCATTCATCATTGAGAGCATTGTGTGCTTTCATCATCTCTCTTTTGGGGGAGGGTTTTCCCATTGGGTTTTTCTCTCTTTCCCCACTTTATGGGAGATTGCATTTGCATTTGTACATGGGTACCTAACATGGCCATGTAGCCGGGACCCATCTTGCATTGCATAGTTGCATTGTAGACTTTAGTGCATTCCCCTAAGTTGCACTTAAGGGGGGGTGTTGGTGTAAATAATTATTCATCTTGGATATTATTACACCTTACTTATATTTACTTAGGAAATGCATTTCATAGTAGTTTGGGTATGAGACACTTGGGTGTTTGTGCCACATTGGGATAGTGTGTGTAGGAGAATTTCCACCTTTTGTGGACTTATCTTGTTGTTACATTCCACATTCGGTGGGTGATCCACCTCACGTGGAATATTATATTGTTTCTCCTACCTACCCACACCTATTTCCTACCTACCCTTGTTTCTTATTGAGCCACATGTCATGTTTGTGTGCTCACATATCCATATAGCCTTGCCTATATAAGCAGGCTCATATTCATTGTATGTAATGCTTGATGTTCCAATTGATCAATATTTTCATCTTGATAGAATACAATTTATTTCTATCATATATTTTTTTCTCTTATTTGTGTTTTCCATTGCCTCTAGATCTTGGAAAAATCTCACACCTCTTCTAATCATTTACACAATCCTAAACCAAGATTAAGCCCCGACCCATCATCTCAACCATTTAAGACTCTTACAAAGTCTTAATGGCTTTGCTTCTTCAACCCACTAACCCACATGGGTTTTGTCCCTTTGGTCAATGCCTAACCATGGGTAAAATTTGCACAAGAGTTTACCCATTGGGTAATAACCTTACCTTTGGATAATAGCTTTATCCTATAACCCCAACCATGGAGGGTAACCCTGATGTCATCTCAAGCATGAAATGCTTCTTCCCTCTCCTCTCAATCCCTCTCATGGTGACACTTGTCATCACTACATTGGTTTGAAAGTGTCACATGGATTGAGGATCATGCCCCTCTCATTAAATCCTAGCCCTTCACAAGCCCAATCAATCTTCTATTTTTCCTATAAATAGAGCTTCTTTCCTCAATCAAAAAAAGGAAGCATTTTAGCATTGTTACTATACTTTCATTCACACTTAAGCTTTCTCATAGCATTACTCTTTTGCACTAGCATAGCGTTAGTGTTTTATTTTTTAACCATCTTGAATCTCCTTTTGACATCCATGGTTAGTACTAAAAACTGAGAGCTACACTCATTTGGATCTTGGAGAGGAGAGAAACAAGGGAGAAACAACAAAGGCATCATGGAAGCATCTTAGGGAGTCTCTTCTCCCTTCTTTTCATTTGATATTACTTCCTTTGTGTGCTTTTAAATCTCTTTTGATATGTATGTGAACATTGAGAAGGATTTTAGTTCATTCGTTTTTGGTTTTTATGGTTAGAAACTAACATACTAACACTTGAAACTTGTCTTTGGCTTGTCCCCTTTCATGTGCATCAGAACCTAAAGATGTTAGTGAATAATGCAAAGATGAAAATTGGGTTAAAGCAATGGAAGAAGAACTAAACCAAATTGAAAAGAATAATACATGGATTCTTGTTCCCAGACTTAAGGATAAAAATGTAATTGGAACTAAATGGGTCTTTTGGAATAAATTGGATGAAAAAGGTGAAGTTGTTAGGGATAAAGCAAGACTTGTTTGTAAGGGTTATTCCCCAATGGAAGGAATTGACTTTGAGGAGACTTTTGCTTCAGTGGCTAAAATTGAAGTTGTTAGATTATTTCTAACTTATGTTTCTTACGAAGATTTCAAAGTTTATCAGATGGATGTCAAGTAAACCTTTTTTAATGGTGAGTTGGAAGAGAAAGTTTATATTGAGCAACCAAATGTATTTCATTTGATAGATTATGGAGATATGGTTTGCAGATTGAAGGAAGCACTGCATGGATTGAAGAAAGCCCCAAGAGCTTGGTATGCCAGGTTGGATAAGTTTTTGATGAAGCTTGGATTCAATAAAGGTACTGTTGATAGTAATCTCTATTTAAAGATCAATCATGATAGAATCTTGATTGTTGAAGTATTTGTTGATGACATTTTTTTTAGTGAAGATGATGGTTTGTGCAAGAAGTTTGTTGATGATATGCAAAATGAGTTTGAAATGTCTATGATTGGTAAGATGAAATTCCTTTTAGGATTGCAAATTACTCAGTTGAATAAAGGCATTTTTATATCTTAGTCCAAATATGTGAAGGAATTGTTGAAGAAGTTTGGTTTAGATGATTCAAAGCCAATTGGTACTCCTATGGTGAGTGGATGTAAGTTGACAAAGGATGATGATTTTCCGAAAGCAAATCAGACTAGATATAGATCTATAATTGGTGGATTATTATATTTGACTTAGAATAGACCAGATATTATGAATGTTGTATGTCTTGTTGCTAGATTTCAAGCTGATCCTAAGGAATCTCATGTTGTCTGTGAAGAGAATTTTCATATATTTGAAGACAACTAATTTTGGATTGTGGTATCCTAAAGATGTTGATTTTACTTTGAGTTCTTTTACTAACGTTGATTCGATAGGTGATGTGGATGACATAAAAAGTACTAGTGTTGGTGCATTTTTCTTGGGAAAGAGATTGGTTTCTTGGATGAGTAAGAAGCAGAATGCTATTTCTTTATCTACTATAGAGGCTGAATACATTGTTGCTGCTAGCAATTGTAGTCATGTGGTATGGATGAAGCATATGTTGAAGGATATCAATGTTGTTTTTAATGAGCCTACTGCTACATACTGTGATAATTCAAGTGCTATCAACATTTCTAAGAATCAAGTACTGTATTCTAAGACTAAGCATATATATGTTAGTAACAATCAAGAAGGAAGATTGAGAGGGGGGGAGAGTGAATCAGTCTTCACCGAAAGTCCAAACTTAACCACCAAAATAGATCTAATAAACAAAAGCAATAAGACATATAGGAAAATTAACAACACAACACACAACACCAAGATTTTGACGTAGAAAACCCAGTTAAGGGAAAAATCATGATGGGAACCTACCCACAGTAAGATGATACTCTATAGTAGTATGTGAAAACATTACAATGGGGAATGCACATGCATTTAGGCACACTGCCTAGAGCTCACTGATCAAATAATAATGGCCCAAAAGGCTACAAGCCTCAGGGAAGTCTCACTGACTTACAATAAGATTCAAACTACAATCTGGAAGAAGTGACCTGAAAGAATAGCATCTCCAAATGCCTAATTACAATTCTAGCTAAGCATAAATGTCTACCCTGCAATACCAATATCACCACAAACTCCACACTGAAGGATAAATCACTTGTTCAAACATAAACCTTTCTTTGATAATGGAGACACAACATTGACACCCAAATTACATGAATATATCACCTATATATACAATTCATCAACCTTGACAACAAGGTCAGCTAAAGCCTCAACCCTCAATTACAAAATTACATCACACAATACAAGTATCAACCATCAGACTAATATAATGATTTACATAGCACAGTATGGTCCTAAATTAAATTCCCAAATGATCACATCCACCAGAAATCACGCCAAGATCAACCGCAACACGCTACACCACCAAAAATACCGCATAACTTGCAAAGCATCACTAGTTGATAGAAACAACCAAAAAATTGCATAATGATCAGTGCAAATAGCCAAAAAAAGGGGAGACAACTAGGAAACACCAACAAGTACATTAAAACCATTCGTAACAACTGCACCAACACCACTTATCAAATCTTCATCGATCAACATCTGAAAGCTCAAGAACACAACCAATCAATAACTATCATGAAGAAAGATAGCTTGCATAGCACCAAATCATGATCCATCTAAAATGAAGATACATAAGACCATCCCAAACAATATCCCAAAATATCAGCACTAGATTTGATCACACTAGAATATACGAGAGGAAATATCAACCTTTGCAAAACAGTGATCAACAAAACAATACTACAAACCGGATCAGAAAATCTTCCTAATCCGCAGTGACCAGAACAAATCACAAAAATATGTTGACATCAATGACAACAACATATCCTAGTAGTAACAATGCATGACAATATCCAACGATCTCCCCCTTTCGCATTGATGGCAACATATGAATGTGAAAAATAATCAATGCAAAGAAAAGAAGATATCTCCAGCAAACCCCCCTAAGGTCAAGACTTAGAAAGAAGTTTTTCACTTGAACTCTCTCCTCCTTTGACAATAATACGAAAGGTCACAAAATAGAAAACCAAACAGAAGCATGAAACTCACACCCCAAAACACAGACTACTCCAACAGAGGAGCAACACCAACTCACCAATATGGATAAAGAGATAAAGCTCTCAAGTCCACCAGATTGATGCAACTCAATGCATCTAGTTCTCATTAGGAGGGGTGGATACCCCTAACTTGTCTCTCAAGTAGACAAATGTATCTGTAGGCAAGGGTTTAGTGAAAATATCAACAATTTGTTCCTTTGTAGATAGATACTCCAGCTTCACCTTCTCTTCACTGACTTGCACTCTCAAGTAATGATATTTGATTGACACATGTTTAGTCTTTGAATGTTGCACTAGATTCTTTGACATATTAATAGCACTAGAATTATCATAGTATATAATAGTAGGCTCATCATAAATAACTCTGATATCCTTCAACATTTGCTTCATCCAAACTACCTGTGTGTAATTACTAGCAGCAACAATGTACTCAACTTCAATGGTAGATAAAGATACTGAATCTTGTTTCTTGCTAGCCCATGAAACCAATTTATTACCCAAAAATAATGATATACTGGTAGTGCTCTTTCAGTCATCAACATCACCAGCCCAATCGGCATCAGTATAGGCACAAAGCACAAAATCATCATTCCTAGGATACCATAATCCATAGTCTATAGTTCCCTTCAGGTATTTGAATATCCTCTTCACAATAGTAACATGACTCTCTTTAGGATAAACTTGATATCTAGAAGCCATGCACATAGATTGCATAATGTCCAACCTAGTCTAAGTAAGATACAACAGTCCACCAACCATAGATCTATACAAAATCTGATTAGCTTTAGGAGATTCATCATTCTTGGACAATTTACAACCAATCACCATAGGAGTTCCAATCGGTTTGGAATCATCTAATCCAAACTTCTTTAACAATTCCTTCACATACTTAGTTTGAGATATGATTATACCTTTTGCAGTCTGTGTAATCTAAAAACCTAAGAAAAATTTCATCTCACCAATAATAGACATCTCAAATTCTTTCTTCATATCACCAACACACTTAATGCTCAAGTTATCATCACCACCAAAGATTATATCATCAACACAGACTTCAACAATTAGGATGTTATGATTTTCTATCTTAAAGTATAGATTACTATTAGCAACACCTTTACTAAATCTCAGTTTCAATAAATATTTATCTAGTCTAGCATACCAAGCTTTAGGGGCTTGTTTCAGTCCATAAAGAGCTTTCTTCAATTTACATACCATGTCTCCATCATCGGACAATGAAAATACATTAGGTTGTTCAATGTATACTTCTTCCTCAAGATCGTCATTCAAAAAGGCAGATTTGACATCCATCTGCTATACCTTGAAATTTGTATAAGTAGCATAAGAAAGCAACGGTCTAACAACTTCAAGTCTGACAACCAGAGCAAAAGTCTCCTCATAATCAATCACTTCTTGTTGTGAATACCCTTTGCAATCCAGTCTAGCTTTATTTCTGACAACTTCACCGACTTCATTCAATTTATTTCTAAATACCCATTTAGTACCAATAACATTCTTATCCTTAGGTCTAGGCACACATTCCCAAGTGTTATTCTTTTCAATTTGATCTAATTCTTCTTCCATAGCTCTTATCCAACTCTCACCTTTATAGGCTTCAACAAAATCTTTAGGTTCAACTTTGGAAATCAAACATACTTGTTCAACAACTAACCTTCTTCTAGTCATCACACCTTTATTCTTATCACCAATAATATAATTTTAGAATGATTCAATCTTACATACCTTGGAGTCTTTTGATTTTTCTAGTTTTTAGGTTCCTGCACTCCTTCACTAACAACATTTGGATTCACAATCTCTACCGGATCATTCTGCTTAGGCTCTTTAGGCTGAACATGCATTAAAACAATATGTTGACCATCATCATAACCACATGTTCTGATCTCTTTCCCAAGGTTCTCATCCACCTTCACATTTGCACTCTCAACAATCTTTCTCACTCTCTTATTGTAGCACCGGTAGTCCTTACTCTTTGTAGAATATCCCAAGAAGATACCTTCATCACTTCTAGCATCAAACTTTCCTATGTCCTCCTCTCTCTTGATATAACATTTGCTACCAAATACTCTGAAATATCTCACAGTAGGAACATGACCAAACCAAAGATCATAAGGGGTCTTATCGGTATCAGCTTTGATGTGAACTCTGTTGAATGTATAAATAGAAGTGCTAATGGCTTCTCTCTATTAAATCTTCAGAACATTTCCTTCTATTACCATTGTCCTTGCATCATCCAAAATAGTTATGTTATTCCTCTCAACAACTCTATTCTACTGAGGAGTTCTAGGAGCAAGCAATTGTCTTGTAATCCCATGCTTCTTATAAAATGAATTGAAATCATCAGAACTAAATTCTCCACCTCTATCAGATCTCAGAAACCTCACCTTCAATCCAAACTCAGTCTCAACCTTATCTTTGAATATCTTGAATTTATCAAATGCTTCTGATTTCTCCTTCAAAAAGACAACCCACATCATCCTTGAATAATTATCAATTAGCAGCATAAAATATCTATCACCCTACACACTTCTAACATTTGTAGGTCCACATAGGTCATTATGTGCAAGATCTAGCAGTCCTTCTAATGTAGACTTTTTAAAAAAAAGAAATTCTTGTTTTCTTACCCAATTGAAATTCCTTGCATATCGGATTAGCAGGCTTAACAATCTTAGGTAGATCTCTAACAACATGTGTAGAACATATCTTAATCATTGAATCAAAATTAACATGCCACATTCTCCTATGCCACAACCAACTTTCATCAATTTGAGCAATCAAACAACTTTTCTCACTAGCATTCAAATGAAAAATGTTACCTTTAGTCTTAGTTCCAAATGAAATATCTATACCAGAGGCATTCAAGATCTTACATAACCATCCTTGAATTATAGATCATAACCCTTATCAACCATCTGTCCAACACTTAGAATATTATGCTTCAAACCTTCAACATACAAGACATCATCAGTGTTATTCTTACCATCAAAAGAAATAGAACCTCTCCCACTAATTACACAGGCTTTGTCATCACCAAATCTATCTATTCCACCATCATATCTTTCCATACTCACAAATTTAGTTTTATCACTGGTCATATGATGTGAACAACTGCTATCAATTACCCATTCATCTTTCTCTTCAACCTTAGCGGTGAAAGCTTTCTCCTCAATAGTACAACTAGTGGAATCAATAGGTACAAGTCCATCTTCCTTAATGGCAAGGAATAAAACTTCATCTCCTTCAGATTCTTCATCTGTAATACCTTCATCAACAACATAATAACAATTCTTCTGATTTCTAAACTTCCAGTTAGGATTGTAAGATTTGTCATACCTCTCATGCTTTTCATATCTATCATTCCTATCATGCTTATCAAACTTATCATGCCTTTAATACTATGCCATTCTCTTCAGGCATCTAGAAGCAAAATGTCATATCTTATTGCAAGAGAAACATTTCAAAGGCAACTTTCCATCATACTTACCGACACCTTTAGGTAATCTTCAGGAAATCAAAGTTTCAAGTTCATCCAACTCCCTTTCTTTCTCTCCCATCTATCTTCTCTCCCTTTCATATCTAGATATTCTGCCCTCATTAGGATCATATTTCTTCTTTCCTGATATAGATGCAGATGCTCTGAATATTGTCTCAGACTTTCTATGAGATTCTCCAAATTCATTCAGCTCAAATGTAGCAAGCTTTCCAATCAGTATATCTCTTGTCACAATAGTCACACTCTAGATCTCATCAATAGCAGCAACCTTATGCTTATAGGAAGGAGGCAAAGATCTCAACACCTTAGCAACAATTTCATCTTCCTCAATAGTTCCATTGGTACATCTGATACCTAGGACAAGGTCATTCACCTTAACCATAAAAGAGTGTATGTTCTTATCCTCTCCCATATTCAATGTCTCATACTTTCCTTTTAAACTTTGTAGCTTAGCAACCTTCACTTGTTTATCACCTTCATAGAATAATTCAAACTTCACCTAGATCTCATGTGCCATCTAAAGTCCCATCACATTAGTCATCTCAAAATTAGTCAAGGCACTAAGAAATGCTTCCTTCACTCTAATATTATGTTCTGCTTCCTTAACCTCACCAGGAGTAGATGGTCCATACTGAGGAACAACATAGACATTCTTTGTAACCTTCCAATAATCTTCACCAAGACATTTGAAGTGCACTTCCATCCGGTCCTTCCATATAACATAGTTACTTCCATCAAATCTCAGACTGCCTTTCTTAAATATTGCACCTTGAGTTTCCATCCTGGATTTCCTCAAGTGAGTAAGCTTATACCGAAGGATCTAGCTGTGATACCAAATGTTAGCAACAATCAAGAAGGAAGACTTAGAGGGGGGGTGAATCAGTCTTCACCCGAAGTCCAAACTTAACCACCAAAATAAATCTAATAAACAACAACAATAAGATAGATAGGCAAATTAAAAACACAACACACAACACCAAGATTTTGACATGGAAAACCCAGTTAAGGGAAATACCATGGTGGGAACCTACCCATAGTAAGATGATACTCTGTAGTAGTATGTGAAAATATTACAATGGGGAATGCACATGCATTTAGGAACAGTGCCTAGAGCTCACTAGTCAAATAATAATGGCCCAGAAGGCTACAACTCTCAGGGAAGTCTTAGTGACTTACAATAAGATTCAGACTACAATCCGAAGGAAATGAAAGAATAAAATCTCCAAATGTTTGATTACAGTTTCGATTAAGTACAAATGTCTCCCCTACAACACCAATCTCACCACAAACTCAACACTGAAGGATAAATCACTTGTTCGCACATAAATATTTCTCTGATAATGCAAACACAACATCAACACCCAAATTACATGAATATATCACCTATATATACAATTCATCAACCTTGACAACAAGGTCAGCTAAACCCTCAACCCTCAATTACAAAATTATATCACATGATACAAATATTGACCACCAGACCAATGTAATGATTCACATAGCATAGTATGGTCCTAAATTAAATTCCCAAATGATCACATCCACTGGAAATCACGCCAAGATCAATTGCAACACGCTACACCACCAAAAATACCGCATAACATGTAAATCATCATTGGTTGATAGAAACCACCAAAAAATCATACAACAATCAATGCGGATTGCCAAAACATATAGGACACAAATAGGAAACACCAGAAAGAACATTAGAACCATCAAGAATAGTTGCCCCAACACCACTTATCAAATCTTCATCGATCAACATCTGAAAGCTCAAGAACACAACCAATCAATAATTGTCACGAAGAAAGATAGCTTGGGGAGCACCAAATCATGATCCATCTGAAATGAAGATACACAAGACCATCCCAAAAAATATCCCAAAATATCAGCACCAGATCTTATCACACCAGAATATATCAGAGGAAATATCAACCTGTGCAAAACAATGATCAACAAAATAATACTACAAATTGGATCAGAAAATCTTCCCAACCTGTAGTGACCAGAGTAAATCTCAGTAATATGTTGACATCGATTACAACAACATATCCTAGAAACAACAATGCATGCCAATATCCAACAATATCAATCAAGTTTCATTTCTTGAGAGAAAAGGTGAATGAGAAGGAAGTCAGATTGGAGTATGTATCTACAAAGGAACAGATTGCAGATATCTTCACGAAGCCTTTTCCTAAGGATACTTTTGAGTATCTGGATTTGCATCAGTCCAATGGACTTCATAGAGATATTTTGTGATCTAGATTCATGAGTGAGGCTGCTACTCAGGGGGAGTAGTCAGTGTTGTGGTTCAAGGCGTTCAGATTTGAGAGTTTGGCCAAAAGGGGAGAGGATCATGATTTACATATGTGCTTTTTGCATTGATGTCAAAGGGGGAGAGAATCATGTGAAAAATTGCCATATCATGTGCTAGGTCTTAGGGGGAGATTGTTGATTGTTATGGGGAGATTGTTGATAGTTGAATTCTTTCTTTGCATTGATTATTTTATATGTTACCATCAATTCTAAAGGGGGGTATTGCTGGATATTGTTGATAAGTTTTCTTATTAATGTGTTGTCATTGATGTCAACATATTCCTCAGTGTTGCAGTGTTGCAGTTAGATTAAATGAGTTGGTTTGGCCAGTGTGTTGCAGATGAGTTGTTGTGAATGCAAGAGTTTTGAGATGAATATCTCTAGTTGATTCAGCTATAGTTTTAGAGGTTCGCATGGAGATTTTCTCGAGTTATGAGATCCAGTATTGTTGTTGGTTTTTCTATTTCTTAGTGTTGATCAGTGTTCTAGATTTTGCTCCACATTGCTCTGTGTTGAAATATCTTGGTTTGCAGATTCGGTAGAGTGTTTGGAATGTTCATATGTGTCCTCAATTCATATGGTTTATGATTTGAAGGTTCACAAGTGAATCTTTTAGTTTGATAGTCAGTTCAGTTAGTGTTCTTGAAGTTCGGTATAATGATGATGAAGATTCTTGTAAGTGGTGATGTTGTGGTTGTTTCTATGGTAATTCATGATGCTTGTGGATGTTTGTATATCGTGTCCTATTCGTGTTAATGGTCTGCATTGATCGTTGTGTGTGTTATTGATTATTTTCTTTGATCCGATGGTGTTCTTCATGTTCTTGACCGACATGATGATTGTGGCGTGTTGCAGATGTTAAAGGCATAGTTATTGGAGGCATTTCTTGTTCGAGGTGTTGATTTAGGTCCATACCATATCTTAGCTGACATTGTTTTGGTTTGCATGTTATATTGTAGTGTGTGTGGTTCTTTGTGATAAGTGTTGATCCAACCTTGAAATATAGGTTGATGATTTGTATAAATATATGTAATAATCATATGAGAGATGTATCTACGAGTGTATCTGAATGTGTGTGAGCGGATAAGTGTACGAATAGTGTTTTTATCTTTGAGAAGTGTGAAGAAGTGTGGTAGAGCATATTAGATTGTGTGATTAACCAGAACTGTAACCAGGCATGAGGAAATGCTATTTTCTTCGTTCATGATCTTCTGGATGTAATCTGAATTTTTTTGTAAGACAGTGTCTTCCCAAGGGTTGTAACCCTTCTTGTTATGTTTTTTGAGCAGTGAGATATAGGCAGTGTTCCTAAATGCATGCACATTCCCCATTGTAATATTTCATATACTCTAATAGGGTATCATCATATTGTGGGTAGGTTCCCACCATTATTTTTGCCTTAATCGGGTTTTCCACGTCAAAAATCTTGGTGTTATGTGTTTATTGATGTGGTGTTAATTTGTGATTTCATTGTTGATTATCAGATCTGAAATTGTGTTTGAGTTGAATAAAGTTTTTGAGAAAAATAATTCACCCCCCCTCTTAGTTTGTTGCCTTGTTGCCAACAGCCTCTTGGAATGATTATGTAATTAAAATTATGATGAAGTGAAAGGATTATTCTTATTAAGGGAAACGAATAAGCGATGTTGCAGATGATATTATTAATGATGGTATGTTAGTAATCAAGAGAATGGGAGTTAAGAACATTTGGATTGGTTCTCTTAAAATGAATCTAAGGGTCTTTAATGGTATTTGTAAGGTAATTGGATGTATTCATGGTATATTAATTAATGAAAGATCTCTTATATAATTGTGAGAAATAAATGTAGGAAATGTTAGTTTGTATTGAATTATGACAGTGATTATGATGATATGTTCTTAATGTTATATTAAGTGATGCTCTGCAAAAAGGATGGTAGAATATGTTAGGAAGACAAACACAAACACACAAGAAACAATCTAAGTGTTAGTGTTAGAAATCACAAATCAAAGACTATCCTAAGCAAGCATATCGAGAGAGACACAAAACACAAAATAGAAAGCTTAACCAAATTAAGAAATGCAACAAAACATCTCCAAATTCCCTCCACCATGTTTGTAGCTACTCCTCCTTTGTTCCTCTCCTCTCCAAGTTCCAAATGAGTGTAGCTCTCAGTAGATTTTTGCACTATTTTGGATGTCTTATGGAGATTCAAGATTGAAATGATTAATTATGCTAATGCAAATGTAAAGCAAACTAAATATGATATGTTATTTAATTAGCTAATGTTAATTTTAGCCAAAAGACAATATGAACTATTATGCTAAAATGCTCTCTAAAATTCACTATATCTTAGATGCATACAAGATTTCAAGATTATATATGTGCTTAAGGATGCTTGAGGATTTGCAAATGAGGAATGTGAGCTCTATTTATAGGTAAAATGGAGCAATGGATGGTTGAGATCGAGTAATCTCAACAAGGGCCATGATTGATGGGTTTATGATCCATGTGAGGGCTTTCAATCCAATTCTAGAATGACAAATGTCAACATGAGATGTCTTGAGGGGAGAGGGAAGAAACATTAACTGCTTGAGATGACTTGAGGGTTAACTTGGGAGGTAAGGTTAATGTTGAGTTGAATGAATGAAATTATTATCCAATAAATAATGTCTTTATCCAATGGATAAACTCTTGTGCAAGAGTTAGTGAGGATAACCATGGTCAAAGCAATAAATGCTTGAAGAGACCCATGAGTCAAATGGAGGTTGAGTTAGAGGGAAAGTCTCTAACCATGTGGGCAAGTGGAATTAACCATAAATGGTTATGTAAGAGCCATTAATGGTCATGTAAGAGCCATTAGTGGTTTGGAAGACTTTAGGGATTAGTTTGTTGAACACATAAAGCATTAAATGCTTTTCAAAGACTTTGAGGCTTTGAGAAGTGACTTCAAGTTGCTTAGGAATGTGACAATATTTAGGGGATGGGATTAGGCTAATTAGGAATAGTTAGAAGAGTCTAGAAGGGGATTTAGGATTGCAAGTGGGTTTGGTGGGTGAGGGAAAATAGGATTTTAATTAAAATAAATTTATTTCAATTGTGGTTGCAACTTACATTTGTAGGAGAATGCAAGTGGGGGTAGTTTAGGGATTTTAAATAAATGTTTTAATTATTTATTTAAAAGAGGAAAGGGGTTAAATTAAATGAATATGATTTATTTATTTAATTGATTGTGAATGTGGTTTAATGAATTAATTTCAATAAATTGAATAATTTATTTAATCAATAGGAGAAGGGTTTGAGGATGAATTAATTAAATATTAATTTAATTAACTGGTGACTAACGGTTAAATAATCAAATAAATAGTAAATATTTATTTAATTAAGTGGACATATTTATGTGACTACATTAAGTAATGGCATTGAGATACCCTACAAAAAGTTATGTGATGAAGTTGTATTTATTTCCACTTGCGTAATGTGCTCTTATGATTATGCTTTAAATTGATTAAGTGCATATGTGGTAGATGGTTGTTTAATGCATATGAGTATTTAGTTATATGTGTTGCATTAGTTGATGATGTTAAATTTTTTATCTCTATTTGTTAGTTAGATGGTTTATTTCTCTAGGGTATTTTGGCGGGCATTACATGACCGCTTTTGTGTTATAGGTGTTTTTCTTGCAAATGATTCTTGGCTCATGTGGTTGATCATCATCACCTACATAGAACACATTAGCTAGGTCAAACATTTGATTAAGATAGCTATTAAAGTTAGTAAGATTCCCCCTTATGATTTGAATTATGTTAGTAATATACATTTTCTTCATTGTAGGAAGATGAACTTCATGGTAAAAGGAGCCTTCTATATTCAAATTGATTGTTATATTAAAATTTTTAATGATGACAACTTAAATTTGATATAGGGACGCAATTGGATTTAATTTAGGACTTCCTCTATTTGGAAGTTTAGAACTTGGTTGATGTCTATGTATGCAGAGAATCACATATTGAAAATTTAGAGTAGTGCAAACACAATTAAGGTTTAGATATGAAAAAGATATTAGAAATAATTTATCAAAAATTAAAAAAGAGCTAAGAATAAAGTATTAAAATAAATGGGAAAAGCTTGAGAGGTTTGAAAAGCTACAGTTCATCGAAAAGTTGGGAAAATAAATGATACCCTAATAATTCCTTAGGGTTTGTCTACTTGTAAAATATCTAGGCGTAACAAACAATATAATAATTAGTGTGAATAAAATCTAATAAATACAAAGAGTTGAGTCTACTATAACACAACTACAAAGTTAAGATTGTTTAGAACTTGATAATGATACAAGTTGATGTTACTAACTTTGACTACATAGAAGTATTCAATGACAAATATTAAATTTTAAAACTAGTTCTAAAGGATAAGTTGTGTAGTTTGTGTCTTTATGGTTTACTCTAGTACTGTAAAAAATGATCACATGTAATTTTGTCCTACTCGCCATTATTCAAGATCTATAATTATAATCTATCCCAAATTTTTCTTTTAGATATGATATTTGATATGTCAATAACATTGTGTCGGTGAACACCTTTGTGAGTTTGTTTTGAAAAGATCAAATATTTTAACTTGCTTAGCTCTTAATGAAATCCCAAATATTATTTTCTGGAAGAGTCAAAAAATATTGAAGACACACAAGACGCAATATGTCTAATATAGTATCTACCTATGTGAGTGCAAAAGTGCTATGTGATTTCATCATCTACAAGATGCTTAAATGTTTTTCTATAAATACTTAATTATGTCTTTGAATAATCTAAGACTTATTTTTAAATATTATAACATAAATATCTTAACTCAAATTTTTTTTCACAACTTAATAAACAAATAACCATTTAAAAAAGCAATCAACTTAAATAAATAAAACTCAAATTCAAAATAAGAAATATATGCTATCTATATATAATTTTATAAAAAAATATCTAAATTTAATAAAAGATATAATATTGGTGAGACTTTATCAACTTATTAAAAATTTAACACATCAAACAACAAAGTCCAATAGAAGATAAAATATTGACTCACATGAATCTTAAACAAATACATAAAATATATTTAAAAGTGCTTTGCAAAATTAATATATTGAAAATTTCAAAACTGATTAAGTCCAAGCCGAGTTAATTTTATTCCCCGAACAAAGACATTTAACTAACACCTATTGTCTTTTTGTGTGTTTTATAATCACATATAATTTAACTTGTTCCATATAAGTCTCTATGTTGATTTTTTGCACTCCCTATCACTCTTAATTTAATATTTATTAAATATAATAAAAGTATATAATTCCAATTGGTTGGCAGTTTTTAAGTGTGATTTAAAATGATAGTATTAATTATTAATAATTTTATTAATATTTAAAAAAGTTATTTATACTGTTTTTCAAAATATAATTGTCTAATATATTTAGCAAGATTTTTAGATATATGAATAAATATTATTCAAATGGTTTGCTTATTCAAAATTGATAATAATTATTGAAATATCTTAAAATGAGGAGAATTAGAGGGGATAACTTTGAATTCAACTTTGAATTCTATTAAGTATTTTTTTTGTCTTTGCTTATGTTTTTTAATATTCAATCAAAGTAGATTACAAAGAAATATAGGTACCAACAAGTTATTGAAAAAAATAAACATTACTTAACAATGTCTTTACTTATGTCAAGAGTCATTGTTTTGATGTCACATTGCATTCTTGGTGGAAAAAAACTATTACTTTGCCACATTTATTTTGGGCTTTTCTTTTAATCTAACTTTTTAATTGCCTCAAACTTTGTCAAAGTGATTTAATGGCTCTAGATGATGATATGCATATTCAAATTGGTCATTTATGTCTTATATCAAGAGTGTTCTTTATTTTAATTTGCTAAACACTTATTTTTAGTGTGAGTCCTCTAATCATAAAATTAACAATTATTCCTTGGCCTCCTCTCACAATAAACCATATGCTTATCCTATTGAGAACCCCATTCTAATAATAACAATTAGTGGACTAAAATAAAAAAAATGTAAACATAACTAAATCCTAATAATGGTAGAGCTCAATTAAAACCTATAACTAACATAAAGGTCATCTAATTATTATAATGTACTTTGGTGCATCTTCAACCCCTTAGGAGAAGGGGAAAGAGGTGGTTCCCTCTAATGGTGAGATACACTTGGTGTAAATTTTTTACGATGTCACAACCTAATAGTTGAAGATAATTTCTCATTCTTCCTCCCCCATGGCCGCATTGGTCTCCAGTCTGCTAGGGTGGCTAGAGGAAGGATAATTTGTTGCAAAAAAAGGATGAAAATTCCCAATATTAGTCGGGTAGTTTCTCTCACGAGGAGTTTCAATAGAATTTCTAATCCACTCTTAATGAGGTGGATAATGATGATATGCCTATGGATTCTCATTAATGAAGTTTGTCTATGAGGGATGTTATGCGGGATGCTTATCAAAGATTTGTAGTTCTAGAAATCCTTTTTCCCGTAGGAGGTCAAGGTTACTAGTTTTATATTCATTTTGCTAATTGTCATGTTATTTGGCCAGCTAGCTCTTTTTTTATAACAATCATATTGCTGGTTTTGGAGATTTTGTCACTTTTCTCTCTCCTAATTGGTATTCACATTAGTTGATCATGGCTATGACCTCATCAATAGGATGATTTAGACTCTCTTCAATAGTAAAAAATATTATTTTGGCATTATTATAATTATGTGTTTAATGATGTTGTTTGGGAGATCTCTTTGGTGACACTAGATCATCAATTGAATATCTACCACCACTTAGGTTTTGTGTTGAGGCTTTAATATAGTTGAGATATCTTGCTATAAAGATGACTCTCTTCCCACACAATGGATAGCTTGTGAAAGGGAAGCCTGGTATTTTATGCATAATAAATTAGGTCTCTTTGGTCTCAATATGGGATGCTACCATACTCATTCACATCGATTTATGTGAAACAATTCTAGGTTAAGTTTGACAAAGTGTAGAAATAGCTTGATCATTCCATGATTTTTGCTAGTATATTTTCTCCTTTGCTAGTTATTTTCCTATTTCAATGGAACCTTTGCTAGAGGTTACTATTTTTTATCATTATCATATATACTTTTTTATTTAATGAAAATTTGTTCTCCCCAAGCTCAAAAATATGTAATTTTTCATAACATCTCTTTGCTAACTCATCAACCTATATTGACCCATATCCATTAGGTGTGTAATCTTGAGCCTAAGACTTCTTAGCAAATATGTTAAATTGATTAGTAGAATGGGAATATAAAACACACCTCCCATTTCCTTTGCATAGATAATGTTGCTAGTTGGCTAGGTTCCATCATCATGGATACAAGGCCACCACCTTATATCTCCACCATATGACCACAACACCCTAATTCATTCCCTTTGGTCTTTCTTTGTAGTTGTAATTGACTAAACTTCATCATTAGAAGTAAATTTTTTATAATCATTAAACTAGAGTTTCCCAAATTAAAACTCACTTGCATTAGCTAAAGGTGGTTGATAAAGCTTCTAAAGGGTTCATTCAAGCTATTTCTTGTCACACCTCTTAGGGTATCAAATAAATTGGGGGTGTCCATCTATTGCTGAAAGATCTCCTTAATATCCTTCAAGCCTTTGTTCAACATTATGAATAGGATTTCAAATCTTAAGAGAACTCTTTTAAACATGAGCATGCTTTACTAGAGTGTCTCAATTTTTTCCTTGTTAGTCATCTTCTTCTCATTGAGCCTTTTGTAATCAATTTCTATCCATTTCTAATCTCTAAAAATCTATTGACACTATTTGGCAAAGATCTTAGTTTTGATAGTTTTCCTTGTAAATTTTAGAATAAGATTATGTTGGTGAGGACCTTCATAAAGTTTATTTTGAAGTCTTTCCCTTTTGATTCTTTAAAAATATTATTAACAAAAGAAACATCTAATTCATATTTAAGTCTAGTGATCTTAAAGATATCCATAATTAGACAATGATCATGCTACTTAATGTCTCATAAAAGATAATAGACAATACTCTTGCATTGAAGATGCACCATCTTCTTCCTTAGATTGTGATGCATCATGAACAAACTAGCTTTATTAAATTGAATTCATATATATTATGAATAATATTATAGTAGTCAAGGAAGGTATGGAATTGGATAAGAGATCTCATCAAAATGCCATTTTAATCAAAATTGACTTTGCTAAAGCTTATGATGGTATCAAGTGGCCTTTTATCCTTAACATGCTTCAAGCTCTAGGATTTATTACTTATTTTATTTGATTAGTTCACATACTTTGTTCTAATTCTTCAACATGTCTCACTATCAACGATCATTAATCTAGTGACTTTGCCCCTTTTAGGACTATTTTCTATGGTTGTCCTTTAGCCTCTACCCTCTATGTGCTTGCTAAGGTTTAGGATATCTTTTAGCTCAGTATATTTCTTAGAGATTAATCAAAGGTACCTCCTTACCAAATTATTGTTGGCAATTGACACTCATCCGGTGGACACCATTGGTTGGATAGTTGTCTAGGGTTTCCATTGATGGCAACATATGGAAACTCATGATCTAGTATATTGTGATAGGTCATGGTTATGGTCCAGTAATTTAGTTAACCAGAATCTCAAGGTAACGGAGTGTGAGAGATCTAGAATCAATGCGGTGATTGTGGTGACTAAGTTCAAGGTGGAGATGATGAGGCCGACATTGTTGAAGCATTTTGGGAAATTGTTTTGGTCCAGCATATGGAATGGATACAGGCTACTTATTAATTTTGGAGCCGAGATGAAGGAAAAAGGTTGCATATATATAAGATCGATGTGTAATACTATTTTGATACGTGGTATGGTTTTGATATGCAAGTAATATGTGAATTGTGATCGTGAGTTAGATTGAGCATAGTTTCACGTGCGCATTAGTGATCTCGTACCTAAGCAGATTAGTTTTGCAAAATTGAAATAGTCAGACATTTGTACTTAATTAGAACTCATTCGAGCATAGTTAGATGCTATTTTAAGAGTTCAAATCATTGTAATTCATTTGTAAGTCAGTGAGATTTCCAGGGATTGTAGCCCCCTTTTGTATTTGAGCAGTGAGCTTGAATGCAAGTGCATTCCCCATCTCTATAATATTTATGTACTTCTGGCCATAGTATATGAATATTGTGGGTTCCAGCCCCACCGTGGTTTTTCCCTTTTGCGGGTTTCCACACAAAAATTCTAGTGTTGTGGATTTGGGGTTTATTTGTTCTTTGCTTATGTTCTTTACTTTCATGCATTGTCAACCCATGGACAAAGAATAAGTTTGTGAGTTTAATATCCGACAGAACATTGATTCACACCCCCCCCCCCCCCCCCCCCACACCCCCCCTCTTAGTGTTCCTTGAATCTAATAATTGGTATCAAAGACTAGTTCCTCTGAGGAAGCTTAACTGCTTAAGGAAGGTCCGGGAGATTGAATCAATGGATTCTGGTTTTCAAAGACAACTCAGTGTGGCACTTGAGGATCTTTATGTAGCTAGAAATGAGATCAGCTCTTTGAAGAGAAACCTGAATGCTACTGATGATTTCATTAATGACTTGAAGGATCAAGTGAGCACATCAAGAGACAAGAGGAAAGAATTGATGGACAAGCTGAAGGAGAAAGAATATTAGATCATGGAAAATCAAGGCAAAGCTGATGAATGTGACAAGCTTGAGAGAGAGAATAATGCCTTGAAGAATTAAATGCAATCCATTGTGATGAGACTGACTAAGGATATTGAGGACCGGAAGAAAAATGAAGAGAATCTAGCGCAATCATTGAAGGAAAGAGTTGATGAATACTTTAGGCTTATCTATGAGAATGATCAGTTGAAGCTTGAGTTGACATAGTCAAGGTATAATGGGCAAGAACTTGAAAGACAGATTGTTGCCTTAAGGGATGAACTACTACCGCTAATGACTACAAATATAAATTCAAAGCTAGCTCAACAAGACTTGATGAGATGTTGTAAAGTCAGAGAGATGGAAAGGACATGCGAGGACTTGGAATTGAGAAAGGTGAATCCTTCGGATCTGGACAAGGCAATGCAAAACCTGATCAGAAGAAGAGAAAGAATCCTCTGGTAAGATAGCCTAATGCTCATAAATTCAATGGTAGATGTTTTACTTGCAATAAATTTGGTCATATGGCAAATCAATGCAGAAGTAGGATGAATAATGGAATGAACAACATGAATAATGTTTTTACCAATCAGTCCTTTATATGCAATAATTTTGGTCACAAGTCAAATATGTGTAGAGCAGTAATGAATAACTTCCAAAACAAGAGGTTTTATGCTTGTGGGATGTTTGGACATATCTCTAACCAGTGCAGGATGGGACCAAACCAAATGAACTTCAGACCTATGTAGAAGAATGTTGTTTGCCATGCATGCAACAAAACTGGTCATATTGTAAAGTACTGCAGAAGCAAGAACAAGAATTCTTTGGTAGATAATAAAGATGATGAAAAGGGAAAAGCAAAGGTTGAAGAGATCAAAGAGCAGTATAAGAAGAAATGGGTTCAAGTGTAGAATACACAATCTGTAGATCAGAACAGGTCTACACTAGAAGTTGGTGTTGGATCTTCATTCAACAACTAGGGATTTTAGCCTCAGGGGGAGGCAAATCATGCAAATCTTGTAGTACCCCTAGGAAAGATCTGTAGTCGATGGATTGCAGATGGCAATAATTGAATTTTAGTTGATACTCAGAAGTCTGATGGCTAATTTCAGAATCTGGTAGGTGAATAGGGTATCTGGTTGGATATCTGATATGCATTCATTTCAAAGTAAAATTAGGGTTTGCAAGGATAAAAGGGCAAATACGAGAATCATTTCTCACTTTGTGAATAGTGTTTTTGAGCTGTAGAATGAGGCAAACAAGACTTCCAGGTGATTTGAGAGCAAGAAGTGATTCAACAGAAGGGTTAGGGCATTTGACCGAAAGTTGAGGTATTTTTTGAAGTGCAAATATCTGAGTTTAATTTTTGAAATTAGAAATGAAGTCTTCTTATTCTATTGCTACATCGTTATTTGTTGAGGTTAAGGACAAAGCTCATTCCAAATTCAAGAAGCACCCACATAAATCCAAGGAGGATGACTCGATTGGTGCATTTTCATCCGTTCCGCATGAATTTTTGCACTTTGACGATGTTAGGGCATACATTCATTATGAGATTGAGGAAACTGACTCAGAAGATATTCTAGATTTGTACACAGACAACATTATGGATGAGATTGGGAATCCGAAGCCAAAATTTATGCAGTTGCAGAGAAAGGGTTTCATGCAGTTCGTGAATTTTGCGTCATTTAATGAGAAGGAATGGGTTCGGTATGTGCTAATAAAGATACATGATGAATTTATCTAGTTAGATCAGCCATACAAGAGCACACCTGAGGCGATTAGGGCAGTGACATGCTTACATCAAACCAGTGTGAAGCCAAGGTTGTTGAAGGTCACAAATACAACGATTACCAAGTTAACTGGTGCTGAGTATGATGACAGATCGATGAAGATTGACATAATTAGAGATGAAGATGTAAAGTTTGCAACAATGGTTGTTGGTTATAATGTGTATCAATCAAACCGACTGAATTCAGTGTCCGGTATAGCTATTCATGTCGCCTACCAGATGGTGAAGGAAGATGCACATTATGATTTGTGCAGTGTTCTTCTTGAAGAGCTCCTGATTAACATAAAGAAGATTAATCAAGACAAGAAACATGTTTTCAAGTATGGTTATTTGGTTATATGTTTGGCACTTTACTTTGTGAACCAGATTCCAAGAACCAGTAGAGTACAATGGGCATTTTAACGATTGGTGGCCTAGCAGATCAAGCAAGGTCTGGACGAACTTGGGAATAGAGACAATCAGAAGGATGCTATGTGGGCATTTTTCAAAACTTTCCAAGAGAAGATGAAACAGAGAGTAAGAATAATGATAGAAATTGTTAGCAAGTATAAGGCAACAATTTGTTTTATGGTAAATAAAGATGAATTTCTTATAGAGGCAGTAGAACCCCAGATAGTGTGGATTATGACAATGGGATATGAAGTTGATGCAAGAAACCTTGATGCATATTCTCAACACTTACTGAATGCTCTGGTGGACTGAGGGGAAGAGAGGTTTGATACTTACAAGGAGAAAACTATGGAACTTCATGCCAAATTCACTGAACCTGAGAGGAAGAGAAAAGTAACCAAGATTGTTGAAGAAATTCTTGTGGAGGAAGGTCATCTAAGAGAGAGAGTTAGGGTCGCAAGAGCTATGAGAGATGCAGAAGAAAAAGAAAAGAACCAGAAGAAAACTTTGGCATCTTCACAGGCCAAGCCTAGGGTGACAAGGTCTTCTCCCATCCCAGTGAAGACACCTCCAGCACAGACAAAACCATCAAGCTCATCCGCTAAAGGCAAGGGAGTTCTGAGACAAGCATAAACCTCATAGGGAATATGTTGTTGTATCTCTGGTGGCATCTAAGACGGAGTCAGATGTAGAAATCCAAAAGGCCCCGAAGAAAGGTGAGTTTGCAAGGGTAATTTGGAAGCCTCAATCCGATAGAGAGAAGAAAGATAAGAAATAAAAGAAGGTTAAATCTAAACCTATCCCATTTAGCAGGCTCAAGAGAGGAAGGAGAATCAAATCATATTTGAATGAAGCTATTGAATCCGGTAAGTTGGAAATAGCTCAGACTAAATATCATATTGTTCCTTCGTTATCTACTCAGGAATTAAATGATGAAATCATTAAGGATGGAAACTTGAAAAATATTTTTGTATATTATGAGAATTTGGATGATAATGATAAGAGACAGATTGAGGAAGCTATAGTGTTACATTTAGATATATTTAGCAAAACTTTGATTGAATGAGAATGTAGTCTTCCAAAAGATCTGTACAGTCTTCTTGATGCAAGCTTGAAAATTAGCAAATCAGATGGATAAGGAGATGAAGGAAAGAGAACTCATCAATCTGTGTACCAGTATCATTGTGGAAGAAATCAATAAGCTAATTGAGCAAGCAAAGAAGAAGGAATTTAGGAGTAGGCACAAGGTGAATAGTCTTATGATTGGGAGAGTGGAAGAAATAAGGAAGGAAACTATAGAGATATGGAAGAAATTTCTTACAAAGAATAGGCTGCCAATGACTTCCCTTCCAGAAGTAGGATCTGATGCTCTAGATTCACAAGTTAAAGATACTTAGGCAAAGAACCCTCCAGCGGCAGATGAAGAGAAACTAGATGATGTATAGGATGTTGCAGAGCAACATGTTTTGGACATTGAGGATGATCAAAATCCACCAGAGAAGGCAGAGGTGAAAGCAGATAAGACAAAAGAAAAACTAATTGAGACAGAGGTTGGTGCACCAAGTGGTGACATCGATGCACATGAGGCACATATAGGTGGAAAAGGCAAACCAAAATAGGAAGAAGGGAAAAAGGAAGAGGAGTAGCAGAAGGAACATGGCAAAGAATCTAAATCAGCAAAGGTTGTTGTACAGGACAAAGGCAAAAGAAAAGTGGCAGAAACTCCTATTCTTATGGCAATTGACACTTCAAAAATTCAAAGCCAGGGGACTTTCCCACAGTTCAACATTAGCTCTGATAAGCCATTCAATCAAATGTCTCCAACAGAGAGGATGATTGTAGATGTTGCACTGTAAGCCCAAGCTAGTCAAGAGTTATCTCAATTTGAGTTAAAGGAGAAGAAGCTTATTGAAAGGGCAATCAGAGTTTTAGAGCAGGTAGTCCCAGAACTGTAACTTGATGTTGATACTAGTTCATCCGGAAAGCTACAATAGTTGGTAAGCTATATATCAACTTAGTTTGATTCATTAACCAAGGCATCTACCAGGTAGGCTATGGAGAAGTTCAAGGGAGCAAGAATGCAAATATTCTTGACAATGATCGAAAGTGATACAGCCCGATTGAATTAAGAGTTGAAAATGAATGATGAAGTCTTACAGGGAGGTGGAAAGATCTATAAGTCTTGTCTAATTCTAACAAATTTTACTATTGAAATAGACAAGAAGATAAACATTTGTAGGGGAAAGTTAGCACAAATTTAGGCATATGATCCCAAGGTGAACTTGACCGGAAGTGTTGAAGTTCAAATTTTGACACTTATAGAGCAGATTAGAAATCTAGAGAAGGAGAAGGACAAAATGCTGAAAAGGGCAGGTGAACTCCGAAAACTAGTTGGTCCCCGGATGGACACCTTGGTATGTCACAAGATGGAATGCATTTAGAACATGAATCAACAAACACCAATAGAGTTGCATGCAACATAATTTCACGCCTATGTTTTGAACGGTTTTGTAACAATTTTGGAAACGTTGCAGAAAGGTTGGAACACCTATTTTGGATTTCTAAAGACTACTTATGCAGATGTACTCAAGTATGTGTAGATATCCGATGTGTATATATGTACAAGGAATTTTTATCTGCACCCCAACTTTGTCATTGATGTCAAAGGAGGAGAGATAGAGTGGAAAATGTCTATAGAGCATAGGGGGAGATCAAAATGTAGGTATACATAATTTTTGGATTTTGGTCTAAGGGGGAGATTTAGAGATTTTTGGTATGGTGTCATTTTTCACAAGTGTTGCCATCAATTCCAAAGGGGGAGATTGTTGGCAATTGAAACTCATTTAGTGGACACCATTGGTTGGATAGTTGTCCAGGGTTGTCATTGATGGCAACATGCAGCAACTCATGATCCAATATATTCTGATAGGTCATGGTTATGGTCTGGTAATTTAGTTAACCAAAATCTTTGGGTAACAGAGTGTGAGTGATATGGAATCGATGCGATGATTGTGGTGACTAAGTTCAAGGTGGAGATGATGAGGCTGACATTGTTGAAGCATTTTGGGAAATTGTCTTGGTTCGACATATGGAATGGATATGCGCTACTTATTCATTTTGGAGCCGACATAAAGGAAAAAGGTTGTGGATATATAAGATCGATGTAGATGACTATTTTGATGCATGGTATGGTTGTGACATGCGAGTAATATGCGAAGTGTGATCGTGAGTTAGATTGAGTGCAGTTTCACATGCACATTGGTGATTCGGTACTTGAGCAGGTCAGTTTTACAGAATTGGAACAATCAGACTTTTGTACTTAACCGAAACTCATCTGAGCATAGTTAGATGTTATTTTCTGAGTTTAGATCATTATAATTCATTTGTAAATCAGTGAGATTTCCAAGGGTCGTAGCCCTCTTTTATATTTGAGCAGTGAGCCTGAATGCAAGTGCATTCCCCATCTATGTAATATTTATGTACTCCTATCCATAGTATATCAATATTGTGGGTTCTAGCCCCACTGTGGTTTTTCCCTTTTTGGGTTTCCACGTAAAAATTCCAGTGTTGTGGATTTGTGGTTTATTTGTTCTTTGCTTATGCTTTTTATTTTCATGCATTGTTAACTCGTGGATAAAGAATATGTTTGTGAGTTTAATTTCCGGCAGAACACTGATCCACCCCCCACCCCCCCTTCTCAATGTTCCTTGATTCCAATAATTATATGGATTAGTTAGTGAATGGTCATTTTTACAATAATTCCTTTTGCACTTTTTTGGGAGAGGAAAATGACATTAACCAGGATATTTGCTGCTTGGATATATTTTCTAAAGCCTCAAGTTAGCATACTAGTTTACTAAACCTCTATCTCTAGTATAGAAATTCTAGATTTGTTTTAAGATTCTAGGAACCACTCATGTACGGTTCTTTATGTTGGGTCCCTTTTGAAGCCTCTTATGTGAAGCTTGAAACGATCCTCAAAGACTTTTCTAATCTTCATTAACAATTTGTTAGGGTAGATTTCACACCATTTGGTTAGTTATTCTTAAGTCAGAGCTCGCTCATTTTTCTCAGTGTATTCTTTTTCAAGGCCTTTCTATTGGTTCTAATTTAATCTATTTGGGAATTCAAGATCCCCAATATCTTTTTTGACTTTGTTTTAGATCTTAAACTAACTAGAATTAGATTTATAATTCTTTCAAGCCTTTCTAGCCTAAGCATTTTTCTTGGCATATGTCGTTGTTAGGGGATTAGCCTAGAATACCTTCCAAAAATATTCAAATATGGATTTCTTTCAAGATAGAAATTCCATTGAACATTTTTTTTAGACTACAAGAATCGGGTATAACACCCCCCTATAAACTATAGTGTGATGGGTAAACTTTTTAACGTGATTGGTGACGCTGGTGCGACACGTCCTTCGGTACCACGTGGGCCGCGGGGAGACTAGACCTCGTGACCTCGTGCTTGACCATTGGAATCTGTCACCAATCAAGCTACACCCCTAGCCCAAAATTCTATTTAGCATTGGAAAGATAGAAATGCTACTATTTTTTAAAAATTTTACGTTGGTCTTAATTTCTTGCTTTATTCTAAAGCTATAATTTAGTGTAATATTCTTAGTCAGATTCAAGTGCAAGCCAATACAATTGCACTTAAGGTTTCTCACTTCTTAATTCTATACTAAATCATTATGTTAGTGTCCCATGTACTATTGCTAGGCCCTCTAACTTCCACTTGTAGTTGAGGTTGGTCTCCACCTCATGGATAGTGTCATTGAGGACATGGCCAATCTGCTCATGAAATCAAGATGCCCATTCTCAAGCCTTTTCACCTTTTGTGAGAATAGATTGTGTTTAAAGAAGATGTGCATAACCCACAAGTCACTAGCATACCTCTCCCCCAACTTTTGATTGGCCAAACATTGACAGGTTCTCTCAATTGGCTCTTGTTATTTCCCCTATTTGAGATGTTGAAGATAAGAAAAGATGATAATAATATTAATAATAAGGATAATGATGGGCAGAACCCTCTTGATGAGAACACTTCAAACCGTCTTGTATGGGAAATTAAACTATGATCCACTTGCCTTCCCTTACTGCTCTTGCTTTCTCCATGTAGCAATTTTACATAATTCTATATGATTTCAAACTTTTGTTTTGTTTGAATTTTTGAAGTGTGACTATTTCCACTACATTTTTTTCAAACATGAGTAAGATTATTTTATGAATAAGAATCTAGACACTTCATTTAAAAAATTATATCATAATTAAATAATAAATAATTAATATTTACACTGAAATAGTCAAATTTGCGTCTAACATGGATTGAAAAGGCATTAATGTTTACTAATTTGTTTGGGGGAATATAAATATAAGAATACACATGGTTGAACTGACAAACAAAGGAAAAGAGAAATAATCACTTCGTTATGGCAGGTGGGAGCAATGCAGAATCCCGATCCTTAGAACAAACGCCCACCTGGGCTGTGGCCATCGTTTGTCTGGGCTTTGTACTCATTTCAATACTCATCGAACAAGCTATTCATTTCCTTTCTATGGTATTCTTCCTTTCTATCTATTTCCAATTAGATTTTGGAAATCTATACAGATTATTGTTTTGTGTTATAAAATTTTATTTATATCGATGTTTTGAATCATGTAATCTGTTATCAAGATGACAGATGAGAGAGCTGTAACTGTAAGAGAAAAATAATAGATCATGAAATACCCACTTCTTTCTTTTTGTAATTATATTTTATCTTTGTTTTTGCATATGTTGCATGCAATTCTGTTGCATGTTTGGATTGAATTTGGAAGTTTTTTCTGTTTGGAATGCAGTGGCTCAAGAAACACAAAAAGAAATCCCTGGGCAAAGCATTAGAAAAGATCAAAGAAGGTGAATAATTTGCTCATGTCATAATCAATTTCAGTCTGAATTACTTAGACAAAGATTTAAATGGATTCTTGTGATGGGTATGCAGAATTGATGCTGTTGGGATTTATCTCCCTTCTGCTCACTGTTGGACAGAAATCCATTTCAGAGATTTGTATATCTAAGAGCTTAGGAGATTCTTTGCTTCCCTGTTCAAAGGAGGAGGCCTTAGCAAACAGTGTTTCTGATCAGATTGAAAAGTTCTCATTGTTTGGGCACCATCGTAAGCTTCTGTTCTCAGCAGCTTCTGAAACACCATTAAGGCGTAGCTTGGCCAAAGAGGAGCCTGTGACTGGTTATTGTGCTAAAAAAGTAAGTATTTATGCTTACTATTCATGGTATTTGTAATGGAAAGAGATTTGAAGTGTTTTTTCCTGTGTTATTTTGATGCATTCAGGGGAAGGTTCCTCTGATATCACAAGATGGACTCCATCAACTGCACATCTTCATTTTTGTATTGGCCGTTTTTCATGTCTTGTCTTGCATTGTAATTATGACGTTAGGATGGGCAAAGGTATGAGTCATTAAACTTTTTTCGTTATTGTTTTTTATTAGATTATATGAAAAAAATCGTTATATTGTGATGTTTGCAGATGAAAAGATGGAAAGCATGGGAGGAAGAGACTAAAAGATTGGATTATGAATTCTCTACTGGTTAGTTTAAGATTTTCCTAGTAATATAAAGAGGGGCAGGGCTTATGGAAAAGGGACCTGGAAGGATTAAAGAACAGTTAATATAAATTGTCTGATTTATTGTAGGATAAATATTTATCGTTTTTTATAGGAATGAGCTGTGAAATTGTTAATGAAATCATTGAATGAGATGTTTAGAAAAGATTCATACAATGTTTAGAATTTTGAGATTCTTTTAAATTCGAAAGAAATTCTTATAATCAAACTTTTTTTTTTAATACACTTTTATTTACATGAAAATATAAAAAACAAAATTAGTGGTCTATATTATAGGTCAAAATTTTAAAAAATCCAACTTGTTGCTATAGATCATCCTTGGACTTACAATGTAACTAGACATGTAACTGTTATGTTGCAGATCCTTCAAGGTTTAGAATTACCCGTGAAACTACCTTTGGAAAGAGGCATGTAAGCTTTTGGTCCACAACACCTATTCTCACTTGGATTGTAAGTAATCTCAAAAAGTTAAATAGCCGTTCTTTATTTAAGATTTAATATAATTGAAATTACTATTTACTAAATTCTCAACTCTTGGACTTGTAGGTATGCTTTTTTAGACAATTCATTAGATCTGTGCCCAAAGTGGATTACATAACATTGCGTCATGGCTTCATACTTGTAATATTTCTTCGGCCATATGCTCAAAGCTTAATAATGTATAGTTAACTTTGAAAATATGTATTTATCCATATGTTTAATTTTGCAGGCTCATTTTGCTCCACATGGTAAATTTGATTTTCAAAGATATCTAAAGAGGTCTTTGGATGATGACTTTAGTGTTGTTGTATCTATCAGGTGTGTTTCATAATTTTAGTTTAACTATGGTGGCAACATATTTTGTATCATTCATGTTCCTAATATAAATCTAATTTCTTGAACAATTTATGTCATTGTGTGCAGTCCACCTCTATGGTTTTTTGCCATATTATTTCTACTTATCAATAGGAAAGGTAAAGATAATGGATTTTTTATATATTTATGTGTATTACTTCTAATTTTGTAAGGGATTGATGGGCATTAAATTGAATTGTGCAGGGTGGTTCACATTATTTTGGTTGTCATTCACTCCACTGATTGTAAGTGAACATAGTACTTCACTTACCTAGTTGACTTTGAATGGTGTAATTAGAACTATATAGGAAATATAAATTGTTTTGTAGCTAAGTACATGATATTCTTATAAGATTTATCACTATTAGAGAAATTCATATGTAAGAAATTTAAAGTGTGCCCTATCCTTATCTTTTTTAGAATGCTTACTTTAACTTCTATAATGTGTTCATGTATTAAACTAGTATGATTTATTTTCAACAAAAAATAATAAAATAATTTTAGCTTTACATTAAGTAAATTAAATCAAAATGGAAATTTATTAGGAAATTTATTAGGACCTAGAAATGAAAACTAGAAAGAAAATGAGGGTGACAGAAATAGTTATGAGGAGAGATAGAAGGGCTTGAGGAAATGGGAATGAGGTGGGAAAATGGATGTGAGAAGAGGGGAGGGAGATACAAAATATGTAGTTACACAAAGTTTGGGAAAAAGTGAGTGGGAAGGGAGAAAGTGAGAAATAAGGAAATGGTGGAGATAGGAAATGTAGAAATAAAGAGAATTTTTAGGGTTGGGTAGGGAGGCTTAGGTGATTGCAAATATTTGTGTAAGGTGTGGCTGGAGAAATATAAGGTGTTTGATTTTTCATCTCTTTATGTTGCAAGGATTTTTTTATATATAATTAAGAATGTTAGAGATGTAAGCATAGTCAAGCTCATAAGAATATAGAAAAGTGTTCACTATACTAGATTATTTAAGAAAGTACACTCTGTCTTCTACAATGTGTTTAGTTTTTAGTTTACTAATCAAATTTCCTTTTAGTAACACAAAAATATACAATTGCATATTTATGCTAAGTGCAATAAACATGGGTTGGGAATTGATTAGGATCTAGAAATATAAATTATAAGAAAATAGATTAGGAATAAAAGAATGTGTAGACATGTTTTGATGTTTATTGTTTTTTAGAAGGTGCTAGCACACTCAAGTAGGAAGCACAAGGTGCATTTGAAATGTACAAGTATTTGAAGAAAATTTACAAATGCTAGTAACCTAATAGGTGTTCTTATGACCAACAAGGGCATTGGTGACCATTTTTTAATGCTAGTATCTAACACCAATATTGATAACTCCCTTTAGGTAGTAGTGTCTAACTAGGGAACTAATAAACTTCTATGGTAGCTACTATATGACTAGGTTTTATTAATCTTTTGTAAACATTCATATCCTTTTCTTACATCATCCTATGACTTTTGAGATTCTTTCATGAAATATCCTACTTCCCTACGACATTTGTAGAATCTAAAAATGTGTTGGAGAAAAAATTGGGTGCTATTCTTAAGTGCTTGGCTATAAAAGACATACTACCTAGCATTTTTTAGACTCGAGTATGATGATAAAACTAGTGTGTGGAAGTCCTAGAGTATGGTTGTGATATTGGTGTGTGTCAATGGTGTACGGAAGAAAAAGCCTAAATAGTTCTTAGGTTGGTAGTAGTGTGCATAAAGAAATAGAGGAAAAACATGTGATGGAAGCTTAAGATGTGCTAATGGGAGGTTCATGAAAACAAATGAGGCATTGCAGAAACTTAGTATTGGAGGAGTAGATCAAGCACATTACAAATATACTAGAATATAAATAGAGCTGAAATGCAAGAATAACTAAGAGTACTTTTTAGAGTGCTTTGAACAAGCTAACCATTAAGAAAAAATTGTGAGGTGAGTTAGATGTTTTAATTCACTATTAGTAGTAGATTCAAGTTTACGATTATGGATGATAATAGCAAAAGATACTTGTGTAAAATTTGGATTTTAGTCTCTAAGACACAACACTATAAACACATAAGAAGAAGATTTTAAGATCAAAGAAGTTCTAGATAAATTATTTCACACATCTTATACATTTGTACCAATAAAAAAAGCTAACCACAACACACCTTTTTAAATAGTATCAATGACTTATCAATTGCTGAGACACACTCTCTATCACACTTTATCTGCAATTAAAAGACAATATTTTACTCAATAAATATCGAATATTACAATTTTCCAAATGACTATCATAAAAAACATGACTTCATTTTTACACTATACAATGTGAAGATATCAAATCTTCAGTTTGAATATTAATTTACAAATGCTTAAAATATTTGTGGTTTACAGATTCTTCTGATAGTGGGAACAAAGCTGCAAGTTATAATAACAAAAATGGCATTAGATATCCAAGACAGAAGTCCAGTTGTGCAAGGAGCTCCACTGGTGAAGCCCAATGATCAACTCTTTTGGTTTGGTCGACCCAAGTTGATTCTCTATCTCATTCATTTTACCCTATTTCAGGTCAGACAAGATTTCTTGAAAGCATTTTCTTGTTTTATCTCTTCATTCTTCACAGACTGTAATCATAAAATGTTCATTTTGCAGAGTGCTTTCCTTATGGCCTTTTTCTTTTGGGCATGGGTAAGTAAGAAACCTCTACATCTAAATATCCTCATATATCTACTTTTAGTTCATTTCAAATCTTGGCTTGATAGAATTTTCCCCACCTTATCAAATTACATACATTCATATGTTATGATTGATGCAGTATGAATATGGTCTGAAATCCTGCTTCCATAAGCGTATGCAAGATATTGTAGTTAGAATAAGCTTGGGGTAAGTTTATTTAATGTATGAAATTTCTTTCAAAGAAACAATCGTCTTAGGAATATGCTTTCATAATACTTCAAGATTAGGAAGAAAAAATTGAAAGAAATTTCTTAACATTAATGCTTAGGACTATACTAAGTGACCCACTGTCATATGAAACAGATGTTAAAAAATTCTACAAAGTGTTGATCCACAATATTGTTAACTCAAAATGTATTTGTTTGTGATTAGGGTTGGAGTTCAAATACTGTGTAGCTATGTAACTCTCCCTCTCTATGCTCTTGTTACACAGGTATGTATCAAGATATATATGCATTTGATTTCTGCTCTCTTCAATACCACTGTAAAATGAAATATGAGATTTGTGATTTCAGTTAGGGACAAACATGAAAACAACCATATTTGATGAAAGAATAGCAAGCTCACTGAAGAAATGGCACCAGAGAGCTAAGAAGAATATTAGTAAAAAAGGGAGAAGGCAGGGAGATCTATCAAGTGAGCAAACTACTCCACATGAAGGATCTTCTCCACTCCATCTTCTTCACAAGTACATGAGAGAAGGAGATATAGAAAGTGCCCAAAATATACAACAAGTTGAATATGATGCTGAGCTGGATGCACTCTCCCCTTCTTACCATTCTCACCATAATGCTAATGACAATTCAAAGGAAGAAATACATGGAGGCACACCAGATATTGAACTCGGCTTTGCTCATTTTCAAAAGGAAAATATAGAAAGCATTATCCCTACTTCTTACATGGAGACTCCTCCAAGCAAGGAGGACAGTTAGCGATAAAATATGTAACAAAAACAATAGTATTTGAGAAAGTACAAAACAATCTTTACAATCTGTAAAGATTATTATTTGTGGTCATAGCAAGCTATAAGATTTTGTTGGTTCCTGCATATAACCATTAAGAGATGTCATTTTATGTAATCTTTTTATCAAATCAAAATATAAAATATAAAAGGCATTATCCCTACTTCTTACATGGAGACTCATCAAGGAAGGGAAAAAAAAAACCAACAAAAACATTAATATTCCACAGAGTAGAAAACAATTTGGGGAGATGATTATTTATGGTCATTGTAATTCATAAGGCTTTGTTGAATGTTCTAAAGACTAAATGTATTAAGGTTTTTATAAGTTGGGTAGTACTACAAAAACAAAGTAGCAATAGTTTATTTGTTGTATTATATCTATTATTTAATATTTTGATATTTAATGTTGCAATATTTAATATATTTTAATATTTATAATAATAATTATATAGTAAGAACAAGTCTACCATCTCATATAGTTAATGCTGTTGTATTTTTCAAAAACAAGTCTACCATCTCATATATCAATCATGTTAGAAATAACATTCTACTCAATAGGTGTTATTGAATGATTGATATACATTTAATATTTTCAAATTTATTAAAGTGAGGTTGTTTGGAATGATTAATTATCGAATACAAAAATTGTGTAGCATAAGACTACTAAACCTTCAATAGTAGTGCCTATCAACTATTGAATTGCATTTATACATATTGCTTTTACTAGTAGACATATTAGAGATAGTTTAAAAAAATATGAAAAACATCGATATTAAACTATAAAATACATTCAATAATTAAGATGATTCTGTACTCAATTATTCTCATTTAGCATTTGTGTGTAAATATATAACAAATAACATTATAATTACAATTAACACATCTTGTATCACACTTTAACTTTGAAATTTGAGGCATTACCATTTTGTTTATGTAATATTGTATTAATGTATTGTACTTTCTAAATAGATGGGAAACTTTATACATAAATACTTGAAAGATATAAACTAAATTATGCAAAAATTCTGAAATTTGTTCATTAATTTTGAATAATAGATCTTATGTTTTTTATGCTTATTGCATTATAATTGTATAATGGATGTCTTGTTTAGTGAATGAGATGTAGACAATTCTTAATAAAAAATTTGGAACCTATTTTGTATAATAGTTTTTCACCTTGATTTTATTGTGTGTTCCTTAAAATATATTGCCTATGTTATCAAGCATAGATAAATACAATGTAAATGCCACAACTTTAAAGTTTTAAGTTCAAATACATGAATATTTACATGATGATATTTTCTTTTGAAAGTTAAAATAGTATTGGGGTGAGTGCACGATCATGGGGGTCCAAAAAGTGATGATATGATTAAAAAAAAGTGTCTTTCATTTGCCCAAAAACATGAAATTCTGCTTTGACTTTTTTACTTGGGTTGGATAAAAGTACATGTTACCATGTGTAGACACCTAAAATTGTCCAGTCTAAATAAATAAATATTTTATTTATTTAATTATCTAAGCTTAATTCTTCTATTAATTAAATAAATCTTTATTTATTTAATTAATTCATTTATCCTCTTCTAGCCTTATTTCTCATTTAAATAAATACATTTATTTATTTAAATTATCCTTTTCCTAAATTAAATAAATATTTATTTATTTAATTAATTCATTAACCTTTTCTACCCATGACACATGTCATTCATCTCTTAATTCATACACTACCTACCCCTTTCATTATTTTATTATTTCTTTTACCTACCCTCTAATCGTAGCCGACCTCTTTTACACCTCTCAATCTTATCCCTCCATTTCATATAGTGTCTTCTATATAAGGAGATGCTTCCTTCATTATCAAACCCCCCATTGATTACTTGACTACACTACGCTTTTGAACATAGGCGATCCCACTTGCAACCACATTCTGTTCTTTGTTGAGCTCTTGTGCACACATAAAATCTGAGAGCAAATATATCAAGCAAGATCAATGGAGATAGGAAGAATGGAGATTCAAACCCTATTGGACATGTGATGTTATAATCTTTGTGATTTCATTTGATTTGCATTGTCTTAGGTAATCTTCATATGTTATGGTGGATCTTTGTTGTTGTTAGGCTAGGGTTTTGTGGTTGAATTCATTTAGCCTTTCAATATCGTTATTATTGTTATCCATTTTCATCATATACATTTTGGCACGCCCCGTGGGACATGAATTTTTGTTAGATTTTTGTTTTTTGCAGATTTTTCTAACCCTATATTGCTGTTTTGTAAAACAATTTGGAGAATAACCTTGTGCAGCTAGGGTTTTGGACACAAAATCAAGATCTTGGAGAGATTTGATCATAACTCACAAACGGCTTGGAAATTTTGTACCAAATTTTTTTTTCAGGTTGAAAAAAGTATTAGGAGCTCTCAAACCAAAATTTAGAATTTTTGGAGCACATTTTCATTTTCTATGAATTTTTTATGATTTTTCATAAAAAATTAATTTTGAGAGCAAATGAGAGAATTTTTCAGATTTTCTTACATTTTTGGAAATCTCTAATAATTATACATAGGATCTATTCTTTGTGATTTTAATTTTGATGCAAAATATTTCCCTAAAAATCAGATCTTTAAAAATTAGGGTTTTTCCTTATTTTGATTAGATCTCACAAACGACTTCGAATTTTGGCATAAAATTTTTTGTGCAGGTCAGGAAAAGTATTAGAAGAATTTAGTCAAAAATTTCAGATTTTTTGGATCACTTGTTCAATTTATTGAATTTTTTATGATTTTTCATAAAAAAATAATTTTGAGAGAAAATTAGCAAATTTTTTAGATTTTCTTACATTTTTGGAAATCTCTCAGAATTATACATAGGATCTATTCTTTGTGATTTTAAATTTGATGCAAAATCATTCCTCAAAAATCAGATCTTTGAAAATTAGGGTTTTGCATTATTTTACTCATATCTCACAAACTGCTTGGATTTGTTGCAGAATTTTTTTTATACGGGTTTGGAAGACCGTCAGGACTCTCCAGTAAAAATTTCAGATTTTTTGGATCGATTTTGCATTTTATATGAATTTTTATGATTTTTCATAAAAAATTAATTTTTGGAGCAAATTAGCAAATGTTTTGGATTTTCTTACATTTCTGGAAATCTCTTAAAATTTTACAGGTGGTCTTTTCTTATGATGAATCAGATCTTTGAATTGGTCAGCAAAATGCATTGTTGAAGGCCCCTATTTCACAAAGTCTTTTGGATCTAAAATTTACCTACCTTGTGTGCTTGCTGGAAGGGGTGATTATTTCAAACAATCCAAACTACTAATAAATTTTTGTTGCAGGTCCTTGGCAAGGTTTTTTTTATTTTTATTGTGTTCCTTGTTTTCATAGACTAGCAAACACTTCAATTGGTGCACTAAAATTGAATCATTGTCTTTTGTGTCTTGAGCAATAGGCTCTTTTTGTTTAATCTTTAGAGGGCCTGTCTTCCTGTGTGGTCATTAGGACTACTAGTGAGTAGAGAACGACCCAAGTGGTAGCGAGGAAAACCCACCTCTTTCGAACCATTATAAACAACTGTATTCATGGTGAAAGCTATGGATAATGTGTGCTGATTAGTTCATACCGACACTATGTCTCCCCATAAACCCGTTTGATCAAATTTATTTGATCAGTTGTAGGGCATAAACCCTACCAGCTGGGAGCCTTCTGTATTTATAGAATTGAAAGTGCCGCATGTATGGCCACATGAGTGGATGCCCTTACTAGCACCTTTTTGTTTTAGAAGCCAAAATCCTTCTAGTTGTTGAGGCAGGAGGTCGGACCTCTGGTAGTGGCCCACACACATACGGTTCTTAGTAGAGATACAAAGTTTGCCATGGGGAGTTTTCATGGGGACTAATGCTTGGCTGACCCAAGTGAGTGTCGAGGGTGGAGCTAGTGAGGTCAAGCATCTAAGTATCCGCTTTGAATAGCGTAGCCTCGAGGGTAAAACCTCATGTGGGATCAACAACTATTGTCTTGGCTAGCCATAAGAATTGTGCTTGACTTATTTTAAACATTCAAAACATTCAAGACCAAACAACAAAATATTGTGTCTTTTGTGTCTTCAAGTGTATGCAAAATATTTTTACATCAAACAACACACTTTTCTTGGAGTCATTTTGAGTCTAAACACTTGCAAACATTGAGTCCTCATCAACATTGTGTCCTCTTGTCACGAAAAACAATCAAACATTCAGATTTGGTCACAACCAACAACTTCACAAATTGGAAAAATTTTACTGTCCATCAAACAAGAGCAATTAGTTTCAGAATTCTTGAGCTTCCTAGGTTGTTTCTCCAGGTTTTCATCTAGCATTCAACTTGTCTTTGGGTCTCACAAAGTCCATCATTGCTTTACATCTTGCATTAAATTTACATTTGTCTAAACTTGAGTCAAAAGGTCACTTGCTTGTCCTCATCATACTTTGTCAACACACTACATACAACAACATTTTGCTAAGTGGTCCCTCATCAAGGTCTATCACCTTTGGGTCTCATTTGGTCTTACTTAGAGTCAAGGTCAACTTACCTCATCAAGAGAAACTATCCTCTCTTTGGAAGTCACACCTACTCTACTACATACATACTTGGTCTTACACTTTGGACATTGCAAGTACACCTCAGATTCATTTACATTCCATCCAACTCTTGGTCTTCCATACTTTTTCCATTTTCATCTAGTCTCACACATCTCGGTCAATACCTAGTTCATGGTTGAAACTCATCTTCAAAAATCTAGGAGAGAAACTAAAGAGGCTCAAGAGTCCGCAAACATGAGTTCTTATGAGTATGACAATGATATCTTTTTCAATTCTGATCATACTACATTACCTAACATGGATGCCTATAGAAACATTCCAAATGTTGAGAACATGGACACTACAAACAACAATGATACACACAATGATGATATGGACAACTTTTCAGTACATTCAGTAGATGTGGAAGAATCCATTATGGATCCCCGTTTCAATCGATTGGTTTAGGAAATAATGAGGAGGGATAGACAATACTTCTTACAAATGATGGCACAAAGTGGAGCCAAGATACCTCATGATTTTGACATGTCTCAAATAATGGAAAATCGACCTTTGCAACAACCTCACTCCAACATGGATCAAAGGAGGCCTAATAGTGGAGGCAATAGAAGACCACATCTTGTGCCTAAATCACCATCATCTTTGCTTCAAAAACTAGAGGTCCCACATACACATGGTCAAGCATATGATACTCACCTTCGCAGACCATTATGGAAGTCTTATGCCAAAAAATATGCTCAATCACATATCAATGCTAAGGATCAACCACCAAAGCAATTGGATATTCAAAGGCATGCTCAAAATTTGGACACAAGGAAACCCCGTGTCAAATTTGGGGACAACACACTAGAACAAACTCATGACATGCCTGTAGAGTATGGCATACATGGACAAAGCAGATATTTCGTTCCTCAACATGAATCTATACCAAGTGGTCCATATACACAGCATCATTACAGACCTCTTCCATATGAACATGTGTATGATCAATATCATCCATATATGCAACATGCTCCTCCTCTAATTGGTGCCTCAAGCATGGGGTATGGTCCAAGAAGTCGATCTCCACCTAAGAGAAATTGGGAACAACAAATCAGGGACTTACAAAAGAAAATGGAGGACATAAATACACCGAAGCCAACATACACAATGAGAGACATATGTCCTTATCCATTTGACAAGAGCATTCCAATGCCTCCTTTTCCTACACACTTTGTGACACCTAAGTTTGATAAATATAGAGGAAAAGGGGATCCTAAGGCACAAATAAGACAATTTTTCGTAGCTTGCATTGAGGTAGCTTTAGAAGAGACATATTTGATGATATTATTCCCATAGAGCCTAGGCAATCAAGCTATGGAATGGTTCTCCCAACTTCCACCTGGAATTAAGTCATGGGTTGACTTAGAAAAGGCATTTATTCAACATTTCTCATACAACATAGAGATAGACATATCAGTCACTACTTTGTGCAACACCAAGCAAAAAGAGGGAGAGTCTTTTGCATCAGTTTTACAAAGATGGAGGAATCTAGCCAACAGATGCTCTTGTGAAATCCCACAAAAACAAATGGTAGAAATGTTCACCCAAAATGTTAACAAAGAGATTGGTTATGACTTAAGGAAAGCTTGTTTGTCCACCTTCAAGGACGTCATTGAAAAAGGCTTAGCAACTGTAAAGCGGAAAATCGCGGTCGAACCCTAGTTGGTCTCCCCTCTTCTAACTCCGAGGAGAGAGAAGGGAGGTTCACTAGGATTCGATGGGTTTTCACTTAGGGGAGAGACTTTACATTCAAAAGAGGGGTTGAAACTCATAAGATCCAATCCCACACAAGGTAAGATTGGATGCTAAATGAATTTCAAGGGCTTGGAAAGCAAAGCTACCCTCTTTTGTAAAGAATGTTGATTAAGGAAATTAAGCTAAGGATGCATAGAAAGTCATAAAGATTCGCTTATAAACTGAGTTTAGGTTATAGGATGAAGCTGCGGACCTGGAATTAGCAGTAGAATGTCGATACGGCGCTGTCCTGCAAATTTGAGAAAAAGTTGTCGGGACGATGGCGCCCGGCGCCACGGTCCTCCGAAAAATCCGCGAAACGAAGTGGGATCGGTTCGTCTCTGCACAAGGATTCCAAATCTTCAATCTCAGCCGCGTACCTGCAACCTACACACAGAAAAGCGAAGACGATTGGGGGGTTAGGGATTAGGGGTTTGCCTTTAGGTCAAACCCCGGTTTTGGAATTAACCAAGAAATGAGCAAGTGCTGTAAATGTAAATGACTGTAATGTAAAACAAGTACTAATACCTTGTTCTAAGGATGTTTGTATCCTTATGTGCAAAGGTTTAGATGTTGTATGTTGTAGTATGTAGCATGTAATAAGTGATCTCCTCTTCAATGGTTGAATCCTTGACTTGAATGCAACACTTAGCCTTGAATGGAGACTTGGAATGATCAATTGCTTGAATGCTTGAATGCTTGAGTATAGTTTCCACGCTTTTTCCGTCATTCATCTGTGTTACCAAATGAGAGAGGAAAATGTAGTTTATATACTTGTCAATTAGGGCTGATAGACTGATTTTCCCGACCTTAGGCCGACCAGGGAAGTATATTTCCAAATTGCAATCAAAAAGACCCGATATCACTTAGGAAACCGGGCCCAAAATAGGACCCAGGGACCAGGGCGCTGGGCGCCCTGGTCCTGAGGGACCAGGGCGCTGGGCGCTCTGGTCCCACCTCTGGGACAGCGGGGTGCAAGGAGGTTCAGGCCAATGGTGCTTGAAAAATGCAGTTTTCAGTGTCGTGAGCAAGTTTTGGGGTCTCCATTCAGGTTGCGTGTTGCGTTGCCATCGTGAAGACCGAAATGCAGTCGAAATTGCAAGTGTCGCAATTTTAGGATGCTACATTTAGCCCCCACTTTAGCGGGAGTATGTATGCTCATACTTCCGGTAAAGTACAAGGAAACAACATTGAAAGACTTTCACCACGTCAAGGAGGCAAGACACACCAAGCCCCCAGTGGACTAAGGATCTTACGACTTCGATTGACAAAGTAAAAGGGAAGATCATGAGGAAGAACCATGACTGTCAGTAGTAAGGTTCCCTCACTATGAGTCATGCAAAAGAAATACCAAAAATCTTCAAGACATAGCTAAGTTTGCCAAGAAATTTTCAAGTATCTTGAAAAGATATGAACGGGATGTATGCCCCCCTACGTTAAAGCGATCGCACACGCCTCAACGGGGGTGATTGTTTTAACGTAGTGATACACATAAGAAATGAGAAAGGAAAAGGAGCACGTTATCGCAAAGATTTAGCCCCCAAGTGTGAGATAAACCCAAGGATAATAGACACAAAACACAAAGCACGAGGTGACTTCGCTTTCCTCGGGGTCAGTATGCTGTATGATAAGTCATGTATATATCATATGGATGTATGCATAATTGTTCTTCATTCCCCAATCAAGGAAGGTCACCTAGAAGAAGGGAACACATGTGTCTTTTGAGTCAACATGAGAGAGACCAAAGAGATCTCAATGCTTTGCATCGTCCTCAAGTAGACAACACTAAGGACGACAAATAGAAGAATGAGAATAACACATAGAAGAAGTAACAAAAGAGAGGGGGAGAGAATCTGCCATGCTAATGTAACTAGTCTAGCATGTCATCTACCCCCCGATCTTGCTGATCAATGTTTTGGGAAGGCAGGGAACACGCTAGAGGAGGAACATCCAACACAGCAGATGGAGCTATCACAAGATCCAAACAAGGGCTATGTTCATGTTCCAAGCCACATTGTTCTTGTCTAGGAGCTAGGATAAGTGCTTTAGAAAATTCATTAGATAAATGGTTATCAACATCAACAAGTTCATATTCTCTATCAGAAGCAAGAGGAGTAACATTTTCATTATGCATAACATTTTCATCTATATCATCATCAAGATTTATAAAAATAGGATCTTTAACTCGCACAGGATCAAGACCATCATGCATCTTATGTTTAGGAGATTTAGGCTCAATATCCGGCTGAGGAGAAAATGGAATAATGCTTGTTGAAGGTGTTTTTGGAGATTGTAAAGTTTGAGAAGCGGCTGCTTGAGCCCTAAGACGACGCTTTCGTCGGCGTTCCCGTGTAGAACGATTACGTCTAGTCTTAGTAGGAAGTGTAGAAGATAGAGGAGGAGGAATGTTCTCATCCTTATCACTTGGGTGTTTAGGTTGTGGTCTCTTAGGCTGGATAAAAGGAGAAGAAGAAGGTCTCTTCTCTCTATAAAAGGACGGAGGAGGAACTGCTCCATATAAAGGAAGAATTTTTGGTTTAGGAAGAAGACCAAGTCCATCATGACGAGGAGGTATAGGTCTACTTTTAGAAGATTTATTAGGCATAGACATAGTCACATCCATGGGGATGGGTTGGGAATCTTCTTGGGGAAAGACATTAGTTTTGTCTTTCAAAGGAAGAATTTCCTTCTCAAGAATGATAGGAATGTCAAGTTTAGGTGTTCTAGGTTCACTTAGAGATAGGATCATATCTGTTTTCCACTTTTGATAAGATTTAAAAAGATGATCACTTCGCGGAGGAAGAGATTGGAATTGTTTGGGCCAAAAGTAATCAATAGGAACACTAGAAGTTCTTTCAGTTGGTTTAAAGAGACTATGATTGACAGTAACAACTTCACCATTATGGGGAAATTTCAAACACTTATGAATAGGGGAAGCAATAGCTTTCATGGAAGATAGCCAAGGATAACCAAGCTTCACACGAAATTGTTCGGAAGAAGGAATAATAGCAAAGTTCACATCAAGAGATTTATTATGGACCTCAATAGGCAATGTAATAGAACCAATTGCAGGAGAAGAAAATGCATCAAATAATTTCACAACCACATCTGTTTTGTCATAGATCACTTGATTCAATTGCAAAGTAAAAAGAAATTCTTTAGTAATAACATTAACCATGCACGAAGGATCAATAAGCACTCCACGACGAGGTGTATTTTTGACTTTTGCAACTATGTATAAAGGACCATCAGGTGCTCTAATGGTTTCACTAGAATCAAATGTGATGGAAGGTTCTTTAGGGATTTCTTGTTGCTCTACAAAGTTAATCACATTCGGAGTTATAGACACAAGACCATCAGATGAGAAAGAGGAATCATTAGCCTCAATCGCATTAGAGGTATGAGAGGTATGAGAAGGTAATGGATCAGTAAAAATATGAAGATTTTGGTTAGGAGGAGCTACAGATGTGTTGCCTTTATCATTCACTCCAGAAATAGAAATAGTATTATTATCAATCAAATCTTGAATTTTACCCTTTAAAGAAAAACATTTTTCAGTATCATGCCCAGGCTGACGATGAAAGTGACAAAAAGATTTGTGATCAAAATAAGGTGAAGTAATCTTTGCAGGATCAGTTTGTCTTATAGGAGGAAGAGTAAGCACATTTTGTTCCAATAACTTATTCATAATATCATGCAATGATTCATTCAAAGGAGTATACTTTCTTTCTTTCCTGAAAAATTTAGAAATAGGAGGCACACCTGATGCTGCATTCACATTGTTGTTGATGATGTTTTCATTGAATTTTATGGAATCTCTGTTCGGTTTAAACTTCCCAAATGGTTGTTGACTGCTATCACCCTTATCACTCGGAGCCATAGGATGTGATTGTTCCATTTGACTCACAGTCAGTTGATAATTGTGAAGAGTGGCACACAACTGCTGGAAAGAAGTAAACTCAAAAAACAGAAGTTTGTCTCGAATATCTTTTTGCAAATTAGAAATAAAGATTCTTTGAATATCATTATCAGGCACTGGAAAAGAAATTTGAGCATACAAATGCTTATATCTACCAATGAAATCAGTCACTTTTTCTTTAACACCTTGTTTACAATGCATTAAATCAATCAAAGTAACTTTAGGACTTATATTGTTTTGAAATTGTTGAATGAAAGCATTTGCAAGTTGTTCAAAAGAAGTAATAGAATAAGAAGGCAACGAGCAATACCATTGTAGGGCTTTGTCTCTTAATGTTCTGGTGAATAGTTTTGCAAGCAACCTTTGGTCATAAGCAAAATCAGTACAAATTGTTTGAAAAGTCTTAACATGTGTTAGAGGATCTCCTTTACCATTATAAAGCTCCAAATGCGGGATTTCAACATGTTTAGGAGGAATAGCTCGAACAATATCAAGAGAAAGTGGGCTCGCAACGTCAAATGTGGGCACACTGAACTTAGATTGATTCATAGAGGCAATTTGTTGCTGTAAAGAAGAGACAGTTTGTGCAAGATTATTAATGGTAGCTTCAGTCGAAGAGTTCATATTAGGTGTGTTAGATTGAGATGGAGGTGTGATGTTATTGAAAGAAGGTAAAGAGTAAGGTGGTGGGACCCTATGATAGTCAACCATAGGGGATGATTGGATAGGAGGAACACCACAAGGAGGAATGGAATGGTTAAATGAATTGCCCCCTTGCGTCATGTTCATTTGTGAAGATGTAATAGGAACACTTATTGAAGGAATGAATGAAGGAGTCGGATTGAATGAAGGAATAGGGTTAATTGAAGAAGGAGGATTGCCCCCATGACTAGTGATCACAGGAGGAATGTCTTGTATAGAGGTAGCCATGATGTTTGATGTAAAGGTAGGTATACTAGAAGTGGTCAAAGGAATAGAATGATTGACTTGTGTAGGAGGCTATGTATAACCTAAAGATTCAGCACAACTCTTCATAGGCATCACATTCGAATCCACAATATGTGCGATACCACGTAAAACATCAATTCCATTCTTATCACTTTGAAGCATGCGTTTTAGACCCTCAATTAAAGGAAGAGCTTGACTATCGGGATACTCATGAGACATCCATTGGTGAAAATCGTCAAATTGGTTATCCAATTTGGAAAGTTGTTCAACAGAAACTTCATGGGGAGCTTCTTCATCATTAGGAGGATTAGAGGAATTACCCATGTCCTCGTTAAAAAGGCTACTCAAATTAGGTTCCATCTCCTCGGTAGTTAAACCTCGGAAAGACTTAATTCTATGGCTTCGTCTAACGGGAATAGTGTAAGTAGGGCTTGCTGTTGTAAAACTCATGCACTAGAGAGAGAGAAAAGATTTTGATTTTAAAGGTAGCAATTTTCAGTAAAAACAGCCAATCTTCCAGATTTAAGCTGTTAAATGCAATCACAACAGTCTCCCGAAATTTCGGAAAAAATGTTCGGGACCGTGGCGCTCGGAGTGCAACACGGTCCTTGCAACTTTTTTCAAAATTTGCAGGGATGAAAGGTATGATGATTTTAGAGCTAATCTGAAAAAATTGAGTGATTTTACGATCTGTAGATAGGCCAAATTAAAGTTGCAATCTCAAAATTGAACCCTATCAAGATTGTCGAAAAATGCAAAATTTGAATTTTGAAAAAGAGAGGGAAACTGAAATTTTGAATTTTATGATTTTAGAGGGAATGTCAAAAGTAGTGCAAGTTTTGAAATTTAAAAATTGATTCAATTTCACGCAAAATTCAATTTTGAAAGTGGAAATCAAAGTTGTTGTAATTAAGCACTTAATTTCAAAAGTCACAAATTGCAAGAATTTGAATAAAGCACTGAAATTTCGAATGAATGCAAACACAATTTTCAGATTTAGGACAGTAAGAACACAATTTTGACACAAAATTTCAATTTCAACAATTTTTGAATGATTAGGAGCCTTAAACCAAGCAATCACAAGACCAACTTTGACTGTAATTTTGAAAGTGTTATAATTGACAAAATCAGCCAAAATTCTGGATTTTAGCAGGAAAATACAGCAAGATCTCGCTCCCAAAATTTTGGAAAAAATGTCGGGGACGATGGCGCTCGGAGTGCAACACGGTCCTCGCAACTTTTTTCCAAATTTTCAGAGATGAAAGATATTGTGATTTTATTACAAAATCCAAAGTTACAGCTGATTTGGAGATGTTTTGATCGGTCAAATTGTCAAACAAAGGTTGAATTAAGAGGGTTTCAAAAATTAGGGTTTTGACATTTAACCACTTAATTTTCAAAATTGAAGCATAAATATGAATTGAAAATTTGTAATAGAAAAGCAGATCTGAAGCAAGCATTAACAATTAAGCATTTCACAAGTTCAATGTTCAAAAAGAGAAAATTTAGGGTTTTTATGCAATCACCTCTAAAATTTTGCAAAAGATCAAACATGGAAATGTAATCAAGGAATCAATTTTCAGATCTAAGCATGAAAAATCAGAAAGGATGTTCACGTCGGGTTCACCAAAATGTAAAGCGGAAAATCGCGGTTGAACCCTAGTTGGTCTCCCCTCTTCTAACTCCGAGGAGAGAGAAGGGAGGTTCGCTAGGATTCGATGGGTTTTCACTTAGGGGAGAGACTTTACATTCAAAAGAGGGGTTGAAACTCATAAGATCCAATCCCACACAAGGTAAGATTGGATGCTAAATGAATTTCAAGGGCTTGGAAAGCAAAGCTACCCTCTTTTGTAAAGAATGTTGATTAAGGAAATTAAGCTAAGGATGCATAGAAAGTCATAAAGATTCGCTTATAAACTGAGTTTAGGTTATAGGATGAAGCTGCGGACCTGGAATTAGCAGTAGAATGTCGATACGGCGCTGTCCTGCAAATTTGAGAAAAAGTTGTCGGGACGATGGCGCCCAGCGCCACGGTCCTCCGAAAAATCCGCGAAACGAAGTGGGATCGGTTCGTCTCTGCACAAGGATTCCAAATCTTCAATCTCAGCCGCGTACCTGCAACCTACACACAGAAAAGCGAAGACGATTGGGGGTTTAGGGATTAGGGGTTTGCCTTTAGGTCAAACCCCGGTTTTGGAATTAACCAAGAAATGAGCAAGTGCTGTAAATGTAAATGACTGTAATGTAAAACAAGTACTAATACCTTGTTCTAAGGATGTTTGTATCCTTATGTGCAAAGGTTTAGATGTTGTATGTTGTAGTATGTAGCATGTAATAAGTGATCTCCTCTTCAATGGTTGAATCCTTGACTTGAATGCAACACTTAGCCTTGAATGGAGACTTGGAATGATCAATTGCTTGAATGCTTGAGTATAGTTTCCACGCTTTTTCCGTCATTCATCTGTGTTACCAAATGAGAGAGGAAAATGTAGTTTATATACTTGTCAATTAGGGCTGATAGACTGATTTTCCCGACCTTAGGCCGACCAAGGAAGTATATTTCCAAATTGCAATCAAAAAGACCCGATATCACTTAGGAAACCGGGCCCAAAATAGGACCCAGGGACCAGGGCGCTGGGTGCCATGGTCCTGGAGGACCAGGGCACTGGGCGCTCTGGTCCCACCTCCGGGACAGCGGGGTGCAAGGAGGTTCAGGCCAATGGTGCTTGAAAAATGCAGTTTTCAGTGTCGTGAGCAAGTTTTGGGGTCTCCATTCAGGTTGCGTGTTGCGTCGCCATCGTGAAGACCGAAATGCAGTCGAAATTGCAAGTGTCGCAATTTTAGGATGCTACAGCAACAAAGAAGGTCCTAATTGAACAAGGAGTCATTAAGATATTCAAGGAAAACAAAGATGACTTTAAAGGAAAAGACAAGCCAAGATTTTGGAATAAAAACAAGAACACAGTCAATGATGGTGTTGTTGATGCCAATATAGTGCGACCCAAATTTGTTTTTTCCGGATCACATCAGGTGAATACTCAAACAACTTCTAAATCATGAAGGAAGTACACTCCATTGGGAGAACCACTTGAGTCAGTTTTCAAAAAGCTAGTGGCAAACAAGGTAATCACTATTCCAGATTTTCGTCCATATGAACCAAAAGTTAAACCAAATTGATGGAATGATGATGAGTATTGTGAATTTCATAAGAGAAAGGGTCATAAGATAGGAAATTGTCATCGACTAAAGAACATCATACAAGATCTCATTGATAGAGGTGACATTGAGATTGAAGGACACTCATCCAATCAAGAACATGAAATGTTTAAGGAACCATTCCCAAAGCATGACAAGGGAAAAACTGCAGCCACAGATGACCAAACCAACTATACCAGAGCATCTTATAACTATGATTCAACCATCAATCATAGCTCAATGGACAATTATGTCTCTACCATTATCATCAAGGAGAAAACCCCTGAGAATTCTACCCAGAGACCCAAGATCGTTCTGAAAGGCATTGGATCTTCTTCCGAACCTACCTCTGAATGTCATGTTACAACCCACCGAGGTAAATTCACTTTGCAAGGTGCTCCAGCTAAAAACACTGCTTACTCATCAACCAAACCTGAGTATGACCTTGTAGAACAGTTAGGGAAGACACCCACGCTCATCTCCATACTTGAACTCTTGCGCATATCCCCCGCACATAAATCCATTCTTGACAAAATCTTGAGAGAAACTCCTATCCCTACTAATCTGAACATGGACCAATTTTAAGCCATGGTGGGATACCTTTCTGTTCCAGACTCCCTTACATTCACAGAAGCCGATGACACCTCCGTAAGTCAGCCACATAATGCACCATTACACATTGAAGCCTTCATACATAGATATAGAATCAAACGAGTCCTGATAGATGGAGGAGCAGGTCTAAACATTTGTACATTGAGCACTATTAAACAATTGGGATATTTTGATAAAGCTGTGAATTCTACAAACAAAATTACCATCAAGGCATATGATGATGAAGAGTTTTCATCCAAAGGCATAGTCACCTTACCTCTCAAAGTTGGGCCCATTACAAAGGATGTGTTTTTTCAGGTCCTTGATCTAGATCTCACATACAACATACTCTTCGGATGTCCTTGGATTCATGAGATGAGTGCAGTACCATCTACATATCATCGATGTATCAAGTTTCCACACAATGGAGTTGAAGTGACCGTCAAAGCGGATCCAAATCCATTCATATATTGCAACAATCTGCAACCTCAATTAGAAATAACAATCCCAGTCAATCACGAAGTTGTTCCTTCATCGACATATGTGGATCCTAAATCCTTAAAAGCTTGTACATCCAAACAAGTAGAGCTAAAAGAAAAGTTCAAGATTAAAGACCTAGGATGTGGTGAGTATATATTTTATGTTGACTGACTCCAATTATCTCCTAAGGTATTCAGTCAACAAGAACAACCTACAAACAATTTTCAATGCCAAGAAATTGGGTGTGAACCACCTAGTGTTGTGGCTACTAAGTCCGAATGCAAATCTCCTCTAGTGGTGCAAGCATCTCTTGATATCAATACTCCTAATAATGGTTCCAACGAAGAATCTGTTGAGTGTATCGCCAGCCCTCTTGATAACTCACATAGCCTTACCATATCATCCACTCATTCCATTTCCACTCCACTTCCAGACTTGGATCAACAAGAATTACAAAATCCCTTACTCATTGGGGATCAAAAATCAAGCTTTGAAAAGAAAAATCTAAAAGTCAATAATAAAGAAAAGTCCTTTAGTCCAAATCAAAATCAAAAGCTATTGGACTCTGCAAAAATCAAAGTCAAGGATAAAAATCATATGAAGAAAAAAGAGCAAGAGTTGATCTCCCCTAATATCAAAATAATTGGGGGCAAAAGTTCTACAATTTCAAGTAAAAAAGAACACTTGTTGATCCTAAGTCTCCATCATGCTATCCTACTTTCACTTCTTTTCACAATCATAAGCCTTCATAACTCATCCACTTGTTCCACACATCCTTCCCCTTCTGGAGATACATCAGGGACCTTTAATGGAGCTTCCTCGAAGGACTTTGTTATCCGGGATGCCCAAAATTCTTTAGGTGACACACATATGGGCCTACGTAGTCCACACACTAGTAATTCTATCTCAGTTCCTTTATCAAGGAAGACAGTCACTCAAGCTACACATCATTCAGTCAAGGAACAATGTAGCTACAATCATAAAGTCAAGCCTGGTACATTTGAGGTAGGTGACTTGGTTCTCAGAGAAAATCCTAAAAATTAGCAAGATAGAGAGAAGAAGGGAAAGTTTGAACCAAACTAGCTTGGTCCTTACATCATCACAGCAACATATGGATTTGGTGCATATCAGCTCTCAACCACAGAGGGTGAGCCTTTGGAGGATCCTATCAACAACATACACCTTTGCAGGTTTTACACATAGCTCTTCAGAGTATCCTAATTCAAAAAATACAAAAAAATTCAAAAATTTCAAAAATACAAAAAAAATTATAAAACAAAAAAATCATTACTTGGTGAAAACCTGACAAACAGGCGCCTTGTGACACAAAAAAAAAACAAAAAACATTGAAAAAATCGAAAAAAGTAAAGAGAAATAATTTCTTCCAACGGTGAAAACCACTTCAGTGGCGCCCCGGGCAAGTACCATGGTGAAAACTGGGTCACCAGTGCCATGCATAGAGACATTGCTCCTCCCTCCTTCAGGATTCACTTTCATCCTTTCACTTTGCACACACTCACAACCTATTCATTCATAATAAACTTACCCATTCCCATCATGGCTTGTTATTGATCTACCCAAGATTGGTTAGCCATTCATAATAAACCTCCCTTTTCACCTCCCTTTCCATCCATAATAAATCAGATCCTATCTGTGGCTAAGGCAAATCCTACGTCTAGTGATGGGTGTGGAACTGAGAACATCACATGTTTCGAGGAGTACAGTTTCTTCTAGCTTCCTTCAGTCTATCCACGCACAATCCGCAATAAAGAAACATTTGCATCACAGATCCGCAATAAAGTTTCATCTTCTCCGCAATAAAGTATCAGTTTCAGATGAGACACAGCAACAACAATGGGCTTCAACAAATCAAATCTTTCAACAGATTCAGACAACATATGGTTCAGTGCTATCTATCCTTTCTGTGAAAGTAAACATTCTAACCACAATCAAATAAGACTTATACAAGTGACAAGAGACACTAAATTTGAGGACTACAGTGGATGTTGGTGTCGAGTCTTGGTTCTTGTAAGGAAACACAGGTGCGGAAACAACTTCCTACACTAATCTCTAGAGGAAAGTATTGTGCAAATTCTTTTAAATCCTTACAATTTCAGATTCGTTAACTACTTTAACAAAGATATTGTAGCCATATACCATGCATACAGAAAATAGAGAATGACACAATAATTTACCCTGGGGAAAACCTTTCAGTAAAAAACCCCAGCACTCCAAAACCTACACAATGTATTATCTTCAACACAACGGTTACAACACACTTGCAATGCAAGTTCTTTCAAGAGACAATCGACACTTAAAGACAAATCTAGTAGCACGATATCATACCAACAATACACTCTTTTCGTATCACAGTCTGTAACCCTAAAAAATGCTTATGTGCTTTCCTTTTTAGGGCAACTTCCAAAGATAGCCATATTAGGGTTTTACCATTCTTCGAGAAAATAGGAACCCTAAAAAAATTTTCGGGGCAATGCCCCGAACCCCACGATTGAGGAAGAGTGTACAGTACTCAACTTTATCAGTTGCCACATGTCTTGCATGTCTTCACTCGTCATTGAAATCTCCTAGAAATAGCTCTTACGTGTCATAGGAATCCGTCATAACCATTTCAGCCATGATCTCCTTACACACAATTCAAGATGCCGACACATCAAGTGGAGTGACACATCAACATGCCAACTAGACATGTACACTCACACTTAATTACATTATTTGCAAGAAATACATTTTACAAAACAAATAATAAGAATAGGAATTATCCAAGGTTGAGACACCTTATTCCTAACAATTTTCTTTTGATTTTATCTTTTGTTGACATGTCTTTTAGCTTTTCCAGGATGTCTCTGACTAGAGAATCTATCTCCAGGATGTCTTTGACTAGAAAGGCGAGGATGGGGTATCATCACCTATTTGTATTTGTTGTCTGTGGATTGTCTTTTAGTAATGCTATGACTTGTCCATGGATATGAAGACACTAAGAGTCTAGTGTGAACTGGGGCATTCCTTGTTTGCAACTGTCTTATCTCCATGCAAATGAGTACAATGACTTTCTGGGTCAAACATATGCCTCGATTGTCATAACCTATTTTTCCATAATAAAGCTCAATGATGATAAAGCACAAGAAGCTCTTTCACTTTCATATCTTCTATCTTTCATCCCCCTTTCTTAATTGACTTCCATCGTCCTTCTCAAGTCCGCGTAGCTACTATCACATGACTGAGTATAACGACACACCAAAAACATTTGCATTTCATGTAGTTGCACTTGCATTACCACATATAAGCATTTCATACATACATATAGATATCACAACTGCATCACATCCTGCACACAACACCTATTAGCACAATTTACATTTGCATTATCATATTCATCTGCATTACATACATTCACATTTGCATCATGCATACACATATAAAACATAAAAGAACAAAAAAATATATTGCATTGCATCATATACATATTTGCATCCATATCATAAGCATCACATAGAAACATACATCACATAGGTACGCATGCATATAGCTACTGCAAAGATGAATCATCTCATATATAATCATAAGTGTCATGATACAATGATGTCAAAATCATATGGCTACAATCACCCGAAGGTGTCTACATCATCATACAAAATGGTACAAAATTGATACATAGGGAGCCCTCTACGGCTATGATGAACTCCCTCCCTCAGAGTCAGCTGGCCTCGATGGAGTCTAAGCCCTGGAAGGACCCGCCCCATGATCATCTCGCTTGTCCCCTCTGTCTCCTGAGCATAGTTGTCTCATCCTCATCCTCCTCCTCTCCTCCTCCTCCCCGATCCCGCAACCAATCCTCGTGTCGCCCTATCCAGACAAAGGAACCCACTGATCACTCCTGCCAATACTACTGGTAGTGCTAATCCTATCTATGTCATCATGTCCCATGCCACGTGTCCAACCTTCATATCTAGTCCTGGATCCTGAAACACTAATCTCAGGGCCTCTTATCTCCATCTTGATCATACGGAATCAGCTCCCCATCGATCGGTATCCGCAGAATCTTGTATACATCATCCAGGGTGACTGTCATCTCCCCCATCGGCAAATGAAAAGTGCAAGTCGCAGAGTGCCACCTCTCCGCCAGTGCAGTCAGCAATCCCATGTTCGCCCAAAGCTTAGGCACATACAGAATATGTCTCAATCCCATAGCCTCAATCGCAGCTCAGTCCTCGGCTGTCAACTCAGGTCGCAACCTCTAAGTCGATGGGAATTTCTCCCGTGACTCTAGCATAGGCAAATACTCCTATAGTCACACAAATCAATCATCTCAGTCCTAGTGACACTCACTGTTCATCACAAAGTGTTTCTTCTATCCTAGTGGTACTCCTTGTTCATCACAAAGTACTACATGTTTGGCACTCCCTGTTCATCACAAAGTGCTGCTCACATTTGCACTCACTATTCATCACAAAGTGTTGCTAATATTTTAGTACTCCCTGTTCATCACAAAGTACTATATCTTGGTACTCACTGTCATCACAAAGTTCCTTGATATATCTTATCCTAGGGCCTATGCTTGAGTGAATCCTCTTGAGAAGTTTCCTAATTGGCCATGTATGTTCTATCACAGAATTGTCAATCCTAGCCCTATTTGTTATCCTAGGCTTCCCTAGAGGACCTACTTGAGTGTATCCTCTTAGTAGCTTATCCAATCGACAGCATATGTTCATCATAGAACTGTCGATTTGACCGAGAAGACACAAATTCACATTTTTTGACACAAACGTGCTTTCATGACATAAACGCTCTTTTAGACTGCATAAACGCGCCTGGCACCAACGCAGACGTGCCTACACATTTTTGACATTTTTTGGACCCTATTCTAAGCACATTTATTACTCTACCTAGCATGCATTAATGACAACAATAAATGCATCAAAGTCCAAGGAGGTTTTGTGGTACTTACTGGCTCTCCTGCCTCTGCTGGCCTCTGAAATCGGCGAGCGCGATCAAATCTATGAGCCATTGCCATCGCTGCTGACTGCTGCTGCTCTATCTCACTTTACACTCTGATCTCTTGGATGTGTGGATGACAATGAGGATGTTTTCCCCTTGTGGTCTATCTTATAGACTACCCTAGCCCTAGTCTCCTATGTCAGTCTTCGTTATCCCGTGACTTTGTTACTTTATCTAGTCAGTCCATTCTAGCCTTTCTTTCTTATCGAGAGATTGTCTGTGGTCTTTTCACACATTTTCATCCAATCTCTCGAGGGGGCATATCATTCCCATATTGGGGCAACTTTGTATCAGTTCATATTATCTTCTTTGAAACAACGCGACAAGCCGCATTGTCTCAAAGAGGGGCAAAATGTAGACACCTAAAATTGTCCGGTCTAATTTATTTATTTAATTATCTAAACTTAATTCTTCTATTAATTAAATAAATCTTTATTTATTTAATTAATTCATTTATCCTCTTCTAGCCTTATTTCTCATTTAAATAAATACATTTATTTATTTAAATTATCCTTTTCGTAAATTAAATAAATATCTTATTTATTTAATTGATCTCACTCCTTTTATTAATTAAATAAATCTTTATTTATTTAATTAATTCATTAACCTTTTCTACCCATGACACATGTCATTCATCTCTTAATTCATACACTACCTACCCCTTTCATTATTTTATTATTTCTTTTACCTACCCTCTAATCATAGCCGACCTCTTTTACACCTCTCAATCTTATCCCTCCATTTCATATAGTGTCTTCTATATAAGGAGATGCTTCCTTCATTATCAAACCCCCCGTTGATTACTTGAATACACTACGCTTTTGAACATAGGCGATTCTACTTGCAACCACATTTCCATTATTTGTTGAGCTCTTGTGCACACATAAAATCTGAGAGCAAATATATCAAGCAAGATCAATGGAGATAGGAAGAATGGAGATCCAAACCCTATTGGACATGTGATGGTATAATCTTTGTGATTTCATTTGATTTGCATTGTCTTAGGTAATCTTCATATGTTATGGTGGATCTTTGTTGTTGTTAGGCTAGGGTTTTGTGGTTAAATTCATTTAGCCTTTCAATATCGTTATTATTGTTATCCATTTTCACCATATACACCATGGTAAGAACCAAATAAAAACATATATAAGTTTTAAATGGATATCTGATTAAAACAAATATTTGTTAGAAACTAATATATATTTCTTACTGGATCATTTAAAAAGAAAGACAAATATTAATGTTATATAGAGTAAATGCATAAAGTTGGGTCCCAATCCCACGGAAGTCCGCAAGTTGGAAAAGAGCTCACTAGAAACAGGTGCTCGATTTTTACAAATCAGGCACCGTTTCGCTTCGGGTGCCCGAGCCATTCAAAAACGGGCGCCCGAAGCTGAACGGGCGCTTGTTTCTTGAATGTATTTTTTATTTTTTTAAAACCATTTTCCATCATTTTCACTGTTTCAAAAATAGGTAAACATTTCAAAGGAGCACAGGTACCCATTTTTTGTCATCCCAACTAACCCCTAGACCATTTTTTACCTCCTTCCAGGTATGTAGTTCTTTTTTTATATTCTGTTTTATTTATTTTTATTTTTATTTTTTTTGTTCGGTAATTGGCTGAAGCCTGAATAGCTTTTGACTGGAGCTATGAACCAGTGGGGACATAGTAAGGGGCCCCATTCCCATTACATATATTTGAATTATTATTATTATTATTATTATGTTTGATTAGATTGACCCAAGACCTTCCCCATCCTATGGAAGGCCAAGAGTCGCTGCTTAGAATTCCACTTCAGATGTCCCTATTGGGAATTGAACTTGGGTCTCCACAGTGAGAACCCAATGTTTTAACCAATTAAGCTCAACCCCTTGGACTATTATTTTTCATAAAAAAATGTTAATTTATTGTTATTATTTTTCATTAAAAAAAATGTTAATTTATTGTTATTTTTTAATTTTAGTGTTTTCAAGTTTGAAAAACGTTTTTTTTTTAAATTTTATTTCATGTTATAAATAGTTTTTAGTTTTTAAATATTGCAAAAAACATGAATAGTAAAAACCGTAGGAAAAAAACAAAAAACAAAAATGTAATTGAACAATAAACATTAGACACAAAAAATAGATAATAAGCCTTGAACAGAAAAATGAGCACTAAACCCTCAATAGAAAAAAAAGAACAATAAACCCTAGAAAATAAACGAACAACAAACCCTAAAAAAATAATAAACAATAAACCCTAGATGAAAATCAACAATAAACCCCCCTTCTCTCACACACACACACGTACACGTTACCATCTTTGTCATTACTCTCTCTCTCTCTCTCTCTCTCTCTCTCTCTCTCTCTCTCACACACACACACACACACACACACACACACACATTATCCCCTCTCTCTCTCACACACACATTACCACCTCTCTCTCTCTTTCACACGTTACCCTCTCTCTATCATTACCTACTCTCTATCTCTCAAATTATCTATTCTCTCTCTAACTCATTGTATCTCAAATTACCTACTCTCCCTCCCTCTCTCTCTCTCTCTCTCTCTCTCTCTCTCTCTCTATTTTAATCATGCATAAAAGTTTGAAGGTTTAAATTTATATTTCTAAATGTTGTATTTAATTATAGGATTCTTTTGTAAAAGTTAGATGTTTAATTTATGTTTAAATTGAACTTTAAAATGATAATGAATATGAATGTGTGTTTTTTGTGTGTGTGAAAAATAGGGTTTTTAAATTTAATAATACTCTAACTATCACTATTAATCCTCACTACTTCCTAACTTAGCCCAATCTCTAAAGATATACTATATATTTACAAACATGATAACATGTTCTTTTTCTTATTTATTCTCTTTGCTTTATCATTTTATCTTCCTCTAATAACCAATGCCTCCTTTTTATAGTAAATACCCCCCTAATAAGAGAGATAAAACGAGAATACAAAACTCCCCATAAAGAAGTAGGTCACGTGCTAATGATGAAAGATTGAAGAAAAAATATGATCCATTACTTGCAAACAACATTTTTTTTCCTTTAGGAAGAAATAAATACATTGGTGACTGGAAATGTCATTATAATAAGTTGGGTAAATACAAAATCCAAATCTAAATAGACTTGTGTATCTAAAAACTTCACAAATATTCACATGTTGGAACAAAAATGATGATAAAGAATCTTGTGAGGATCGAAGTAGAATGAGCGCCAAAGATAATATGATGGGTTTCCAATGATGGCATAGCTATCATGAAAGAGGATATCAATATCTTCAAAATAATATTTAACATATGTAATTCTAAACTCCTCAAACAAGGATAATATATTCAAAAGATATGAATCCCAAGTGGTTATGTTTAGAAGGTGATTAATGCCATGCTAGACTAAATCAATTGGGTTTATAGAATTGGTTATAATAATCTAAAAAAATAAAAAAAACATAAGATGGATATTAGGTCTTGATAGGATGAGTACTTGAAGAATGAGACAGGCCTGTAAATTGTCAAAACATGCAAGACCTATGATATAATAAATTTCCTCTTAAGTATCACCATCGAAGGGCATTTGATCTTCATCTACAAAGGGAATGAAACAATCTACAATAGGATCCTCTAGGAATGGAGAGATATGAGGGTCTCCATGGATCTCCTAAATTCTATTCCAAAGTGTGTGGGGGAAATCAATATCCAATGGAATACACATAGAATCATGATCTTGATACTAGATCAAATCACTCCTACATGGTCAATGATGTTACACCAAGATTATATAATTTCTAGTGTTTCTAGTTTAGGTATGAGTCCATACATAAAAGGAAAATGATTACACCACCTAAAACTTATCAAGATATCATTTTACAAAAGAATCATAGTTATCCCTTTCTAATTTTACCACAAAAGGATGAATAGAGAAACCTATGAGGCCTCCTCAAATAAAAAATTAAAAGATCAATAAAATCAATACATATAAAACATATCAAACAAATTCATCTCATGTAAGATGGTCATTTTCAAGTGTCAATATGTCCAAGTAAATGACTAGAATGTGAAATCGCAAAAAATAAAATATAAAATACGAGCGAATATTCTAGAAAAAAATTGTGTAATCTATGAAGATTATGAACCACCTTTTCAATGCCACATGAAGCATGAAAAAATATGCTCTCTATCAAAAGTTACGAGGCTTTAAATTTACATAGCTTGATTTAAGTTAAGAGGACAATAAATCACACTACTAGTAGATTTAATAAAAATAAAAATCAAATATAGATCAATATTGGAATCACATTTTGTGGGCTGTGACTTTGAACAAGAAAATACCAATATAAAAAAAAAAATAGAGTTTTTTTTTTTGTTTTAACTCCTCCAAGAGTAGAGAACCTACTATTTATTCAAGCTTCAACTTAGTGTAGTACTACTAGTTGCGATCACTAAATCATCCCATGATTCTACCAAAGAACACAACAAAGCAGTACATGTATTGACAAGTTCATAGATATAACTTATGACTTTAATGAATTTAGTTAAAACCAAAAGAGAGTAGTTGAATTGATTCCTATCAAGTTGAAAATATAAAGTGGTAGCCTAATTGACAATAATGGTTAAATATTGCAAGGGTACTAAATTGTAATTCCATGGAAGTTACCTTCTTTGAAAAGATGAACTACACAACGCTACCATTAAACTATGATTAGAAGCTTCTCATGACAAGATGGTAAACTATTATGGGTCCCAAAGTACAACTATCATAGGTATTGTAATCATCCATCTCTCTATAACAAACATACAAATGCACCATGATGGCCCAAAATGCCAAGTAAAAAAAAATCTTAATCGAGAATGAGCCCTCAGTGGAGTCTAGAGGAGATGATTATTCATTATCTAAATCAGTGGAGTCATTTTATTCATTATCTATTCTCTCTCTCTCTCTCACGTGATTATTTTTATGATTTTGATGGAACTTATACTAAGGCATCTTTAGATGTTAAAAAGTATTGCTTGAGTTGCATGGGCATTATGATGTTTTATTTTGTAGAATATTTCTTATACTTTGATTTAAGTGGATAATATTTCTTAAATGATGCTTATTATTTAAAATAGACCCACCTATTAATAATATTATAGATCTATGTGAGTTTCATTTTTTATATTTATGTTGGTAAATTGTATTTAATTATAATTTTTTTTGGAAGATGAAACGTAATTAAATAGTAATTGTAAATTTTCATGTTTGTATATATATGCAGATTATTTTCACAGAATGGATGAGTTTGAGATAGATGAGCTATTAGGTCTAGCGCCACCTCCACCTCCACCCAATCAATTGAGGCAGACCATTAGGAGGAATATTGATTCTTTGATTAGAGATATTCATACCATTAGACATAAGCCTCATCCACCTCCACAACTGTTATGCCTTGCAGATAGTATGCAAGGGATTGTACAGTTTATACAGGCTTTAGATAGCAAGCTGGATAGCTATTGTAGTTGGTGGGAGGGATTGCGTGCATTTTACATGGATGGCCTAACATACAAACAAGTCAATGAATTAAAAATAACAAAAATGGATTTGAAACAATATTTTGTGAACCCTAAGACAGGTGAAGAGATAGATCTGAAGAAGCCACCGATCTCAATTCAATGGTGTAGGCACTCAGGCATAGCTAAACACTTTTGGGAGCGGTGGTGGATGGTCTTCGACAATCCACCACACTCCAATCATGAGGTCTTGATATATTTTTTAAAAAAACTTATGGGTCAAATTTGAATTGGGTAAAAAGTCCAATTACTTTGATATTAGATCATTTCAAGGGGTCGGGAGAGGCATGCCCCAGGATAGGCTGGGAGCCAAATTTAGCGACAGGGTTAGAAATCGTGTGCGCGATGATCCCTTGGTTCCTCTTCCAGCACCAGTTGTTCCAACACCTGTCCATCATTGAGCAGTGGATTCTACTCTTGGTTCATCGAGCAATTTGGTACAGCAGTTGCGCGAGGTGAGGCTTGCCCCCAACTTAGCACATGTTTGCATGAGCTGCAGGGATGTATGTACGGGTCCACGGAGTGAGGCTGCCCCTGGAGGAGATGGTGATTTTGATGATGTTGATGCTACATGCCCATGGTGGCTATGATGATGTCGAGGAGGCTGCACATGCTGATGTTGTCTCTTCATATGTTGATCTCCTGTGGGCAGACAATGATCAGCTTACAGAGGTACAAATTTATTTATATAATTTACAGTGCAATATTAAATTCCTTATATATACACATATGAACCATAACATGAGTCATTTTTTTCTGAATAGAGGATGGATCATACCACATCATTGAGGAATCGACATCATGTTACCTCGATACCTAGATATGTTGGTTCCCTATTTACGATATGCACTTTCATCTAGATACATTGTATTGATATGTACATTTAAAATAAACAATAAATTTTTTAATGTAATGATGTGTATGATATGTTTTTCCAATATTGTAGGGTGCTTCATGTAGCACTGAGGTGGCTAGCTCTTCACGTGACCCGTGGACCACTGAGGCTTAGCCTCATATACCACTAGTATGTTTTTCATCCATTAATTTGAAGTGTTTATATGCTTGCTAATTTATGTACAACTTTGATTCATGTTTGTTATTTTTTGCAATTGTAGGCTTTTGGATTGTTTGATGGTGCATCAAATGTACGCCTTCACCCATCAGTTACTTTTCCTGCATCACATGTATGCTTTTCTGCAATAAACTTGTAGTCTATATATAGGTGGCTGCAAGAAGTTGAGTCCCACTTTTGGGCAAAAAGTGGAAGTTGTTTCTCTGTTTTTCAAATTTTATGTCGATTGATGTCAAAATTTGATGCACTTAAAGATTGAATCTCAAAAAACTTCAGTAAAAAAATGTAGTGCTCAGAGTCTACTTTTCAAATATGTAATTTATTTTAATACCCACATTGTAGAAATCCCTTTTTAGTAGGCATGTTTAAAAACCATTTTTTCAAAATGCCTGTTTCAGGACCATACCACGCATGTGTACGACTACCCTTTTTTGATGCAAATAAATGAATTTTTGCAAATCCTTCTGGGAAATGATACCTAAGACACTAAATATTGATGAGAATATTTTTTCTTATTTTTTTATTGAATATATTTTTTTTTATTAATTTTTAACTGACAATAAAGTATATTTTCAAAACATCGAGTGTACGACCACCATAATTTGATGAAAATTTCATATTTTTCAATTTTGTCTTTTAATATTCAAAATAATTGTATGTAGATTGATGCCATATAGTTTATTTTTCTAAAATCCTAAAAACCAAAAAGTTATTAAAGTTTTAGTGAACCTTGGTATTTTAGGTTTAGGTTCCACTTTTGATTAATAAATAATACAAAAATAGTAAACATAATCTTATCACTATAAAATTTACATTTATGAAATTAGGACGCTAAAAACTCTAATGGGTTTTCGTTTCGTCAAAAAATTCAACCAGAAAGGCCTCAAAAAATTAGGCCAAGGTAGAAATCTGATTCGTTTTACCTTAGTCATTTTTTTGGAGGTCCAAGCATAGGCTTGGTGAGACCAAGCCTATCCTGAAGCAAAAAAAAAAGCAAAGGAATGTTTCCCACCCCTAATTTTAAAAAACGGGTGCCCGTTTCGCTCTGTACCGTTGAAAGCGAAATGGGCACCCGTTTTATTCAATAATGGACGCCCGTTTCTGAAAAGATCCATTGGGCCACAATCTGGCCCACAAACACAAATCCCAATGATTAAATGATTTTTCAATCATTGGCTGACATGTACGATCTACAAAGAGAATGTTTTGATTAATCATTCTCTTTGTTTGTCTTATTGTCGATTTGGTAAGGAGATTGATTCGAATTCAAATTTTGGTGTAGCCATGAGATCAAATCAACGCAGGAAGAGGCAAAGGAAGGTTTTGACAACTGAGGAGATTGCAGCAAATAGGGAGAAGGAGGCAATGCGTCAACGAGAGAGAAGATCAAGAATGAGACAAGGAGCTTCAAGTTCCACAATCATTTTAGAAGAGGAGAACATCAATGAGACCATAAATGCTAACGAAGGAAACACAGTAGAACCATTTAATTCAGGTGCATCTTCTAATCCATTATTGGATACATGTATGTCTTCACAGCCCTATGGTTTTTCTCATGAAGAAATTGGTGATTTAGTAGAAGCAGGTTACTTATTAAATGAAATTCTAATTGAAAATCAAACCCCAAATGAAATTAGAAGTCAAGTTGAAAGTGAAATTGAAATCCAAATTGAAACCCTAAATGAAACTAGATCTCAACTTGAAACTGAAATTGAAACCAAATTTGAAACTCCAAATGAAATTGAAAATCCACCTGCAACTAAAACCAATAATGTGTATGTAGACATGGAAACACCAATTGAAAATGAAACATGTTTGAATGATAATCAAATGAATGAAAATTTTGAAATTAAAAGTGATGTACTAGACAACCTTCCTGGCTTGGTTTCATAGAGACAGATTAGGACACATGCAAATAGATTGTTTAGACATTTTTTTTATAATAAGAAATTTGGGTTTCAATGTCAATTAATGGTACAACTAATTAAAATGACTAAAATGCGAAAAGTGATGAAGAAGTTAGGCTTTTATGTCAAACCCAAGAAGAAGGAGGAGTCTTTAAAACAAGTTGTATCGAATGGTGCTAGCACCTTTGATACAATTGGAAAGAAAAGTCGTTCTAAAGGTAAAAATGCAGCATGATGGGCAATAACAACAGCTTTAGTAAGCCAAACAACTTCTAGTAAAAGAATGATGAGTAACATAAGTGGATATCTTAATATTCATCGCAAAACTTTGTCAAGAGCTATAAAAAGAAGACTTAATTTTGAAAGTGATCCAGCAAACAAATTGTGGACTTTTAGTGGTAGACTACCAAGGTCTGATATGAAACTTACTGGTGAAGTAAAAAATTTGATCGAAAAATTCTGGCACGATAATACGAGAGTATCACCTAATGTTAGAGATGTTCTTAAATTAAGAGTTGGGTCAAAAATTCGTGATCCACATCCAAAACACCTATTGGACATGACTCAAACTGAATTGTATAAAAAAATTTTGGATGATAAGGTGTTGACTATTAGCATTTGTCAAAGGTCTTTTGAAAAGTGTAAACCTTGGTATGTTCGAATTAACAAGGAAAGAGTCACATGTTGTTGCAAAACTCATGTTCAATTTCGCTACCATTATGATGTATTTCGATATATATGTGTTACCATGCATATTAATAGAATGTTCCAAGACTGTGGTATAAATATACCAACTAAAACTATAAAGGAGTTTATTTCAAGTTTGTTTTACAACCCACTAAATGAACAAAATTTTCTTTTCAATGCATGTGTTTCTGGTGTATGTGATATATGTGGCAATCTTGCATTGTTGGATGAATGTTTGTATGAAAATATTTCAAATGATTTTGGACAACAATTAATTGATGTTAAAAGATTTAAAACTATTGAGTATCCACTGAAGGATGGAAAGGTTGGAAAACGATGTGATCTAATCACTAAAAAAGTTAGTGTTCATGCATTTATGAATGAATTCAGGAGTAACATCATACCTAGATATGTTAAACACACTCAAAATGCTAGATGGCTCGATGGTTAGTTTCGAATATGTAAGGATACATTTTCTATTGGTGGTATACTTTTGGTTGTTGACTTTGCAGAGAACTACACGCTTGCACCACAACATGAGGTACAATCACAATACTACAATTCAGTGCAGGTATCAATTTTTGTCCATATTGTCTATAGGCATGCACCAGATAGTACACAAGAGGATCGCAAAATTTTGAGAGAGTACCATTTCTATATGAGTGATAATAAATTACATTCATCTGAGTTTGTCCAGTTTTGCTTCAAGACCTTTTTTCAGAATTTGAGGGAGAGAGAAATTCAGATGACACAACATTTGATATGGTCTGATAATTGCATAGGGCAATTCAACAATGCTAGAATGTTTTATTGGTTGAGTAGGATTCATAAGAAAACTAATATCGAACACATTTGGAGTTTTTTTGAGGCTGGACACGGGAAAGGAGAACATGACAGTGTCGGTGCATGTGTTAAGAGAGCCCTTTGCAGAGAGCAACTTAAATTCAAGGAAAAGGCTAAATTTAAAAATGCAAGTGTAATTGTGGATTGGTGTAGTGCAAATTTATCCATAGGATCAAGTCAAAACTCTACAATTAGACGTTTCTTCTGGCTAGTTAAAGAGGAGAATATCCTTCCAAGATATGATTGTGATACAATAAATGGGTTAGCTAGATGGAATTCATTTAAGAGTTCTAATTATAACACTTGGACTATATGGACTAGAGAGCTTGCATGTTTTTGTCAATTTTGTGTTGCAGGTGAATGGGAAGAATGTGAGAATACGAAATGAGTCAAAGAATGGCAACACAAATCCTTAACACCTACTGAGACACAATATGAAGATGTTAGAAGAAATGAAGACCCTAATCATGAATTTGCATTAGAAGATTATGATCGTGTTTCAAACCTCATACAACCTAGTAATTTAATTCAATTTATTGTTTATAACTTTAAATTATATATTTTTATGTATTGTCATATAATTTATGATTACATATTTGAATTATAAATTCTAAAAAGTTTTATTTCTACACATTGTACTTAAATTTGTTTTATAGGACATGTGTATGTTGTTGTTGTACCTGGGGATAATGATGAGCAGGTTGAGTATTGGCTAGCTAGATGTGTAGAACCTAAGAAAAAGTTGATATGTGATCAAGTAGATGATGATGGTTTTCAGTATCCAGTTGGGTCTATTGTGGTGGTTGGTACATGGCTATGCAAATACTTAACAAGAAGGAATGGCTTACCAGCTTATGAAGACTACCAATCAAAAAAGAAGATTATACACTATTCTCATTTGGTGGTGGCAACAAACATCAAATTATAAAGATACAAAGGTAGACCTGCTAATAAGGTATTGTGGACACTTTCAGTAGAAGAGCATGAGGCAATCATAGATGCATTGCAGAAGAGAGGATGCATATGGTACATTAGGTTTAATCAAATTTATATGCATGTAAGTTTGTGTTACTTGTCCCTTTAACATTGTATTTGTCTACATTTGATACAATTTTGGTTTCATAAACAACATTGTATTAGTTATCTTCTTCTTAATGTTATTTTGTGCACATTGTAATTGTGTTACAATTGAATTCTAATTTTTTATGATATATTTATTTTATTGTTTAATCTCTTCATAGATTAATTGTAAGTTCAAAGATAGAATTATGTCTTAAATATGACCTGACTCTATATTTATCATTGTATGACAAATCTATATTTATAGTGTACTTTTTAATTTTAGTACCATGAATTCCATGCTTTTCATACCACTACTATCCGCACTAATAAACCATCAATACACTAGTAAAGTAGTGTGGTCAACTTAAAAGGAAAGTCGATACTATGTTTGTAGCTTCCTAATAATTTGGTTAGCCTTAGTTCCATCAATCTATTGGATTCCTCTATTGGATTCCTCTATGAGATTCATTTATAATTAATAATCCTATTATATAATCATGATAATCATGATTCCTCTATGAGATTCATTTATAATGAATAAGTCGATACTTGTGTGAACTCTTTTAAATATTTAATCATGATAATTGTTTTTCTTTGTCCCTTTAACATTGTATTTGTCTACATTTGATACAATTTTGGTTTCATAAACAATATTGTATTAGTTATCTTATTCTTAATGTTATTTTGTGCACATTGAATTATAAATTGTTGCACTATAAGATGATCAATCACAATGTTAATATATAGTCATAAATAGATCACATAACAAGTCATAAATAAAAAGTCCTATATACAATCACATAACAATTCCTGATGACATAATAACAAGTCTTGAAATAATAATTTAATAAGGAAATGACATTAAAACAAGTCCAAATAACATAATAACAAAATAATGTATCACATATATAATCACTAGAGTGCGCCAAATCACATAACACGACCTGATATCATAACAACAAGGAAATGACATAATAAAAAGTCCTATATATAATCACATAATAACAAGTCCCGGGATAACATAACAAGTGTCATCATAAAAAGTCCACAATACAATAACATGACATGATCTAAAATATACAATCTAAGAACTCGTGTGCATCTCATCTGCAGTCCTCTTCACTCCACGTGAAGGTGGCTGAGATGAATCATCCTGCTACACATGGTCCTGAGATGCACCATCCTGTGTCTGTGCAATATCAGTGTCTCCACCCTCCTGTGCAGTATCAGTGACTCCACCCTAATGTGTAGTATCAGTGTCTGCACCCTCCTATACATTATTAAAAGATTTTACATGAGAAGAAGATTTAACATGAGAAGAAGTTACTTGCATAGTTCACTTATAAAGTAATTAAAAAATAAAAAATTTAAAATAAATTACCATACGACTGTGCTCTACAATGCCCTCACTGGTACGTGGAGGTCCACTATCATGAACAAGAAAAGTGGTCGTAGCCAAGTCCTGCAAAAAAAAACATTGTACATCAATTTTGATAATCCCTATAAAATCCAGGTACACAGTATAAACAAATTAGAAATTATTTTTGTAATCATCATGCCTCAAATGATAATGTCGATGGTTGCATCTGGCTCGACCCCATAGCCATAACAATATTGGTAGTGGTGAGGACCTGAACAACATATATAAAGCATGAATCAAACTTGTATATATATATAGACTACAAGATTATCACATAAAAGCATACATGTGATGCAAGCAAAGTAACTGATGGTTAAAGGCGTACATGTGATGCGCCATCAAACAATCCAGAAGCCTACAATTGCAAAAAATAATGAACATGAATCAAAGTTGTACTTAAATTAGTAAGCATGTAAACACTTCAAATTAATGGATGAAAAACATACTAGTGGTATATGAGGCTAAGCCTCAGTGGTCCATGGGTCATGTGAAGAACTACCCACCTTAGTGCTACATGAAGCACCCTACAAAATTGAAAAAACATATCATATGTACATCATTACATTTAAAAATTTATTGTTTATTTTAAATGTACATATCAATACAATGTATCTAGATGAAAGTGCATATCGTAAATGGGGCACCAACATCTCTAGGTATTGAGGTAACATGCTGTCGGTTCCTCAATGATGTGGTATGATCCATCCTCTATTCAGAAATAATTGACTCATGTTATGGTTCATATTTGTATATATAAGGAATTTAATATTGCACTGTAAATTATACAAATAAATTTATACCTCTATAGGCTGATCATCGTCTGCCCATAGGAGATCAACATATGAAGAGACAACATCAACATGTGCAGCCTCCTCGACATCATCATAACCACCATGGGCAGCATCAACATCATCAAAATCACCATCTCCTCCAGGGGCAGCCTCTCTTTGGACCCCTACATACATCCCCACAGCTCGTGTAAACATGTGTTAAGCAGGGGGCAACCCTCACCTCCCGCAACTACTGTACCAAATTGCCCGACAGGGCACTCAATGAACTTAGATCAGAATCCACTGCTCGATGATGGGCAGGTGCTGGAACAACTGGTGATGGAAGAGGAACCAATGGATCATCGCGCACACAGTTTCTAACCCTGTCGCTCAATTTTGCTTCTGGCCTATCCTGGGGCATGCCTCTCCCAACCCCCTGAAATGATCTAATATCAAAGCAATTGGGATTTTTGCCCAATTCAAATTCCGCCCATAATTTCTTCAAAAAATACATCGGGACCTCATGATTGGAGTGTGGTGGATGGTCACTACTCCCAAAAGTGGCTAGCAATGCTCGGGAGCCTACACCATCTAATAGAGATTCGTAGCTTCTTCGGATCTATCTCTTCACCCGTCTTAGGGTTCACAAAATATTTTTCAAATCTATTTTTGTTATTTTTAAGTCATTAACTTGTTTGTATGTGAGGCCATCAGCATAAAATGCACGCAATCCCTCACGCCAACTACGATAGCTATCTAGCTCGCTATCTAATGCCTGTGCAGACTGTACAATGTCTTACATATGATCTGCAAGGCGTAACAACTGAGGAGGTGGATGAGGCTCGTGCCTAATAGTATGAATATCTATAATCAAAGCATCAATATTTGTCCTAATTGTTTGTCTCAATTGATCAGGTGGAGGTGGAGGTGGAGGTGGTACTAGACCTAATAGGTCATCTATCTCAAGCTCATCCATCATGTGAAAATAATCTGCATATATATACAAAAATGAAAATTTACAATTACAAACTATTTAATTTTCATTTCACCTTCCAAAAAAACTTATAATTAAATACAATTTAGCAACTTAAATATAAGAAAAGGAAATTCACATATAGATCTATAATATTATTAATAAGTGGGTAATAATAAGCATCATTTAAGAAATATTATCCACTTAAATCAAAGTATAAGAAGAATTCTACAAAATAAAACATCATAATGCCCATGCAACTCAAACAATACTTTTTAACATCTAAAGATGAATTAACTTATAAGTTCCATCAAAATCATAAAAACAATCATAAGTTAAAGTCATAAGTTATATCTATGAACTTGTCAATACATGTACTACTTTGTTGTGTTCTTTTCTAGAATCATTGGATGATTTAGTGATCACAACTAGTAGTACTACACTAAGTTGAAGCTTGAATAAATGACCCTTTTTTGTGATTTCACATTCTAGTCATTTACTTGGACATCTTGGCACCTGAAAATGACCGTCTTACATGAGATGAATTTGTTTGATATGTTTTATATGTATTGATTTTATTGATCTTTTAAGGTTTTATTTGAGGAGGTATCATAGGTTTCTCTATTCATCCTTTTGTGGTAAAATTAGAAAGGGATAACTATGATTCTTTTGTAAAATGGTATCTTGATAAGTTTTAAGGTGGTGTAATCATTTTTCTTTTATGTATGGAGTCATACCTAAATTAGAAACGCTAGAAATTATATAATCTTGGTGTAACATCATTGACCATGTAGGAGTGATTTGATCTAACTTATCAAGATCATGATTCTATGTGTATTGCATTGGATATTGATTTCCCCCACACACTTTGGAATAGACTTTAGGAGACCCATGGAGACCCTCATATCTCTCCATTCCTAGAGGATCCTATTATAGATTGTTTCATTCCATTTGTACTAGATGAAGATCACATACCCTTCGATGGTGATACTTAAGAGGAATTTTATTTTTATTTTTTCAATAAAAGTGGCATAGCCACTAAACTTTATTATATTATTTTTAAATTGTTTTTACAATAGGTTCAAAAAAGGCATATCGATAGGAAAGAACCCACAAGAAAACCTCCAGTTGTCGCCTTGAGAAAAGAAACTACACTACCCTTACAAAATAGGAGGATCCTGATGACCCAAAATCTCACCCATACCCATATAGATGCCCTATGTACAGAGATCCCATGGGACATATATCTCAACTGATTAAAAACTCAGTTGGTTACAAAAAGCGGGGCTAAATTGCCAAAAAGTTTACAACAAGAAGATCTAGGAGCCCATCAATTGATAACAGCAGCAAGATATAAAATGTAGAGAAGCATGTCGAGATACCAAGGAGACCAAAAAAGTGAAACCAAGGAGGACCAAAATTGAAATAGACCGGAAATGTCCAACTCCATAGATTTGAGATAACGAGAATTGCCCAAAATCCATCTCATAAACAGCTTGCAAAAAAATGTGAGATATCTGCAAAAGGTGAGAACAGTTAGTCCAAAAACCAATTACTCGAGCTTTCCTCTAGAGGAGAAGGTAGAGCATCATGAGGAACCAATGACTGTATAGGAACCGCGGGGAGAGGAGTAGCAGATGTAACAAAATAGAAATTAATTAGAGCATGAAGACCAATTAACACTTCCCGTGCTCTGACCAGAACCTAGGGAGATATAAAACCAAACAAACTCTCCACATATTTTAGAGCTTCATCAATAGTGTCACAGATTAGGCCCATTCTAATTTCAAAGAAAAAATGTCCATAGTGACCATCTTCCAAAAGATTTTGAACAGAAAGAAAGGCCCCATAAGGAAGAGTACCCATATCAAAAATATAACTATCCAAAGCCGACCCAAGATGATGCATATCAAGCATTGGAGGTGCCACAAATTTTGATGCAATAAGCTGGACCTGAGTCTTATCCCACAGAAGATCATAACATATAGTAAAAAAATGAGATAAAACTTTTGAAAAAGAGATAAAAGAAGGAGAGAGCAACCAACGATTGCCCACCACCCTGCGAATTTCAGACTCCAACTCCAGATTATGCAAAACAAAAACTCTCCCAAGCTTTTCAGAAACATAACCATAATTGTCAACAATGTCTTCCTCAGGAGTAGATACTAAAACATGATAAGTTGGAAGAATAATAGACATGAGGAATAGTTACCTTTCCCATAGAAAGAAGAATTCCTTAAGATATTGTCAACGCAGATAAACAAAGACATTTTGCACCAGAATTAATATATAGCCGAAAGAAACATAAATTAATTGGCCACCATACACTGTAATGAATGTTTCATCCATGTGAAAAGCCAAGAAAAAAATGCCGAGCAATGCATCCTGATCGATCAAATTAAATCAAAGGCCTATATTAAATTTAGCCACCTTTCATAATAATGAATGATCTGCTCATGTGAAAAAAGCAAATCTCCAAAAAATCATTTTAAGAGATGCATCTCGGGTGAACCACAAAATCATTAAACCTCATAATCGCCTCTGTGAGAAGTACCATACTATCTCTACTAAAGACGATAAACAGTACAATAATAATCATTATATTGAAGCCATGGCACGTCACAATTAATCAAAACATGTAATCCATATCCCTCGTATGAGAGCAACCTCGAAAAAAGCTATGAGAGAAAAAACAATGACAAAGCATGCCGCCACTCTCGAATCATTTTGGATATAAAAAGAATGAAGTAGAGCCAATAAACATAGTCTCCCTGATGCTTATGATAGCTTGCAACCAAACTATGTATATGGCAACAAATTACCACATATAGAGTCAAATTACCAGCTGATCATAAACACCTTTCAAAATAATGAATGGTCCGCTTATGTGTAAAAACAAGTTTCCAAATAATCATTTAAAGAGATGTATCGCGGGTGAACCACAAAAAGCCAATAATGATTAAACCTCATAATCGCCTCTATGAGAGGTACTATATGATCTCCCTTGAAGCTGATAAATAGAACGATAATAATCATTACATAGAAAGCCATGGCCCGTCACAATTAATCAAAAACATGTAATCAATATCCCTCGCATAAGAGCAACCTCGAAAAAAAGCTATGAGAGAAAAATAATAAAAAAGAGTGCCGACACCCTCAAAAGCTTTTTGAAGATAAAAATAATGAACTAGAGCCAATAAACATAGTCACCCTTAATGCTTATGACAGCTCACAACCAAACTATATATCTGACAATTCACATACAGAATCAGATTACCAGCTGAGCATAAACAATAAACATGCCTATCCGGACTGGCAATAGAGGGTCAATTTATCAAAAGTCAGAGACAAAAAAGACCACAAGTTTATTGCAAGAATTCCAAAACTGAAACAAGAATTTCAACAGAGCTTATATCACAAAGAATAACATTGCTATCAATAGCAAGATTAGCTAAAAAATCTGCATCACCTTTTATCAAAATTGAACCATGGGAAGGAAGAGCAAATAACATGCTCCAAACTCTATTCACCCTACTATCCCAATGAGAAAAAGAAGTGAGATTATCCAAGTTCCTACATATATGCGACAAAGCAACCTCAGAAATGGATGATTCAATCTTTAGTAGAACCTCAGGGAGAGAAGAGCTAGTGTTTCTAAAGATCCTGTTATTACGCTCTAATCAAATTTTCCATATTAAAATAGATGGAGAAATAATCCAAAAACATGCATAAAAGGATGAAGCAAACAAAAGTGGCCAAGAACTAAAGAAGGTAATCAGGTCATTTCCCATAACAAATGTCAAATTCAATTTATCAAACAACCACTGCCGACATTGATATGCAAAGTCACAATGTAAAAAGAGATGGGAAGAGGATTCCAGGTGTTTATTACACAACACACATGTGAAAGCAACAGTGATACCCAACCTATCCAATCTCATGCCTGTGAGAACCCTATCTTGAACTGCCAGCCAAGCAAAAGCACCAGCTTTTGGCAAACAGGCTGAATGCCAAAAAAGTTTATAAGGCCAAGAAGGGTGATCATTATCTTTCATGAGGGAATTATAACCATCCCTCACCGTATATTTGCTAGAAATATTCTTAGTCCAAACCAGTTCGTCCTCATCATCAGAAAGGATAACCACCCTCTCACTCAGGACCTTGGTATAGTGTAATTTCAAATCATGATCAATAACCAAAAAGTCAATCAGCTTCCATTTAGCCAATCTCATATTTCCACTATAAATAATGTTATAGTAATCTGCCACCGAGGTGCCCCAAAGGGAAGAAAGAATGGATATCAGGGGAGACCAATTCCTTAGACTTCGTAATGGAGGGTGACCATTCTAGCTTTCATCCCAAAATCTGATCTTAGTGCCTTTATGGACAACCCAGGAGAGATTAGGTAAGATAACAGATCTACATTTACATATGAAGTTCCACATAACAAAACCTGAAGGTAAATTAGAAATCTGGAAAATATACTCCCTAGGACCATTATTAAGATATTTAGCAAACATAATCTGAGTCCATAAAGAATCGGGCTTCTCATACAAATTCCAAACCAATTTAGCCCCCAAGGCTAAATTTTGTTTTTCCATATTTCTGATTCCAGTACCCCCTAGGTCCTTTAGTAAGCAAACTTTATCCCATGCCACAAGAGCAAGTTTTTCCCTCCCATCTTTATTGCTACTCCAAAGAAAATACCTTAGAGTATCCTGTAAGCTTACCAATACATCCTTTGGAGATCTTAATACTGACATAAGATAAATAGGAACTGCATTCAGCACTGACTTAATGAGAACAATTTTTCCAGCTAGATTCAACCACCTATGGTTCCAAGAAAGAATTCTTTTTGAGATGGTCAAAATGATTTTATCCCAAAATCTTGAATTATCCTTTTTGATAAATAAGGGTATACCCAGATAAGTACATGGAAGTGAGCTAGACTCAAAACCCCAAAAAGACAACAATCTAGTTTGGATTAATTGCGAGGTGTGAAGAAAGAAGATTTTTGACTTCTCAGAATTTATTTTCTGACCTGCAAAAGAGACATAATTCTGAATAACTTCATTCATGACCAAAGCTTCCTGCATAGAGGCTTGACCAAATAAAAAGGTAGCATCTGCAAATAGGCAGTGTGATATAGATCCTGGTACTCCCAGGATTTTCACCCCAAGCCAAAGGTCTTTCAATTTCGCAGCCTTAATAGCCCAACTAAAAGACTTTGCTAAGAGGAAATTTATTATATCATATTAAATAATTTATTTACTTAAGATCAAATTTTATTTACATATTAAATAATTTTCAAAATATATTTTAATTATGTACATCAATTATATCAATTAGAATAAACATTTGGTAATGATATACAAGCAATTATCATAAAAAATTTAGAATCAATTCATTCTAAATGTAAAATGATACATACACATATAAATATATAATCAATTTTTTAATTTAATATATACTTGGAAAAATAAATTTATATAGACGTGTAAATTTTTTAAGTAATTTAGTGGGGTTTATATAATGAAACCTATCCAAGAAAATTTGTCATATATTAGAGTACATAACTCATCTAAATTAGATTATTTGGGATAATTATGATTCTTTTGTAAAATGGTTTCTCTATTGATTATTTGGTCACAATTATTAATCTAAATATTAGATCATTAATAAAAAATAGTATATAATATAATTTGTAAATATTTAATTAATATTATTATTAGAAATATATTATTATTATGTATATTATTAATGTTGTTTTATATATAATTAATTAATAATAATTAAAACTAATGAATGCATACTTAAATGATTAAAACTAATTCTTTTCCAAGAATCTAATTAGATATAAAAGAAAACTACTGAGTGACATGGGTAATTGACAAGCCTATAATTAGGTATTGCGATTTGAATTTACTCAAACATATCAAATCTAACGGGGTTGATAGGACAAATTAATCACTTCAAAATTTGAAAATCCAATTCAATTGAATAGTTTGGTATGCATCTAGCTCGGCATATTTTTCCTTTTGTTATTAATGAAAATAATAAAACCATTTTAGTTATGGATATTTCCATGTCAACCTTGTCTACAACACTTATAATGCATATCTCACAATTTTTAGTTTGAAAATTAAATGTAATGGCCAATAATACTTACTACAACTTATGGGGCATTGGGGTTCTTTCAAGTGTGTTTTATGTAAGGAAATTAGTGAGATTATGATCATCCTTTTGTGCAATGTGAATTTGCAAAAATAATATGGAATTCATTTTTGCAAAGATGGGGGATTGAATGGACGATGCCACACAATCTCCCTAATATTTTGGACTATTTGAAATTTAATATGTCTAGTCCTATCTTGTGGTTCATTTGGAATTAAACTCCTATCATCATCATTTGGCCTATCTAGCTAGAAAGGAACATGCGAGTTTTCAAGGATAAGGAAAGAGTAGTTAGTACAATATGGGATGTAATGGAGAGGTCTCTTTGGTCGAACTTGGTAGCGTTCATATTAAGATGATTAGGAAGTAAAGAGGAAGAGATGGCTTGGGTGGATGCTTGGCTAAATTTTAGGTGGCATGGTGGGCCAACAATAGAGGTTGATTGGGCGACCAATCTAGGTGTGGGGCTGAAGGATAAGGATGGGTTTTTTGATGTGAAGCAATTATAAAAGGAACATTAATCCATGTGTCCAACTCAATTGCTTAGGACATGAAAAAATTAAAATTTCTGACACTAAATATAGCCACCATTATGAATGATTAAGGTGGTTGATAACATAAATGTTTAGGGTTTTAATTAAAGATTATAATTTAGGGTTTAGGGTTTAGGGTTAATCAACCAAGATAGTCAAATTTATCAAGGGACTTGTTTGTTTTTTTCTATTTAGGGTTTAGTGTTCATTATTCTGTTCAGGGTTTATTGTCTGTTTTTTATGTCTAATGTTTATTGTTCATTTACATTTTTGTTTTTTGTTTTTTTCCTACGGTTTTTACTATTCATGTTTTTTGCAATTTTTGAAAACTAAAAACTATTTTAAACATGAAATAAAATAAAATAAAAGACGATTTTCAAACTTTAAAACATAAAAATAAAAAAATAACAATACATTAACATTTTTTAATGAAAAACAATAAAAATAAATAAAATAGAATATAAAAAATAAAAATAAATACCTGGAAGGAGGTAAAAATGGTCTAGGGGGTCAGCTGGGTTGAAAAAAACGGGTACTCGTGCTCCTCAAAAATGCCTACCCGTTTTTCAAACAGTAAAAATGATAGAAAATGGTTTAAAAAAAAATTAAATACATTTTAAAAACGGGCGCTCATTTTTTTCAAATCGGGTGCCCGATTTTTTCAAATCGAGTGCCCGATTTGAAATAAACGGGCGCCTGTTTAGCTTCGGGCACCCGTTGCTAAATGAGCGCTCGTTTCTTTATGGCTCAGGCACCCGTTTCTAACAGGTTCATTTCCCAACCCGCGGACTTCCATGGGATTGGGACCCAACTTTGTGCGTTTACCCATATATACTTTATAATTTATGTATATATACAAGTTTGGTTCATGCTTTATATATGTTGTTCAGGTCGATACCACTACCAGTATTGGTATGGCTATGGGATTGAGCCAGATGCAACCATCGACATTGTCATTTGTGGTGATGATTAGAAAAATAATTTCTAATTTGTTTATACTGTGTACCTGGCTTTAATAGGGATTATCAAAATTGATGTACAATGTTTTTTGTGCAGGACTTGACTACAACCACTTTGCTTGTTCAGGATAGTGGACCTCCACGTACCAGTGAGGGCATTGTAGAGTACGGTCGTATGGTAATTTATTTTAAAAAATTTAGTATTTAATTACTTTATAAGTGAATTATGCAAGTAACTTCTTCTCATGTAAAATCTTTTAATAATGTACATGAGGGTGGAGACACTGATACTGCACAAGAGGGTGGAGACACTGATACTACACACACACAAGATGGTGCATCTTAGGACCACATGTAGCAAGACGATTCATCTCAACCACCTTCACGTGGAGTGAAGAGGACTGCAGATGAGATGCACACAAGTTCTTAGATTATATATTTTAGATCATGTCATGTTATTGTATTATGGACTTTTTATGATGACACTTGTTATGTTATCTTGGGACTTGTTATTATGTGATTATATATAGGACTTGTTGTTATGTGATTATATATAGGACTTTTTATTATGTCATTTCGTTTCTATTATGATATAAGGTTGTGTTATGTGATTTGGCGCACTCTAATGATTATATATGTGAAGTTGTTTTGTTATTATGTTATTTGGACTTGTTTTAATGTCATTTCCTTACTATTAGTTTTTCAAGACTTGTTATTATGTCATCAGGAATTGTTATGTGATTATATATAGTACTTTTTATTATGTCATTTCATTTCTATTATGATATCGGGTCTTGTTATGTGATTTGGCGCCCTCTAGTGATTATATAAATGTGATGTTGTTTTGTGATTTGGTGCCCTCTAGTGATTATATATGATCAATTTATGACTTTATATTTTAACATTATGATTTATCATCTTATAGTGCAACAGTTTATAATTCAATAAAATAATTATCCCAATTTACAATAACATCCTATTCTTAAAATAATAATAAAATCAAGAACTTACAATTAATCTATGAAGAGATTATGATAAAATAAATATATCATAAAAAATTAGAATGATTGTAAGACAATTACAATGTGCACAAAATAACATTAAGAAGAAGATAACTAATACAATGTTGCTTATGAAACCAAAATTGTATCAAATGTAGACAAATACAATGTTAAAGGGACAAAGAAAAACAATAATCATGATTAAATATAAAAGAGTTCACACAAGTAACACAATCTTACATGCATATAAATTTGATTCAACCTAATGTACCATCTGCATCCTCTCTCTTTTGCAATGCGTCTATATGCTCTTCTACTGAAAGTGTCCACAATACCTTATTAGCAGGTCTACCTTTGTATCTTTCTAATTTGATGTTTGTTGCCACCACCAAATGAGAATAGTGTATAATCTTCTTTTCTGATTGGTAGTCTTCATAAGCTGGTAAGCCATTCCTTCTTGTTAAGTATTTGTGTAGCCATGTGCCAACTACCACAACAAACCCAACTGGATACTGAAAACCATCATCATCTACTTGATCACATATCAACTTTTTCTTAAGTTCTACACATCTAGCTAGCGAATACTCAACCTGCTCATCATTATCCTCAGGTGCAACAACAACATACACATGTCCTAGAAAACAAATTTAAGTACATGTAGAAATAAAACTTGTTAGAATTTATAATTCAAATACAATCATAAATTATATGACAATACATAAAAATATATAAATTTAAATTTATAAACAAGAAATTGAATTAAATTACCTAGTTGTATGAGGTCTGAAACACGATCATAATCTTCCGATGCAAATGCATGATCTGGGTCTTCATTTCTTCTAACATCTGGATATTGTGTCTCACTAGGTGTTAAGGATTTGTGTTGCCATTCTTTGACCCATTCTGTATTCTCGCATTCTTCCCATTCACCTGCAACACAAAATTAACAAAAACATGCAAGCTCTCTAGTCCATATAGTCCAAGTGTTAGAATTAGAACTCTTAAATGAATGCCATCTAGCTGACCCATTTATTGTATCACAATCATATCTTGGAAGGATATTCTCCTCTTTAACTAGAAAGAAGAAATGTCTAATTGTAGAGTTATGACTTGATCCTGTGGATAAAGTTGCACTACACCAATCCACAATTACACTTACATTTTTAAATTTAGCCTTTTCCTCAAATTTGAGTTGCTATCTGCAAAGGGTTCTCTTAACACATGCACCGACACCATCATGTTCTCCTTTCCTGTGTCCAGCCTCAAAAAAACTCCACATGTGTTCAATATTAGTTTTCTTATGAATTTTACTCAACCAATAAAACATTCTAGCATTCTCAAATTGCCCTATGCAATTATCAGACCATATTAGATGTTGTGTCATCTGAATTTCTCTCTCCCTCAAATTTTGAAAAAAGGTCTTGAAGCAATAATGGAAAAACTCAGATGGGTGTAATTTATTATCACTCATATAGAAATCGTACTCTCTCAAAAATTTGCGATCCTCTTTTGTACTATCTGGTGCATGCCTATAGACAATATGGACAAAAATCGATACTTGCATTGAATTGTAGTATTGTGGTTGGACCTCATCTTGTGGTGCAATCGTGTAGTTCTCTGCAAAGTCAACAACCAAAAGTATACTACCAACAGGAAATGTATCCTTACATATTTGAAACTGACCATCGAGCCATCTAGCATTTTGAGTGTGTTTAACATATTTAGGTACAATGTTACTCTTAAATTCATTCATAAATGCATGAACACTAAATTTTTTAGTGATTAGATCGCATCGTCTTCCAACCTTTCCATCCTTCAGTTGATACTCAACACTTTTAAATCTTTTAACATCAACTAATTGTTGTCCAAAATCATTTGAAATATTTTCATGCAAACATTCATCCAACAATGCAAGATTGCCACATATATCACATACACCGGAAACACATGCATTCAAAAGAAAATTTTGCTCATTTGGTGGGTTGCAAAACAAACTTGATATAAACTCCTTTATAGTTTCAGGTGGTATATTTATACCACATTCTTGGAACATTCCATTACTATACATGGTAACACATATATATCAAAATACATCATGGTAGCCAAATTGAACATGAGTTTTGCAACAACATGTGACTTGTTCCTTGTTAATTCGAACATACCAAGGTTTACACTTTTCAAAAGACCTTTGACAAATGCTAATAGTCAACACCTTACCATCCAAATTTTTTTTGTACATTTCAGTTTGAGTCATGTCCAACAGGTGTTTTGGATGTGGATCGCGAATTTTTTACCCAACTCTTAATTTAAGAACATCTCTAACATTAGGTGATACTCTCGTATTATCATGCCAGAATTTTTCGATCAAATTTTTGACTTCACTAGTAAGTTTCATATCAGACCTTGGTAGTCTACCACTAAAAGTCCACAATTTGTTTGCCGGATCAGTTTCAAAATTAACTCTTCTTTTTATAGCTCTTGATAAAGTTTTACGATGAATATTAAGATATCCACTTATGTTACTCATCATTCTTTTATTAAAAGTTGTTTGGCTTACTAAAGCTGTTGTTATTGCCCATTGTGCCGCATTTTTATCTTTAGAACGACTTTTCTTTCCAATTGCATCAAAGGTGCTAGAAATAATCGATACAACTTGTTTTAAAGACTCATCCTTCTTCTTGGGTTTGACATAAAAGCCCAACTTCTTCATCACTTTTTGCATTTTAGTCATTTTAATTAGTTGTACCATTAATTGACATTGAAACCTAAATTTCTTATTATAAAAAAATGTATAAACAATCTATTTGCATGTGTCCTAATCTGTCTCCATGAAACCAAGCCAGGAAGGTTGTCTAGTACATCACTTTTAGTTTCAAAATTTTCATTCGTTTGATTATCATTCAAACATGTTTCATTTTCAATTGGTGTTTCCATGTCCACATACACATTATTGGTTTTATTTGCAGGTGGATTTTCAATTTCATTTGGAGTTTCAAATTCGGTTTCAAATTCAGTTTCAAATTGAGATCTAGTTTCATTTGGGGTTTCAATTTGGATTTCAATTTAGTTTCAACTTGAGTTCTAATTTCATTTGGGGTTTCATTTTCAATTGGCGTTTGATTTAATAAGTAACCCGCTTCTACTAAATCACCAATTTCTTCATGAGAAAAAACCTAGGGATGTGAAGACATACATGTATCCAATAATGGATTAGAAGATGCACTTGAATTAAATGGTTCTACTGTATTTCTTTCATCAGCATTTATGGTCTCATTGATGTTCTCCTCTTCTAAAACGATTGTGGAACTTGAAGCTCCTTGTCTCTTTCTTGATCTTCTCTCTCATTGACGTTTTACCTCCTTCTCCCTATTTGATGCAATCTCCTCAGTTGTTAGAACCTTCCTTTGTCTCTTCCTGCCTTGATTTGATCCCATGGCTGCACCAAATTTTGAATTCGAATCGATCTCCTTACCAAATCAACAATAAGATAAAAAAAGAGAATGATTAATCAAAACATTCTCTTTGCAGATCATACTTGTCAGGCAATGATTGAAAAATCATTGAATCATTGGGATTTATGCTTGTGGGCCAGATTCTGGCCCAATGGATCTTTTTGAAAATGGGCACCCGTTATTTAATGAAATGGGTGCCCGTTTTATAATCGAGTGCCCGTTTTTAAAAACATGCGCCTGTTTCGCTTTCAACGGTACAAAACGAAATGGGTGCCTGTTTGTTAAAATTAGGGGCAGGAAACAACCCTGAGCATTGTTTTTTGCTTTGGGATAGGCTTGGTCCCACCAAGCCTATGCTTGGACCTCCAAAAAAATCACTAAGGTAAAACAACATCAGATTTCTACCTTGGCCTAATTTTTTTAGGGCCTTTTTGATTGAATTTTTTGATGAAACGAAAACCCATTAGAGTTTTCAACGTCCTAATTTCAGAAATGTAAATTTCATAGTGATCAGATTATTTTTAATATTTTTTTTTTATTATTTATTAATCAAAAGTGGAACTAAAATACCAAGGTTCACTAAACCTTTAATAACTTTTTTGTTTTTAGGATTTTAGAAAAATAAATTATATGACATCGATCGACATACAATTATTTTGAATATTAAAAAAAAAAATTGAAAAATATGAAATTGTCATCTAATTATGGTGGTCGTACACCCAATGTTTTGAAAATATACTTTATTGTCAGTTAAAAATTAATAAAAAAATATATATTCAATAAAAAATAAGAAAAATATTCTCATAAATATTTGGTGTCTTAGGTATTGTTTCCCAGAAGGATTTAGAAAAATTCATTTATTTGCATCAAAAAAGGGTGGTCATACACATGTGTGGTATGGTCCTGGAACGGGCATTTTGAAAAACTGGTTTTTAAACATGCCTACTAAAAAGTGATTTCTACCATGTGGGTATTAAAATAAATTATATGTTTGAAAATTAGGCTCCGAGCACTACATTTTCTATCACTGAAGGTTTTCGAGATTCAATCTCTAAGTGCATCAAATTTTGACATCAATCGACAAAAAATTTGAAAAACAGAGAAAACACTTTCACTTTTTGCCCAAAAGTGGGACTCAACTTCGTGCAGCCACCCTATATTAATATTATAATATATTATATATTATAATATATAATATATATTAATTATATATGTCAGTTAAAATTGACTTCATTTTATAATAGAACTTACATGAGCAAATGGATATTTGTTCCAAATGAATATCCATTTGTGATGATAATCAATAAAAAAATAAAGCTAAAAGAGGGTATTTTTTCTACGATAATGACGAGAAGAGCGAGGAAGAGAAACAAATATTAGGGAAGAACTAATATGCGTTGTTTACATCATCAATTTTTCAATTAGATCTTGCAAGGTATGTCAATTTAATTATTTTCCTTCATATTTTTTGTTTTAGCATTTGTTTTAAATTTTTTGTGTAAATTAGGTTTCTTATATAAATTTTAGTTTGTAGTTAAAAATTTGTTAATTTTTAAATTTTCAACTTCAATCAAGTTTACGAATGGCTGAAAATCCAAATGTTGCCTAGCCAAATCCTTCTCCACCACCAAATCCTTCCCTACAAAACCCTCCTTCAGTCTAGGATTTGATTAATGGAAACTTTACTAAATTGAAGAACATTCGCTAGTTATATCACAATCACCCTCAGTTGTCCTTAATGACAACCACTTTAGATGCAATCATTACTAACATTGAAACCCTAAAAAACCAACATAGCTCCTTTGTAGATTGGCAAGAGGCCATGAGGCAACAAGATATGCCAATTGCTTATTGTATGATTAGGTAGAGTAACTAGATATTTCTAAAGCTCATTTAGCCCAAATTTTTGTCAATCCTAGAACTAAACAACTTGTTGATGTGTGTAAACCCAAATATTCAATTAAATGGTGCACGCATTAGAGTATCATAGATAACTTTTAGGATTATTGGCAGATGGTTTTTGATAAACCGTCCAACAACAATCTTGATGTCCCACAATATTTTCTTTGGAAACTATGTGCAAAATTTGTCATGGGTAAACATGTGAACTACTTTGATATGAGATATTTTCAAGGTGTGGGTAGAGGAATCCCTCAAGATAGATCTATAGCAATTCGAGTAGTACAAGACGGGCATTTATTCTCCCTCCTCCTATTGCTCCTCCACCTCTAATACAACACCCAGAGACAATTGCAAATACAACATCGTAAAACATCTTGGCCATATACTCTTTGACTAGACATTTCACCACACAAAGCTCTCAATTTTCTCAACCAAAGGACATTGATACCCATATTGAATCAGTTGGTTCTAGTATAGCTTCCTCAAATCCACATATTTGTGTGTCCCATACTTGCACTATATGCAAACACATATGTTTAGGTCCTCTTAGATAACCTACTAAGCCTCTTGTTGACACAAATGATTACAAGATCCATCATATACATTCAAATGGACAAGATGAGATAGTAGAGGTAAGAGAATTTCTTGGAGAATCATCAGGTGGTAGAGATGAGGAAGATGTTGGATCTTATCAAAATCCAGTAGTGGTAAGACTTAAAGTAATTTCATAGTGAGGTATATGTACTAAGATGTGCAGCCAAAAAATTGCCACTTTGTTTTTTCAAAAAATGGTCATTTGGTGCACACCAAATAGGGCGATTGCCATATTGGCACTCGTCAAATAGGTTTTACAAGGCAAGACTAAGGGTTTCTATTTTTGAAGGTAAAATATTGGGCGAGCACCAAATATGGCACTCACCAAATGCAAAAATTACACTTTTCACATTTGTTGAGCACCAAATTTTGCGCTTTCCAAATGTGAAAAGTACATTTTTTGCATTTGGCGAGTACAAAATTTCTCGCTCACAAAATGTTTTGGATTGACAAATTCAATGAATTTTTTTGCATTGGAAAATCATCTAATTTGGACACAAGTTAGATTCAATTACATTTCAATATGTTAAGTATAAGTCACATTTCAATATGTCTTTTTTCTTTGTTATACTTTAAGTTATATTTCATGTACATACAATTCGCATGATGTTTGAGAGTGGTTTTAGATCTCTAGTTATAATGTACATTATATATTTTAGAAGATCATATAAATTTTCAAACATTCAAATTTCAATAATCAACATGCTCCTATCAACATCCTATCACTCTCTCTATCTCACTCTCTTTATCTCCACAAAACTCCAGACATATAGGTATCTCTCTATCACTCTTCCTCTATCCCCTTTCTACCTCTCTATCTCACTCTCTCCTTTCTCCCACAATATATATTATTACCTCTCTCTCTCTTACATTTCACTCTCTACTATGTCTCCTCTCTCTTTACACACCTTCCTCTCACCACCTCCCTACTTCTATTTTGTTGGGAAATAAACAGGTTCAATACCAAAGATTGTGAAGATCAATCTTTATCCAATAAACTAATCAAAGGATGAGATTCAAGGCTTGGATAGCAATAACATGAAAATATCAAACTCATATGCAAATCTGAAAATTAAGTTGCCTTTTAATTGTGGAAAACCCATGATTAGTTCCTTCTTCTTTACAATTTGCAAAAAATTAGCCTGTTCGCCATGCTTAATAAACTTATCTGATGTGAACTTATAACAACAATAAATAATGATTAACATCAACACAATATAGAAGAAATAAGGCATAAACTAGAAACATAACATCCACACATAACACATGATTTACATGGAGAAACCCTTCCAAGGAAAAACCCCACCAAGAAAATAGGATAATCTTGTATTAACAACAATTAAAGTGCTTACAATAAAATCACTTCCATTCTCCTCTTTGCACCCACCATAATAGAACCTATGGACTTTTTAACAACCTCCTTATACCTCTCATCCATCCTGCACTTCTGCACAGAAAACTACATTCAATTGTTCCACATTCTATTACAAATAAAATCTACACCCAAAGGTTGAATTTATAGAATAGAAAGAGCTCCAAAACCACCAATAAAGGTTTCCAAATAAGACTCTTCATTACTGATGTGGGAGCATCCACGATCGATGAGCAATCTTGCATCAACCAAAAATATTTCCTTTTAGTTTTGTTCTTATTTAGTTCTTTATGCAGTTTTTTGTGTTCTTACCAGTTGGCACTGGTAGTTGCTTTCTTTTCATGGCAGATCTTATTTTCAGTTTCTAGGATGGTTCATGTGCTTAATTCCATATTTCTAGTTCATTTGGGTTCTTTTTCGATTAGTTATCACTTTCGGTTGAGTGTTTCTGGGTTTTGGGATAGTTCTTGTGCTCACCGGTTGGTTTTCCTTCATTACTGACGTGATTCTTGGCATGTGGATCTATTTTGGGTCTTGTCTGATGTTCTTTGGCATGTGGCTGACCTTCCTGTTGAACCACATCTTCTGGTTATTATTTTATACACCTAAAAATGGTCTGAAGATAATTAATTAAATAAGCAATTATTTAATTAATCCCCTAACCTAACCCATTCCACCTAATCCTGGGTTTAGCTAACCCTATCCTATCTTGCACATCCTAACCTCCTTATCCTAACCTCCTATGGGTTGGATATTCTCCCCTTGAGACACATGGCACTTATGCCACATGTCTCCTCCCTTGGACACTTGCCCTCTTATGAGCGAGCCTCCTTGACACTTGTCACCATAGAGATGACAATAGAGATGACAAGTGTCCCTCCCTCCAACCTCTTCTCCAACCTCCTCCAATTTGACCCTTGATATCTTCAGACTCAATCTTGACCGTTGATTCTTTCCACCTCACCCCTGGCCTTGGAAATCCTATAAATACCCCCCATTTTGGAGCACAAAGGATCCCACCTCATATCATTTTTAGGCATTGTTGTTATAGGCACATCCCGATCTCATTTCATCTTAAGCATTGTTACTATAGGCATATCATCTCTAGCATTCTAGTTTAGCATTGTTATTAAACGCAATTGCATCTTAGATCTAGCTTGATTTTATCATACTCTAGCATAATTGTTTTATCATATAGCATAATTAGTCTCTCATTCTAGCTTAATTGCATCATCATTTAGCATAATCAATTCATATCATTAGTATAATTAGCTTCTTGGATCAATCTAGCATAATCATACACTCATCTAGCTTGCATATCATATCCTTTTAAATCCTCTGTCTAGGTACAGTCAAGTCACTAGGATTGCTCATCTAGATCTAAGAGCAAATCCACACTCGCATCTCTTAGAAGGCGATAGGTTGCTTTGTCATGGTTTATCTTTCATTTGATTTCAATTTTCTAACCATGCTTGTAATGATCTATTGAGTGTGTGTTGCATCTGCAGGTATCCTACTTCACACACACGACAATTATTTTTTAGAAATATTTCTTTAATTCTTAGGGCTGACCTAGTTACACGTTTCATTTTCCTACATTGTTAAATGTGATCTTATGAGGCCGACCCAGATATGTTTTGGTGGATATAAATATGATGTTATGTAATTATTTGTAGTGACAGGGGAAGTAAAATTGAGAATAAGGATTGAGATTCGCATTTTGCGATATGGTTGATTCTTAGAGTCTCGGATTGGATTGTATCTAGCTGATAGCCTGCATGTAACTGATTAACTATCAGATGTTCTTTCATGATTATATGATGATTATATAATGATAATCAGATGATTGTCGGAAGTTCTAAAGCAATATTATGATCTGTTTATGCGATCTTGATATGTTTTCTTGTTGCATAAGTCAGTTGACTCTCTTTGAGGGTTTTATCAGTTATGGTTGCATCAAGTGGTATCAGAGCTGGTTATGGATTGGTTGGTGGAAGAGTTATTTATGAATATTGAGGCATTCCTTTGGGTGGATAGATCACTGATTTGAGGCAGGTTGCACGTGTATTCAATAGATCATCGAAGGCAGGCAATTGAAACCGATAGATTGTCGAGTTGAGGCAATTCACCGGAGTGGAAGAGGAGATGTCGTCGAGAAGGAAAAACCCCCAGAGGGTAGAATAGATGATGGAAGACTTTAATAATTAAGTTAGGAATGAAATTTTGAAATGCTTTGGCTAGTTTACGAAGGAACCTTGATTCTGAGGATGAGTATGAGGAAGTCGATGAAGAGCTTGAGGAAGCTGAAGGACCGGAAAATGTTGTTGAACACAATGTACCACTAAGAGGGGGTGAATCAGTGGTTCCCAATATTCTAAACCTTTTAAACCTAACTCTTGGTACCGGTTAGAAAATCAAGCACAAGGAGGATATACTGGTGAGATAAGGAAAGTGATCAAATGCAAACACACAAGGATACTCAACACATAACACTGGATATACAAGGTAAACCCAATGTGGAAAAAACCTCGGTGAGAAATGTTGTTGGAGACTACTACTCCAATCCAGCCTCACAGTAAATATTGATTACAAAGCTTAGGGTACCAACCCAAGAAGCACCAACCCCTAATTTTAGGGCGCCAACCCAAGGAGCACCAACCCCTTCACCGAGCTCCAACTCGGTGATATACAATAGATCAGATTAATACAATAGTTGTAGTCTTGTTACAAATGAGTTTTGTAACTCTTGTAATCAAAATACTTCACCGATTCTCTCTTGCTTAGTTCTCTTCCAATTTTATGTTCTTTGTTTATAGCTTTTTTGCCCCAATTTTGTCTTGCATACCCTTCACCGGTACACTCTCTTATCTCCTTCATCTTCTGCAACTTTCTTCTTGAATCTCCCTTGCTAGTTCACACAATTGTAGTTATATTTGGCAGCTTGCCAGTTTCTCTAACCTTATTGGTAAAACCTCTGATAACCCTTCTACCAGTTCAACCTTTCTATCAGATAGCTCCGATACTCAGATGCTTTTGATCTTCTCTCTAATCACTCTTTGCTCTCACAGTTACTTTATTTTCACATGTATCAAGCATCAGTGACTTAAGTCTTCAATCTAAATTTTTATACTTGAATGTTCCCACCAAAACCTACATTCAAACTAGGCACGTTAGGGTTTTTCTCCATCGAGTAAATTCGTATCAAATCTAATCATTTCTCCTTTCCTCGATTCATGATCTATAATAGATCAAACATCACCACCATTTCCAATGACATCTGTATGTGCTTTTTATATTTAGTGACCTACAACTTGTTTTTTAGCCTTTCTCTGTCATTCACCTTTGAACCCAAACTGTTGCTGAACTCGATTGAAGTAGAAAGGAACTACTATGTGGCTATACCATCCCTCTAGTAGATAGTTTCTTTGCATGTCGAACATCTGTCTGCATAGCCCTGCCCACACAAACATCCTGAGGTAGGGTCTCCATATGATCTCACCTGCTGTCAATCTATCCATGCTCAACCTCTAATATAGGAGATCATTGAATCACCACTCATGGGTAAGAGGATAAGCATATACCCTAGGCTACTCTGGGACCAGCTATATAGGGGCTCCACTAGGTCTAGTGCATGTGATATGCTCAAACATCCACACCTATAGTAGTTTGCATGTCATAAGGTTGCATCCCTGTCCAAATGCATACTCTCCAAGTTCATGATAGAGATGTGCAAGTATACTCCGACCCCAAGAGTATACTCTCTTGTGTCTCTCCCTAGCTCATATGGTGTAGATGAGCCCTCAATGCATATGAGTTTCGCATCCATTGGGGCACATAGCTAATGCAAGGTTCACAATCATGAGTCACCTCACCAATGGAACCTCGATTGTAGGGTGTAGGAGCCAGCTGACCATAATGCGACCCCTCGTCTCGCTACGTATCACTCTTCCCATAGCGTATACCTTCTCTCTCTTGTAGTCCTCCTTTGTGTGGTCAAATCAATATCTAGCAGTCTCTCCTCTGATGGGTAGACGTAGAATATGGTACACATCCTCTAGGGTGACCATCATCTCCCCCACTGGTAGTGAGAATGTTGAATTATCTGCACCCCCACCTCTTCAACATAGCAGAATGAAATCACATGGCTGGAATGGTCATCACATCCTACAAACCCACTGCATGTAGCAAATCCCTCTCTCTTATTATTATTATTCTCAGGATCTACTCTCGAAGGCTAGGAAAGGTGAGGCCAGTGGTATGCTCGCGGATGTAAGGTAGTGTCTGCAAAATACAAAGCTATCTCTCATCAGTAATCGATCAATCATCTGTCATCATCTAATCAAAGTAATCATTCTATCATTCCTATCATTCATTTCCTAATCTAGTGTCATTGTTGGTCACCCCGTACAAGGACTAGGGTGCCTTGTATGGACCGAGACGCCCTACTAAGACCAAAGCGCCTAGAGGGGACCATGGCACCCCCTTGGGACAATGGAACCCTAGGAGGACCAGGGCACCTTAGGACCCCTAGGTGTCCGAAGGGTGGGCCCCAACTTGGACTAAGTGATGACATCATCAATTTTAAAAACTATGAAAACATGACAAATTCAAAAGTAGCCAACAGAAAGTCAACTCACCTGGTCGAGCGGTTGGTCAACGAGTACGAATTGGCGCAAAATCTCCATCCACGTAGGTCACTTAGGTTGGCATCGAGGCAAGATGGCTTGTATGTGGCCTCCTTTGTAGTGAATAGTGACAAAAAGTTAGAAAGTGACAAATGTAGGTGTCATTTTCATATTTATGTGTTATGCACTTTTTGACTTTATGTTTTTAAGTTAAAATCCTAATTTCTGCATTTTTTCTTCAATCTCTCATATCTTGAGCTAGGAAGCTCTGATTCACTCACTGTTAGTGGCATTGGAATCATGAGATTGTCCTCTCACTCCGCATTAGTTCCATAATATTCTTGGATGAGTAATCAAGTCTTGTTGTGAACTTCCTTCATCACAATTCACTTTGGAAAACATGATACCCTGTTTCACCTCACAAATAAGCAAGTCAAAACAAGGGGGCATATAGCTACCAATGATTTTAATCACCTTCCTTAATAATAATTAGGTTATTTTATGATCTAACATGTAGTTTTGTAGGGTGTAGTTCCTAACTGTGTACTGTAGATACCGCCGGGGGCTTCATTCGACAACTTATGGATGTATCCTTTTTCAAATGATGTTTACTTTTCTATAATTTAGCTTGCATATGCACATAGTGTCATATGACTACTAAAGTGGGGGATAAATGTAGTGTCATAAATTGTACACCCTTGCTAGGGTGGTACAATTTCACACTTAAGTTAGAACCCACCTTAGGTGTCTTGCATCTTGCATTTCTAATTCGCCTTTAAGAATTTAATTAATTAATTTAATTAAATCCAAGGTCTTGTCTCGTCACTTTACACATTACAAAGTTGGGCCCTTTACCCTAAGTGTGCCCATTTTCATATTATTCCTCTAATGAATCATTTAATCATAAACCCTAATTATGTCTTATTTTGACCATTTAGGCCCAATTTCGCATATCAAACCACCTCAAAATCGGTTGTAACTTTGGGATGTTCTCTAATATCATCATATCTAATAGCCTTAAAAATTCGGTGAAAAGTTGGTCGGACCGTGGTGGGAATGCACATGGTTCGTGGTTTTTTCCCCAAAATTTTGGGAGCACAATCCTATGATATGATAATGCTTAACCCCAAAATATCAGCGGGAAATTCAAATCCTAGGTAATCCTCAACGTGAAATTAAGATCTAGGGTTTCATACTTAAGAGCTCTCTTTCTTCATTTGAAGGGGTCTTCTTCTAAGAATCTAAGAGCATTTTTTTGGAGTATTAAAGCCTTCTTTGCAGTGAACGAGTATATCTTTTGAAGTCTTCAACAACATTCAACATTCATCCATCAAACATTCATCAGGCATCATTTTATCAATTGGGGGCTTTTGAAGATGTAGAATAATGATAGGAGATCATCAACTGACAATTGGCTTGTACCTCTCCCTTAGGGTTGGGTATGGTTTCATTTTATTTTCAGATCTTTGCATAAGATTCATTTTAATTCATATTCATGCTTTAGATCACTTTTCATAATGGATCAAGAGCATTTACTTTGTCAATTATAAGCAATTAGGGTTTACTCTTTAGGGTTTCTCTAGTTTGTTTACTTTCATTCTTAGGATCTTGCATGTATATTATCGGCTATTCATGGAGGTGGAAATAACCAACATGGGGGTTTGACTACAACAAAACCCTATATAACCACCCCAAACCTTCCCTTTTCATATTGTAGGTGTAGAAACAAGAATCTGGAAGCAGACACGGGTCTAGAATAGGCATCTGCATCAATCAGAAACTTCATAAGTGCAGAAACCCTATCAAGGACATGAGTGTGGCACCCTAGTCCCACCCTCTGTCAGCAGGACTTGGAAGAACAACAATTCATAGGTCTCGGAATCCCTCCTCTCAGTTGCAGCTCCATAATTGTAGAATCAGGATAGTGGCGTGGCACCCTACTCCCAGACATTTCTACTCAGATTTTAGACACAGGTGCACCTCTAATTTTTCCTTCTAATATATACTTTTTAGTAGTGTATCCGTTGTTCTTTGATATGCATTCTCATATTAGGATTTGTTTTCTTACTCGCTTTCTAGGTTCGATTGCATTTTGCATTATTCCTCTCTCTCATTTACAACAAAGGAATAGAAAACCTAAGAGGTAATCCATGACTCTCTCTTTCTCATAAGAAATAGCCAACATGTGTTACCTCCCTAGGCTCTTTTATATTCCATGAGTGTGTATGAGAGTGGGATTAGGGTTTCCATACTTAGTCTCACGTTTTCCCCTACACACATCCTTGCTCAACTTGCATCTAGTCATCATTGGGGTACTTCCCAATTTTTTTCTTCCATTTGGAATTTCTTCAACATGTCCGATGCATACTTGGTTTGAGAGACAAAAATTCCCTTGTCTCGTTGTGAAACCCACAAACCAAAAACAAATGACAGCTCTCCAAGAATGGACATCTCAAATTATGTTTTCATCTGATTAGAAAACTCCTTGCATAGAGTGTCCTTGTTACCTCCAAAAATGATGTCATCCACATACACAACCACAATAATCATGTGGTTGCCTTTTGTTTGAACATACAAATTATTGTCTACACTTCCTTTTATGAACCCTTGCTCCTTTAGATACTTATCTAGTCTAGAGTACCATGCTCTAAGAGCCTCCTTCAAACCTTACAATGCTTTCTTCAACCAACACACAAAGGTTTCATTATCGTGTAGCAGAAAACCATCCTATTGTTCCATGTAGACTTCCTCTTCTAAATTTCCATTTAGGAAAGCAGATTTGACATCCATTTGATAAACTTTATAACCCTTGTAGGTAGAGAAAGCAAGAAACATCCTAATAGCTTCTAGTATATCCACGGGTGCAAATGTTTCCTCAAAATCAATACCTTCTACTTGAGAATATCCTTTTCACACTAACCCTGCTTTGTGCCTCACAATCTTCCCTTCTTCATTCATCTTTTTCCAGTTTACCCACTTTGTGCCAATGACATTCTTATCAACCGGTCTAGGAACTAATTCCCAAGTCTTATTCTTCTCAATCTGTTGTAGTTCCTCTTCCATTGCATCCATCCATTTTTTACTTTTGCTGGCCTCATTGAATGTCTTAGGTTCCATTTCAGTCATGAGACAAAAATTGACTTGTTCATCATTCTGGGAAAGTCTTCTTCTAGTCTACACACCATCACTCTTGTTACCCAATATCTGCTCTTCCAAGTGGTTTTTCTACACATAATGGTTAGGGACCTTATTGGATGCTTCTTCTAGTTCATTGTCCGACTGAGCTTCTTCACCTTCATCACCAGAATCATCATACCAATTCACTTGTGCTTGTCTTCCTTTATGCATATCCTCATCAACTCTTACATGCACACTCTCAATGACTCTTCTTAGTCTTTTGTTGTAGCATTTGTAGGCCTTACTGTTAGTTGAGTAACCAAGGAAAATACCTCCATCACTCCTGGAATCAAAGCTACCCTAGCCATCCTGATCTCTTTTAATGAATCATTTACTCCCAAACACCTTGAAGTACTTGACTGATGGTTTCCGTTCATACCATAACTCATAAGGTGTCATCATGTTGTTTGTTCTCAGTTGAACCTGGTTCAAAGTATACACTACAGTATGAACTGCTTTCTTCCAATACATATCTAGTAAGTTTGCCTCATTCAATATAGTTCTATTCATCTCCTTGACTATCATGTTCTTCCTTTCTACCACACCATTTTGTTGTGGTGTCTTGGGGATTGAATATTGTCTTTTGAGTCCATGTCTTTCACAGTAGTCCTCAAACTCATTTGGTGTGGACTCACCACCCCGGTCTGATCTTAGGTATTTCAATTTGCATCCACTTTTCTTCTCTACCATCTTCTAGAAAATCTTGAATTTGTCAAATGCTTTTTATTTATCATGTAGGAAAGTGACCCATGTCATTCTTGAATAGTCACCAATGAAGTGCATAAATTATCTCTCACCGGCAAGAGCTCTTGTCCTAGTTGGACCACACAAATCTATATGTACCAGCTCAAGTGGTCTTGAGGTGTTATGTTCCTTAGTCTTGAAGCTCACCTTAGTTTTCTTTCCTCTTACACATTCATCACAAAATGTGCTTACTGGTTTGAATATTGGTGGTATATTTCTTACAAACCCCTTTTTGCTCACTACAACTAGATTATCAAAATTTATGTGGCCTAACCTCCTATGCCACAACTAGCTCTCATCCACTTGTTGTTAGGATTGATGATAGTCCCAAAGATACTGAGAGGGGGGGTGAATCAATATCTAACTAGTTAACAGAATATTTGACCTTATTAAGTATTTTGCATTCCAAAATAGTGTATCAGTAAACAAGAATTAATGTAGTAAACAGAAACAGTAAAGACAACATAGAAAACACACCATAACACAAGATGTTTAACAAGGAAACCCGGTGTGGGAAAAACCTTGGTGGGATTTTTGACCCACAATATTCACTCACTGGCCAATGAATGGATATTGCTTACAATGGCCAACTGCCTAGAGCTCACTGCTCAATATACAAAATGGAAGTCTCACTGACTTACAAAATGGATTATGAAAATCCAATATAATGTACTACTACAATTCAACATCTAATATGCCAAGTTCAGTACCGGTTTAAGCTCATAATATAACCACAAACCTTATACAAAATTTGCCTTAATATTCACTCATCACTTCTACCATATCCGTCATATGTCCATCATTACAAAATGATTTACAAGATCTCATACATATATGAGTCTATTACTGTTGGATTTTGCCAAGATCAAGAGGTCAATGAAATGTACAAGATAGAGACATAATATGGGACAAGAATAAACTGTATTCTCATCAATAGAAAATGATCAATAATTGTTGTTACATACAATGTAGATGAGCTTGCTTATATAGGCAAGGCTAGGGATATGTATGAGCACACAAATATGACATGTGGCTCAATAAGAAACAAGGGTAGGTAGGAAATAGGTGTGGGTAGGTAGGAGAAATAATATAATATTCCACATGAGGTGGATCACCCACCGAAGGTGGAATTATCACTCCACAATAAGTGGATATGATAGTGTAATAACAAGATCAACACCATAAGAGGTGGAATTTCTCCTACACACACTATCCCAATGTGACACAAACACCCAAGTGTCTCATATCCAAACTACTATGAAATGCATTATCCTAAGTAAACTTAAGTAAGTGTAATAATATCCATGATGAATAATTATTTACACCAACACCCCCCCTTAAGTGCAACTTAGGGGAATGCACTTAAGTCTACAATGCAACTAAGCAATGCAAGATGGGTCCCAGCTACGAGGCCATGTTAGGTACCCATGCACAAATGCAAATGCATGCAAACCAATGCAATGAAATCTCTCACAAAGTGGGGAAAGAGAGAAAAACCCAATGGGAAAAAACCCTCCCCCAAAAGAGAGATGAAAGCTATACAAGAGAATTCTCAAAGAAGAATGTGAGGAACAAAACCCCATGTGAGGAAAAAGTCCCCCCCATATGAGAGAAGAAGAGAAGTCAAACTGTGATCCTCCCTCAATGAAGAATCTGCACCAATGATAGAAGCTCGATGTATGAAGAAACTGCTCCACGAACGTCGAACAACATTCCTCCCCTTAGGAAGAAACAAAACCAAAGGTGTATCCATGAAGTCTCCCCAATCATGAAGGGAAGATGTATGAAGAAAACTCATGATGAAAGGAATCTCTGAAAATTGCTCAAGTGTCCCCATGTCGATGCTGAAAGATACCCCTTCCAAAGGTGGTAAACTGTGCCACACTGCTGAAAAAGGCACTCCAAGATCTAGTGGAGATGGATGAAGAACAATGTCCAAAGACTCATGTGTCTCCTCAAAGCATAAAGAGACCTCCTCCAACTGCTGTACATAAGTATCCACAATCATGTCAACCTCGAAAGAATGATCATGTAGAGAATGAACAAGAGGGTTAGAGTGTGCCCTCGCAACAATCGAAGAAGGATCATCTTCATCAAAGAGAAGATGTATGTCATCAATGATGTCTCCCAAATCTGCAATGTAGGATTCCACAAACAAACCTGCAATATCTGTCATGTAATCATCCCATGAATCTGAAGCTGGAAGACAATGTATATCCTGCTGCACTGAATCACATGAAGGCAAAACTGTCGCACTATCGGCATCATCAGGTGCAATAGGTGATGTGATATCAATATGAGAAGATGAAATACAAGACTCAAGAACGGGGTTACATGTGACAATCCCCATGTTCAAGTGTCCAAAGTTCTCCTCAAAATCTGAATCATCACAATAAGTGTGATCAACATGTGTAGAATCATCAAATGTGAAATCATCATCATCAACAAAATCTAAAAAGGTGTATAACCGAGATGCATGATCAACCACCCCAGTTGCAATGATAGCTCTAGTCTCCATGTCTCTAATGAAAACTGAGTCAGGTGTGAACTCCACAACTCTCTTAGTTGCACCATGTGTGATTTGATAGATAGAAAGGAGATTGTTCGTCAAGTGGGGTACACACAACACATCATTGAAGGAGTTATCCCCAATGTCAATAGATCCTTTCCCAATCACATCCATGTATGTATGATTGCCCATCAAAATCTGAGGCATGGTGCAAGGCTCAAATGTAGAGAACATAGACTGTGAAGATGCCATATGATGAGAAGCCCCTGAATCTAGAAGCCATCTCTCTGAAGTATGATTTGTTGTAGCACATAGAGCTTTTCCTTTTCTTGTTCCAAAAGAGTGAGTCTTTCCACTTGTAGAAGCCATGAATGCTTGCCCTTTTCCTTTTGTATGTGAGAAAGTGGAAGTTGATGAATCATCCTTCTTGTAGACTTTAGGCTAATCAATGTTATGCTTTTTGATGATATGTGTGAGCTCATCAATCTTCATAGTATGGCAATGATGTTCCTCATGACCAATCTTTTTACAATAAGCACAAGTAGGTCTCTCTCTCTTTGGTGAATTATCCCTCTTGGAAGAGGATGAATCTCCTTGTTGTGGAGAAGATTGTGCTTTTTCCTTAGGCTTTGATTGCCATTTCTTCTTGTTTGAGTTGTCCTTTCCTTGATTTCCTTTGTTCCCTTGATTTGCCACTAATGCTTGAGACTTAGAAGAAGCCTTAAGAATGCCCATGCTTATCAACTTAGTTTGTTCCATCATCAACATTTCATTGAAAGCATCAAATGTAGGCATTTTGTAGCTTGAACCCATTGTCATCCTATGAGTTTGGAAACTAGAAACAAATGCTGCATATTCTTGTGGAAGCTTCCCTATCAAGTTGAATATCAATTGAGTATCCTTTTTATCAATGCCACAATCTTTGAGTTGTGCCCTCAACTCATTTGCCTTAGTGACATAATCTTGTATAGTATCAAAGTTCTTGGGATCTAACATGGTGAGATCACTATCAATTTGATATCTCCTAATCTCATCAACTTGACCATACAAGTCTTGAAACTTTTGCCAAGCATCCTTGATTAGAGTACATTTCTCAATATGAAAAATGAGATCTTTTGATACATACTTTCTTAAGGTACCAATTGCCATGATATTTTTAGTGAGCCAATCTAAGTGACCAACTGGATCAGCCTTAGGATCAGCTGGAGCAACAATAGTTCCATCAATGTAATGAGTGAGTCCTTTTTCCATAAGTTTACTCCATGCATCAATTTTCCAAGTAGCATAATTATGTGGAGTTAAGAGAGGAAACTTAGAAGAACCCATAGCAGAAAAAAGGAAAGAACACAAGAGCACAAGAGCACAAGAGACACCCCCCCAAATTCAATCAATCAAAGTACCCCCCCTAAAGTGATGATTTTGGCACTTTATACTTAGTGCGATTACAATGAGCCACTTGCAAAACAAGGCAAAGTGGGCTTATGATGCAAACTTTACAACTTCTCAAATGAGATACAAGAGACTTCAATCAATAGTGCAATGAATCTAACTGAGATTCAAGCAAATATACAAGTACCAAGAGAGCCAAAAATGGCCAAGATCTGAAAGTACAATTTCTACTTACAATGACATCAATCTGATAGCATCATGTGAAAGTAGATGAAAAAATACGCACTTTCAAAAAAAACGGCACCTAAAAAGGAGGTCGGATGACCCCAAACGAAGCCTCTGAAGTTGCAAAAACTGGGATTACTCAGGGACAGTCACCAAAAACTGAATTTTCTGAAAAATCCGTGCATCAAAATCAAAAAATTCTTTCACCACTGCGGAGAGCACGAAATTCTAGCCCATTTCAAAAAAAATTGCACCAAAAAAGGAGCAAAAATGAGCAAGTTATGGCCATTTGAAGTTGAACTGCAAAATCAAAAATGCAAATGAGAGGGGGTCCAAAAATTTTCAAACCCTACTGATGTGGCGCTGATGTCAGCAAAACATTGTGTTAAATTTGACGGTCGTATGACCATCGCCAAAACTTCGCTCTGTTGACTGGACGTCCGTACTGTACGGACGGATTACGTGGCGTGCTGACTGTATGTTCCGTATTGTACGGAAACGCTGACTGTGCATGGCTGATGTGGCGTACGGTTTCCTGCGTGGCACTGTACGGAAGAGTTGACTGGGTGTCCATACGGATGGGTTTATCCGCGGGCCAGTGGCCGCCTGCCACGTGGCGGGTGCGGTCCTCCAGTCTTTGTCCACGTGGCTGACGTGTTGGCAGAGAACCTGCGGGCGGAGAACCGGGAGCGGAGGTAGCAGTGTCGGTGCCCAGGGAGGTCGCTGCTGGGCGGAGGGATGCGCAACGGAGCCAAGGTGATGCTGCTGGATCGTGCGGAGGCCGAGGGACCTGCGGGAGGTGGCGGGACAAGGAGCCGCCGGCGGGAGGAGCCGCTGCGTGCTGCGGGAGGCTGAGGACCACGGCACGGAGGACGACAGGCTGTCTTCGGTCTGCGGGCGAGCGACGGCGCACGGCATGGGAGGCGCTGTCAGGTATGGACAGAGTACGGGATCGTGGGTGCAGTGCGGGTACAGTCGGCCGGCAGACAGGTACGTCTGAGACAAAAACCTGCAACCTGCGGTACAATCGGCACGGAGGGGGGGTCTGCGGACCCCCCAAAAACCAATTTTTTGATTTTTTTTTAATTTGCTTTTCAATTTTTTTGATTTTTTGATCGAAATTTTCAATTTTTTTTTTTTTTTCAATTTTTCAAACAATTTTCAGCAAAAAGGAAAAAAAATTTTGCGAATATTAAAATTTTTTTTGAAATCCGTACGATATAGGCAAAAATGGAGAAAAAAATTTTCTCACCAAAATAGGCCAACTTTATAACCAAAATTCATGGAAATGGCCTTCCGGACGCAATGGAGAGGTCAGATCTGGTCTAGGACGCCTCCAAATGATGATGCTCCTCAGATCTGCCTCTTGACGTCACAATAATGCCTCTTCAAGACGAATCAATGAGACTCCAATAGCTCTGATACCATGTTGGATTTTGCCAAGATCAAGAGGTCAATGAAATGTACAAGATAGAGACATAATATGGGACAAGAATAAACTGTATTCTCATCAATAGAAAATGATCAATAATTGTTGTTACATACAATGTAGATGAGCCTGCTTATATAGGCAAGGCTAGGGATATGTATGAGCACACAAATATGACATGTGGCTCAATAGGAAACAAGGGTAGGTAGGAAATAGGTGTGGGTAGGTAGGAGAAATAATATAATATTCCACATGGGGTGGATCACCCACCGAAGGTGGAATTATCACTCCACAATAAGTGGATATGATAGTGTAATAACAAGATCAACACCATAAGAGGTGGAATTTCTCCTACACACACTATCCCAATGTGACACAAACACCCAAGTGTCTCATATCCAAACTACTATGAAATGCATTATCCTAAGTAAACTTAAGTAAGTGTAATAATATCCATGATGAATAATTATTTACACCAACAATTACAATATGCCATGTAGGCTTTACAAAAGATATTTACAATTAAATACAATAAACAAAAATTTATTCCTGTCGGCTGGGGTGCCGGTATACATTGTTGTCGTTGTCGGTGAAGTGTTTGTTGATGTCGATGCCTGCCGATGGTTTACTAGATGAATGCCAGGTGGTTGCTTGAAGGTTTCCGGTAGGTTGCCATCAATGACAACGCCATCATTTCTCACTAGAGTGTAGAATGCCAACACTTGTCCCATCATGCGTTGGGACTCAAAGAATTCCTTTAGATTGTACACGTTTCCATCAGTAATTTTGCCTTCTGCTACAATCTAACTAGTACCCTCTTTTCTTATCTAGCAACTGGAAGAATCAAAAATGAATTTGTACCCTTTATCACACATATGACTCACACTTAGCAAATTGTGTTTTAGACCTTCTACGAAATACACGTGATGTGCCTTCAATTTTCCATCTATATTCAAAGTACGTTTTCCTTTTATCTTGATGGAGGAGTTATCTCCAAATCTTAGTGAGCGTCCATTCCAATCTTCAAGCTTGATAAATTTATTTTTATCACCGGTCATGTGGTTGGAACAACCACTGTCTACAACCCACAAGTTTTTTTCTTTCTGCGTGTAGGGCAGTCTACACAATCAGACTTGATTCTGCTTTGTTATTGTCTTTCTCAGCCCAAGTTGGTTTGTCTTCTTTCTTTTTGTCTATTGCAACTTCTTGTTCTGGTTTAACTACCAGTTTCTGATCAGGAGCTATCTGCTGCTTGATTTTCTTGTGCTTGCAATGCTTTGCAATATGTCCAAACTCTTGACAGTTATAGCATTTCATATTGACATTAAAAGATGAATCTTTAAAACTATTATAGGACATCGGTTGACTTCTACATTCAAAACTCCTATGACCAAATCTATTACACTAATAAAAAACAACATCCATACCCCGGAGTGCAGCAAAAGAGTTTCTACTTTCAAAACTAACAGGGAGCTTATTCATCAGTCTACAATCCGCAACTCTATGTACTGATAGAAATAACCATGGAAATTCGATACATACCAGTCCTGTTGCTTTGAACCGGTAAACCTTTGTCTCACTGGATGTCTTCCTCTCATGTTGTTGATTCTGGAGAATCCTTCACTATCTACCTTGGGCTTTCTTTTATGATTTGCATACCAGTATGATGTGTGAGCCTTTTGGTTTTGACCATACCAATTCAGAGACCTATTTCTTGTAGCCTCGGCATAGGTCTTCTTGTTGGTATCTTTGTTGACTGTAAAGATTTGCTTCTCTTTACTTTCACTTGAAGAGGTGAACTATATCTCCTTACCAAATGTGTCTTTGTTGTTGGAACTTTGTCCTCCTTCAAATCCCAAGCCGTCGGTATCTTTTGAATGCTTTTGATTATTTAGCATCTTGTCCAAAGCTTTAGTGTTGCCCTCATACTTGCTCCTTATTTTCAGTTCATTCTTACTCTTTTCAAGCTCCTTTCTGAGCTTGACAATATCTTCTTCCAGATTTTGATGCACCTTCTCCTTCTTCATCAAATCAGAGGATGTAACTTCACATATCCTCTTAGCTTCTTCCAACTGGAGTTTCAAGTCAGAAATCACTTGATTGGACTCATCGGGGGATTGCTTCGAGAGATCTTGTTCTTCTGTTGCAGCAAGCTTGACTTTCTTGAGTTCTCTTGTTGTCTTACTTAACTCCTCAAGAGAACTTATGAGCTCGCCTTCTATATCCACTTCATTTTCAATTTCTTCATCTTCCTCATCTTCAACAACTAGTTCATCTAGTGCCATAAAGAGATTAACTTCTCTTTCATCCTCATGGCAATCATCTTTTGATGCACTCTCTTTATTTTTGGCATCATCCTCAATGGTATAAAGGCTATTCTGCTTCTAGTACCTTCTTCTTCCTTGATGGTAAACTTTCTTCTCTTTGTCTTTATCAAAAGGTCTACCAGAGCTCCTTTGCTCATCTCTACCAATTTCACTGTAGGGACATTTTGTAGCAAAGTGTCCTATTTTACCACAGTTGAAATATTTGAGTGGCAACTTTCCTTTATACTTACTGGATCCTTTCTTGATATTTCTAAAAAAGTTTTCTACCTCAGCATTCGAGTCTCCACTAGATCTTTTATGAGAAACTTCTTCCTTGCCCTTTTTGGTGGAATTGAAAGCAACCTCTTTCCTTGAAGATCCTTCTCTAGTTGTCCTCATCTCATAAGAAATTAAGGGGACAAAAACCTCATCTATTGTCATGGTTTTCAAATCCTTGTCTTCCTCTATAGTAGAGACCTTAGTATCATACTTAGATGTGAGTGATCTAAGAACCTTCTTGACAATAATTTCATCAACAATTTCCTCTCCAAGTCCTTTGATGGTGTTCACAGTTTCATCTACTCTATGAAGGTAGTTTGCAATATTTTCTTCATCTTTCATCTTCAAGCCTTCAAGCTAACCTCTTAGTGATTGCAGCTTGGCCTCTTTAACTTTGGCATCTCCTTCAAATAATCTCTGCAATTTATCCCATCTCTTTGGCAGATGAGCAGTGCATGACCTTGACAAACTCATTATCTAACAGCCCATTGAGAATAGCATGTTTAGCCTTTGCATTGTTCTCATACTCCTTCTTATAATCTGGGTTAGTGGGAGGAACACTAGGGACATTCTATCCATTCTTTACAAATATCCAAACATCAAATCCTAGAGAGGAAAGATATGTTTCCATTCTTCTGCACCAAAATGCATAGTTGGTTCCATCAAACATGGGAACTTTAGAAGAGGAGGACTCATTTCTTGCCATTGTATTCTAAGACCAGAATCTACCCAAGCTAGAGAAAGCTTATCTGACTGGGAACCTATGCTCTAATACCAATTGTTGAACACAATGTACCACACAAAGGGGGGTGAATCAGTGGTTCCCAATATTCTAAACCTTTTTAACCTAACTCTTGGTATCGGTTAGCAAATCAGACAGAAGGAGGATATACCGGTGAGCTAAAGAAAGTGATCAAATGCAAACACACAAGGATACTCAACACATAATACCATATATATGAGGAAAACCCAATGTGGGAAAAATCTCAGTGAGAAATGTTGCTGGAGACTACTACTCCAATCCAGCCTCATAGTAAACACTCATTGCAAAGTTTAGGGCACCAACACAAGGAGCACCAACCCCTCCACTAAGCTCCAAATCAATGATATACAAGAGATCAGATTAATACAATAGCTGTAGTCTTGTTACAAATGAGTTTTGTAACTCTTGCAATCAAAATACTTCACTAGTTTAACCCTTCTCAACCAGTTCTCCCTTGCTCAGCTCTTTGCTAGTTTTATGTTCTTTGTTTATACCTTTTTAGCCATGATTGTATCTTGCATACCCTTCACTGGTACACTCTCTTATCTCCTTCACCTTCTGCAACTTTCTTCCTAAATCTCCCTTGCTGGTTCACACAGTTGTAGTTCTCTTTGGCAGCTTTCCGGTTGCTCTAATCTTACAAGTAAAACCTCTGATAATCCTTCTACCGGTTCAACCTTTATGTCAAACAGCTCCAACACTCAGATTCTTTTGATCTTCTCTTTGATCACTCTCTTCTCTCTCAATTACTTTCTTTTCATTGATATCAAGAATCAGTGACTTAAGTCTTTAGTCTATATTTTTATACTTGAATGTTCCTGCCAAAACCTACATTCAAATAGGGCACATTAGGGTTTTTCTCTATTGTGTAAATTCGTATCAAATCTAATCGGATCTCCGCTCCTCGATTGATGATCTTCAATAGATCAAACACCACCTCCATTTCTGATAACATATGTACATTCTTTTTTTATTTAGCGACCTGCAACTTGTTTTTTGGTCTTTCTCTATCATTCACCATTTATGCCTCAGTTGTTTCTATAGACGTATAAATCTGACCACTTTCTTAAAATGAATATTCAATGTTTATTTTAACTCTATTCCTCCTATTAATTAAATTCTATTTAATTAATTTCTCCATATTCATCTATTTGATTAAATGAATTACTCAATTTATTTAATTAACTTCACCTAAACCTTTTATAGCCTTTAATTAAATAAATCACTCTATATAATTAATTCCCCTTTCTTCCTTTTTAATTAAATCTACATTTAATTAAAATCTCCTTTGCATTTAAATAAATCTAATTTATTTATTTAAGTCTCTCACTTTTATTTATGCAAGTTGCATCTATTTTGTTGAAATAGAGCAATTTTATTTTAATTAAAATCCTCCTCCATCCACTTGCATTTTCCTACATCTCCCACTTGCCTCCTAAACCCCTTCTAGATTCTTCTAATCACTTCCAATTTAGCCTAATTCATCTCCTAATTATTGTCACATTCCTAAGCAAAGAGAAGTCACTTCTCAAAGCCTCCAACGTCTTCAATAACCATTAAAGGCTTTATGTCCTCAACAAGTTAAACCTCAAAGGCTTCCAAACCATTTAAGGCTCTTAGATAACCATTAATGGTTAACTCAACCTTCTTGCATGATTAGAGACTTTCTCTCTAACTCAACCCTCATCTAACCCAAGAGTCTCATCAAGCATTCATAGCTTTAACCTTGGTTATCCCTTCAGCCCTTGCACAAGAGTTTGCCCCTTGGAAAAAGCTTTATCCAATGGATAACTCTAACCTAACCTTAACCCTTACCTCCTAAGGTAATCTTCATGTCTTCTCAAGCATTTAATGATTCTTTCATCTCCTCTCAAGAAACCTCTTGTTGACAATTATCACAATTTCATTGGTGAGAATTGTGAACATAGACTGATTAACTTTCCATCTTGGCCCTTGTTAAGATTATTCAATCTTGACCATCTATTGCCTTGTTTTCCCTATAAATAGAGCTCTCATTCTTCATTTTCACAATCAAGTCTTTGTGCATAAAACTTATAGTCATTTTTGCTCAATCGATAATATTTCATGCATCGACATCATAGTCTAATTACTAAGTATTTAGCCTCTCTTTGTTAAATCATCATAATAGCATTTAGAAGCATTTTAATATATCATAGAATATTCATGTTAGACTAGTATATCATTGATAGGATAATTTGCTAATCTTATCATCATCTTTATGCTAGCTTAATCATCATAGATTCAATATCATACATCTTAGAGTGCATTCATGCATATAAATCAAACATCACTCATTCTTGGAGTTGTCATTCCTAAGTCACTTTGCTCAGTGATCTGAGAGCAAAAACATTGACTTTAGGGATTCTGTGAGATAGAGAACAATGGGAGACCCCTTGGGAAGTTGAACTATTTCAAATAGTTCCTATACTTTCACCAAGAGTCTCATTGGTGTGTGGGTCTTTTGAACCGACCTTTTTGTTTCTGTCGACCAATTTCCCCGCATACATTTCTAGCACCCACCGTGGGGCTCATCCCCATAAATCATATCATTTTTGGTGTAGGACAAAGATTGCAAGCATGCTGGAATACCATTTTAGTGCATCAGGAACTTTCTTTAGTGCATCCATAGAAAATAGTAGCGCATTCATCGCATTGTTTAGCGCATAGGAACCATTTTTTAGCGCTTTGGAGCTTACTGTTAGAGCCTAACACTTTTAGTTTCTTTCTTGCATGTCAAGATATCAGTGTAGTGCTTTTGGTAATCAGTGTAATGTGTAGGAGTATTTATTTAGCATATTTATACCTTTTTGCAATGCATTTATGCAGAAGTCTGACGCATGACTCTAACAGAAAGAAGGAACAATTTGTAACAGAAGTGAAAGTTAGGCTTGTTAATGGAGGTTACTAATCATTGTTTGCAAATGGGAGGAGTTATATTTAGGCATTTGATTATTTTTACTTCTAGCTTTTCCAAGTTAGTTTAAAAAGAGTTTATTTCCTGTTGGTTAAAAAGAACATCATTACTCCTTTGGTGCTTAAAATAAAACCTCACTTTCATTTTTGCAAAAAAGGGTTAAAAAGAACTACAAACAAACTTCTTTTTTGCAAAGTTAAAAAAGATCCCATTTTCTTTTGGTGTTAAGTTAAAAAGAACTTCATTACTCCTTTGGTGCTTAAAATAAAACCTCACTTTCATTTTTGCAAAAAGGGTTAAAAAGAACTACAAACAAACATTCATTTGGAAAGGTTAAAAAGAATCTCACTTTTATTGTTTTTGTACAAGGCAAAAAGAGCTTTATTGAGGATTGATTGCATGATTTTCATTTTGTTGACCAAATTCATGATTTACTTTGTTGACCAGGTTTGCTTTTCAAGGTTTTGAAACACACATTTTGCTATGAAAAGTTAAAAAGAACACCATTGTTGTTGGAGCAACATCTCCAAATAGACTTTAGCAAATCATTGTCTTAAAGGCTAAAAAGAATATTGTTTGCCTTATCTTGAAAGTGGAAGGTATATGCTCTCCCCTTAATTGGGTGACCAAAAAGCCAAACCACTATTCTGCTTTATTTTACTTCAAGCATTTAAATCCTTTAGAAGGCCTGCCCTCCCAAGTTGCCCTTAGGGCGCCATTAATGGTCGGTGAGAGGGGAATGACCTAAGTGGGAAACGTCTTTATCGCCAAGTGTTCCAACCCACTATTATCAAAAGTGGAGGCTGACAAAATTCCCCTTTAATGATTTTTCTCAGTGATTAGTCTTCCCCTAGTATCTTTAAGATACGTAAAGCCTTTGTTCTAAAGGTTGGGAAGCCTCCCGAAGGAGTTTATCATTGAAGACCAAATGAAAGCCTGATTAAAAACCTTAACATTAGAAACTTTGAACCGAGTCAGTCACCAAACATTCACAATATCATATTGCAAGGGTGAGGGAGAATCCGCCCCCAAGATCACTCACCATATATCTCCCAAGAATTGTGAACCAATTCACTTTGAGTTAATTTCTAGCAAAAGGCAAAAAAAATGAGTGCCCCCTAAGGGGTGACAAGGTTGTTTGAGTTGACGGAGTATTGAGACTAGTGGGCTATGATATTATTGATGACCCTTGAATAAAGAGTTTTCTTGATCTATCTTATTGTTATCCAAACCAGTGAAAACATCAAGGATTTGAACAAATCCTCAAAAGAACATAAACTACTTGTTTAGCATAAACAAAGTTGTTATTTATTCTATGTGTCATGTCTTCAAGTCATTATTTTTCATAAAATCATCCATCAAAATCATAAGTGTTATTTTTCAACATAGCAAAAACAAAGAAATCAGAATAGATAGCACATAGGAGCAACATCCTAGAGCATAGCAAACATTTAATAGCGCATTTGCACTAAAACATAGCACTTTCATCACTAAACTTAGCATACAATCAATATCATACTGGTGAAATTTCTGGTAGCACTTATCAGCATCATTATAGCCCATTCAAGCATCAACCTATCACATTTGAGACATATTATAGCACTTTCATATCAAACATTAGCACGTACTCAGGACATAATCGTGCATAATCCATCTAGCACAGTCACTTTCAAATAATCTGAAATAGCGCATAGGAAAGGCAGCATAGTGCATTGCGAACATTTTGTAGCACTTCGGGAACTATCTTTAGTGCATCTGGTCTCTATCTTAGCCCATGATCCATATTAGGGAAAAACAGAGAGAAAATTTGGTACTTTGAGAAAATTTAATCAATAGCTTCAAATACCCTTTTAGGTCCTTTAGCAAACTCAACAGAAAAACTTCAAATCCGATCATCAGTGAGAAAATTTCCAAAATCAACAAGACACTCTTAGAATGAGTTTTGAAATCTTTAAACTAGTTTGAGATCAGACTTTATCCAGCAAAATTAGGGAGTATTAGAAACATTGATCAAAGTTTCAGCATCCAATGGATTCTATCAAAACAAATACCTAGTTTAATCCTTAAGTTGTCAAATCAAGTTTCCATATCAGGAGACTTTATCCATATCATTTGACACACTTTGTCGTGGAGGTGAATCAAACTAAACCTCTACTTGATAAAGAAAACTTGAGTTTTCAAACGAAGTATCCAACATCAACAAAAATATCAACCTTTGATCATTCGTGTATGACCACTACTCATATTTTGAGAAGAACAAGTCTTCATCAAAAAACTAAGTTGAAGAAGAGACAACCTAGTTCTAAGGCATTTGCTAAAAGGAATAAGTTTCTCTATATCAATCATCAACTCTTTAAATCACATTGTGCATTCTTGCGTCATATGTGATTGTATATCCAAGGGAAAACAAACAAGTTTGACAAGGAGCCTTTAAGAAGTAGGGCTTACATTCAAAAGTGACATTCAACCAATGCCTAAATCGTGGAGGAAGGATTAACCTCACTTTATTCCCAAAGTTCTCTATCACTTATAACGAAGCTCAACCTGAGCCACCAACTCCACCAAGAACTCCCATAGAAGAAGAAGAATTCGTCACAGTAGAAATATATTAATGCCCGTTGTCACTCGATCTCAAAGAAACAAACAAAAGGAATCACAACTAGAATCGAGTATGGGTCGTAGATTGTCCAATCCTTTTGATGAGTTTACAAATATGGGAGAAACAGATATCACTAAAGAACTTCTCCAAGAATGTCAAGAAAACACAACATTCCAAAAACTCATGGAAAGACTTATCGAAGCAAACAAAGAAAAATATCTATTCATGCTAACTAGAAAAGGTGTCAATATTCCTGAAGATTTTGATACAAAAAACTTAAGGAATGTAGATGAGAGAATTTCAAGAACAAACTCAAGAAATTATGCCTATCAAGAACAACGAAGAGAAGAAGAGACACATGATCTAAAAAACATATGCAACCTAGATCGCACTCACGAACAAGACAACACCCATGAGCAAGACCATACCCGCAATTAGGACAATCTTAATGAACGGGGGGAAACTCTCCCTTGGAGGAAAAATGCGCCCATGGTTTCTCTTGCACAACTATTAGACCCAACCAGTACTGAGAGGGGAGGGGTGAATCACTACATTACTGGTAAACACTAATTAAGTACGAAACAATTTACCATTCACTAATGTAAATATTTATTGCAAAAAATAAGCATACATGAAAAGATACTCAAAGACACACAGATTTATCTCGTGGAAACCCAATAGGGAGAAAACCAAGGTGTGAGTAGGAACTCACAAAACTTGCACTCTTCTAGAGTATGCCCGGTTAAGAGCCATCCTTGTTAGGAGATTACAATGACACTGTTAGGTGCCACCCAGTTAATGGATTTTGATCAAGGTCAGTTATTGCCTTTACCCTGTTAAAGGTAGCCTGATTAGAGGACTTAGAACATCAGTTAAGATGTTACCCGGTTAAGGGATTTATACAATGGGACCTGTCAAAGTCCACCCAATTAAGGGATTTATGTTGCAGTTGTTAGAAAGAAATAGTTGGATGAGCTATTGAATTAGCTACTGATAGCTTGATAAAACCACAATTAAGCATCACTCTTGGTTTGAATTGGTTGTGCATGTCCTTCACAACTTTGCCTTTTGTCGATTTGCTGGAACTTCAATCCTACACTGTCGTTCTTCTGTCACTTTAGTCACTGCTCAGTGAAACCCTCACTCTACCGATCTTCTGTCATTCGGCTCTACACACTCTAAGACTCCCCCTATGTCCTCTTTCACATTAACTTTATTCACCTTGATAACAACTATCAAAAGAATGAGATATGTGAATTTATAGACCCTTAAGTCTATCGCCAAATTTTCCCTCCAAAACATACCTTTCAAAATTCTATTGTCAAGCCTTAAGTTGTGCTTCTGAAATCATGCAAGAATCTCCGTCAATATTCTTAAACATGTCGATAAGTCCATTGGTTTACTGAGAGAAGACTTTTGATTTAGCTGGTTGTAACTAAACATTACCATTCTGTTGGTTACCGAATTTTTTGATCTACCGATCAAAACTTGTCTTAGTCAATTTCTTCCTGTGTATCGGTTTAGTCTTTGCTTAGTCGATGGACATCTTCCTTGCTGATCTACGCACTGCTACCCGATCTCCTTACTGTTTGTCGATCTACTACTTGTCGGTATACTTATTGTCAGTCAATTTACTGCTTACTCCCTAAGAATTAGGAAGACTGAGGAGATGATGTTGCCAACAATGACAACCATATCATTTCCTAGTCATACAAAATTGCATCAGAATCCCAATAGCAACAACTCCAAATGTTGCAAAGACAAATGTAGGACATGCAACAGGAGACTACAGTATGATACTCCTTGGATGAAATTTGTCCTTATCCTTTTGATAGGAGATTGAACATGGTATCTTTTCCCCCAAATTCAGATATACCAGAGTATGACAAATATGATGGTAAAAGTGATCCCCGCGATCACGTTCAGGAATTTTGTACCATGAGCCTAGAGTTTTCTCATGATAACACTTACTTAATGAGCTTATTCCTAAGAAGTTTGGGAGGGAAAACAATGGAGTGGTTGTCTAAACTCACAACTCCCATCAGATCATTTGATGAGTTTGTAAACAAATTCATAACACAGTACTCCTATAACATTCAACACACAATCACCATGCTGGATGTGTGTAACACAAAACAAAAGAGCAATGAAACCTTCATGGTATTTCTTCAATGATGGAGACGCATGGTTTCAAGATATCCTCGAGATGTGTCTGAGAAGGAAAAAATGGAAATCTTCATCGATAATCTAAATAGTGAGATGAGTTATCAACTCAAACTCCAATGCATACCATCTTTTTCCAAATTGATAGAAAACGGGATCCAAGTGGAGGAAGCTTGCATCAAGAAAGGAACATTGAATTTATTTAAAGAAGGTGTTAATTCGTCAAGCACTAATCCCTTTAACAATCAAAATAATAACAACACTTCAGACAAATCCAGATTTTGGACAAGGAACAAAAATGTAGTTAATGATTGGGTAGTTGATGCCAACAATGAGAAGTCTAAACAACCAGTATTGGCTTTATCGGGTAACACACCATCCAACAAAGATCAAAAAAGTGTTAATCAAGGCACTAACACTTATCACAAAATACTAATCAAGGAACTTCAACATCAAACACCAAAAAAAATCATCAAGGCAACACCACTAACCAAGGCCACAACATTAACCAAGGAAATTGATGAACACTAAGAGGGGGGGGTGAATTAGTATACCAAAAAATACTGAACTTAAACTCTTAAACAGTTTAGCAGTTAACCGGTATAACAGATTTAATAACAAACCAGTTAAGACAAATGCAAACTAAACAACAAATAAAGCATTCACCCATAAGAGCACAATCACCATAACACAAGAGGTTTTGATGTGGAAACCCAAATGGGAAAAACCACGGTGAGCAGAAACTCACAAGTAACTATCTGTAGAATAGAAACTAGACCGGTTAAGGTCATACAATGTTCTTCACTAGAATAGATCCTGTTAGGAATCTAGATCTCTGTTAGGAGATAACTCCTATTAAAGACTACCTTGTGAAAGGATTTCATATTCATAGTTGTGAACCACCTTGTTAGAGGATTTACAAAGGCTTTGTTGGGCCTACCCGGTTAAGGGTTTCAAACTTCTCGAAGATATGAGTAATCAACAAGTAGATGATCTAGATACTAGCACAATATGCTTGGTTAGATCCTTGATAGCTCATTGTTAATGCACATTTAGCATTACTTCAGTCTTCAATATCTCCACACTTTGTTTCTTCACATAGACCTAATCTTCTCTTCTATAATCGCACATACAAAACCCTCATCAACTTCTAAAACCCTAGACATGATGTCCTTATAAGGAGTCTAATTTCATGTTGGTCCAATAGGATTACATTACAAGTTCCTAGGTTTAGTGCATCTAGACACATTTGGTAACACGACACAAATCACCACCAAAGTATTGGTGGATGATAACTCATCATAGAGTAATACCGGTTCATTATCGATTACCGATTCATACATTTTACCAATTACTGGTTGTCACAATGAAGACTGGAAAAATGTTAACTACCGCTTTGTTCCTTCATACCGCTTTGAGATCCTCGAACTGCTTGAGGTCTTCATACCTCTTTGGGTCTTCAGTCAGTTTGTGACCGGTAAACACCTTTTACAAAATATCGATAGTCCAAAGACTATAATACATAATACTAGCTGGAACAATTACCGGTTGAGAATAACTCATACATAAAGAAAGTGATCACAAAACAAGTGTGTGTCCATCAATGACAATCACAACATCATCAAAAATGCCAACAGGCAATAACATTAACCAAGGGAATAATGCAAACCAGAGAGGCAACACTAATACTTTCCCATATCGATGCATCTACACACCATTAGGACAAACCTTAGAATCAACGTTCTGAGAACTCTTTGTGAATAAGATCATCACATTGTCAGCCACAAACAACTTTGAACCCCAGGTCAAACCACCTTGGTGGAATGATTCACATCTATGATTTTCATCAAAACAAAGGACATAACACCAATGATTTCATGAGGCTAAAGAACATCATTTAGGACATGATCGATAGAGATGATTTAACAGTTGATGGTCACAAAATGAATGGTGACAATGAAGCCTTTAAAAATCCTCTTCCAAATTACAACAAGGGAGGAGCTTCAACATCAAACAATACCAAAGGAGCTCGTATAAATCACATATACGAGAACACCATCAATCATATATCGACATATGACAATCAAGTAAATGCCATAAAAATCAAGGAAAAACAATAACATGCATCGATAAATGTGACAACCAGATCGCAAAAATATGTCTTGAAAGGGAACACATCAACATCCACAACCCTCCCCAAGTCTCAATATTTTTTAGTTGATCAACTATGGAGAACTCCCACTCAAATATCCATACTTAAATTGCTCAAACTCTCACCACAATACAAAGATATCTTGGAACAAGCACTTATCGAAACAAATATTCCAAATGATCTGGACATTGATCAATTCTAAGCCATGGTGACTCATACGACAAGACCTCATAACCTATCTTTTTTTTAACATGATGATATCTCCTTAAATCATCTGCATAAAACTCCACTCTATATCAAAGTATTGGTCTATAAACATCGAGTAAAAACAGTGTTAATAGATGGAGGAGTTGGTCTCAATATTTGTACTTTAAAGCTTATCCATGCATTGGGCTTCTCTAAGCAGTCTATTCATCCAAACAAGAAGATCACCATCAAAGCCTATGATGATGAAGGGAGGTCATCCAAAGGAATGGTAATACTTCCTATTCAGGTAGGTCCGATACAAAAGGACACCATGTGCCAAGTCTTGGACATAGACTTGACATACAATATACTATTGGGTCATCCATGGATCCATGAATTGCAAGCAGTGCCTTCCACATGCCATCAATGTATCAAGTTCCCATACAATGGATAGGAAATTTCCATATATGCAGATAATAACCCTTTTCAGCATTGCAATGCTATGGGGGCAGCTCAAGATAGCCTAGTTCCACACAACAGGGAGGCCCAAGCTTCTTCAACATCCAATCATCATCAAGAAGAACTCAAGTCTCTATCCATAGACTTCAAGGAAAAGATGAAAATCAAGGACCAAGGAATGGGGGAATACTCTTTTGAACCCCTATGTCTATCAAGATTGCCAATGTTGCCAAAATCTTTTGGAAAACCTTCTGCATCAACACATCAAGCAACACAAACCATCACCAAGTTTGATGGCAAATTTATCCAACTGGGCACACTTGTCGATGAATCAGAAGAGAAAGACATCCTTAGTTGGCTATATAAGGAAAAAGAAGAAGTCAAAGAAACTACCATAGAAGTAACAATACCAACACAACAATATGGAAAAGGTTTCTGGATCATGCAACAAATGGGATACAATGGCAGAGGACCTATTGGCAAGTGCCAAGAAGGCATTATAGAACCCCTATAACAACCTCCTTCTCAATTTGCAAGAGACAAAATAGGATCGGGGTATGAACAACATATACCACCTATGCAGAAACAAAAAAACCATCAAAAACCTATGTGGAGAGAAAAGAAAAAATATAATGAAAACTCATGGCAAGAAGCACTACACCAAGTAGCAGAAACAACAAGGAAAGAGAAAGAACATCAAGAAAATGAGAAACAACAAGAAGAACTAGTCATTCAAAGGGAGGAAGCCTCTTATAAGAAAGTGCATCATGTGCAAGAACCTGATCAAACTGAGGTAGAACCACCACCCAAAGAAATTACTACTCATCGAAGAGAAACAATGTATGAACAAATGCAAAGAGTACAAGCTGGCTCTAATTTTGAATAAAAAAATCTACAAAACTGGTATCAATTGTCAGAGATCTTTTCTCACCATACAACATACCTATTAGAAGCAGTGAGATAATCTAGGATAGTAATTTTGAAACCCATTCTAATGAATATGAGTGGGGTATCTATTCAGATGTTACTGAAGACATTGAGGTAGATACCATCCACTCATACACATCTCTTTCTCAAGAGGGACAAGGCTTATAATCTTGACCACTTTAATTTGGACCACAACATATTTACGAGGCTAGTGAGAATTAGCAATGGCAATACGAACAAGGTTACATCAACGATATTACCATCAGAGACCTTGACAATATCATAGACCTAACCGATATCCCAAACAACTATAACGATGACTCTATCATGACACTTACCGCAACTAATCTCAACCCACCAAATGACTCCTTATTGCTCATATATCCTAATCTCATAGACTAGGAAGAACCTGAACACCATAATATACCAATATTCCCAGATGATGAATCCATTGTCTAGTATCTATGTTCAGTCAACCTAGAAATGTGCTCTACTAGTAAAAAAAATAATGATATCTACAATCAAGAGAGTGCAAAGTCTCTCAGTTGAAAAAATGAAATAAACAAGGGATCTAATAGTGAAAACCAGTCAATGGCAGTATTAGATCACACAAAATTTAAAATAAAGGACGCATCTATAGGTGAAAACCTTTTTGAGGCACCTAAAAATGGGAGACTTGACACTCTTCCTGAACACTATCAAGAAAGGTCACCAATATTGATTGAGCCAAAATAATCAATAAACATTGGTACTAAAGCAACAGTCAAAACTATACATCTAGTAGAATCACTGACAGAAGAGGAACAACCAGATTTTATCAAATTCTTCAAGGAAAAGCAAATCAATTTTGCTTGGTCATATGCTGATATGCTCGGAATAGATCCAAACCTAATCATGTATCACTTATCCATCACTCCAGGAGCTAAGTCGGTCAAGCAAAAATTAAGAACGATGAATCCATGTGTGGCATTATTGGTCAAAGAAGAACTAAAGAAGTTATTAGATGTCAGATTCATCTTACCTATAGACTATGCTGAATGGATCTCAAACATTGTACAAGTTTCAAAACATGATGGGAGCATCAAAATATGCATAGATTTTAGAGATGTCAACAAAGCATGTCCAAAGGATGACTTTCCTTTACCAAGAATTGATGTAATTGTGGATCTAACAGCAGGCCACACAATGTTATCATTAATGGATGGTTTCTCTGTCTATAATCAAATCAAGATAGTTCCAGAGGATCAAGATAAAACTGCATTCACCTGTCCATGGGGAATGTATTGTTGGAACGTCATGCCCTTCAGCTTAAAAAATGCAGGGGCAAATTATTAAAGAGCCATGATGACAATATTCCATGATATGATGCATACCTTCATGGAAGACTATGTGGATGATTTGTTGGCTAAATCATTCACCTGAGAAAAATAGCTAGGCATATTAGATAAAATATTTCAAAGATTTGAGCAATTCAAGGTCAAACTAAACCCTAAGAAGTGTGTCTTTAGGTTCACATCAGGCAAACTGTTAGGGTACATTGTATCAGAAAAGGGCATTGAAGTAGATCCAACAAAGGTACAGGCTATCATGGAAATTCCACCTCCCAAGAACATTAGCCAACTCAAATCTCTACAGGGACGGCTACAATCCATCAGGCGATTCATAGCTCAACTTGCAGATAAATGTCTATTATTCAATCATCTACTTCATAAGAATATACCTTTTAGATGGGAAGACAAGTGTGCAGAATCATTTCATCAGCTCAAACAATATCTGATGAATCCGCTAGTTTTGGTACCTCCGATAGCAGGCAAGCCGCTCATTCTTTATATATCAACAACAAAAGTATCATTGGGGGCACTGCTAGGGCAAGAAGATCCAGAAGGCAAAGAAAGAGCTATTTATTACATCAACAGGACTTTAAACGGATATGAGCTAAAGTATACATTCATTGAGAAGGCTTTCTTAGGAGTGGTGTTCGCCTCTCAAAAGGTGCACCACTATATGCTAGCTCACATAATTAAACTGGTAGCAAAAATTGATCCTCTCAAGTATTTACTCAACAAGGCAGCTCTTACAAGATGATTCTCAGTGAGTTTGATATCCAGTACATAGAACGTCGAGCTATCAAAGGATAGGTAATTGCAGATCAACTAGCTGAAGCACCACTACCAGACCAACAACCACTACAGGTGGAATTTTCAAACATGGATATACTCATTGTCACACGTAAGAAATGGATCTTGTACTTTGATGGATCCTATACACAAAATGGATCAGGTGTCGGCATCCTTTTCATCACTCCAGAAGGACACACAATTCGACGATCTTATAGACTGATGTTTCCATGCACGAACAACATTGTTGAATATGAAGCTCTGGTAACATGAATCAAAATGGTTGTGGAATGGAGAATCACAGAATTGAGTGTACATGGGGATTCTCAATTAGTTATCAATCAGATCAATGATGAATATCAGACAAAGGATGATAAGCTAATGCCTTACAAGAGAATGGTGGATTATTTCAAACAATACTTTGTACACATCACCTTTGAGCAAATACCAAGGTTGGACAATAGAGTTGTCGATGCAATGGCCACTATCACGTCACTACTGCAAATTCTAGATAAACAGAGTTGTTACGAGATCCTAGTAGAGAAATTTTTTTCCTCAGCCTATGACAATTCTGCATCTCAAGTCATCTATGCTCTAATCGGTTCAGATTCACCTCTATATGGGACAATCTATGAGTATCTCAAAAACAATACTTTTTCACCCAACCTATCTTGCAACCAAAAAAGTAGATTCATCCGGCAAGCCACCCGCTATACCTTAACCGCTGACACACTTTACCATCAAGGTCTAGATGGTACTCTTCTTCAATGCTTCGATCATAATGAATCTGACTCGGCCTTACATGAGCTTCATGAGGGTATCAGTGGTATGCATTCAGGTGGTCCTACTCTCACCAAGAAACTTTTGAGAATAGGATATTACTGGCCAACAATAGAGAGAGAGTCCTATCAATTTGCAAAGAAATGTCCTAAATGTCAAATTCACGGTAATCTTATCTATGCACCAACATAGGAGTTGCAGTCGTTCACCACATCTTGCCCTTTCTGTCAATGGGGACTTGATTTAGTAGGGAAAATTCATCCTTATTCTTCAAATGGACATAATTTCATTGTCACTGCAACGAAGTATTTCACAAAGTGGATTGAAGCAGTCCCGATGACCATTGTAACTAGAAAACAAATCTCTTCATTCATTCTCAATTATCTCATTTGCAGATATGGAACTCCTAGTTCCATCATCACAGACAATGGACATCCTTTCAAGAATCAAGATGTGCAAGAGCTATGTGAACAATTCAAAATCCAACATCGCTTCTCCACGCCATACTACCCATAGGGTAATGACCAAGTAGAAGCATCAAATAAAACAATCCTGAAAATCCTCAAGAAAACAGTAAATGATGTGGGCAAGGATTGGCATGTATAACTCAATCCAGCACTTTGGGCATACAGGACTAGTATTCGGACACCTACAAGGGTTACACCATATTCATTGGTGTATGGTTTAGAAGCAATTCTACCTCTTGAGGTAGAAATCCCATCTCTTTGAGTATATTTGAAGGGCCTCATACTAGATGAGGAATATCGAGTAAATAGGTTACAAGAACTAGAGCTTCTTGATGAAAAACGACAACATGCCTATGACCATCTCAAGGCATATCAACAACAAATATGCAGAAGCTATAATCACAAAGTCATCCTGAGGGCTTTCAAAGTCGGTGATCTCGTACTAAAGGAAAATCCATGAAATCAGCAAGATGGAGAAAAGAAGGGGAAGTTTGAACCTAATTGGTTGGGTCCCTTTGTCATCATATCAGCCTATGGATCAGGCATATATCAATTGTCAACTTTAGAAGGGGACATTCTTGACGAACCAACAAACAATATCCATTTAAATAAATTCTACACTTGAGCCATCTAATGCACGGAAAAAAGAAAAAAAATAAAATTAAAAATAAAAATTAGAAGAAAAAAAAAAGTAAAAAACAAACCAAAAAGTGCAATAAAAACTAGTGAAAACCTGGCAACAAATACTATTTGTGAGAGAACGGATCCTCTATCTATCAGTACTCATATCTTTGATCCATCTAGTCTCAGCTAAAATCCATCACTAGCACACTTGTTCACGCAACATTATCTCAAACATACTTATCGTAGTCATTGTCCTTGATTATCTAAAAACACTTATGCATATCATATCCCATCATGGCTTGGTGATCAGTTTATACATTCACATCGATAAATATCTATGACTAGGGGCAACATTCCTGTCACTTTAGCATTTTGACAACAACAAACTAGGATCACAACATACTAAGGAAACAATGTCAACAACTGCTCATCGGGCTAGAAAATAAGACAATTATCCAACTCCAACTTTAGCACACACGTGATGGATGATTTTCTGAATTATGATTTGATTACATTTTAGCATGAAGTTTTGACTATTTTATGTTTTAAATTTTTGAATCTTTCGATCTCCTGAGCTACTCAAGGATGCATTGAGCTAAAGAAGTGATGAATGAATCTAATATTTTTCTTTGGTTTTCTGTTTGTGAGGCGATCATTTGTACAGTGCAAATTTGTCTCAAGAAATGATTGGAAACATATCATTGAAGACATTTTTCACTTTGCACATGCAAATGGTTAACTCTTGTATGTTTTATGCAAGCGACACTTAGGTCATCTTCGTGCAATTATACCTCAATGCTTGTGTCATCTTGCAATATCAAAATACATATAAGTTATACTCAAGTCGTTATGGTTCAATTATACCATAATGCTTGTATTAAACTTTCAACATATCAAAAGCTTAATGATGACAAAAACAGACCACAAACAAGTGACTAAACGGGAATGACAACGACAAATCATATCATTATAAAACTTGCATTTAGTTGCATATCATTTTAAGCTTGCATTTAGTTACATATCATTTTAAGATTACATTTAGTTGCATATCATCTTAAATCTTGCATTAGTATCACATCATTATCATTATTATACATCTCATTTTCAAGACACATCTCCCATGATTATCATTATCATACATCTCATTTTTAAGATACATCTCATAAATCAAAGTAATCATTTGCAATACATCATCACATTCTCACCCATCTGATCATAAATCATGCATTCACATCATTATCAAAGTCAAGAGCATTATTATCTAAGCATCAATCTCATATCAAAACATAATGCATATCATAAATCTATCATCATCAATAAGCACATCACATATAGATCAGAGAAAATATATATATATATATGGCTGAAATGTACAAGGGATATCATGTCTATCAAAATACAATAAAGTAATCAAAAACAACAGAGACAAGTCTCTCAGGTATGACTATCTCCTAAGGTTGATGGTATAACTGTAGATGTCCCAGCTCCTAGATCTCCACTAGGTGGATCACATTGGGCAGGCCCTATAACACCTCTGCTCTCTGTCCTTGTATGACTGTGGCTAGATCGACTGGACGCCATTGCAACATAGCTAGGAGCTTTGTGATCTCGAGGGACCACCTCCTCATATAAATGCTTGTAATACTCAGCCTCCTTGGTCGAGTACTCTATCTCTCTTAGCATGTCCCGAACTGGGGCACCAACTGTCGCTCTCTCCAACCTTTCAGCAAGAGCCTCTGCTTGACCTGAGCACTCTATCTATATATCCTGCTTTGCGATAACTTGTGTAATCCGGTGCTGCTACGCTAGCACCTGTGCCTACAACTCTTGCACTGAGACCTGTAGTGCTCTAATCTGTGAATCTTGTTTATGGGTGGGTGCCCTAATCTGAACGGGTACCTGTTTCATGGTCCCACCCACACTTGTCCCTCTCTGAGGCACCGGTGGAGGTAGAACATTAGATCTCCTCCTCTAGGCAAGTCGTCTATCATCCTCTATACCACCCAACGCCGCTAGCACCGTGCCTACCCTACCAACCCCATGAGCACCAAGAACGAGCCCACCTCCTCTATCTCCTCCTCTATCAAAACCACCTCTTCCCTTATCTCCACCCCCTCTCCCTCTATCAAAACCACCTCTCCCTCCTCCTCCACCACCTCCTCCATCATCTCCACCTCCCTCTCCTACCTCCTCTCCCTCCTCATCTCTTCATCTGGTTCCCCCTCACCTCTATAGCTGCTCCTCATCATCAAAAGCGAGCATAAGCTCTGCTAGATCAGATATACATGTGACTACATGAGCCACAAAGTACATTAAAAACTCCTCTATCATCCCAACATCCATGACCCTAGCCCCATAATCCCAGATTTGTCCTGCCAGCGACATATACTCCTCAACCACTGCTACGCTATCTAGATTAGGTCCCCACTTCAGCACATACTATCATCGATGAGCATATAAACAAGCTCCTTGTGACATCCCCTATCATCTACAATACTGCCACTGAACACAACTATGCAAGAATCGCTCAATAATAAAGGGCATTTTCACAATCAAGTACCTCGACATATATACATAGGGCATCTCTATCTCATCCTCTGCCCACACCTCACAATCCATATATATTCTCCAAATGACCATATCGATATCATATAGTGCCCTCCACCAATTCTCTAGTTTTCCCATCTTACGCTGGACAACTACACTTATATACCCATAAACATAAGCCCGACCGACTGGCCTATCCCTATGTGCAAGCGGTCTCAACACAGGAATATGCTCCTAGGCCCACACCTGTAAAAATGTCAGCCCAGCTAATAAACTAGTATATCCTAGATATACCACCTGGTGAAGCTCTTTGTATAGATGGGCCAACATACAAGAACCCCATGCAATTCTATGTCCCTATGTCACCATGTTCTCCAGCACCAATCCCCAACCCACAGTTAGTCCCTTTGACCTACAGTCGGGACATATTAATCCACCAATGAAACTTGCTAATACTAATGGCAATTGAGCATAACCAAAATCCAAATCTCATAACCACTAATCTGATCATCCTGGAAGATGTGACAGAGAGCCTCTGTCCCACCCTCCTTAGTCTACTCATAAGGTAACAGAGCCCCAACTATAGGAATCCGCAGAATTTGATAACAGTTCTCTGGTGTGACTGTCATCTCGCCCGTAGCCAAGTGAAAGGTGTTAGTATCACTATGCCACCTCTCTACCAACACTGTCAATAAACCCCAGTTAATGATATACCGAGGCATGTCTAGTAAGGAGGACAACCCACATCTCTCAATGACATCTCTGTCAGCCTGTGACAAACGTAGAATCAATGTCCATGGCCTCGAAAATTGCTCTCAAGACTCAAGCATGCCAAGCTCTGCCTACAAAACAACAAGTATCCCTCATCAATTCCAAAATCCATCTGATATATCAAAACAAAGCAAAATCAACTTGAAACAGCGAAGAATCTCAAGAACACATCATAAACATATTCACATCAATTCAAGAAATCAAGCACAGACCCATATCTAGAATCACTAACCCATATCGATAATTAAAGATCCATATCAAAAACAATCAAGCAAAGATCCATATCGAGAAATCAATCACAAATCCATATCGCAAGCAACATCAAAGATCCATATTAAAAAAAATCAAGCAAAGATCCATATCGATAAATCAATCAAAGATCCATATCGAAAGCAACATCAAAATCCATATCGCAAGCATCAAATCAGGACTCATATCGAAAATCAAATCAGGCCTCATATCGGATATCAAATCAGACACATATCGAAAATCAAAAAATCATATCAAAAAGCAACATCAAGATCCATATCAAACTCAAAATCAGGATCCACATCAAAAATCAATCAACTTGGCACTCCATATCAAAAGCAATTCATATCGACAACAGCAGACTCAGACTATCCTACACCAGCATATCAAAATCGAACATCATCACAAAGTAGGACTCACATTGGATCATGAACCATAACCGAACAATCAGCAGACACATATCGACATCTACGCCATCTATCTAATCTATTCAATTCACGATGCATTCTTCACAATCACTTTTTCATCAACTTTGGATCCTACACGTTAAACTAGGGCTCCTAAGCGCTATGCTGCCACCTCTATGCTAGTCTTTTTCATCAATGTGCTAGCAATAAAACCCTACACGTTACACTTATCCCATGCGCTAAGTGGAACTTCCATTGTGCTACCCTGTTAACCCTATGCGCTAAACCATCCTATGTGCTACCCAATCTACCCATTGCACTTCTATGTAGACCTAATGCGCTAAAACCTCCTATGCACTAACCTACCCCCCGACCATGCTACAATGAGGTCCCTAGATGCTAAAACACCTAGGGTTTTTCTATGCGCTAATACTCCTATCGTATGTGCTAATAAAACTACCTAACGCGCTAACCCAGAAAAATCCAACCCAAATTTGAGAAACATGACCAAAATAAATAAATAAAATCGAAAATGAAGGAGAATTTTGACCACTTACTGGTGGGCCATAGGTGGCAGGTCTCCGATGTCACATAATGTGCTCAAATCAGTGCGAGTATGGAATCGGCATCATTGTTAGAGCTCCAAATGTCACAATCACAAAGAGACAAGTGTGCAAATGATTTTTCAAAATCACTTTTTACCTTTTAATAGGGTAAAATAAAGAAGGCTAGTAAGTGGGGCATGTATTTTCTTCCCACTTTCTCATTTTTAGCCTTATCCACATCATTTTCAAGAGATGAATCCATAATGTGCATTCAACACGGTCAATATTCTCATATTGTAATTTATTCAAAAACGCTCATCAACTTGGCAATTTTTCACTAAATCCTTGATTCATCTCCCGAGGGGGCATCATCAATATCGTTCATCAAATCTACATCTAGGGCATCATATTGACATTTTGACACACAACATCATATCGATCAAATTTTGATAGCATATCCAGCAAATTTTCTTTGAATCAACATGTGCACACACATCACTTCAAAGAGGGGCAAAATGTAGACGTATAAATCTAACTACTTTCTTAAAATGAATATTTAATATTTATTTTAACTCTATTCCTCCTATTAATTAAATTCTATTTAATTAATTTCTTCATATTCATCTATTTGATTAAATAAATTACTCAATTTATTTAATTAAGTTCACCTAAACCTTTTCTAGCCTTTAATTAAATAAATCACTCTATTTAATTAATTCCCCTTTCTCTCTTTTTAATTAAATCTAAATTTAATTAAAATCTCCTTTGCATTTAAATAAATATAATTTATTTATTTAAGTCTCCCACTTGTATTTATTCAAGTTGCATCTATTTTGTTTAAATAAAGCAATTTTATTTTACTTAAAATCCTCCTCCATCCACTTGCATTTTCCTAAATCTCCCACTTGCCTCCTAAACCCCTTCTAGATTCTTCTAATCACTTCCACTTTAGCCCAATTCATCTCCTAATTATTGTCACATTCCTAAGAAAAGAGAAGTCACTTCTCAAAGCCTCCAAAGTCTTCAATAACCATTAAAGGCTTTATGTCCTCAGCAAGTTAACCCTCAAAGTCTTCCAAACCATTTAAGGTTCTTGCATAACCATTAATGGTTAACTCAACCTTCTTGCATGACTAGAGACTTTTTGTCTAACTCAACCCTCATCTAACCCAAGGGTCTCATCAAGCATTCATAGCTTTAACCTTGGTTATCCCTTTAACCCTTGTACAAGAGTTTACCCCTTGGGTAAAAGCTTTATCTAATGGATAACTCTAACCTAACCTTAAAAATGCTTCTTTCATCTCCTCTCAAGCAACCTCTTGTTGACAATTGTCACCATTTCATTGGTGAGAATTGTGAACATGGATTGATTAACTTTCAATCCTCGCCCTTGTTAAGACTATTCAATCTTGACCATCCATTGCCCTATTTTCTGTATAAATAGAGCTCTCATTCTTCATTTTCACAATCAAGTCTTTGTGCATAAAACTTATAGTCATTTTTGCTCAATCAATAACCTTTCATGCATCCACATCATAGTTTAATTACTACGTATTTAGTCTCTCTTTGTAAATCATCATAATAACATTTAGAAGCATTTTAATATATCATAGAATATTCATGTTAGATTAGTATATCATTGCTAGGATAATTTTCTAATCTTATCATCATCTTTATGCTAGCTTAATCATCATATATTCAATATCATACATCTTAGAATGCATTCATGCATATAAATCAAACATCACTCATTCTTGGATTTGTCATTCCTAAGTCACTTTGCTCAGTGATCTGAGAGAAAAAAACATTGACTTTAGGGATCATGTGAGATAGAGAAAAATGGGTCACCCCTTGGGAAGTTGAACTATTTCAAATAGTTCCTATACTTGCACCAAGAGTCTCATTGGTGTGTGGGTCTTTTTAATCCAACATTTTTGTTTTTGTCGACCAATTTCCCCACATACAATTTCCTTCACCAATGAGCACAAAGGTCAGATTATCTTGCTTGATTTATCTCACCAAAATAACTTTTGCATCTTGATCCGCCTCGAGCCGCACTTCTTTTGTCATTGACCTATGATTCACAGGTTCCTTATTTGAATTCGACCTTCTCATCACCTATCACGTCAATGGATGGTTTTCCTGCCACTGCATGCCTACCACATATAATTTATGTGTTTTCCTCAAACACAATCCAACTCAACCCAGTCTGTTATGTCGATTTGAGTTCATTCACTGACCAAAACACACGACTGGTGTAAGGACCTTACCGGTTCATATACCCTACCAGTGGATCATATTGACTTGGAATGCTTTTGGTTTTGTGTCCATACTTCTTGTGATCCATCAACCATTCACTCTGTTGGTTTGTCTTCTCCATGTTCATACATGCTCACCGGTGGATCTCCTTATTGCATCTACATACCAGGAACATACCTATCCGATTGAGATTTCATACCGGTTTCCAACACTTAGTTGTTGGTTATCATCCCATATCAATTGACATCAATGATAACACAATGCCAACAAATGAAAGAGAGGAAAGATTCCCGAGAGCATTGGCGTAAGAGAGTAAAGTTCATAAAGTTGAAGTTTCCAACTTTTCTAGAACGCTAAACCCAAAGGATCTGATCGATTGGATCAGAGAGTTGGAGGATTACTTCAAGTTTGAGGATGTCAAGGACTTGCAGAGAGTCTGGTTGGCACGGACCAAGTTGAAAGGGCATGTTCCCTTGTGGTGGAAAGAATTGTAGAAAGACAAAGTGGAGAATGGAGAATTAAATATCACCCGGTGGAGACAAATGGTTGCAAGATTGAAGGCCAAGTTCATACCGAGAGACTATGAATTGGAGTTGTTCAAGAATTTGTAGAACTTGAAATAGAGAAACATGTCTGTGAAGGAGTATACTAAGGAATTCTAAAAGCTGGTGATTAAATCTGGACATAGAGAGATGGACAGAGAAAAGGTGGTGAGGTACATAAATGGACTTTCTTTTAACATTCAGGATGAGATGAGTATGTTGAGGGTTTCCACAGTTGAAGAAGCTTACCAATATGCTTTGAAGGCTAAGGAGAAGATGAGAAGAAGACAACCAAATAGAGGGAAGGAGAATTTCAAAGGTCAGACGAGTGATAGTATGCAGAAACTGGTTGAGGAAGATGAATCAAAACCTAAGTGGAGTAAAGAATCGGAATAGAAATCTTAGAGGAAAGGCAGTAGCAATACCAATAGAGAATTTCCTAGCAAAAGTTACAAGTGTGGAGAAACCGAACATAGATTCTATGAATGTATGTAGGGAATGGAAAGGAGTTGTATGGAAAATAAGGAACCAAAAGGTGAAGGTACTGGATCTGATTATGCACCGGAGCAAGGAGAATCCCTTATGTTCAGAAGAAAGGATATCGGATCTACTCAGAGGAAGAGTCTTTTTTGGACTGTGTGTAAATCAGGTGGTAAGTGTTGCAAGGTTATTATAGATAGTGGAAGTACTAAAAATTTGGTATCTAAGAAGATGGTTGTGAAGCTTGGATTGAAGAGGCTTGAGCATCCTTTTTCTTATGAGGTGATTTGGTTACAAGATGATAAAAAGATAGAGATAAAGGAGCAGTATTTGGTGAATTTTAATATATGTCCTTTCAGGGATGAGTTTTTGTGTGATGTTATATCTATGAGTGCTTGTCATGTCTTGTTTGGAAAACCTTGGCAGTTTGATAGAGGAGTTATTTATGATTGTAGAAGAAACCTAGTCACTATTGAGAAGGATGGGCATAAGTTCACATTGATTTCTTTGAAGGAGAAAGAGAAGGAGGTGAAGAATCTGAGTCCTGATAAAAGTTGTAGTACTAAGAAATCGGTGGCAAAGGTTATATTGGAAGGTTTGAAGAAAGATCTGATGGAAGAGAGTATATGAGAAGGTTTGAAGAAAGATATTATAGAACCGGTTGTAGAGGTTATACCAGAGGGTGACATGAGTTTGCAGAAGGATCTGATAGATGAGCTTGATGGACAGATAGAATCACATGACAAAGAGCTTATGATAATAAATCGAATGAAGTCTTGTGGAAGAAACATATCAGAGTTGTAGAAGAAAGAAGGTAGTAAAGAGAGACAATGTGCATATCTGAAGCAAAGGAAGAGAAATAGAGAGAGTCATAGGTTAGAGAATTTGGTTGAGGCACTGAAGGAACTAAAGCAAAGGTTGGTAGATAAAGAAGATGTTTGGATCATAAATGAGCATGGGGTCTTTATTCTGAATCCTTTTAGATGTTCATGAGTTGCCTCTCATGGAACATCTTTTTCTACCTGGGTTGTCTGATGTAGGAGAATCCCCGATCGATGAACAATCCTGCATCAACCAAAAATATTTCCTTTCAGTTTTGTTCTTGTTTAGTTCTTTATGCAGTTTTCTATGTTCTTACCGGTTGGCACCGATAGTTCCTTTCTTTTCGTGCATGATCTTATTTTCAGTTTTCAGGCTGGTTCATGTGCTTAATTCCATATTTCCAATTCATTTAGGTTCTTTTCCGGTCATTTATCACTTCCAGATGAATGTTTATGGGTTCCAGGACAGTTCTTGTGCTTACTGGTTGGTTTTCCTTCATTACCGGCATGATTCTTGGTGTGTGGATCTATTTCAGGTCTTGTCCAATGTTCTTTGGCGTGTGGTCAACCTTCTTGTTGAACCGCATCTCTTGGTTGTTATTTTCTAGAAAGATTTCTTTAATTCTTAGGAGAGACCTAGTTACACGTTTTAGTTTCCTATATTGGTAAATGTAATCTTATGAGGCCGACCTAGATATGTTTCAGTGGGTATAAATATTATGTTATGCAATCATTTGTAGTGGTAGAGGAAGCAGAATTGAGAATAAGGATTGAGATTCGCATTTTGTGATTTGGTTGATTCTTAGAGTCCCGAATTGGATTGTATTTGGTTGATAGCCTGCATGTAACCAGTTAACTACCAGATATTCTTTGATGACTATATGATGATAGCTAGATGATTGTTGGAATTTATAAAGCAATAATATGATATGTTTAAGCAATCTTGTTATGTTTACTTGTTGCTTTCGTTGCGTTACTCTTGCTGCATAATTTGGTTGACTCTCTTTAAAGGTTTTATCGGTTATGGTTGCATCAATTACTCACAACCACAACCCTCGGAATGTCTCCACGGAACTTAAAAAGATATCAATTTACCTTCCAACACCTTCCCTCCAACATGGACACCTATACTTGTAAGATAAGCATTAAATTAAATGTAATAAATGACCAGAAATCAAGAGACACTTGTTTCCTCTTCCATACTCCCACTTTGAGAAGCCCATAAGTCATTCCTTTTCCACATTCTTAATTCATGATATATCTCATTCTATACATCCATAAGTGGGTAAATGTTCAATATTAAATATTTGTGTTCACAACCCACTTTTACTATTGTTGGTGTAACCCATCACCCCTTATGATTGTATTACAATTAATGGTGAGAATTAAATATTACAAATTATTTTTCTAATACATCCTAGGTGCCTTAGAAAACTTTCCAATGATGTTGGAACAATGTCATAGGATTAACAAGGTAGATGGCATCTTAATCCTAACATTCTCCCACTTGTCATCATACATAGTAAATACATCCATAGGAATCACAAAGAAGGGAAAATTGTCTCTTAGCCATCCCCGTACCATTTGAATCTTCACCATGCTCTCATGCTCCAACAAGACACCCAGAAAAGCAACCATGAAAACCACCATCAAGAAACAAACTCCTTACATCCTCCAACATGCCACATAAGGAAGAAAAAAGAAACATACCAAGGTTAACCATGTCAACTATCACTGAAATATAGACCAATCTCTACATGAACATAAACATCAAATTCAAATGATAATAGAGGCTTTGAGTAACTCCCTTACTCATACCACCTAGAATAGAAACCACAATAAATTACAACTCTTCCAAGCTAACCATGCCTTAAACCAAGGTAAACCAACGTAGATAAAACTTCATGTCGTCAACATATCAACTCTAAACATACAATCAAGCCTCTATATATCAAACCTCTTATCTCAAAGAAACATATAAATGCTTACAAATGACCATGGAAAAGGCCAACTAACAAAGTTTGCATTACCACTAAAATAATCTTGTGGCTATAGATAGTCCATATTTGATTCATCCCACTACAATGAATAGGTTGTATACACCTACAAATTGTATAACTCGTACATCCAAATCCAATGAAACATGGAAACCGTCATTACATCAATAATAAATAAACCAAGATATCATAGAGGATAAACAAACATATGATGCAGGATGTGCAGTTTTTTATGTTCTTACTGGTTGGTACCAGTAGTTTCTTGTTCTTCATGCCAGATCTTAGTTTTTGTTTCCATATCATTTCATGTGCTTGATTCCATATTTTCAATTCATTTGGGTTATTTTCGGGTCAGTTATCATTTCTGGTTGACTATTTCTGGGTTCCAGGACAATCTTGTGCTTTCTGGTTGGTTTTCCTCCATTACCGGTGCGATTCTTGGCCTGTGGATCTATCTTGGGTCTTGTCCAATTTTCTTTGGCTTGTGTCCGACCTTCCTACTCAACCACATCACTTGGTTGTTATTTTTTGAAAATATTTCTTAAATATTAGGGTCGACCTAATACGTTTCATTTTTCTGCATTTGGTGAATGTAATCTTATGAGGTTGACTCAGATGTGTTTCGGCGGGTATAAATATGATGTTATGTAATAATTTGTAAGGGCACAGAAAGTAGAACTTAGAATAAGGATTGAGAAATTTGCTTGTTGTGATCCAGTTGATTCTTAGAGACCGGATTGGATTGTATTTGGCTTGAAGCTTGCATGTAATCAGTTAAATAATGATTGTCCTTTGATGATAATATGATGATTGTCGAATGATTTCCAAAAGTTCTTAGGATTTAATATGATCTGTTTATGTGAATTTGTTATGTTTTCTTGCTTCTTTCATTGTGTCTCTCTTGCTGAAGAAGTCATTTGACTCTTTTGAAGGTTTTTACTAGTTATGGCTACATCAAGTGGTATCAAAGCTAGTTATGGACTGGCTAGTGGAAGAATCATTTGCGAACATTGAGGCATTCCTTGGGGTGGACAAATCACTGATTGGAGGCAAGTTGCACATGTGTTCAATAGATTTCCAAGGGGAGGCAATTGAAACTGGTAGTCAAATTGTTGAGTTGAGGCAGTTCACCGGAGTGGAAAGAGAGATGTCGCTGAGAAGAATAAACCCCTAGAGGGTAGAGAAGATGATAAAAGAATTCAAGAATGAAGTAAGGAATGAAATCCAAAATACTTTGGTTGGTTTGCGGAGAAACCCTAATTCTGAGGATGAATATGAGGAAGTCGGTGAAGAGCTTGAGGAAGCTAAAGGACCAGAAGATGAAAGAGAAGAAATATTCCTAAGAGCAGTGGCGCAAGAGAGTAAAGTTCATAAAGTTGAGGTTTCCAACTTTTCCAGAACACTGAACCTGGAGGATCTGATCTATTGGATCAGAGAGTTGGAGGACTAATTTGAGTTTGAGGATGTCAAGGACCCACAGAGAGTCGATTGGCACATACCAAGTTGAAAGGGCATGCTACCTTGTGTTGGAAATAATTACAAAAAGACAGAGTGGAGAATGGTGAATTGAAGATCACCCGATGGAGACAGATGGTTGCAAGATTGAAGGCCAAGTTCATACTGGGAGACTATGAACTGGAACTGTTCAAGAAGTTGCAGAACCTAAAATGGAGAAACATGACTATGAAGGAATATATTGAATAATTCTATGAGGTGGTGATTAGATCTAGACATAGAGAGATGGATAGAGAAAAGGTGGCAAGGTACATCAATGGACTTTCTTTTAACATTCAAGATGAGATGAGTATGTTGAAGGTTTCCATAGTTGAAGAAGCTTATCAGTATGCTTTGAAGGCTGAGGAGAAGGTAAGAAGAAGGCAATCAAATAAGGGAAAGAAGAAATTTAAGATGAGTGACAGTGTGAAGAAACCAGTTGAAGAAGAGGATTCAAAACCTAAGAGTAAATAACAGGAACATAAGACACCAAGGAAAGGTAGCACCAGTACTGGTAAAGAATTTCATAGCAAATGTTTCAAGTGTGGAGAAACCGGCCATAGATCCTATGAATGTAAGAAAGGAATGGCAAGAAGTTGTGTGGAAAGTGAAGAACTGGATGGTACCGGATTTGATTGTGCATCGAAGCAAGGAGAATCCCTTATGTTCAGAAGAAAGGATACCAAATCTCCTCAAAGGAAGAGTCTTTCCTAGACTGTATGCAAATCAAGTGGTAAGTGTTGCAAGGTCATTGTAGATAGTGGAAGTACTGATAATAAGTATTTGAGGAGATGGTTGTGAAGCTTGGGTTGAAGAGTTTTAAGAACCCTTTTCCTTATGAGGTAAGTTGGTTACAAGATGATCAGAAGATAGAGATAAAGGAGCAATATTTGGTGAGTTTCAATATTGGGCCTTTCAGAGATGAAGTTTTATGTGATGTTGTGTCTATGAGTGTTTGTCATGCAATCAACATACCAATGAAATAATGGTAACCAAAAATAAGGCCTACCAAATTGAATCCTCATCAAACAATCTACAACATCAACACATATGCAACACCTTAAAAAAGAAATACATAATTAGTGCACTCCAATCTTAAATAACTAAAAGATTCAACCTCACATCAGTATAATGCATAATAGAGATAATCAAGTAGAACATGTGGATTTCCAAGACTCAAACACCAAAATCAATGCTAGACCTAATTTACCAAACAAACCCACATAGGAGTAACCATAGATCAATAAGATCCTTACAAGAAGTCATGAAAACCTATAACTGTCTCCATCCAAACTACCCTAAATCTAGTCATACCACATATTTTAGTTAACATGTAAAACCTACAAAATCATCTTTGTATATCTAAAGTCCATTTAAATATCCAAACATTCACATTATATGTATGGAATTTGAACATTGGAAATACCACAGATCTACAAAAACCAAATAGTTGAAAACAAGAGATCACTGCAACCCAAGAAAGGAAAGTAAAGTTGTCCAAGAGTTTGAACCATATGAAATAAATTAGCTCCACAACTCTCAAAGAGGTCAGGAGCTTATATTCTAGTGCTTTCAAGTAACCATGTGCTAAAACCACGAACCCAACATAAATAATCTAGTCCATAGTTCAAACAATTGGTGTATCTCCATGTGACTAAGATGTTCATACTCATCCAACATGAACACCTTATCAATGCACATGACCACAAGGTAAAGGAACAAAACCACTAAACAAGAGGATACACACATATTATCAAAATCCTTGAAGATCCATAAGCATGAGCTTCTAATGCCCAACATAGATCACATTAATAATATGCATGGTTTCCAATCTCACATATCTACAAAATAAAGTTAACTCATAGAACATTCATTGCATCCCCAAAAACCTTCCAACGACCTTGATTTCCTCCAAAATGATTCCCACAAGTTTTCCATCCTAAGAAACCAAAAATAGAGGAATACCCAGAACTCATAAGCTTCAGTTCTAATACCAAATGTTGAAAAATAAACATGTTCAATACCAAAATTGTGAAGATAAATCTCTATCCAATAAACTAATCAAAGGATTAGATTCAAGGCTTGGATAACAGCAACTTGAAAATTTGAAACTCATATGCAAATCTGAAAATTAAGTTGTCTTAAACTTGAAAAACCCATGATTAGATCCTTCTTCTTTATGATGCCAAAAATGATCCTATTAACCATGCTTAATAGAACTATGTTATGTGAACTTATAACAGCAATAAATAATTATTAACATCAACATAATATGGCATAAATAAGGCATAAATCAATAACATAACATTCACATATAACACAAGATTTACATGGAGAAACCCTTGAGAAAAAAACTCCACCAAGAAGAGAGGGCATGCTTGTATTAACAACAATAAAAGTGCTTACAATACAATCACTTTAATTCTCCTCTTTGCCTCTACCATATCAGCACCTATGAACATGTGAACAACCTCCTTATGCCTCTCATCCGTCCTTCATTCCTATAGAGAAAACTACATTCAACTGTTCATATTATGTCACACATAAAATCTACACCCAAAGGCTGAATTTATAGAATGGCAAGAGCTCCAAAACCACCAATAAAGGTTCCCAAAATAAGACTCATCATTACTCATGACCACAACCCTTGGAATTCCTCCACAAAACTCAAAAAGACATCAACTTGGCTTCCAATACCTTCCCTCCAACATGGACTCCTAAACTTCCAAGATAAACATTACATTAATTGTAATAAATGACCGGAAACTAAGAGACACCTATTGCCTCTTCCAAACTCGCACTTGGAGAAGCCCACAGGTTACTCTTTTTCCACTTTCTTAATTCATTAAATATCTTATTATAGACATCCATAAGTGGGGAAGATAATGTTTTTTATTTGTGTTCACAACCCACTCTTACTGCTACTAGTGTAACCCATCACCCCTTATGAATGTATTACAAACAATGGTGAGAATTAAATATTACAAATTATTTTCCCAATACATCATGTTAATTAACAGATTTGTCTCTCTAAAATAACTCAAAGATGATGCATCAATGCCCAAGATGAAAGATAGATTAGAAACTAACAGTTGGATAAATTGCTATAGAATTAGCAATTTTCCTCTGGATTTTAGAGGTACAACTCCCTCTTATAATGTAATTTGGTTCTTTTTGAGGTATGATTTTTATTAGAAAGAAAGAAAGGAAAAACTTTTAACCAGAAAACTCTAAGAGTAAAAAAGGGGGTTTCGATAGAAACATAATTAAATGGAATACAATAGTTCTACCCTAAAATACTAACATTTGTAGAACCATGACATTACTGCTCCATTCATTCAAAGCTAAATATTCACAATAATGTGTGCATGCAAATATCCGTTTTCATTCAATAGATAAAAAGAAAGATAATCCAAATGCATAGTATTTCAGCATAAGAAAAAACACATCATTTACCCACCGTAACTCAAAGTTTATGATCCATGAAGTTGCCTTCAAATTTGTTTTTTATGAATATCCATTCAAAAACTATTAAAAAAAGTTTAGAAACCAGTAAGATTTTTTTTTTTTCCATCTGACTCCTAACTAACATAAATAGACCACAATTGGTAACTGCCTTTTTAAAAAAAATAACGATCTTTGAAAAAAATCATTCTAAGAAAAAAACTCAACAATTACTCAAAATAAAACAAAAACGGCTTATGAGAGCCTGACTCTATATCAACTGAACTAACCATAGGTCTAGAGGGTAGCACTATTATTATTTAACAAGAGGCTACGATTGCTACATGGAGTTGGGCATCATGCATTTTGGTTTTTTATTCTTCTTCCTCTAACACTAAGATAACTCTAATGTATTCTACAAACTTCCTTTTACACTTCCAAGATAGAGTCATCAGTCTAGAAAGAATATCCTCTTGTGGGTTTTCAACCAACTTCAGGTTGGGCTGAACTACAGGGGAGACACCTTCTCCTGGAAGAACCATTTTCTCTTGTGTCAACTTGGATGGATAATTATTTATGCACTAACTTGGAAATTGACTTCTATGAACTATATTAATTCACCTCGGGTGTGGAATTTGTAACTGCAACAATTTCTCTTTATAGAAGAAGATTGTAAACTTCAGCTCCTCTTCCCTATCATTCCAAAATGTAAGTTATCCTTCTATATTGAGAGTAACTAGTCTTTTCCCTCCATTCAACCCTGTTTAACTGAGAAAATATTTCTTCCTACTCTCTTTGAATCCAATTCAAATCAAGTTGGTCCGTGGGAAGATTATCTTCATGGGGAAGCACCATACTATCTTACGACGAGAGAATAATTCATATCAAAAGCTAGCCAAAAAATTCTAAAATGGAAATAATTGATTCATGAGTTACTACTCTTCCAATAGACATGCCAATTTGTTAGTTTACCATTTCTCTAGCTAATCCCTAAAGAAATAATGAGTACATAATATTGCCACCTTTCATTTATAGATAGGGCCATCAACTCATTAAATTTTGGCAACAAGAAATAATATCATTCTTCAAAAAAAACACATTAGTAACTTTACATGATTTAGCCACCTAATCTGTCATTAAGAAGATATACTTCCTATATCTTTGAGTGGATTGCGCCTTACAAAATAAAAAACTCCATGTAGTCAAGGTTGATTGGCAAATTTAGGAACCGATCAAGGCAATGGATGCAAAGAAGTGAACTTTAGAGGACAATTAGCTAATCAAAGAAATTTAGAACTTTAGAACCGGTGCTAAAGTTTTGAAATACCTCAACTGGCCGGCTATATATACCTTGACACTATTCATTACTAACGATAATATTTTAGCTTAGAGGAAGGTCAGGGGGGTCGATGATTTTCACCACTTTAGAACCATTGTAAGTAGATTCAAAAACTTGTGACTTAGTTGACAATTTTTGAAGATTGGTAAAGGGCCTAAGATGAGAGTTAGCTTTTGATAAAGATGATTGAAAGTTTAAAACTGGGTGTAACAACAGGCTCTGAATGGGTACAAGGTCTGCAGAAGGGCATAGAGATAAGCCAGAATGCTTGGCCAGAGGCCTTATTCCAAAGGGCAACAAAGTTGCACCAAAAACCTAACAACAACACAAACATAAAGAAAGAGACAACTCGAGAAACTTGACACAAACCAAAAAAGGATAGACACAACAAAAATCTGGGTCAAGGTGGTAGGAGAATCCTACCTCAAAATAATTACCAGATGGACTATGCGAGCCCATTGATCAGCTAAGGAAAATAAATCCCATGGTGGAATAATAGATGGAAACCATGAGGTACATGTGAACTCAGTGGCAATCTTGGTCCTTGATATTTAGTCTCGAGGTCTTAGACGCGTATAGTTTCCCAGGTTGATACAACATATCTAAACAATCATTTCTCATTAAAAATATCTAAATCTAGAATCAATTTAGCCTCCCTTTTCATGTTGTTGATCACTTCTTGAATGAACTGAAGAATTAAAACTTCAAACTTGTTGATACATCTTTGACATTTGGAATCTCCAATGAGATTAGCAGAGTAAGAAGAGTCTTCACCTAATATTTCAGGTATATCAATAAGATTACTATGAAGTAAGCCTCCTTCCTAGATCTTTCTTAACTGGACATCATCATTTTCTTGATCCTTCCTTGGTATTTGACATTCTTCTACCCTTGTTCTCTTTTGATCATGTATATGACCTTGGACACCATGAGGACTCTTAATAGCTCTTCCCTTTTTTGCACATGTATGTTCTGCGACATCTTCATGATGGAAGTCATGGCTTGAAAACCCATGTTAAAGGAGGGGAGGGTCTTTTAAGTATTCATCACTATTAAATATTTCATCCTCAAAAGAGAGATTATTGTCCCTACCATTGTTTCTTGATTCAATCTCTCCTAGTGTTTCAAAAGGAAGAGAGTGTACTATGTCAGGAATAACTTTTAAATTGTTATGGGTATTTTTTAGGAAATCATCTTGTAGAGGTTGAACCTCAATTGCAATTTTATCAACTCCATCTAGTTAGTTGATTGGAACAATCTCCAGACATATGGATGTATCCCTAGTGGTTGAAAAATCACATTATAAAAGCATAGTGTTCAAATTTAGCCTCAATAATTCCTTCTTTTGCACCAAAAAAATCATCATGGGAAACATAAGGGAATTGATAACGTAATTCACTAGTACTTTTTGTTTTTAGACCTGTGGTATCCACGCGACCCAGTCCAGCACCCAACCTGCCTTACCTTGGTCTTACTTATTTCCAAGTTGGTGTTTAGGAAGGGGCAAGCTAGGATGAGACTAGTCCACTAGTGATGTACCAAGCCACCTGCAAGCTAGTTTCATTAGTTGAGTCCAAACCTTAGAGTTGAACTCAAGACTAATGGGGAGAAAACCCATGGCCCAAGCCAACTCCGCTACCCGTGCAAGCGTAATTTGCTATTAGTTTTATCAAGATTAATCATTGGGCTATCAAACTCTTCAATTTATTTACTTCATCTAACGAACTAGGATCACAAGTGATGGGAAACTAAAATGAAGCCATCTAAATCTGCATATTCTTAATACATTAGAGGGATCTATATTACCTCTTCTAGTGACACCTTTTCTTCATCACAAAATTTTAATGCTGAAAATTCAGGATGCATACATGCCTTTGATTGTTCAATTCCCTCTTCTATTATATTGGCAATCTTCATCCCAACTTCATCAAATGTTGAGTGAATATCATCAAAAGCAAAACAAAAAATGTGTCTAGAATATGATTTAGAAACCCTCTATCGATATTTACAAAATGCTTTCTATTTTTTTATTCCCCAAACATTATTCATCAATATCAAAAGTAAAGAACTCTAGTTCATGGGAAAATAAAGTTTTGGATGCAATATCGCTTGTAATTTCTTTCGTATTACTAAAGTCAACATAAGTTGCATTCATTTCAAATTCAGTGATGTGACCATCTTTATCCATAACTCCATGTAAAAAGTTGCCATATGACTCTTGCATGCACCAATTCAAAATGAGGATGATACTTGGTGTTTCCTATGGTACCTCTTCCTTAGGGGAAATAAATGACTGGTCAAGTTTCCCTAGTTGCATGCATGCTATGAAATTTTTTTGTTCTTGGTTTTTAGTCGAGTTCAAGATCTTTTTCTGCCGCCAATTCATATTTGGTGATGTCTAAGACTCATTAGGTTCAAATAATGTTAGTGTGGAATATTTCTCACCAAGAACAAAAATTATAAGAGAATTGGTTTTCTTTTTCTAGTTCTTCTTTAAGCATCCTCAATCTTCCTACTACAACTTGCAACTGATCAAGGTCTTTGAGTAAATAATACCTGTGATGCAAACTTTTGAGCAATAATGTGGATTTGTAATCTTTGGATGAATGAAAATTTTCTTTTTCAACTTTAGAAATACTCTTTGAGAGCATTCCAAAAATAATGGAGTGTCTGGGCATCTTAAACTGATATTTCCCTAATTTTTGGCACGGGTCAAATTTTAGGTTGACCCTTTTGACTTGTTAGGCTTTGAAACATTTTCTGAGGATTTTAATCAAACAAATTTTCCAGCCTCTATTCTTGGGGAGGCATACTTAGATATCAGGGACAAGAAAGTATTGATTTGTTCATGTTTCCCAGTAGAGTCGCCAAAAAATTGTTAGTTAACGGATTTCTCTCTCTAAAATAACTCAAAGATGACTCATCAATGCCTAAGATTAAAGATAGATTAGAAACTAACAATTGGAGAAATTGCTATCGAATTAGCAATTTTCCTTTGAATTTTAGAGGTACATCTCCTTCTTAAGCTGTAATTTGGTTCTTTTTAGGGTGTGATTTTTACCAGAAATCAAGAAAGGTAGAGCTTTTAACTAGAAATTTGTAAGGGTAAAAAAGGGATTTCGACAGAAACATAATAGAGTAGCATACACAGATTCTACCCTAAAATATTAAGATTTGTAGAAGCAAGACATTATTTATCCATTCTTTCAAATCTAAATATTCACAGTAATGTGCACATGGAAATTTCAGTTTTCATTCAACAGATAAAAGAAAAGATAATCCAAATGCATAGTATTTCAAAATAAGAAGAATAACATAATTCACCAGCCGTAACTCAAAGTTTTGATCCATGAAGTTGCATTCGGATATTTTTTATGAATATCCATTCAAAAACTATTAAAAAAAGTTCAAAAACTAGTAAAAGGAAAAAAAAAATTCCATCTGACTCCTAACTAACATAAATAGACCACAATTGGTAATTGTCTTTTTTTTAAAATAACGATCTTTGAAAGTGATTGTTCCAAGAAAAGAATCGAACAATTACTCAAAAAAAAACGGCTTATGAGAGCCTCACTCTATATCACTTGAACTAGCCATAGGTCTAGAGGGTGGCACTATTAATTAACAGGAGGAACAAGGTTTATTCCTGCCATGATTGCTAGCTGGAGATGGGCATCATGCATTTCAGTCTTTTCTTCTTCTTCCTCTAATACTAAGATAACGCTCATGTATTTTTCAAACTTCCTTTTACATTTCCAAGCTAGAGTCATCAACCCAGAAAGAATATCCTCTTGTGGGCCTTGAACAACCACTTCTGAGTCGGGATAAACTACGAGGGTGACACCTTTTCCTGGGCGAAGCATTTTCCCCTGCATCGACTTGGGTGGATAACTATTTATGCTCTCACTTGGCCATAGAATTTTGTTATGCCCTAGATTAATTTGCCTTAGGTGCAAGATTTCTAGTTGCAACAATATCCTTCTATATTCAATGTAACTGGTCTTTTCCTCCATACAACCTTGTTTAACTAAGAAACTATGTCTTCTGGATCTCTTTGAATCCAATTCAAATTAGGTCGGGCTATGGGAAGCTAATTTTCATGGGGAAGCACCATTCTATCTTATGACAGGGGAATAATTTATATTGAGTGTTGACCATAGAAATTTTGAAATGGAAATAATTAAAATTCTTGAGTTCCTATTCTTCCAATAGACATGCCAATTTGTCATTTTACCATTTCTATAGCTAATCCCTAAAGAAAGTATGATTTCAAAATATTGCCACCTTTTATTTATGGATAGGGCTATCAACTCATTAAATTTAGGCAACAAGAAATCATATCATTCTTCTTCAAAGATTGTGTTAGTAACTTTACATGCTTTATCCACCTAATATATTATTAAGGAGGTGTACTTCCTATATCTTCAAGAATATTGTGTCTTGAAAAATGAAAAACTCCATGTAGTCAAACTATTGGCAAATTTAGAAATTGATTTTGACTGACAAAAATATTTCAACTTAGAGGAAGGTTAGGTGGTTGGTGATTTTCAGTGCTTTAGAACCATTATAATTAGAATTGAAAACCTGTGACTTAGTTGACAATTTTTTGAAGATTGCTAAAGGGCTTAAGTCGACAATCGGCTTTTGATAAAGATGATAGAAAGTTTAAAACTAAGGGTAACACATTCTAAGTGCCTTAGGACACTTTCCAAGGATGTTATAACCATGTAAGTTATTATTTACAAGGTAGATGGTACTTTAATCCTAACATATTTCTTTAGGTCTATCCCTCCCTCTATACCTCACCTACCCTCCTTACCCATGCCTCCCTTCCTCTCTTCTTCTTTCTATTATTATTTATCTCCCTTATCTCTTCATTCTCTTGATCACTACCTCTCCCTCCCATCCTCTCTCTCTCCATCCCTTAGTCTCTCATTCCCTCTATATTTACCTCTCCATCCCTGTCTCATTACCCACCTCCCTCTCCCCCTCTAACTCTCTCACATATATCTCTCCTCCTAGGTCTCTCAACTATCTCTAGCCAAGCTCTAGGTCTCACATCTCTATATCTCTCCCTTTTCTATTTCTTTACCTCCCTATCCAACTCTCTTTCTACATCCTTACTCCTCTTTCTCTCTGTGAACTTCTCTTTTGCTCACCTCTCTACCTCTACCCTCTTTAGGTCTCTCAATCACTACTTATCTACCTCTCCCTTCCTCCTTATCCCTCTATTTCTCTTTGTTATTCTCTCTTATTTTATCTCTCCCTCCCCTCTCTTAGTCATCACCTTCCCTCCTTGCATATTTTTTAATGATTGGAACTCATATAGGATATGGGGTTTAGGGTTAAGGGTATTGGTATACATTTTAGTGTACAAGACTGATGGTATAGGGTTTAGGGTACATAAGGTTGAGGGTATAGCTCATATTGATACTTCCCTCTATCTCTCCCTCTTCCCTCTATCTCTCCCTCTTCCTCTCCCTTTCTCTTCTCTCTCATCTCTTTCTCGGACCCTCTCCAATTTCTCTCTCTCTCTCTCTCTCTCTCTCTCTCTCTCTCTCTCTCTCTCTCTCTCATATTGTCTCCATCTCTTATTCTCTCTCTCCATTGTATATGTCATCATCTCTCCCTCACACCCTCTCTCTCCCCTTGAACTATTTTTCTTTCTCCCCCCTTTCTATACATATCTTGTTATCCACCTCTCTATCCCCCTTCATCTATCTCACCCTTTTATCTTCCCATCTAGGTCTCTTACCTCTCTCTTACCATCTAGGTATATCACCTCTCTATCTATCTCCCCTCTAGTTCTCTCCCTCCTTCTCCACCTCTCTCTCCATCACCCCTTACCCCTCTCCCTTTATGAAATATCCCCACTTCTTCTCTCTCACACTTCTCTCACACCTGCATAGATCTCTCCTACCCTCTCTCCCTCTCTACATCACCTTCCCTCCTTACCCCTATTTCTATCCATACCTTCCTTCCTCTCTTTCTCTCTCCCTCTCTTATTGTTTCTCTCCCTTAATCACTACCTCTCCCTCCCACCCTCTCTCTCTTGCTCCCCATCCCTAGGTCTCTCCCTCCATATTTACCTCTCTACCTATCCTTCCTTGTCTCATTACCCATATCTCTACCCCTATCTCCCCTAGGTCTCCCACCTCCATATCTCTATCCTCTATACTTTCCCACCATCTCCACCTCTCCCTCTAGCTCCCTACCCCTCTTTCTTTCTTTGTGAACTTATCTCTCTCATTTTCTTCTCTCTCACTCACCTCTCTAGGTCTCTCAATCACTCCATATCTACCTTTCCTTCCCTCCCTCCTTATCCATCTCTTTCTCTTTGTTCTTCTCTCTCTCTCTCTCCCATCTCTATCTCATCACCCATTCCTCCTTACCCCTCTCCCTTTATGAAATCTATCCTTGTCTTCTCTCTCTCCCCTCACTTGTCTCTCTCCTATTTCCATAGGTCCCTCACTCCCTCCATGTCAACCTCCCCATCCATCCCTTTTTACTCCTATCTTTTTATTTTCTTTCTTCTCTTCTCCTCTCTCCCCTCTCTAGGTCATCATATCTCCCTCCACTTTATATAGTATAGGGTGTATAAACCTTTTAGTGTATAGTTTTTAGGGAATAGGGTGGAGGGAGAGAGAGACCTAGGGAACAAGATAGAGAGATGAGGGGAGAGAGAAGAGAATAAGAGATTTCATAAAGGGAGAGTCTTAAGGGGAAGATAGAGAAATGGAGATAGAAGGAGAGAACTAGAGAGGGGATAGATAGAGAGGTGAGAAACCTTGAGTGGGAGAGAGAGGTGAGTGAACTAGATGGGGAGAGAGAGGGGTGAGATAGATAGAGGGGGATAAAGAGGATAGGGATGTTGAGCTAGAGAGGTGAGGGAGAGAAAAGAGAGAGGGGTAGGGAGGGAGGGAGAGGTAGATAGATAGTGAGTGAGAGACCTAGAGAGGGGAGATGTAGAGAGGTGGGGGATAAAGAGAAATAGAGGGGTAGTTAGGGAGGGAGGGAGAGGTATAAAGTGAGTGAGTGAGAGACCTAGAGAGGGGAGATGTAAAGAGGTGTGGTAGAAAGAGAATAAAATAAAAGACATAATCTCACAAAGAGAGAGATGGGTAAGGAAGGAGGGAGGCAGAGGTAGACAGGGAGTGAGTGAGAGACCTAGAGAGGGGACATGTAGAGAGGTGAGGGAGAAAGAGAATAAAATAAGATAGAGAAGATAACAGAGAGAGAGAGAGAGAGAGAGAGAGAGAGAGAGAGAGAGAGGGAGAGAGAGAAGAGAGATTTCATTAAGGGAGATGGGTAGGTGGGGATGGAGAGAGAGGTGGAGAAGGAGGGAGATAACTAGAGAGGGAGTAGATAGAGGTATAGGATACCTAAAGGAGAGAAAGAGGTGAGATACCTAGATGAGGAGAGAGATAGATAATATATATGAAGGGGGATACATAGAGGTGGGTAATGAGATTTGTCTAGAGAGGAGGAGAGGTGGATATGGAGAGAGGGAGAAATATAGAGAGGGGGAGAGAGAGGGTGGGAGGGAAATATGTTGATGTAGAATATGGAGAGAGAGAATAAAAGTTAGTGGAGAAGGGAGAGGGAACTAGGGGGGAGGGGAGAGGGGGCCATAGAGAGGGAGAGGTGAAGAAAGGGATGGAGAGACCTAGAGAGGGGAGGGAGGGAGAAGAGGAGAGATAGAAGAACAATGAGAGAGAGAGGGGTAAGAAGGAGTGGAGGGAGAGGTAGACATGGAGGGAGTGAGGGGTCTAGAGAAGGAGGGGAGAGAGAGGTGATTGGAGAGAGATAATAGGAGAGAGTTAAATAAGGCAGCTAGATAGGGGGATGGAGAGAGGTGGCAAGGGGGGGGAGAACTAGAGAGCGGATAGATAGAGAGGCAAGATACCTATTTGGGGGAGAGAGGTTAGAGACATAAATTGGGAGAGAGAGGGCTATAGAGAGAGGTGGATAATAAGGCATGGATAGAGAGGTATATAGGTGGAATAGGAGGGAGGGTGGGTGGGAGGGAGAGGTGACAACCTAGGCAATGGAGAGAGAATAAGAGAGGAAGATAGAATAAGAGATAAGAGGGGGAGATAAATATGGGGGTAAGAAGGGAGGCGGAGAGATAGAGGGAGAGAGAAAGAAACAGAGGGAGAGACCTAGAGAGGGAAAAGAGAGAGGTGAGAGAGAGAAGAGGGAGAGAGGGAGAGGGAGAGATAGAGATAGAGGAAAGTATCAATACATGCAAAATACCCTCAACCCTATATACCCTAAACCATGTACCATCAATCTTGTATCCTAAACCATATATAAATACCCTCAACCCTAAACAGTATACTCTAAACCCTATATCCTACACCCTATTTTGTATACCCTATACAAGGGAGGATATGTAATGATCGAGAGGGGGGATGGAGTGATAAAATGAGACAAAGAAGAAAAAAGATAAAGAAGGGGCTAAGGAGGGAGGGAAGCAGAGGTAGACATGGATTTATTAAGAGATCTAGAGAGGGGAGAGGTCAAGAATTAAGGGAGAGAGAAGTTCACAAAGATAGAAATATGGGTAAGAAATTAGGGAGAGAGGTGGAGAAGGAGGGAAAGAGACAGATAGGGAAGAGATATAGAGGTGAGATACCTAGATCCTAGTAAAATAGGGGTGAAAGACCTAGGGATGCGGATAGAGGTGAGATAGATAGAGGGGGAGAGGGAGAGGTGGGTAATAATAAGGGGGGGGAGAGATAATGAGGTAAATAGGAGGGAGGGGAGAACTAGAGATGGAGAGAGAGAGAGAGAGAGAGATTGAGAGAATGGAAAGAGAGCAGAGAAAAACAATAAGAGAGGGAGAGAGAAGAAGATAGAGGGAGGGGGGGAGGGAGGGAGAGATGTGTTAAGATTCCCACAGATACTAAGAGGGGGGGTGAATCAGTATCTAACCGGTGATTTGAATTTCTTAACTTAAAACATGTAGAACATATTATAACAGTATACTGGTATGCAAAAATAATGCAATAAACAGAATTAAAAGCATCCACATGAAAAGCACACCATGACACAAGAATTTAACGAGGAAACCCAGTGTGGGAAAAACCTCGATGGGATTTGTGACCCACAATATTCACTTACTGGCCAATAAGAGAATATTACTTACAAACAGGGGCCTGCACATGTAGGAAGGCCAACTGCCTAGAGCTCACTGCTCAATGGGAAGTCTCACTGACTTACAATGTGGATTATACAAATCCAATATCTTGTACTGCTTTACAATAGCATCTATAATGCCAGATCCAGTACTGGTTTCTGCTCTGTTCTTTTCATAAAACCTTTAACCTGTATTTCGCATAATAGGTCTGCTTAATATCTTCTCCTTTTCGCTTCCTTGCTTACAAAATGTCTACAATGATCTCTCTTATATATAAGAGTCATTTTACAGCTTGCCAAGTCAGCTTAAAAAGTTTTAACAATAATAAATAAAATATAATATATCAAAAATCATGTCGGCCTCTGTGCTGGTGTCGGTGGTCTGAGTGCCGGTGTAGAGTGTGATCTATTGATGTCGGTGAACTATCTTGCTGGTGTAATGCCTTGCCGATGCCATAGGATTGTAAGGTTGTCATCAATGACAAAACCTTGAATCACCTACAATGTCTCATTGGAGTGTGCATATGCCAACAAGATGGAGATTCAGGTAAGGAAGTAGAGAGGGTGAAAGAGACCTAGAGAGGGGAGAGAAAGATGAGAGAGAGAAGACTGGGAGAGAGATAGGTCTAGAGTTTGGGGAAGATGAAATGAGTGAGATGGAGAGAGTGAGAGAAAGTTGATAGGAGCATGTTGATTATTGAAATTTGACTATCTAAAAATTTATATGATCTTCTAAACACTAGTATCTACATTATAACTCCTAGAGATTTGAATCCATTCTCAAACATCCCACCAATATATACATAAATATAACTTAAAGTATAAAAAAGGAAAAAGACATATTGAAATGTGACTTCTACTTAAATATTATATTTCATGTGTACATTCTTCTTCGAGGATTGAGTGTAACTTGTGTCCAAACTAGACCATTTTCCAATGCAAAACATTTTCTTGAATTTTCTAAATGTGGAAAGTGCATTTTTTGAATTTGGTGAGTGACAAATATGGTGCGCACCATATTTGGTACTCACCAAATGTTTTGCCTTGGAAAATACCAACCCTTTGGGTTGGATTTGTCTTACGTATCCAACCCAAAGGGTTGCATGACCATTTTAGGCCTAAGATGTGTTTTTTTAGAAAGATGAAAAAATTTCTCACGTTTTTGGCCATGCTCTCCATCAATTTTCCATGTTTTTCAATGCAAACAAAACACCATGATGACATTAAGCTCTCTCTTAGTTATCTAACCATATTTTTTTCAAATTTTGTACATACATGCTCATCATTTATATTGGTATTAATTAGATTATGTAGTAACTTGCATGTATATCTTATTTTACTCTTGTAGGGCACAAGTAGCACGAGTGCGGGGCAATGTGATTTAGGATCTGGTAGTGCAGTTGGAGACAAGGGAAAGGTAATTGAATGCAAATATGATTGAATGAATAGTTTAAATAACTTATAGTGATTATACATGTCTAGACAAAGATTGATAGTTTCATATACTTGTTGTGTATATATACAGAGAATTCTTGGCTTCACATCCTTGATGACTACACCTAGTATACCTGAAGAAGAAGAAGAGATGCCTCGAGTAGATGTGTGTTTATTTTATTTTTTGATTAGTAGATATAATTTGTTATTATCAGTGACAATTATATGTTAACTTGTATCAATGTCATGTTTCTGAACATATGTAGGTTGTGTATGAAAATATTCAAAACATACCTCCTCTATCAAAGACATACATCAAGAGTCCTAAGAGCTGAAGAGAAAACGTGGAGATGAGGTAAACATGAATAGTTCAATTATAGTTCATTTTTATGTTAACTTTTTGAATGTGAATTATATAATATAACTAATATTAATCGTGGTTTGTTTTTCTTGTGCAGGATCCTTCAGAGCCGAGCAGTGTGGCGAAGAGGATCGATTTTGATGATCCATCAACAACTTAGGATGTTATAGATAGTTTTGGGATGCTTACATGTCTAGTTGGCATGTATATTTTGTATATGGACATACATTCACGTATTTAGACATACATTTTGTTTCAGTTGGTGTTTATGCCATATTTGTGTATGGACATACATTTGTAATCATTTGACATTTTTATATATACAGAAGTTGATATTCGATCATATAAAATGTTCCTCATCTGTGTGTGGTGTTATCATGGAAATCTTTAATCTTCATTCCAATAATTAACAATGGTTAATAATGGCTATTTAATGAACAATACAATTCATTTCATTTCATCGTAAGTGTTGTTTTTATAATGAACAATATAATTCATTTAATGAGCAATACAATACTATAAAGCGGAAAAATCGAACCCTAGTCGTTCTCCCCTCCCCAACTCCAAGGAGAGAGAAGGGAGAGTCACTAGGGTTGATGGTTTTCACTTAGGGGAGACTTTACATTCAAAAGAGGGGTTGAAACCCACAAGATCCAATCCCACGCAATGCAAGATTGGATTCTATATGAGTTTCAAGGGTTGTGACATCAAGGCTACCCTCTTTTGTAAAGAATGTAGATAGAAAGATTGAACTAGGAATGCATGTAAAGTAGGAAAGATTCACTTATAAACAGAGATAGGGATATGGGATGAAGCTGCGGACCTGGAATTAGTAGTAAAATGTCGAGACGGTGCTGTTCTACAAATTTGAGCGAAATTTGACGAAACGATGGCGCCCGGCGTGCACACGGTCCTCTGAAAAATCCGCGAAACGAAGGGGGATTTGTTCGTCTCTGCACAAGGATTCCAGATCTTCAATTACAGCCACATACCTGCAACCTACACACAGAAAAGAGAGGACGATTGGGGGGTTAGGGATGAGGGGTTTGCCTTTAGGTCAAACCCCAGTTTTGGAATTAACCAAGAAATGAGAATGCTGTAAATGTAAATGTTTGTAATGTAAACAAGTACTGATACCTTGTTGTAAGAATGTTTGTATTCTTACATGCGAAGGTGTAATGTATGTAGTATGTTGTATTGTTGTATGTGATCTCCTCTTCAATGGTTGAATCCTTGTCTTGAATGCAACACCTAGCCTTGAATGGAGACTTAGAATGCTCAGTTGCTTGAAGGAATGCTTGAATGCTTGAATGTTTGAATGTTTGAATGTTTGAATATCGCTTCCGCGTCTTGTACACATATGTCCTCCTTCTTTTCAACCTCCTAAAATGGGAGAGGAAATGTAGTTTATATACTTGTCAATTAGGGCTGATAGACTGATTTTCCCGACCTTAGGCCGACCAGGAAACATTATTTTCCAATTTGCAAACTTAAAGACCCGAAGCCCCATAAGAGACCGGGCCAAAAATAGGGCCAGGGACCAGGGCACTGGGCGCCATGGTCCCACCTCCCAGGACAACAGGGTGCAAGGAGGATCAGGCCAGGGTGCTGAAAAATGCAGTTTTTGATGTCATAAACAAGTTTCGAGGTCTCCATTCAGGTTCCGTGTTGCATCGCCATCGTGAAGACCAAAATGCAGTCAAAATTGCAAGTGTCGCAATTTTAGGATGCTACATTTAGCCCCCACTTTAGCGGGAGTATAAGCGTACGCTCATACTTCCGGTAAAGTACAAGGAAACAACATTGAGAGACTTTCACCACGTCAAGGAGGCAAGATACACCAAGCCCCCAATGGACTAAGGATCTTACGACTTCGATTGACAAAGTAAAAGGGAAGATCACGAGGGAGAACCATGACTGTCAGTAGTAAGGTTCCCTCACTATGAGTCATGCAAGAAAGATATCAAAAATTTTCAAGGCAAAGCTAAATTTGTCAAGAAATTTTCAAGTATCTTGAAAAGATATGAATGGGATGTATGCCCCCTACGTTAAAGCGATTGCACAAACCTCACCGGGGGTGATTGCTTTAAGGTAGTGATACATATAAGAAATGAGAAAGGAAAGGAGCATGTTGTCACAAGGATTTAGCCCCCAAGTGTGAGATAAGCCCAAGGATAATAGACACAAAACACAAAGCACAAGGTGACTTCGCTTTCCTCGGGGTCAGTATGCTGTATGATAATTCATGTATATCATATGTATGTATGCATAATTGTTCTTCATTCCCCAATCAAGGAAGGTCACCTAGAAGAAGGGAACACATGTGTCTTTTGAGTCAACATGAGAGAGACCAAAAGAGATCTCAATGTTTTGCATCGTCCTCAAGTAGACAACACTAAGGAAAACAAATAGAAGAATAAGAATAACACATAGAAGAAGTAACAAAAGAGAGGAGGAGCGAGTCTGTTATGCTAATGAACTAGTCTAGCATGTCATCTACCCCCCGATCTTGCTGAACAATATTTCGGGAAGGTAGGAAACACGCTAGAGGAGGAACATTCAACACAGCAGATGGAGCTATCACAAGATCCAAACAAGGGCTATGTTCATGTTCCAAGCCACATTGTTCTTGTCTAGGAGCTAGGATAAGCGCTTTAGAAAATTCGTTAGATAAATAGTTATCAACATCAACATATTCATATTCACTATCAGAATGAACAGGAGTAACATTTTCATCATGAATAACATTTTCATCTATATCATCATCAAGATTTATAAAAATAGGATCTTTAACTCGCACAGGATCAAGACCATCATGCATCTTATGTTTAGGAGATTTCGGCTCAATCTTCGGCTAAGGAGAAAATGGAATAATACTAGCTGAAGGTGTTTTGGGGGATTGCAAAGTTTGAGAAGCAGCTACCTAAGCTATAAGACGACGCTTTCGTCGGCGTTCACGTCTAGTCTGAGTAGGAAGTTGAGAAGATTGAGGAGGAGGAATGTTCTCATCCTTAGCACTTGGGTGTTTAGGTTGTGGTCTCTTAGGTTGAACAATAGGAGAAGAGGAAGGTCTCTTCTCTCCATAAGAGGAAGGAGGAGGAACTGCTCCATATAAGGGAGGAATATTTGGTTTAGGAAGGAGACCAAGTCCATCATGACGAGGAGGTATAGGTCTACTTTTAGGAAGTTTATCAGGCATAGACATAGTCACATCCATAGGGATGGGTTGGAAATCTTCTTGAGGAAAGACATTAGTTTTATCTTTCAAAGGAAGAACTTCCTTCTCAAGAACGATAGGAATGTCAAGTTTAGGTGTTCTAGGTTCACTTAGAGATAGGATCATATCTTTCTTCCACTTTTGATAAGATTTAAAAAGATGATCACTTCGCGGAGGAAGAGATTGGAATTGTTTAGGCCAAAAGTAATCAATAGGAACGCTAGAAGTTCTTTCAGTTGGTTTAAAGAGACTATGATTGATAGTAAAAATTTCACCATTATGGGGAAATTTCAAACACTTGTGAATAGGAGAAGCAATAGCTTTCATGGAAGATAGCCAAGGATAGCCTAGCTTCACACGAAATTGTTTGGATGATGGAATAATGGCAAAGTCTACATCAAGGGATTTGTTATGGACCTCAATAGGTAGTGTAATAGAACCAATTGCAGGAGAAGAAAATGCATCAAATAGTTTCACAACCACATTTGTTTTGTCATAGATCACTTGATTCAATTGCAAAGTAAAAAGAAATTCTTCAGTAATGATATTAACCATACAAGAAGGATCAATAAGCACTCCACGGAAAGGTGTATTCTGGACTTTTGCAACTATATATAAACGACCATCAGGTGCCCCGATAGTTTCACTAGAATCAAAGGTGATGGAAGCTTCTTTAGGGATTTTCTTCTGCTCTACAAAGTTAATCACATTCGAAGTCATAGACACAAGATCATCAGGTGAGACAGAGGAATCATTAGTATCAATCGCGTTCGAGGTATGAGAAGGTAATGGATCAGTAAAAATCTGAAGATTTTGGTTAGGAGGAGCTACAGATGTATTGCCTTTATCATTCACTCCATAAATAGAGATAGTATTATTATCAATCAAATCTTGAATTTTACCCTTTAAAGCAAAACATTTTTCAGTATCATGCCCAGGTTGACGATGGAATTGACAAAAAGATTTGTTATCAAAATAGGGTGAATTAATCTTTGTAGCATCTATTTGCCTTATAGGAGGAAGAGTAAGCACATTTTGTTCCACTAACTTATTCATAATACTATGCAATGATTCATTCAAAGGAGTAAACTTTCTTTCTTTCTTGAAAAATTTAGAAATAGGAGGCACACCTGATGCTGCATTCACATTATTGTTGATGATGTTTTCATTGAATTTAATGGACTCTCTGTTTTGTTTAAACTTCCCAAATGGTTGTTGACTACTATCACCCTTATCACTCGGAGCCATAGGATTTGCTTGTTCCACTTGACTCACAGTCAGTTGATAATTGTGAAGAGTTGCGCACAACTGGTGGAAAGAAGTAAACTCAGAAAACAGGAGTTTTTCTCTAATATCTTTTTGTAAATTAGAAATAAAGATTCTTTGAATATCATTGTCAGGCACTGGAAAGGAAATTTGAGCATACAAATGCTTATATCTACCAATGAAATCAATCACTTTTTCTTTAACACCTTGTTTACAATGCATTAAATCAATCAAAGTAACTTTAGGACTTATATTGTTTTGAAATTGTTGAATAAAAGCATTTGCAAGTTGTTCGAAAGAAGAAATAGAATAAGAAGGCAACGAGCAATACCATTGTAGGGCTTTATCTCTTAATGTTCTAGTAAACAATTTTGCAAGCAACCTTTGGTCATAAGCAAAATCGGTACATATTGTTTGAAAGGTCTTAACATGTGTTAGAGGATCACCCTTACCATTATAAAGCTCCAAATGTGGAATTTCAACATGTTTAGGGGGGATAGCTCGAACAATGTCAAGAGAAAGTGGGCTCGCAACATCAAATGTGGGCACACTAAACTTAGATTGATTCATAGAGGCAATTTGTTGCTGTAAAGAAGAGACGGTTTGTGCAAGATTGTTAATGGTCGCTTCAGTCGAAGAGTTCATATTAGATGTGTTAGATTGTGATGGAGGTTTTATGTTATTGAAAGAAGGTATTGATTGAGAGTAAGGTGGTGGGACACTATGATAGTTAGTCATAGGAGATGATTGGAAAGGAGGAACACTACAAGGAGGAATGGAATGGTTAAATGAATTGCCCCCTTGCGTCACGTTCATTTGTGGAGATATAAGAGGAACACTCATTGAAGGAATGAATGAAGAAGTTGGATTGAATGAAGGAAGAGGGTTGATTGAAGAAGAAGGATTGCCCCCATGACTAGTGATCATAGGAGGAATGTCTTGTATTGAAGTAGTCATTATGTTTGATGTAAAAGTAGGTATACTAGCAATAGGAGTTGTCAAAGGAATAGAATGATCAACTTGAGTAGGAGGTTGTGTATAACCTAAAGTTTCAGCACAACTTTTCATAGGCATCACATTTGAATCCACAATGTGTGCAATACCACGCAAAATATCAATTCCATTCTTATCACTTTGAACCATACGTTTTAGACCCTCAATTAAGGGAAGAGCTTGACTATCAGGGTATTCTTAAGACATCCATTGTCGAAAATCGTCAAATTGGTTATCCAATTTCAAAAGTTGTTCTTGAGAAACCTCATGGAGAGCTTCTTCATCATTAGGAGGATTAGAGGAATTACCTGTGTCCTCGTTAAAAAGGCCATTCAAATTAGGTTCCATCTCCTCAGTAATTAAACCTTGGAAAGACTTAATTCTAAGGCTTTGTCTAACGGGAATAGTGTAAGTAGGGCTTATTGTTGTAAAACTCATGCACTAAAGAAAGAAAGAGGATTTTGAATTTTAGAGGTAGCAAATTTCAATAAAACCAGCCAATCTCCTAGATTTAAGCTGTTAAATGCAATCAGGACAATCTCCCAAAATTTCGGAAAAAATGTCCGGGACCGTGGCGAACGGAGTGCACACGGTCCTCGCAACTTTTTTTGAAATTTTCAGGGATGAAAGTTATGATGATTTTAAAGCTAATCTGAAAAAATTGAGTGATTTTATGATCTGTAGATAGGCCAAATTAAAGTTGCAATCTCAAAATTGAACCCTACCAAGATTGTTGAAAAATGTAAATTTTGAATCTTGAAAAAGAGAGGGAAACTGAAATTTTGAATTTTATGATTTTAGATGGAATACTGAAAGCAATGCAAGCTTTGAAATTTAAAAGTTGACTCGATTTCATGCAAAATTCAAATTTGAAAGCGGAAATCAGAGTTGTTGCAATTAAACACTTAATTTCAAAAGTCACAAATTGTAAAAATTTGAATAAAGCACTGAAATTTCGAATGAATGCCAACACACTTTTCAGATTTAGGACAGTAAGAAACACAATTTTAACACAATTTTCAATTTCAACAATTTTTGAATGATTATAAGCCTTTATCCAAGCAATCGCTAGACCAACTTTGACTTTAAATTTGAAGGTGTTAAAATTGATAAAATCAGCCAAAATTCTGGATTTTAGCAGAAAAATACAGTAAGATCTAGCTCCCAAAATTTCGGAAAAAATGTCGGGGACGATGGCGCTTGGGGTGCACACGGTCCTCGCAACTTTTTTCCAAATTTTCAGGGATGAAAGATATTGTGATTTTATTGCGGAATCCAAAGTTACAGCCGATTTGGAGGTGTTTTGATTAGTGAAATTATCAGTCAAAGGTTGAATCAAGAAGGTCTTAAAAATTAGGGTTTTGACATTTAACCACTTAATTTTCAGAATTAAAGCACAAATATGAATTGACAATTTGCAATAGAAGGGTAGATCTGAAACAAGCATTAACAATTAAACATTTCACAAGTTTAATTACTTAAAAGAAAATTTTAGGGTTTTTATGCAATCAACCCCTAAAATTTGCAAAAGATCAAACATGGAAATATAATTAGGAAAGCAAAATTTTCAGATCTAACCATGAATAATCAGAATGAGGATGTTCATGTCGGGTTCACCAAAATGTAAAGCGGAAAAATCGAACCCTAGTCATTCTCCCCTCCACAACTCCAAGGAGAGAGAAGGGAGAGTCACTAGGGTTGATGGTTTTCACTTAGGGGAGACTTTACATTCAAAAGAGGGGTTGAAACCCACAAGATCCAATCCCACGCAATGCAAGATTGGATTCTATATGAGTTTCAAGGGTTGTGACATCAAGGCTACCCTCTTTTGTAAAGAATGTAGATAGAAAGATTGAACTAGGAATGCATGTAAAGTAGGAAAGATTCGCTTATAAACAGAGATAGGGATATGGGATGAAGCTGCGGACCTGGAATCAGTAGTAAAATGTCGAGACGGTGCTGTTCTGCAAATTTGAGCGAAAGTTGACAGGACGATGGCGCCCGGCGTGCACACGGTCCTCCGAAAAATCTGCGAAACGAAGGGGGATCTGTTCGTCTCTGCACAAGGATTCCAGATCTTCAATTACAGCCACGTACCTGCAACCTACACACAGAAAAGAGAGGATGATTGGGGGGTTAGGGATGAGGGGTTTGCCTTTAGGTCAAACCCCAGTTTTGGAATTAACCAAGAAATGAGAATGTTGTAAATGTAAATGTTTGTAATGTAAACAAGTACTGATACCTTGTTGTAAGAATGTTTGTATTCTTACATGCGAAGGTGTAATGTATGTAGTACGTTGTATTGTTGTATGTGATCTCCTCTTCAATGGTTGAATCCTTGTCTTGAATGCAACACCTAGCCTTGAATGGAGACTTAGAATGCTCAGTTGCTTGAAGGAATGCTTGAATGCTTGAATGTTTGAATGTTTGAATGTTTGAATATCACTTCCGCATCTTGTACACATATGTCCTCCTTCTTTTTGACCTCCTCAAATGGGAGAGGAAATGTAGTTTATATACTTGTCAATTAGGGCTGATAGACTGATTTTCCCGACCTTAGGCGGACCAGGAAACATTATTTTCCAATTTGCAAACTTAAACACCCGAAGTCCCATAAGAGACCGGGCCCAAAATAGGGCCAGGGACCAGGGCGTTGGGCGCGATGGTCCTGGGGGACTAGGGCGCTGGGAGCTCTAGTCCTAAAGGACCAGGGCACTGGGCGCCATGGTCCCACCTCCTAGGACAGCAGGGTGTAAGGAGGATCAGGCCAGGGTGGTGAAAAATGCAGTTTTTGATGTCATAAACAAGTTCCGGGGTCTTCATTCAGGTTCTGTGTTGCATCGCCATCGTGAAGATAAAAATGCAGTTGAAATTGCAAGTGTCGCAATTTTAGGATGCTACATTTAGCCCCCACTTTAGCGGGAGTATAAGCGTACGCTCATACTTCTGGTAAAGTACAAGGAAACAACATTGAGAAACTTTCACAACGTCAAGGAGGCAAGATACACCAAGCCCCCAATGGACTAAGGATCTTACGACTTCGATTGACAAAGTAAAAGGGAAGATCATGAGAGCGAACCATGACTGTCAGTAGTAAGGTTCCCTCACTATGAGTCATGCAAGAAAGATATCAAAAATTTTCAAGGCAAAGCTAAATTTGTCAAGAAATTTTCAAGTATCTTGAAAAGATATGAACGGGATGTATGCCCCCCTACGTTAAAGCGATCGCACACGCCTCACCGGGGGTGATTGCTTTAAGGTAGTGATACATATAAGAAATGAGAAAGGAAAGGAGCACGTTATCACAAGGATTTAGCCCCCAAGTGTGAGATAAGCCCAAGGATAATAGACACAAAACACAAAGCACAAGGTGACTTCGATTTCCTCGGGGTCAGTATGTTGTATGATAATTCATGTATATCATATGTATGTATGCATAATTGTTCTTCATTCCCCAATCAAGGAAGGTCACCTAGAAGAAGGGAACACATGTGTCTTTTGAGTCAACATGAGAGAGACCAAAAGAGATCTCAATGTTTTGCATCGTCCTCAAGTAGACAACACTAAGGACAACAAATAGAAGAATGAGAATAACACGTAGAAGAAGTAACAAAAGAGAGGAGGAGCGAGTCTGTTATGCTAATGAACTAGTCTAGCACGTCATCTACCCCCCGATCTTGCTGATCAATATTTCGGGAAGGTAGGAAACACGCTAGAGGAGGAACATTCAACACAGCAGATGGAGCTATCACAAGATCCAAATAAGGGCTATGTTCATGTTCCAAGCCACATTGTTCTTGTCTAGGAGCTAGGATAAGCGCTTTAGAAAATTCGTTAGATAAATAGTTATCAACATCAACATATTCATATTCACTATCAGAATGAACAGGAGTAACATTTTCATCATGAATAACATTTTCATCTATATCATCATCAAGAATTATAAAAATAGGATCTTTAACTCGCACAGGATCAAGACCATCATGCATCTTATGTTTAGGAGATTTCGGCTCAATCTTCGGCTAAGGAGAAAATGGAATAATACTAGCTGAAGGTGTTTTTGGGGATTGCAAAGTTTGAGAAGCAGCTGCCTGAGCTCTAAGACGACGCTTTCATCGGCGTTCACGTGCAGAACGATTTCGTCTAGTCTGAGTAGGAAGTTGAGAAGACTGAGGAGGAGGAATGTTCTCATCCTTAGCACTTGGGTGTTTAGGTTGTGGTCTCTTAGGTTGAACAATAGGAGAAGAGGAAGGTCTCTTCTCTCCATAAGAGGAAGGAGGAGGAACTGCTCCATATAAGGGAGGAATATTTGGTTTAGGAAGGAGACCAAGTCCATCATGACGAGGAGGTATAGGTCTACTTTTAGGAAGTTTATCAGGCATAGACATAGTCACATCCATAGGGATGGGTTGGAAATCTTCTTGAGGAAAGACATTAGTTTTATCTTTCAAAGGAAGAACTTCCTTCTCAAGAACGATAGGAATGTCAAGTTTAGGTGTTCTAGGTTCACTTAGAGATAGGATCATATCTTTCTTCCACTTTTGATAAGATTTAAAAAGATGATCACTTCGCGGAGGAAGAGATTGGAATTGTTTAGGCCAAAAGTAATCAATAGGAATGCTAGAAGTTCTTTCAGCTGGTTTAAAGAGACTATGATTGACAGTAAAAATTTCACCATTATGGGGAAATTTCAAACACTTGTGAATAGGAGAAGCAATAGCTTTCATGGAAGATAGCCAAGGATAGTCTAGCGTCACAGGAAATTGTTCGGATGATGGAATAATGGAAAAGTCTACATCAAGGGATTTGTTATGGACCTCAATAGGTAATGTAATAGAACCAATTGCAAGAGAAGAAAATGCATCAAATAGTTTCACAACCACATTTTTTTTGTCATAGATCACTTGATTCAATTGCAAAGTAAAAAGAAATTCTTCAGTAATGATATTAACCATACAAGAAGGATCAATAAGCACTCCACGGCAAGGTGTATTCTTGACTTTTGCAACTATATATAAAGGACCATCAGGTGCCCTGATAGTTTCACTAGAATCAAAGGTGATGGAAGCTTCTTTAGGGATTTTCTGCTGCTCTACAAATTTAATCACATTCGAAGTCATAGACACAAGATCATCAGGTGAGACAGAGGAATCATTAGTATCAATCGCGTTAGAGGTATGAGAAGGTAATGGATCAGTAAAAATCTGAAGATTTTGGTTAGGAGGAGCTACAGATGTATTGCCTTTATCATTCACTCCAGAAATAGAGATAGTATTATTATCAATCAAATCTTGAGTTTTACCCTTTAAAGCAAAACATTTTTCAGTATCATGCCCAAGTTGACGATGGAATTGACAAAAAGATATGTTATCAAAATAGGGTGAATTAATCTTTGTAGCATCTATTTTCCTTATAGGAGGAAGAGTAAGCACATTTTGTTCCACTAACTTATTCATAATACTATGAAATGATTCATTCAAAGGAGTAAACTTTCTTTCTTTCTTGAAAAATTTAGAAATAGGAGGCACACCTGATGCTGCATTCACATTATTGTTGATGATGTTTTCATTGAATTTAATGGACTCTCTGTTTGGTTTAAACTTCCCAAATGGTTGTTGACTACTATCACCCTTATCACTCGGAGCCATAGGATTTGCTTGTTCCACTTGACTCACAGTCAGTTGATAATTGTGAAGAGTTGCGCACAACTGGTGGAAAGAAGTAAACTCAGAAAACATGAGTTTTTCTCTAATATCTTTTTGTAAATTAGAAATAAAGATTCTTTGAATATCATTGTCAGGCACTGGAAAGGAAATTTGAGCATACAAATGCTTATATCTACCAATGAAATCAGTCACTTTTTCTTTAACACCTTGTTTAGAATGCATTAAATCAATCAAAGTAACTTTAGGACTTATATTGTTTTGAAATTGTTGAATAAAAGCATTTGCAAGTTGTTGGAAAGAAGAAATAGAATAAGAAGGCAACGAGCAATACCATTGTAGGGCTTTATCTCTTAATGTTCTAGTAAACAGTTTTGCAAGCAACCTTTGGTCATAAGCAAAATCGGTACATATTGTTTGAAAGGTCTTAACATGTGTTAGAGGATCACCCTTACCATTATAAAGCTCCGAATGTGGAATTTCAACATGTTTAGGGGGGATAGCTCGAACAATGTCAAGAGAAAGTGGGCTCGCAACATCAAATGTGGGCACACTAAACTTAGATTGATTCATAGAGGCAATTTGTTGCTGTAAAGAAGAGACGGTTTGTGCAAGATTGTTAATGGTCGCTTCAGTCGAAGAGTTCATATTAGATGTGTTAGATTGTGATGGAGGTGTTATGTTATTGAAAGAAGGTATTGATTGAGAGTAAGGTGGTGGGACACTATGATAGTTAGTCATAGGAGATGATTGGAAAGGAGGAACACTACAAGGAGGAATGGAATGGTTAAATGAATTGCCCCCTTGCGTCACGTTCATTTGTGGAGATATAAGAGGAACACTCATTGAAGGAATGAATGAAGAAGTTGGATTGAATGAAGGAAGAGGGTTGATTGAAGAAGAAGGATTGCCCCCATGACTAGTGATCATAGGAGGAATGTCTTGTATTGAAGTAGTCATTATGTTTGATGTAAAAGTAGGTATACTAGCAATAGGAGTTGTCAAAGGAATAGAATGATCAACTTGAGTAGGAGGTTGTGTATAACCTAAAGTTTCAGCACAACTTTTCATAGGCATCACATTCGAATCCACAATGTGTGCAATACCACGCAAAATATCAATTCCATTCTTATCACTTTGAACCATACGTTTTAGACCCTCAATTAAGGGAAGAGCTTGACTATCAGGGTATTCTTGAGACATCCATTGTCGAAAATCGTCAAATTGGTTATCCAATTTCGAAAGTTGTTCTTCAGAAACCTCATGGAGAGCTTCTTCATCATTAGGAGGATTAGAGGAATTACCCGTGTCCTTGTTAAAAAGGCCATTCAAATTAGGTTTCATCTCCTCGGTAATTAAACCTTGGAAAGACTTAATTCTAAGGCTTCGTCTAACGGGAATAGTGTAAGTAGGGCTTATTGTTGTAAAACTCATGCACTAAAGAAAGAGAGAGGATTTTGAACTTTAGAGGTAGCAAATTTCAATAAAACCAGCCAATCTCCTAGATTTAAGCTGTTAAATGCAATCAGGACAATCTCCCGAAATTTCAGAAAAAATGTCCGGGACCGTGGCGAATGGAGTGCACACGGTCCTCGCAACTTTTTTCGAAATTTTCAGGGATGAAAGTTATGATGATTTTAAAGCTAATCTGAAAAAATTGAGTGATTTTATGATCTGTAGATAGGCCAAATTAAAGTTGCAATCTCAAAATTGAACCCTACCAAGATTGTTGAAAAATGTAAATTTTGAATCTTGAAAAAGAGAGGGAAACTGAAATTTTGAATTTTATGATTTTAGATGGAATACTGAAAGCAATGCAAGCTTTGAAATTTAAAAGTTGACTCGATTTCATGCAAAATTCAAATTTGAAAGCGGAAATCAGAGTTGTTGCAATTAAACACTTAATTTCAAAAGTCACAAATTGTAAAAATTTGAATAAAGCACTGAAATTTCGAATGAATGCCAACACACTTTTCAGATTTAGGATAGTAAGAAACACAATTTTAACACAAATTTCAATTTCAACAATTTTTGAATGATTATAAGCCTTTATCCAAGCAATCGCTAGACCAACTTTGACTTTATTTTGAAGGTGTTAAAATTGATAAAATCAGCCAAAATTTTGGATTTTAGCAGAAAAATACAGTAAGATCTAGCTCCCCAAATTTCGGAAAAAATGTCGGGGACGATGGCGCTCGAGGTGCACACGGTCCTCGCAACTTTTTTCCAAATTTTCAGGGATGAAAGATATTGTGATTTTATTGCGGAATCCAAAGTTACAGCCGATTTGGAGGTGTTTTGATTAGTGAAATTATCAGTCAAAGGTTGAATCAAGAAGGTCTTAAAAATTAGGGTTTTGACATTTAACCACTTAATTTTCAGAATTAAAGCACAAATATGAATTGACAATTTGCAATAGAAGGGTAGATCTGAAACAAGCATTAACAATTAAACATTTCACAAGTTTAATTACTTAAAAGAAAATTTTAGGGTTTTTATGCAATCAACCTCTAAAATTTGCAAAAGATCAAACATGGAAATATAATTAGGAAAGCAAAATTTTCAGATCTAACCATGAATAATCAGAATGAGGATGTTCACGTCGTGTTCACCAAAATGTAAAGCGGAAAAATCGAACCCTAGTCGTTCTCCCCTCCCCAACTCCAAGGAGAGAGAAGGGAGAGTCACTAGGGTTGATGGTTTTCACTTAGGGGAGACTTTACATTCAAAAGAAGGGTTGAAACCCACAAGATCCAATCCCACGCAATGCAAGATTGGATTCTATATGAGTTTCAAGGGTTGTGACATCAAGGCTACCCTCTTTTGTAAAGAATGTAGATAGAAAGATTGAACTAGGAATGCATGTAAAGTAGGAAAGATTCACTTATAAATAGAGATAGGGATATGGGATGAAGCTGCGGACCTGGAATTAGCAGTAAAATGTCGAGACGGAGTAGTTCTACAAATTTGAGCGAAAGTAGACAGGACGATGGCGCCCGGCGTGCGCACAGTCCTCCGAAAAATCCTCGAAACGAAGGGGGATCTGTTCATCTCTGCACAAGGATTCCAGATCTTCAATTACAGCCACGTACCTACAACCTACACATAGAAAAGAGAGGATGATTGGGGGGTTAGGGATGAGGGGTTTGCCTTTAGGTCAAACCCCAGTTTTGGAATTAACCAAGAAATGAGAATGCTGTAAATGTAAATGTTTGTAATGTAAACAAGTAATGATACCTTGTTGTAAGAATGTTTGTATTCTTACATGCGAAGGTGTAATGTATGTAGTATGTTGTATTGTTGTATGTGATCTCCTCTTCAATGGTTGAATCCTTGTCTTGAATGCAACACCTAGCCTTGAATGGAGACTTAGAATGCTTAGTTGCTTGAAGGAATGCTTGAATGCTTGAATGTTTGAATGTTTGAATGTTTGAATATCGCTTCCGCGTCTTGTACACATATGTCCTCCTTCTTTTCGACCTCCTCAAATGGGAGAGGAAATGTAGTTTATATACTTGTCAATTAGGGCTGATAGACTGATTTTCCCGACCTTAGGCCGACCAAGAAACATTATTTTCCAATTTGCAAACTTAAACACCCGAAGCCCCATAAGAGACCGGGCCCAAAATAGGGCCAGGGACCAGGGCGCTGGGCGCCATGGTCCTGGGGGACCAGGGCGCTCGGCGCCATGGTCTTGGGAAAACCAGGGCGCTCGGCGCCATGGTCCTGAAGCACCAGGGCACTGGGCGCCATGGTCCCACCTCCTAGGAAAGCAGGGTGCAAGGAGGATCAGGCCAAGGTGCTGAAAAATGCAGTTTTTGATGTCATAAACAAGTTTCGGGGTCTCCATTCAGGTTCCGTGTTGCATCATCATCGTGAAGACCAAAATGCAGTCAAAATTGCAAGTGTCACAATTTTAGGATGCTACATTTAGCCCACACTTTAGCGGGAGTATAAGCATACGCTCATACTTCCGGTAAAGTACAAGGAAACAACATTGAGAGACTTTCACCACGTCAAGGAGGCAAGATACACCAAGCCCCCAATGGACTAAGGATCTTACGACTTCGATTGACAAAGTAAAAGGGAAGATCACGAGGCAGAACCATGACTGTCAGTAGTAAGGTTCCCTCACTATGAGTCATGCAAGAAAGATATCAAAAATTTTCAAGGCAAAGCTAAATTTGTCAAGAAATTTTCAAGTATCTTGAAAAGATATGAACAGGATGTATGCCCCCCTACGTTAAAGCGATCACACACGCCTCACCGGGGGTGATTTCTTTAAGGTAGTGATACATATAAGAAATGAGAAAGGAAAGGAGCACGTTATCACAAGGATTTAGCCCCCAAGTGTGAGATAAGCCCAAGGATAATAGACACAAAACACAAAGCACAAGGTGACTTCGCTTTCCTCGGGGTCAATATGCTGTATGATAATTCATGTACATCATATGTATGTATGCATAATTGTTCTTCATTCCCCAATCAAGGAAGGTCACCTAGAAGAAGGGAACACATGTGTCTTTTGAGTCAACATGAGAGAGACCAAAAGAGATCTCAATGTTTTGCATCGTCCTCAAGTAGACAACACTAAGGACAACAAATAGAAGAATGAGAATAACACATAGAAGAAGTAACAAAAGAGAGGAGGAGCAATTCTGTTATGCTAATGAACTAGTCTAGCACGTCATCTACCCCCCGATCTTGCTGATCAATATTTCGGGAAGGTAGGAAACACGCTAGAGGAGGAACATTCAACACAGCAGATGGAGCTATCACAAGATCCAAACAAGGGCTATGTTCATGTTCCAAGCCACGTTGTTCTTGTCTAGGAGCTAGGATAAGCGCTTTAGAAAATTCGTTAAATAAATAGTTATCAACATCAACATATTCATATTCACTATCAGAATGAACAGGAGTAACATTTTCATCATGAATAACATTTTCATCTATATCATCATCAAGATTTATAAAAATAGGATCTTTAACTCGCACAGGATCAAGACCATCATGCATCTTATGTTTAGGAGATTTCGGCTCAATCTTCGGCTAAGGAGAAAATGGAATAATACTAGCTGAAGGTGTTTTTGGGGATTGCAAAGTTTGAGAAGCAGCTGCCTGAGCTCTAAGACGACGCTTTCATCAGCGTTCACGTGCAGAACGATTTCATCTAGTATGAGTAGGAAGTTGAGAAGACTGAGGAGGAGGAATGTTCTCATCCTTAGCACTTGGGTGTTTAGGTTGTGGTCTCTTAGGTTGAACAATAGGAGAAGAGGAAGGTCTCTTCTCTCCATAAGAGGAAGGAGGAGGAACTGCTCCATATAAGGGAGGAATATTTGGTTTAGGAAGGAGACCAAGTCCATCATGACGAGGAGGTATAGGTCTACTTTTAGGAAGTTTATCAGGCATAGACATAGTCACATCCATAAGGATGGGTTGGAAATCTTCTTGAGGAAAGACATTAGTTTTATCTTTCAAAGGAAGAACTTCCTTCTCAAGAACGATAGGAATGTCAAGTTTAGGTGTTCTAGGTTCACTTAGAGATAGGATCATATCTTTCTTCCACTTTTGATAAGATTTAAAAAGATGATCACTTCGCGGAGGAAGAGATTGGAATTGTTTAGGCCAAAAGTAATCAATAGGAACGCTAGAAGTTCTTTCAGCTGGTTTAAAGAGACTATGATTGACAGTAAAAATTTCACCATTATGGGGAAATTTCAAACACTTGTGAATAGGAGAAGCAATAGCTTTCATGGAAGATAGCCAAGGATAGCCTAGCTTCACACGAAATTGTTCGGATGATGGAATAATGGCAAAGTCTACATCAAGGGATTTGTTATGGACCTCAATAGGTAATGTAATAGAACCAATTGCAAGAGAAGAAAATGCATCAAATAGTTTCACAACCACATTTTTTTTGTCATAGATCACTTGATTCAATTGCAAAGTAAAAAGAAATTCTTCAGTAATGATATTAACCATACAAGAAGGATCAATAAGCACTCCACGGCAAGGTGTATTCTTGACTTTTGCAACTATATATAAAGGACCATCAGGTGCCCTGATAGTTTCACTAGAATCAAAGGTGATGGAAGCTTCTTTAGGGATTTTCTGCTGCTCTACAAATTTAATCACATTCGAAGTCATAGACACAAGATCATCAGGTGAGACAGAGGAATCATTAGTATCAATCACGTTAGAGGTATGAGAAGGTAATGGATCAGTAAAAATCTGAAGATTTTGGTTAGGAGGAGCTACAGATGTATTGCCTTTATCATTCACTCCAGAAATAGAGATAGTATTATTATCAATCAAATCTTGAGTTTTACCCTTTAAAGCAAAACATTTTTCAGTATCATGCCCAGGTTGACGATGGAATTGACAAAAAGATTTGTTATCAAAATAGGGTGAATTAATCTTTGTAGCATCTATTTGCCTTATAGGAGGAAGAGTAAGCACATTTTGTTCTGCTAACTTATTCATAATACTATGCAATGATTCATTCAAAGGAGTAAACTTTCTTTCTTTCTTGAAAAATTTAGAAATAGGAGGCACACCTGATGCTGCATTCACATTATTGTTGATGATGTTTTCATTGAATTTAATGGACTCTCTGTTTGGTTTAAACTTCCCAAATGGTTGTTGACTAGTATCACCCTTATCACTTGGAGCCATAGGATTTGCTTGTTCCACTTGACTCACAGTCAGTTGATAATTGTGAAGAGTTGCGCACAACTGGTGGAAAGAAGTAAACTCAGAAAACAGGAGTTTTTCTCTAATATCTTTTTGTAAATTAGAAATAAAGATTCTTTGAATATCATTGTCAGGCACTGGAAAGGAAATTTGAGCATACAAATGCTTATATCTACCAATGAAATCAGTCACTTTTTCTTTAACACCTTGTTTACAATGCATTAAATCAGTCAAAGTAACTTTAGGACTTATATTGTTTTGAAATTGTTGAATAAAAGCATTTGCAAGTTGTTCGAAAGAAGAAATAGAATAAGAAGGCAACAAGCAATACCATTGTAGGGCTTTATCTCTTAATGTTCTAGTAAACAGTTTTGCAAGCAACCTTTGGTCATAAGCAAAATCAGTACATATTGTTTGAAAGGTCTTAACATGTGTTAGAGGATCACCCTTACCATTATAAAGCTCCAAATGTGGAATTTCAACATGTTTAGGGGGGATAGCTCGAACAATGTCAAGAGAAAGTGGGCTCGCAACATTAAAGCACAAATATGAATTGACAATTTGCAATAGAAGGGTAGATCTGAAACAAGCATTAACAATTAAACATTTCACAAGTTTAATTACTTAAAAGAAAATTTTAGGGTTTTTATGCAATCAACCTCTAAAATTTGCAAAAGATCAAACATGGAAATATAATTAGGAAAGCAAAATTTTCAGATCTAACCATGAATAATTAGAATGGGGATGTTCACGTCGGGTTCACCAAAATGTAAAGCGGAAAAATCGAACCCTAGTCGTTCTCCCCTCCCCAACTCCAAGGAGAGAGAAGGGAGAGTCACTACGGTTGATGGTTTTCACTTAGGGGAGACTTTACATTCAAAAGAGGGGTTGAAACCCACAAGATCCAATCCCACGCAATGCAAGATTGGATTCTATATGAGTTTCAAGGGTTGTGACATCAAGGATACCCTCTTTTGTAAAGAATGTAGATAGAAAGATTAAACTAGGAATGCATGTAAAGTAGGAAAGATTCGCTTATAAACAGAGATAGGGATATGGGATGAAGCTGCGGACCTGGAATTAGCAGTAAAATGTCGAGACGGTGTTGTTCTGCAAATTTGAGCGAAAGTTGACAGGACGATGGCGCCCGGCGTGCACACGGTCCTCCAAAAAATCCGCGAAACGAACGGGGATCTGTTCGTCTCTGCACAAGGATTCCAGATCTTTAATTACAGCCGTGTACCTGCAACCTACACATAGAAAAGAGAGGACGATTGGGGGGTTAGGGATGAGGGGTTTGCCTTTAGGTCAAACCCCAGTTTTGGAATTAACCAAGAAATGAGAATGTTGTAAATGTAAATGTTTGTAATGTAAACAAGTACTGATACCTTGTTGTAAGAATGTTTGTATTCTTACATGTGAAGGTGTAATGTATGTAGTATGTTGTATTGTTGTATGTGATCTCCTCTTCAATGGTTGAATCCTTGTCTTGAATGCAACACCTAGCCTTGAATGGAGACTTAGAATGCTCAGTTGCTTGAAGGAATGCTTGAATGCTTGAATGTTTGAATGTTTGAATGTTTGAATATCGCTTCCGCATCTTGTACACATATGTCCTCCTTCTTTTTGACCTCCTCAAATGGGAGAGGAAATGTAGTTTATATACTTGTCAATTAGGGCTGATAGACTGATTTTCCCGACCAGGAAACATTATTTTCCAATTTGCAAACTTAAGGACTCGAAGCCCCATAAGAGACAGGGCCCAAAATAGGGCCAGCGACCAGGGCGCTGGGCGCCATGGTCCTGGGGGACCAGGGCGCTGGGCACCCTAGTCCTGAAGGACCAAGGCGCTGGGCGCCATGGTCCCACCTCCCAGGACAGCAGGGTGCAAGGAGGATCAGGCCAGGGTGCTGAAAAATGCAGTTTTTGATGTCATAAACAAGTTTCAGGGTCTCCATTCAGGTTCCGTGTTGCATCGCCATCGTGAAGACCAAAATATGGTCGAAATTGCAAGTGTCGCAATTTTAGGATGCTACAAATACAATTCATTTAATCAACAATACAATACAATTCATTCAATGAACAATACAATTCATGAACAATACAATTCATTTAATGAACAATACAATACAATTCATTTAATGAACAATACTTGATACAATTCATTATTACCCTATGCATGGTCCTATTTTGCCACCCACCTCGGTCAAACGCTCAAGGTTTTATAAGGATAGCAATTTTTCAGTTGGCAAAAAAATCATCAGTCTCACTCAATGGAATGTTGTCGCGTGGCCGATTTCTCGTTCTTCTCAGCACGATGATGAACCATCGGCTCTGATATGTCTAGTTAGGCATTATTACCCTATGCATGCTCCTATTTTTCCTCCCCACTCGATCCAACACTCGGGGTCATACCCTACCGACGTTGTCCCTTGAGCGCCCTAAGTACTCAAAATTGTCAAACTTTGACGGGCCCTAGCTTAGAATCTGTGGCACCTGTGAATGTTTTGTTTGAACCTATGGGGCCATGAGAGGGGTCCCTACAAAATCCTATCTCAGTTTTTCAAGTTGCCCTACGGTTTTATTAGGGCACCAATTTTTCGTTTGGCAAAAAAATCGTCAGTCTCACTCAATGGAATGATGTCGCGTGGCCAATTTCTCATTCTTCTCATCGCGATGACGAACCGTCAGCTTTGACATGTCCAGTTAGGCATTATTACCCTATGCATGCTCCTATTCCCCCCCCCCCACTCAATCCAACGCTCGGGGTCATACCCTACGAGCGTCATCCCTTGAGCACCCTAAGTGCTCAAAATTATCAAACTTTGACGTGCCCTAACTTTGAATCTGTGGCACCTGCGAGTGTTTCATTTGAACCTACGGGGCCTAGAGAGGGGTCCCTACAAAAGCCTATCTCGGTTTTTCAAATTACCCTACAGTTTTATTAGGGCAGCAATTTTTTGGTTGGCAAAAAAATCGTCAGTCTCACTCAATGGAATGTTGTCACATGGCCGACTTCTTGTTCTTCTCATCACGATGATAAACTGTTGGCTTTGACATGTCTAGTTAGGTATTACTACCCTACGCATGCTCCTATTTTCCCCCCCACTCGATCCAACGCTCGGGGTCATACCCTACCGGCGTCTTCCCTTGAGCACCCTAAGTGCTCAAAATTGTCAAACTTTATCGAGCCCTAAATCAGAATCTGTGGCACTTGGGAATGTTCTGTTTGAACCTATGGGGCCTGGAGATGGGTCCCTACAAAAGCCTATCTCGGTTTTTCAATTTGCCCTATGGTTTTATTAGGGCAGCATTTTTTTGGTTGGCAAAAAAATCGTCAATCTCACTCAATGGAATGTTGTCGCATGGCCAATTTATCGTTCTGCTCATCATGATGATGAACCGTCGGCTCTGACATGTCCAATTAGGCATTATTACCCTACACATAATCCTATTTTCCCCCCCCACTCAATCCAACACTCAGGGTCATACCCTATCGGCGTCGTCCCTTGAGCGCCCTAAGTGCTCAAAATTGTCAAACTTTGATGGGCCCTAACTAGGAATCCATGGCACCTATGAATGTTACATTTGAACCTACGGGGCCATGAGAGGGGTCCCTACAAAAGCCTATCTCGGTTTTTCAAGTTGCCCTACGGTTTTATTAGGGCAGCAATTTTTCTGTTGGCGAAAAAATTGTCAGTCTCACTCAATGGAATGTTGTTGCGTGGCCGATTTCTCATTCTGCTCGTCGCAATGATGAACCGTCGGCTACAACATGTCCAGTTAGGCATTATTACCCTACGCATGCTCCTATTTTCCCCCCCACTCGATCCAACGCTCGAGATCATACCCTATCGGCGTCGTCCCTTGAGCGCCCTAAGTGCTCAAAATTGTCAAACTTTGACGGGCCCTAACTCAAAATCCATGGCATCTGTGAATGTTCTGTTTGAACCTACGGGGCCATGAGAGGGGTCCCTACAAAATCCTATCTCGGTTTTCAAGTTGCCCTACAGTTTTATTAGGGCAGCAATTTTTCAGTTGGCAAAAAAATTGTCAGTCTCACTCAATGGAATGTTGTCGCATGGCCGATTTCTCGTTCTGCTCGTCGCAATGATGAACCGTCGGCTCTGACATGTCCAGTTAGGCATTATTACCCTACACATGCTCCTATTTTTCCCCCCACTCGATCCAACGCTCGGGACCATACCCTATTGACGTCGTCCCTTGAGCGCTAAAATTATATATAAACAAGCATTACACTGTAGACACATAATGATCATGAATATTTCCATGTATTGTATACACATAATTACCATTACACTTGCATGTGACATCCATGAAGGGCTATGCAAACATGATTTTTTTTTTCATTATCAATACAACTACACCAATGTACTCATGTACAGATACATGGACATTATCATCAATATAACTAAACCAATTTGCTCATGGACATTGTATATCATCATAACAATGTTACATCAATTCACATCCATATACAAATACAACATCCCACTTCATCTACATCAAACATCCTCATGTCCTAAGAGAAAAGCTTGCGTACAGCAATGCCTACATATAAATGAAGACCAAAACAAGTAACCTTTTTATGCGGAATGAATGTGCTACAAGAAACAAATTATAACACTTAATACAAATTAGTTTGGCAAATTATAAATAGATCATTTCAAACATTTTTAAGACACAAAAGATTGTATAATTATGAAACTTACCAGTTTCTCTGCAAAGTATACAAGCATAACTTTGAAGAAAGACGCATGTTGATTAAAGCCCTTCTTACTGCATTTCTCTGCATGGTTGAAGACAATGGTAGATATGGTCATTTCTAAATAGAAATACATTCACTTGACTTAATGTTTATGCACAAAATTTTATCTCATTAATGCACAAAAGAATATGTACCATCACCAAGAGAGGGTCTTGTCAATGGCGAATGATCTAGCATGAACCTGTATATCATCAAAAATCATAATGTGATGTACTATTGTATATCATCAATAAAGACCTTCATGAGCATATAGGTTTTGTGATAATTATATCATCAAAAATTGTAAAGCTCATCAAATGCATGATAATAAGTCATGTTGCAAAAATGCATCCCTTCCGATTATATCGTGTACCCGCTATGTGCATGCAAAAACCGTGTTGCCAAAAAAAAATGTTCATCAATAGACCTGCATTTTCAACACATCCTTAATATACACGTAAAAAACTTGATCATTAAGGTTTAATGATCATTGTTCGAAATGAAATGCATGATAAAAACAATAAGGCACCATTAAAGACCTACTAGTCAAGTGTGCCTGAAGGGTCATCTCTTTGTTTAAGAGTATCCAGTATTGCTTCATAATCAGTAGTAGTCACTGTCCATAGCTCTTTGGTCTTCGGTTTTGCTTGATGCTTCAACAACTTGACATTTGTAGCTATAATAAGGTGTGAATACATTATAATGGTTTTGTGTCTCTCATAGTCTTCAAATGCAAGTATGTCATTCTTTCTAATCATGTATGTTCGCAACCAAGTTCCCACAACAACAACTGAACCTGTAGGATATGTGAACCCATCATCATCTGTCACTGGTTGTGTTAGCTTTTGTTTTCCCTGTACACATCGTGCGAACCAATATTTTGATCTCTCTTCATTCCCTTGCGGTGCAATAACTACAAAAACATGTCCTAGTTGTACAAGATCTGATAGACGATCGTACTCAAGTGAACTTGCCATGTCATCATTTGACAAGGATATTGTTTGAGATAAAGGAGTTAGATAGTGGGGAACCCACGTATCAACCCACTCCCTTGACTCGCACTAGTCCCAAACACACCGAACACAACTCTGACAAAAATAAACCAATGCTCATGTCCAAATGGTCTATGTACTTGCATCTGAGCTGAGAAATGAATGCATCTTTGAAGAATCTTTAATTGTTTGACAATCCAATCTATCTCCCATTGTTCCCTCCTCAACCAACCAAAAGAATCTACTCACTGCTGAATGAAGAGTACCTTCATGTGACAATGTTGAACTACACCAATCAACAATAGAACGTGCATCAGAGAAATTTGTACCTGAAATCCTCAATTGCTCCTTAACCAGAGCTCTCTTCAAACATGCACCTGCTCCATCATGCTCTCCCTTCCCATGCCCTACCTCAAAAAACACCAAATATGAGGTATACGCCTCTCCACATGCATTCTAATCAACCAATAAAACATACGGGCATTCTTGAATTGACCCATACAGTTATTTGACCATATTATATGTCAGTCAATTGCAATATCTTTCTCATGCAAGAACTCAAAAAAATTCTCGAAAGAATGTTGCACATACTCGGAGGAGTGTGATCTATCATCACTCATATAAAAATGATACTCCCTGATTATCTTCCAGTCCTCTTTTGTACTATCAGGAGCATGTCTATATGTAATGTGAACAAAAATAGCAATCTGGACTGAATTGTAGTACTGAGATTGTACCTCATTCTGTGGTTGCAATGTATAGTTCTCTACAAAATCAACCACCGATACAATAGTTCCAATCGGGAAAGAGTTCTTACACATCCTGAACTGTTGATCAAACCACTGAGACCTATGGGTGTGCCTTGCATACTTGTAGAAAAGATTTTCCATAAAATCCAAAATAAAATCAGCAATACTCACTTCTCTTGAGACTAATTCGCATCTAGAACCTTCACCTCCACTCTTCAAAGTATATTTCACTATCGCGTATCTTTTTTTCTCAACATAATTCTTTCCAAAATCGTGTTCACTACCCTCATGAAAACATGAAACAAACTTTGACAACCCACTGCATTCTAAGCACTTCTC